>NC_066580.1:442099850-443299850 GCF_024323335.1 Lathyrus oleraceus | reverse complement strand
AATTCCCTTGATGATCTTGCATTTGGGCAAAAGGGACAATGCAATGCTATGCAGTGGACCATGTTATGTTATGACCTAATATGAGAATGTATGTACAAAAGGTAGGTGCAAATTTGAGGTGCTACAGCTGCCCCTATTCAATCAGCTGGGAACCCGAATGGATGAGAGCAACGGCTGTCAGACTTTCAAGGTAAACAGGGATTGAATACCAAAGGACCGTAGAAATTTGCACCGACTGGATATGGTACAAGAAGAACCACGTCATTTACCGATGACGCCTGCAATTGACAACTTCAGAAAGGCGAAACCATTTACCGATGGTTAGAAACTGGAAACTTGATATTTACCGATATCAACTTTAGCAAGACCATTTACCGATGGCTGTTGGGAAACAACTCTGATGTAAAAGGAAGCAAAACCATTTACCGATGGTGGCTTCAAAGAAACTTGACATTTACCGATATCAACTTCAACTCGACCATTTACCGATGGCTACTGCAACTGGGGATCTGATATTTACCGATATCGAAGCATACGGGGCCATTTACCGATGGCGTCTCCACTTGGGGAGGAACAAAATCTTTGTGGTGTAATCAGACAAGACGTTTACCGACGACCTCTGGGGATCTTGATTTTATTAACAAGGCAACAAAGCATGACCAGACATTTACCGATGACTGGGATGAGACTCGATGTTTACTGACATCGAAAGATGATGTTTACCGACATCAAAAAACGACCAGACATTTACCGATGACCGGGGAACACTTCACTAAGGGAAAAACAAATATTTGCAACTGGAAACCAGATAGGACATTTACCGATGATTCTACTGGGGATCCCTAGCTGGGGATTATCAGACATTTACCGATGACTGCAGAAAAGACTCGATGTTTACCGACATTGAAAGATGATGTTTACCGACATCAAAAAATGACCAGACATTTACCGATGACTGGGGAGAAAACCCGATGTTTACAGACACCGAAACAATGGTGTTTACCGACACCAAAAATGATGACCAGACATTTACCGATGACTGGGGAGAACACCCGATGTTTACAGACACCGAAACAATGGTGTTTACCGACACCAAAAATGATGACCAGACATTTACTGATGACTGGGGAGAATACCCGATGTTTACAGACACCGAAACAATGGTGTTTACCGACACCAAACAAAGAAACACACGCGGGTGCTAGTATGACATTTACCGGTATCACAAGAACGAATTTTTAGATATGTCAAGGCAAGGTTGACCACTTGCTGGGGGTCTCACTGGGGAGAAACAAACTTTCTGTCACCAACGGGTGAGGTAATAAACCTCTGTGGGGATATCAATCCTGAATACTGTCAAGAGCGACTGTAGCAGACTTGCTGTGCTGATGTTGAATGAAATGATCCGTCTCTGCCGGGGATACGGTCTGGTGAGGTTAACACATGAATGCATATGTTTGAATTTTTCTATGGCGTAATGCTCCATATTGAATGGGAATGCTACGCAATTTGAGGATGCAATGATCACTAAAATGCAAAAATGCAAAAATGATGAAAAACTCTGGCTGGGGAGCCAAAACTGATTGGGTACTCCAACTCTGCGGGGAGACTCTGCAGGGAGAGCAACGACTTCTCACTCATGTTGGAGAATAACACTGCTGCTGGGGAAAGGTAAACTCCGCTGGGGATATCCTTCAGTCCACAGATAGGATAAATGTTGGAGATAAATTTCAATGAACATGCCTCACTCGGGGAGGAAATCGGCAAATACAGGCCTGCTGGGGGATGGGCAATCCTTAGATCTGTTGGGGAATAGAAGGCACTATCCACAGACGTCTCCGCAGGGGAACATAGCTCTGATAGCTTCCATACTTGCTTGGGGAAAATATCTGCTGAGGAAGCGTCCTCACAGATGCCAATCCTGAAAAACAGCACAACAAAATGCCCCCAGGGGATACATGGACAAGATACGCTCAAGTGTCCTCAACATTCAAAATGATTTTCAAATGTTTCATCATCCTGCAAGCTATTTGTTTAGCCTTCATGTTCTTATATGCAATGCTTATCAAAAATTCGGACATTTTTGCAAACAAAACAGTAAAAATAAAAACCAAAGAGCTATTTATCTGAATAACGACTTTTATTGATTGAAAATGTGCCTGAAGAGGCAAATACATTGGGAAGCAATTCCTAGAAAGAGGTAATTGCGCACAAAAGGAAAAAATCTATCCTAATGGCAATGTGAACACGACATCCACTATTTCCCAATTCTGTTATAACTCACAGATCATCAATTTTCCTCCCAACTCCTTGCTTTCTGAGAAGAATGACTGGACGGATCACATCTTTCGAGATGGCAGACGACAAAGCTTGATGAAGTACAGACAACTCAGACTGTAGTCTTCGCTTTAATCCCTCTTTTGGCTGGATCGCCCTTTCGGGTTTTCAATCCACCGGGATACCCATTTTTGCCTAAGCCGCCCTTGCGGGTTTTCGACTTACCGGGTGTACAAATTCTTTTCATTTTATCCCTAATTTTTGCCCGAACCTTTTCTTTCTGTTTTTTGGTTCGCCGGGATGCCCATTTTTGCCTGGACTCTTTTTTTTTTGTCCAGCGGGTCAATTTATGCGAAGTATTTTTTGACTACATCTGAGTTAACAGGAGACGGAAAGTCTTCACCATCCATAGTTGTAAGCATCAAGGCTCCACCGGAGAATACCTTTTTCACAACATATGGACCTTCATAATTAGGAGTCCACTTGCCCCTGTTATCTGCACCGGGAGGGAGGATCCTCTTCAAAACTAGATCACCGATCTGATAGCTTCGAGGACGCACTTTCTGATCAAAGGCTCGCTTCATCCTTCGCTGATACAACTGTCCATGGCATACAGCTGCTAGCCGTCTCTCTTCGATAAGGCTCAACTCGTTAAACCTTGTTCGAATCCACTCGGCTTCGTCCAGCTTGACATCCAATAAAACTCTCAGAGAAGGAATCTCCACTTCAACAGGTAGGACAGCTTCCATACCATACACAAGGGAGTAAGGGGTTGCCCCGGTCGACGTACGTACTGAGGTACGGTACCCATGCAAAGCGAAAGGCAGCATCTCATGCCAATCCTTGTACGTAACGACCATCTTCTGCACAATCTTCTTGATATTCTTGTTCGCCGCTTCTACAGCACCATTCATCTTCGGTCTGTAAGGAGAAGAATTGTGATGTTCAATCTTGAAATCTTTACAAAGCTCTTTCATCATCTTGTTATTGAGATTCGAACCATTGTCAGTGATGATTCTCTCAGGAACTCCATAACGACAGATGATTTCTTTCTTGATGAACCGGGTAACCACTTGTTTGGTAACGTTAGCATAGGAAGCTGCTTCCACCCATTTGGTGAAATAGTCAATCGCTACCAAAATGAAGCGATGTCCATTCGAAGCAGTAGGCTCAATCTTCCCAATCATATCAATGCCCCACATGGCAAACGGCCAAGGCGAATTCATGACATTCAGAGGGCTTGGTGGTACATGCACCTTATCAGCATAAATTTGACACTTATGGCACTCCGAGCATACTTGAAACAATCGGATTCCATAGTCATCCAGTAATAACCCGCTCTCAACAATTTCTTAGCCATTGCATGTCCGCCGGCATGAGTACCGAAGGAACCTTCATGAACTTCCTGCATTAACATGTCCGCCTCGGGTCTGTCCACGCATCTGAGCAAGACCATGTCAAAGTTTCTCTTATACAGCACATCATCCTGATTCAAATAGAAGCTTCCAGCTAGCCTTCTCAGGGTTTTCTTGTCATTCTTCGACGCACCTTCAGGATACTCCTGAGTCTTGAGGAAGTTCTTGATGTCATAATACCACGGCTTCTCATCACCCACAACAGACTCGGCTGCAAACACATACGCAGGCCTCTCGAGTCGATTCACCGCAACATGTGGCACATGATTCCACCAATGAACTTTGATCATAGACGACAAAGTTGCCAAAGCATCAGCCATTTGATTCTCATCCCGGGGGACATGATACAACTTCACCTTCTTGAAGAACGTCAGTATTCTTCTGGTGTAATCTCTATACGGAATCAAATGCGGCTGATTCGTATTCCAATCTCCATTGACTTGATTGACCACTAGAGCGGAATCTCCAAATATATCAAGAGTTTTGATCCTCAGATCAATGGCTTCTTCTATCCCCATGATACAAGCCTCATACTCAGCTTCGTTGTTGGTGACGTCAAACGTCAATCTGGCAGAAAAAGGTATATGAGCACCTTTAGGATTGATCAATACTGCCCCAACACCGTTACCGTTCATATTCACAGCCCCATCAAACATCAGTGTCCATTTGTCATCCGGGTCCGGTCCTTCCTCGACAAGAGGCTCTTCGCAATCTTTCATCTTAAGATACATGATGTCTTCATCAGGGAATTCAAACATCATAGGCTGATAATCTTCAATCGGTTGCTCGGCGAGGTAGTCTGACAGAATACTACCTTTGATGGCCTTTTGTGACGTGTACTGAATATCATATTCTGTTAGAATCATCTGCCAACGAGCAACGCGTCCGGTGAGAGCTGGTTTCTCAAAGATGTACTTTACTGGATCCATCTTAGAAATCAATAAGGTAGTATGGTTCAACATATACTGCCTCAGTCGGCGAGCAGCCCAGGCCAAAGCACAGCAAGTTTTCTCGAGCAGTGAATATCTTGTTTCACAGTCGGTAAACTTTTTGCTAAGGTAGTATATGGCATGCTCTTTTCGACCAGACTCGTCATGCTGTCCCAATACACACCCCATCGAGTTCTCAGTCACTGACAGGTACATTATCAGAGGTCTCCCTGGAACTGGAGGTATAAGGATTGGAGGTTTCTGTAAATACTCTTTTATCTTGTCAAAAGCTTTCTGACAGTCATCATTCCACTTGATCGCTTGATTCTTTCTTAGCAATTTGAAAATTGGTTCACACGTGGCAGTTAGGTGAGATATGAACCTTGCAATGTAGTTCAATCTCCCTAAAAACCCACGGACTTGCTTCTCCGTTTTCGGTTCAGGCATCTCTTGAATAGCTTTGACTTTTGCTGGATCAACCTCAATCCCTTTCTCACTGACAATGAAGCCTAAAAGCTTCCCTGATCTCACCCCAAACGTACACTTGTTCGGATTCAACCTCAGCTTGAACTTTCTCAACCGATCAAACAGCTTCTGCAAATTAACCAGGTGCTCCTCTTCTGTCTGCGACTTCGCAATCATATCATCTACGTACACTTCAATTTCTTTGTGCATCATGTCATGAAAAAGAGTCGTCATTGCCCTCTGATAGGTAGCACCAGCATTCTTTAGCCCAAATGGCATCACCTTATAGCAGAACGTGCCCCAAGGTGTAATGAATGTCGTCTTTTCCATGTCCTCTGGCGCCATCTTGATCTGATTATATCCAGAGAAACCATCCATGAAAGAGAATACCGAGGATTGAGCCGTATTATCAACCAATACATCAATGTGAGGTAATGGGAAATCATCTTTCGGACTCGCTCTATTCAAATCCCGGTAATCGACACACATTCTGACTTTACCATCCTTCTTCGGCACAGGAACGATGTTGGCCACCCATGGGGGATAACTTGTAACAGCCAAAAAACCCGCATCCCACTGCTTCTGAACCTCTTCCTTGATCTTAGTTGCCATGTCAGGACTCGTTCTACGAAGCTTCTGCTTGACCGAAGGACATCCTTCTCTAAGAGGTAATCGATGCACCACAATGTCTGTATCTAACCCAGGCATATCTTGATATGACCAGGCGAATATCTCCACATATTCTCTCAGCATCTCAATCAGCCTCCTCTTGACAGAGTCCTCTAAAGCAGCCCCAATCTTGATTTCTCTTTTGGCGTCCTCAGTACCCAAATTAACAACCTCCAACTCCTCCTGATGAGGTTGGATGACCCTTTCCTCCTGCTTCAGCAATCTGACCAATTCTGCAGGAAGTTCACAGTCTTCCTCACTCTCCTCTTCAGCTTGGTAGATGGGATTGTCGAAATCATACTGAGCCATAACAGAACTGTTCATAGTGAATGCCATAAGATCGCTTCTGCATGTTTAATGCTTTGTTTTAGAAAAAGAGTTCAATAAAGTCACAAAAAACAAAAACATTGCCATTTTTATTGTTTTTGAAAAAGGATGAAAACAAAAAATAGAAAGACAGGGATCACAAAGTTTGATTGCAAAAAATGTCCTTCATTAATGATAATCATTAAAACATGATGAGGCCCTACAATGAATCACTACGCCTTGGGCAGATCGTAGGATTTTCATGCAAAATGACAAAACAACAGAAAATTACTCTGTCAGAAGAGTAACTTGAACCACTTCTTCAGCCGTCCAGTTGTTGATAGACCCCCCTGGTGCACACGGGCGAACCCAGTTGTCCAGATCACAATCACGTCACAGTCTTCACTACCGGTTGCAGAGACGTCGCCATGATTCATCAGCCCAGCGCTGGTAAAGGTACTCGGACCCGCTTGACCATTCTGCTCTGCTTGGAGAGGCTCATAACCAACGCCAAATTTGTCTTCTTTGACAGGCAAATCCACCATCTTGCCCCAGCCTTCAGCTTTGCCAGAATCAACAACCTCCTTAGCCTGCTTGTAAGAAGTAATTGAAGCACCTGGCTTCCTCTGCTCAGCGTACGCCACTTTCTCAAGAGCCACAGTCTCAAACGCCTGGCATAAGGTTTCGTGGATCTCGCCATCCACCTCAACATATTTGAACGAGGATAGATGACTCACCAGAATCTCTTCTTCACCGCACACAGTCACAATCTGACCGTTCCAGACATACTTGAGCTTTTGATGGAGAGTCGACGAGACTGCCCCTGCTGCATGAATCCATGGACGCCCCAATAAACAACTATAGGCGGGCTGGATGTCCATAACATAGAAGATGATATCGAATACCTCAGGACCTATCTTCACAGGCAAGGTAACTTCCCCACACACAGAACGTTTGGATCCGTCGAAAGCACGAACGATCAGGTCACTGGGAGTAAGCACAAACCCTTCCACATCAATCTTCTTCAGAATCTGCTTAGGCAACACATTCAGCGACGACCCGGTGTCTACCAATACGTGAGACAACACTGCCCCCTTGCACTCCATGGTGATGTGCAAGGCTTTGTTATGGTTCCGCCCTTCAGGCGTTAAGTCCAGGTTGGTGAAACCTACACCATGCCTGGTGCTCACATTGGCCATCACACCCTCCAGTTGATTGACAGAAATCTCCTGAGGCACGTAAGCCAGATTCAACATCTTCAGCAAGGCATTACGGTGTGCCTCAGAGCACAACAACAGTGAAAGTATAGAAATCTTGGACGGAGTTTGATTCAACTGATCTACAATCTTGTAGTCACTCTTCTTGATTATCTTCATAAACTCCTCCACGTCCTTCTCAAATGACCCCTCGGGCGCTTCCTTCTGGACAGGTTCTTCCTCAACCACAGCTTGCTTACCCTTTGCTTTGGCGAGAGCCTCAGCATTATTGTCCCTCAAAGGCTGCGGTGCGAACAGACGACCGCTTCTGGTAAAACCTCCTGGACCCCCTACATTATCCACAGCCGGACCAACAGTTGCAGGAACTCTATTCGGTAAACCAATTGTCACTGGAGTTTGATTCACTGGTCTCGTCTGACTTTCAGCCCTTCTGTTACTGCGGTAAGCATTATCATACTTCCACGGCACGGCTCTACTATTCTCAACAGCCCTTCTTCCAGACGCAACGATAGTAGTTGGAGCACTGATGGTTACAGGCACGGAAATGGTAACTGGGGTACCATTTGTTGCAGGTGCACTAACGACCCTTTGTCCACGTCCTTCAGACGGTTTAAAGTAAATGGTGATAGTTGACACTGTTCCACGATCTTTTACAGCCCTACTGAATTGCAAACAACCCTCATCCATCATACCCTGGATACCGGCCTTTAACTGGTCGCAACCATTCTCAGATTCTGCACAGCCCAAACAATCCTCATCACAGCCCGAGTAGACACCCCCATTCAGCAGACGGCCCTTCACAACTAGCAGAGAAGTCTGAACATCATCAACATTAACAACCAGATCTTCAGCTTCTTTCCCCTCAATATTGTTCACTCTATGCCCACCATGCTGAGGCATAGGGTTGTTTACGACGTTAGGCACTGGAGCGAAGTTGATCGCCTTGGCATCGATCAAATCTTGGACCTTGTGCTGGAGAGCCCGACACTTCTCAGTATGATGCCCTGGTGCCCCAGAGTGAAAGTCACAACGGACGTTGGCGTCGTACCCAGGAGGCAATACTGTAGGCGGAGCCATTGTACGCAACTCAACCATCCCCAACCTGAGTAGTTCGGGCAGCAGTTCGGCGTACGACATGGGTAGCGAATCAAAACGTCGATCAGGCATCCTTTGTCTGGGCTGATACGGACGTTGCTGTTGTTGTTGTTGCGGTTGTTGAACTCTTTGTTGTTGTTGTTGACGAGGCTGAGGTGCCGGAATGGTCACTGCAGCAACTTGACAGCGTTGACTTCTGTTCTGATCTCTGCGGTATTGAACAGCATTAGTTTCACCCTCTCTTCGACGAGGTGCCCCAGCAAACGGCTTCTTAGAAGAAGAGGAACCAGCATCTTGGATCTTCCCAGTTTTAATCAAACTCTCAGTCCTCTCTCCACAAATGACAACATCAGAAAAACTACCGAATGGGCAGCTCCCCATCCGGTCCATAAACACACCCTGAAGAGTACCGATAAACATATCTGTCAACTCCCTCTCCAGCATAGGGGGTTGAACTCTAGCAGCCAGTTCACGCCACCTCTGGGCATATTCCTTGAAGCTTTCGTTGGATTTCTGACAAAGACTCTGCAGCTGAGTCCGGCTCGGTGCCATGTCCATGTTGTGTTTATATTGCCTCAAGAAGGCCTCACCCAGATCCCTCCAACATCGGATCGAATCTCTCTTCAATTCCATGTACCAGTCCAAAGAAGCCCCAGATAGACTATCTTGGAAAAAATACATCCACATCTTTTCATCATCGGTATACGCAGAGATTTTCCGATAATAAGCCTGCACATGGGTGCGAGGGCAAGAAGTACCGTTGTATTTATCGAAGGACGGTGCTTTGAACTTGTAAGGGATTCTCAAACCTTCCACCAACCCCATATTGGTAACATCAAAACCGAGAGAATTCTGACATTCCATAGCTCTAATTTTCTCAGCAAGGGCATCAACTTTACGATCCCTCTCATCAACCCTTCCCAGAACGTCTTCATCTTCACTGAGCAGAGTGAACATATCCTCTTGTCTGT
This sequence comes from Lathyrus oleraceus, assembly GCF_024323335.1. Lineage (NCBI taxonomy): Eukaryota > Viridiplantae > Streptophyta > Magnoliopsida > Fabales > Fabaceae > Lathyrus > Lathyrus oleraceus. The sequence continues at coordinate 443,290,506 of NC_066580.1, read as the reverse complement.
CAACAATCGGAACAGGATTACGGGCCGGGGCACGGACTGCTCTGGCATTAGCGGCATCTGGAGCAATAGGTTGACCGTTGATTCGAATACCCCCCAACTCGTCACCTGCAGCATAGTTGTTGATGGGTACAGCAGCAGCAACATTATTATCATTGACCGGGCCTCCCTCTGGCGGAGCATGGTTGACCGGTGGAATTGCAGCCTCTTGTCTCTGAACCATGGCTCGAAGTTCTTCTTGACCTTGTGCAACCCCTTGCATCATATTCATAAACTGGGCCATGTTAGCCTTCATCTCAGCCAACTCTGCTTGAACTTGATCCATACCTCTCTGTTGATTCAGTCTTGTTGAGTAGCGGTGCGGACGTTGATCAGCTATCCTGCCTGAACAGGAACCAAGAGTGAGAAGTCACGACCAAGAACACCTGTTATGCAAAATGATATGAGTATGGTGCTAATGATGCGTATGATGCACATGATATGTTCATTCCTCAGGCATTCAAAGAGCCTGAGTCATCCTCAAAAGATGGCAACCTGCAGCAAGAACAACACAGAAGCACAGAAACAACATACACAAGAGTGATGAGTACAAGGTGAAACCAACAACCTCATCTATATGAGTAACAGGATCATACAACAAAGTCGACAAAGAAAATCCAAACAATCGGAGTACAACAATGAATCCCATCCAACAAGCCTGGAGGTGATTCTCAACATACACATCAAAGATACAAGCTAAGGCAAACGGCCTCCCGGAATGAGAGTCTTCAAGTACTGACACTGATCTAACAACAGGTCACATTCTGAACATTCTGGCAAAAGAGTGATCTTCTCCTTCAGTTGTCGTCTAAGCTCTACCACTTCTCCTCCAAGGCGGTTCTCTGATGCCTGTCTCAAGTCTACTTCCTTCTTCAACTGGATGTCTTTATCTCTGAGTTGCTTCTCCAAGTCTCTGATCTTCTTCTGATAGCTGGCCTCAACCCTCTGCAACCTCAAGCACTCCCGGTGTTCTGCATCTAACATGCTCTCCATCTCCTCGTAGGATCTCTTCTTGCTTCTCAGCCTGCTAGCATCTTCTTCTCGCACTCCTCTGAGTTGATGAGCCAAGTTCAACCTATCAGCTTTGGCTTTGTACAGCTCCATCTGGGTATCTTGCTCCTTCTCTCTCAAACGGCGATTCTCCATCAGGGCTTGCTTGTAGTGCTCCGCAGGCACACTCTCAGCAAGGATCAAAGGTGGTTGCTCGTGCAACGGCTCCATCCTATCGTAGGGTAACAACAAAGTTTCTACTCTCTCCTTGACCCAATCAGTGTAATCGGGCATAGCAACGGCAAACTTCTTCCCTAAGACAGATCCATCCTTCACACCAATAGACTTCCAAGCTCTCCCTATCTGCTCCAATCTGGCCGGGTCACTCTGCTTCTCAAAGTACACACTTTCAGCTATCTCAGCCTCAAGTGGTCTTCCCTTCATCACAAACCCCAACTGGCGAAGAGAAAGAACCGGGTTGTAATTGATGCAACCCCTAGTCCCTACGAGTGGCACATTACGGAATCCTCCACAGCTCATAATGACGTTACGCACATCCATCCGGTAAGATTGCCACCTGATATCATAGGAGGTAAGAGACATAACCCTCTGAGTCCACTTATGCGTGCTCTGAGCATCCACAAAAGGTCCACTGACTGGCAGAAGAGACAAGAACCATCTGAGCAAAAGCGGGAGACAACACCTGATAGCCCCACCCTTACCATGCCTACTGTGAATAGCATAGTAAGTGTCAGCTAATAGAGTAGGAGCTGGATTTCCTCCAATGAAAATACTGACTGCAGCATAGTCAACAAAATTGGGCATACTCGGAAACAAGACGATCCCATAGATCATGACGGCCAACTGAGCATGAAAGGCTTCCCAGCTTCCCTTCTCTGCTTCTTCTCTAGCTACCCTCAACAGAAACTTCAAAGGCAATCCTACAACATCCCCACTGGACTTCCAACTATCACTGACTTCCTTGATACCCAAATGGAGAGCTCTGGCAACAACTCTGAAATCAACCTCCTTGGGCACATCCAAGAAAGGAACCTGATACCGGACCGGGACACTCAGCAGAATGGAGTACTCCTCAAGAGTAGGCGCCAACTGATAATCTTGAAAGGTGAAACAATGAAGCTCTGGGTCGTAGAACTGTAGAAGAGTCTGCAACGGCACCGGATCGACTACCATCTTCAACAGTGTCAGAATATCTCCATACTGGTCAACAAACCCCTTCTGGTTACCACTGGTCATAAGGTTGCTCAACTCAATCAGAGACGTCAAAGGTTCACGGTGAAAGCTGTAGGAACAAGTCTTCCGCTTCAACTCTGGGACTGTTGCCATCTCTATCAGTGAACAAGCTCTGGAATGTACCTGAGAAATGATATGCATGCAGGGATTAGTTTTTTTTTCTTTTCTTTTCCTTTTTTTTTTGTATCCTTTTTTATTGCGTTTCTTTTGAAAAATAAATATGTTATGATGCAAATGATGCAGACTGGACTGGTTGGCTGTGTCTCTCAGAACACAGGATCAAAACTTCGGCTTGAACTCGGAACCACAAATTCATCTGAAACCCAAAGTCATCTGAGACCCCAAAATTCTGAACCAATAGTCACCAACAGGATCACAAGTCACCAACAAGTCACCAACAAGTACCTGTAATAATGATCATTCCCTCCCCACTCACGGGTGTCATCTAGGCCAGGGTAAGGTCGAGAGAAACACAGCATAAATAACCTTTCGCAGAATATCATCATATACACACCTGAAGTATGCAACGACAATATCCCACCAGGGTCTGAACTGTTCGTGATATCAATGTTCCGCTGAGTGGCGCAATACCACCCGCTTCCCATGAATCACTCTATTCCTAGGTATCCTAGATTTCACTCATAGCCTGGGTATTGGGCCTTTTACCTCGAGTAACTCCCACCCCAAACAGAGAAACACAGCACAGCCAGCAAATGAATATGAATGAATGCAAACAATAAATGCAAATAGTAAATGCAAATATATACAAATGAATGCAATAAACAAAGCAGCACAAAGCAACCAAAACCCTAACCTAGAGAGCGCTAGGAGAGACTCGCTTAGGGAAGATGGACCAGCACAGGTCAACTTCTCTATATTCCCCAGCAGAGTCGCCAGCTGTCGCATTACGCGAAAAACCGGCGGGAAAACAAGAACAACAGAGCCGCCACCGTGCGTTATTTATCCCAAAAGAGGGAATGGAAACGCTCAGAGTAAACCTGGGAAAAGACATGGTCTCGCGACCAAAGAGAATGGGATCGGGAGTCGGTTATGCGAAGGGAAGGTATTAGCACCCCTACGCATCCGTAGTACTCTACGGGATCCACGCACAAAAGGAAGGGAAAATGGTTGCTATAAACACTGCTCAAACACACACACACACTGGCTGAAAGAGACACAAGAAACAAACAAGACGGACTCGGCAGGATATCGCATCCTGGGCCTACTTAGTCTATCAGGCATAGACATCAGAGTCAAAGTAGTTCGGACTGGGGAAACGACACATGCTCGCTAGGATATCGCATCCTATGCATACGTATCTCCTCGGACGAAGGAGAATCAGAGCATTCGTAGCTCGGCTGACACACACACAAACCAACACAAACAAAGGCAAACGTGGAACCTGAATGCCAATCACTGGACTTACATCAGCATCCGAACCAAAACGCACTCAAGAAGGCAAACATGGAGCCTGAACGCCAATCACTGGACTTACATCAGCATCCGGACCAACAAACACACGCACACTGGAACCCAAATGCCACTCGATGGACTTACATCAGCTTCCAAGCACACAACAAGACAAAACAAAGACACAGGCGCCCGGAGAGATCTGCTCATCTCCTGCCTACGTACCTCATCTGGTATGAGGATCAGGGCGACGTAGTTCCCCTACGCAGGGATAAAGGACTAGCCTAACCAGATAACAGAGGGAGACACAACTAGGGAGACTACGACTCGAGCCTAGATGTTATCATGCAAAATCATCCATAAGTTAAGGTTTCTAGCTAACTTGCACAGGAAGCAAGCCTATCCTAGTCATGACTTGCACAGGAAGCAAGCCACACCCGCACTTAACTTGCACGGGAAGCAAGCCAAGCAAAACCTAACTTGCACAGGAAGCAAGTCTAAACTAACCCTAACTTGCACAGGAAGCAAGTCAAACAAACATACAAGCACAGATAGCACACACTATACACAAGCAAGTGGCTCAAACAAGGGTTAGGTTTTAGTCGAGGGGTCATATCAACCTCAACAAACAAACCTCTGGAACTGGGTAGTAGGTGCTCTTAACCTTGCCATTGAGGGGCTAAGGTGAAGCAGATGAAAGGTGAGTGAAGATAAGACTTCACAGCTCTTATCCCTGGCCTGGGAGAGCTTAAGACAAGAATGTGTGGGTTCAGAAAGTGGGAACCCTTCTACACATTTAATACTGACTCAACTGTACGATTGTACAAGATCTTGGGTTTGTATCTGCAATGCATCAACACAGTGGTGTGAGCAAAGCAGATGACACACAGAATAGCAGGGGATAGATTGCATATCCCTTGGGTTCTGCCAATTGCCTCTTCACTTAGGAGGTCTTTGACTATGTACAAGGACAAATGTAAACAATCACAAACATTGCCTCTTAAGGAGGACTTCAGACAGTTGCCTGACCAAGTAACAGGCCAGGTCTTCCAGACTACATGAAGATTAGAAATATACCTCAATGCAAATTGCTTATATAAGCAAAGCAAAGCAAAAGTTCACAAGGAACTAAGCAACTAAAAGCACCTGAAATAGTCAAACAGACATTAGTATACAACTTCAAACAAAGCAAAAGAAATAGGAATCAACAGTCAAATTAGACAATCCAATATGCAAAGCACAAGACTCAAATCATGTGAGTCAAGCCACCTACAAAACCAAGAGGTTAGCTCAATGATATTCAAGTAAACTCAATCCAAAGAAATGGTCTCATAGGAGCATTTGTTGGTCAACCTGAAAACACAAGCTCAAAAGTGAGTAACAGGACCACTAGGACAAGCCTAGGGTCAAAAGAGAATGAAAAAGTCAAAACAGCAAAGGGCAAGCATTCAAAATCATGTTTAATCAATCAAGAAACAATTCCAATTGGGTTCACATTCATATCAATTACAATCATCATTTCATGAACAATTTAAGTCAAAGCATGGCAAACAGAAGCTCATAGGAGTCAACAGAAAGACTTGCATCAAAAGTCAACTCAAACATTTCCAAAAATCCCCAAATAAATCATGATCAATCCTAACACCTAGCATGGTAAGCATGTCAAATTTCATCACATTTGGACAAGTGGAAGGCAGTCAATGAAAATCAGAAAGTCAAAGCAATTTTGAACATGCTCAAAGAAGTCAACCAAACATGCATCAACTTGAAAAATTCATAAATCAGAGATGGTGTATGATAAATGAATGGGACTAAAACCATGGCAAAGCTTAGGATGTCTAGTTATCTCATGTAAAATTTCATGTCCATCTAATAAAGTATGAGAATTTCACAAATGAAATGGCAACATGCATCACAATAAGTCCACATTTTGGTCAAACAGAGGAGAAAATCTCAAACAAATGGAAAATGGCACAAACAATTCCATGAAAAAATCATGTGCAAACTAGATATATAAGAGTAGGTTCATGCAAAAATTGAGGTCAATTGGAGGTCAAGAAGCATGGATACAAAAATCAGGAAATTGCACATCCATGGTGTGACACAAGTTGTCACACCCTACTTCAAAAATTCATATCTCAACAACCAAATATGATAAATTCAAGAACTCTGCATCAAAACAAACATGAATGAGTGTAGATTAACCACAAAAAATTTCAGATCAAATGGATGTATCATCACAATTTCACAATTGAATTGGCAAAAGGTACAAAATGTGCATACATGTCAAGAATCCTAATACCATTAAAAATCCAGCCATCCAAAAAATCATTAAAAATCATGATAAAGTACTAGACATTCATATGAGCATGATGCAAAAATTTTCAGGAATTTTGGAATTGAAATGAGTGAAATATGATTTTTGGAAGATGAGGTATCAAATGGAATAAACATTGCACAAAATAATCATGAAATAAACATTTAATTGGACACAATGGCATTTCAGTAATTATTGGCTTAATTAAATGAAACGGTAAGTTTAGGCCATGCGAAGGAAATGAGTTGATTGGTTGTTTCAGTACAACAGTAACATGCCATGCAAACGTTCAACACAGAAAATCTGGAAATGTGATATTAGGGTTTATCATGGCTACAGTAAAGCTTCATCACTCTCAATCAATCGAAATTTTCAACACGCCCAGAAATAGCAATTAAGCACACCATTCGAACAAGTGAACCAAGTACATGCATAATCCAGCCATGGTTTTCAATAAATCGAACCACACAACACAAATCATACAAGAACATGTTCATATGTGAAACTTTAAATCCATATAAATCAGTGAATACTCAACCATTTCATGCAATCCATAGCTCATTAGAATCAGCAAAGAGAGATCTATCCTAAGCACCTCATGATTTTGGAAATAAAGAGGGTCGAAAACTTACTTATATTTGAAGAAAGTTGTGAAACGGTTGTTGTTTGGTCTCCAATGGCTGAAACAGGTGTCCCAAAGATCTTCAAATGATGAATGATGAAGAAGGTTTGGCCTGAAATGGCTTGGTTTGGATGCAAACAACTTCTGCCATTGATGATGCTTTGCAAAAACAGTCCACAAAACCCTCTTACAGATGTGGAACAGTGGTTGCAATGAGTCCAAAATGTGGTTTAGATGATGAATCGAGCAAGGCAAGGCTCAGTTCTTTGAGAGTTTTTGACAGATTTTGGAAAATGCAAAAAATGAAGTTTGAGAGAATGAGTGAAGTTTTTGAGTTTGGAGGCAGCTGCTAGGGTTTTCAATTGGCAGAAAAAATGATATATATCTGCTGTTTTGTGGTACTGAATCAAGGTCCATGAAAATGTGGGATAGAGTTGGTAAAAAAGTGTACTTTTGGCCAATTTTCAAGCAAGTTAGGAATGGCTGTGTGTACTGCACGAAAATGACTTTGCAACATGACCAAAATATGATTTCTGAACATATTTGAATGGCCAAATTGATTAGAAATGGCTATCTCAAAAATTCACTTTTGTACCACACTTGAAAACAATTCATGCAAGTCCAAAAATGCCATTTTGATTGGTGAAGTTTTGGTACATGAAAGTTACATTTTTGGAAAGAGGGGATCAAATGTGACTTGTGGGAAAAAACCCCACCCAAATTGGCCAAATGGTTTGAGAGATATGGCCTTTTGAAGTTCAAGAATTTTTGAAAATGAATTGATCATAACTTGCCAACCATACATGGGAATTGAGTGTTCTTGGACTTTTTGGAAATGGGAGAACAAGATCTTCAACTTTCATGTTGGGCAAAAATTCATTTGAAGCTTGTATCATGATGTAAGTTTGAGGATCAAGACTTTCCATTTTGGGCAGGTTTCAATTACAGGTCCAGTTTCCATTTTTGGAAATTTCTGATCTGGCTTCAAATTCTTCCATGATGGTGTTTGCCATGATATATGAGGCCTATTTGGACATGAACAAGCTCTCTCAAACCAAATCCAATCATCAAAACCATAAAATCAGACACAGTTGACCAAGTTTGACTTTTTAGGGTTTCTGACTGACTGTGCATTGACTGATGACTTCTGAACATCCAATCCTTGACCAAAACACTTCAAATGGATCCCCAAGTCATGTGAACATGTTGGACCAACCCTAGGGCCTTGGCTCCTTGAGAAATGCACTTGCTTGCTTGACTGACTGATCTCCTGACCAGTTTGACCTAATTCCCTTGATGATCTTGCATTTGGGCAAAAGGGACAATGCAATGCTATACAGTGGACCATGTTATGTTATGACCTAATATGAGAATGTATGTACAAAAGGTAGGTGCAAATTTGAGGTGTTACACCCACCTCATAGCCCTCAGTTGACTGCACAGTTGACTTTTGGTCCTCAGATGACCTTGAAATGTCTTGATCAATTTGAGCCTCTACCACTTGGTGAAATTGCTTCAAAATGAAACCCTGGCTCATGTAAGCTCCTTATAATAATCATGTGATCCTCATACCAAGAAAATACCTCATCTCTTTGAGAAACCCTAGTTGGAAGAATTGCATTGATTAGGGTGGATCAGAGGTCACAACCCTAATCCAGAGGAATTTGAGGATGAACTCTGAAACCCTTGATGATGATAGAAACATGATGATGGTGATATATCCTTGCAGATAAGATGATGCTCACAACCTTTGAAGAATCAAGAAATCCTAATTGAAGCCCATACCCTCAGATGGTTGATGATCAATTCATAGAGACCCTCAGGCTTGAATCACCTAACTTCCCCATCTTTTGAAAAGACTTTGGAGGATGACCTTCTCAATTTCATATGAGATGCAAAATGCAATGCCTAATGCCCTAAAACATGAAATGCAATGCCCCAAAATAGTCTCAAGAAGAGGAGGGCAAATTTTGAGGTGTTACAGCTGCCCCTATTCAATCCACTGTGAACCTATCGGTATGAACAACCTCGGCTTTCAGATGATCAGGGTGAAGAGCGGTTGAATACCGAGAACAAACGAACAATTTGCACTCCACTGGAAATTCTTTTTGTATATATATTTTTTTTGCTTTTCTTGAACCCCAAAAAACTTCTTTGATTTTTTCTTGGACCCCTACACAAATATTTTTTCTTTCGCGCGGATGATCCCTGATCACCACATTTGAATCCCGACAACTTCATGTCACTCTTGCTGCCAAACAATGAACCCCGTTCTCCATTTGAACCCCAGTCGCCTGACGATAACTCTCGATCGTCGTTGTGAACCCCATTCTCCAGAAGACACCCTGTGTCTCCTTTTCTCCATTTGAACCCCGTTCTCCATTCTCTTGTGATAATTCCGTTGGCAACATCGGAAATAACACCAACCTCCACTCTGATGGTGACATACCAGAGGGTACACGTTCACAAAAGGAAGGTAACATGTGCATTTCTTCCCTTGAAGACACCCATAACGACTTCTGTTGGCCTCGCCTGAAGGTGAGAAAAACAAGAAAGGGGGGGTTTGAATTGTTTGAAAAATAAGCGCTTTTCAAAATAAAAATCACACAATGATTTTATACTGGTTCGCTTATAACACAAAGCTACTCCAGTCCACCCGGCCAAGGTGATTTCGCCTTCAACAAGGACTTAATCCACTAATCTTGAAAGATTACAAACAACACCTAAGAGAGAAGAAAATCTCTTAGTCTTCTCAAGTCTACTGACTACAAAGAGTCACTTGAGGAAATCAAATAAAAATTAGATACAAGATATGTAATCTAGAGTGCTTCTAAGAAAGCAAGTATTACAAACTTAAGAACAGATTTTTCACTTAATAAGCAAAAGCTTAGTGAAATTCTTTGAGAGCAAAGATGATTTTCTTGAGCGTGAAATAATTCAGTATAGTTTTGGCTAGTTGATTTCTTAGTTACTGAATGTTGATTGCATCTCTATTTATATATGAGTTGGAGTAGAGTTGAATCTGGTGGATATTAAACTGAGTTTACTCCATCACTTAAATAGCTTCTGCAGTATAACTTTTCATCTTTGAAGTGACTACTTACCACAAGTAGTATCTTTTCTCTTGGAAGCGGAGATTAACGTCTCTTTCTTAATCAGGAAATCCAATTTGAAAAACTTTACTTGTCTTCAACGTTACTCTTTCATGATTAGCAAATCCATAATCAGAGTATTTGTGTTTCTGGAGAATCTTGGAATCTTGCTTCTGATGTTGATCTCTTGAGAGTTCAGATGGCGCTGATAACGTTTCTCCAGAATCAGAGCTTCTAGACTTTACTTCATGTTCAGATGCTTCTGATACTTTGCAGTTTTGTCCAGAGTCAGAGCTTCTTAAAAACGAGATTCCACTTTAGATGCTTCTGATACTTGATAATTTGTATCTGATCTTGTTGTGCATCTGATGACATCATCAGATTTATTTCTTCTATCTTTAGAACCCTGCACACTTAGAAACTTTTCGTTAGGGTGTCATTTTTGGTTTCATCCTTTGTTATCATCAAAATCAAGGAATCTGTTGTAGAACAATTTTTGTTCTTACAATCTCCCCCTTTTTGATGATGACAAAACAACTTAAAATAGCAGATGAAACATGAATAAAATAAGATCAGATAGACAGAAGCTCCCCCTGAGTTAGTGCTAGGGAGTTCAGAAGTTCTTACCAGAGCTTTTCAAGTAATTAGATTTCTGAAACTTTCTGCAGAATCTTAAATTTAATGTTAGAGTTATTTAATCAGAGCTATTTTTATCAGAGCTTTTTCTATCAGAGCTATTTCTACAAATGTTGCAGAGTGCTTAAGGTTTTAGACAAATTTTCATCAGAGCTATTTAATGATTTCTCCCCCTTTTTGTCAGAATCAAAAAGACATAGTAATAAAAGATTGAATTAAAGAGAAAAACACTTTATTAAAAAAAGAAACATAAAACATCAGATTCAAAAAGATCAAGAGCAAAACATTAGATCCAAAAAGAAGACAGAAGCAAAAACAACAAAAGGCAAACAAAACATAAAATCCTAAGTGCCTAAGGGTTCTGAGGCAATTTCTGCAAGATCATGGCAAGCATCTTCTGGATATTCTCATTGACCGTATCTTGCTTGTCCATTCTGTCTCGGAGGATATTCTGATCTTCCTTAAGGTCCTTCAGAGTCTGAAGAATCATGGGAACAGCAGTTGAAGACTCCCCCTGAGTCAGAGCCTGCTGGGCTTCAGCTTCTGCAGCAGCTTGAGCTTCTGCATCTGCCAGAGCCTTAGCTTCAGCTTCTTGTTGTCTTAGGATTTCTGCTTCTTTTGCCAGTCTTTCTTCCTCTAGTCTTTTTGCTTCTTCTTCAGCTTCCTTAGCCAACCTCTCCTCTTCTAGCCTTCTGGCTTCAGCTTCTCTGGCAAGTCTCTCCTGGAGTCTTGCCTCAGCATCTCTGATGTAGCCATTTCTGACTTGTTCAGAGACACTCTTCAGCCTAAAAGACTCAGATGTCATCCAGCCAATGACTCTGTTCCAGTGTGTCCTTACAGATGCAGGATCATCACTGATTTCAGAGTTTGTGACTAGAGAATCTATCTTTTGAGCTGAAGCCTCTGCAATCATAAAGATGGCTTCCTTAAGGGTAGGTTTAGAAAGCTCAGGTTCAGGTTCTGGTTCAGAGGTATGAGGTGGAGAGTTTTGAGGGCTGAGATTTAGAGTTTGAGGTTCAGATTCTGACTCAGGTTGGGGTTCAGAATCTGCTTCTGGTTGAAGACTGGGGGATGAAGCATAAAGTGGGTTTAAATCTAAAGGTTCAGATTCTGGTTCTGGGACAGCGGGAAGGATTGGTGGAATGATATTAGAGGTGAAAGGAGCAGATGGTTGAATTACAGAGGGTATGGTGGTTGTTTGTTGTAGTGGTGAAGTTATTTCAGGTTCTGTGGTTTGTGTTCGTTGTGAAGCAAGTCTATGGGCATAGAGTGTTGCTATGGTTGGGGAGTTTGGGTCAGAGTGTTCTTGGTCAGAGGACTCTTGGTCAGAAGAAGGGGAAAGGTAAGGAGGTGATTCATATTCAGAGGATGAAGAAGAAGAAATGCTTTGGTGGGTTTGTATAGGTTGAGAGGGAGGAATGAAGGTTCTAGCTATGTTTAGAACTGGAGTAGGTTGGGAGGTTCTGGTGATTGAGGGTGGTATTTCAGAGGTGGTATATATTGGTTGTGAAGAGAGAGGGTTAGAGGAAGCCATTTTAAATTCAGAGGAGACAGGAGGAATAGACTTACCAGAAGAGACATTCAGAGGTGCTGAAGTTTTGCTTCCAGAAGTTTCTCTAAGTCTGGCTTTCTTTGCTCTCCTTGCCTCAGCAGCTATCTGTTTCTCAGAGACACCTCTCTTGTATCTGACTAGATCTTCTTCTGAATCTAGACAGTCATCGATGCTGAAATCAGAGACATCAACACCTTCCTCCAGCAGACGATGAAGGTAGAGGGCAACAGCGTCTCTGGGCTCATTCTTGAAGAATCTGGCCAGGCCATGAGGCATCTTCCTCTGATCTTTTAGAGATTCCCAGGAGACATCCAGAGTGGGCTTGACTCTAATGTCTTTGATGATTCCCATGCTCTTGAGGTTTTTGGCATTCAGAGGCTTCCCTACATCAATTGCCAGATCATCCATACATCTGGTCTTTTCCAGAGCGTCTACCAGTCCATGCTCAATGAAGATGTCAGAGAGCAATCTACCCAGAGGAATGTAGGATCTGGGCTTCATGTTATTCCTGGTTTCTCTGACTGAATCCCTCAGATATCTGAACAGGAGAGTAGGGAGGTTGATCTTGATACCCTTCTGAATGCAGTACAGAATGCATTTCTGGTCTGCATTGATATAATCTGAAGAGTTAGAGGCTGGACGGTGATGGATTGTTCCCAGAATTATCTTCAGCCAAACTCGGAGGTTCTGGTGAAGCTCCTTGTTCTTAGAGGGGTTTCCTTCAACATTAGGTTTGAAGATTGTTGGGTTGATGACTTCAGTGATGCGCTTTGACCTTGGAGGAATGTTGTAAATCCTTTTTCCTCCACTTTCCTCCATATTCAGCAAGGAGGCTATTGACGCTTCAGTGATGACAATTTTTACCCCTAGAACAAAAGAGACAATGAATTGGTCATCTGCATCAGCATGTCTCCAGAATTCCTTGACCAGAAGAGGGTAGATTGGACCATAAAGCCTGTCGAAGTAGGTTTCCCATCCTTGTTGACGAAGTTCCCTAGTGAGATCAACGCCATTTCTTCTTAGGTTGTCAAAATCAACCAAGGATTCACACAAAACATCCAAACCTTCAAAGGGAGTTGAAAGGTTTATGTGGCTTTCTCGGTCAAGAATGTGGGGTTCTTGATAAACAGGGGTTATGGTGACGCCTGTAACAGTGGGTGTTTGAGTGTTTGAGGTTTGGGGATTAGAAGCGGATTCCATCTGTTGGGAGAAGTTAAAAACTTCTTGCTGTTGAGCATCCATGAAGAAGATTGAAGAAGAAGGTGAAGAACTTGCAGAGAACTTGCAGAGAAGGGTTTAGGGTTTTAGAGTGAGTGAGAGTGATAAGTGTGTGAAATGTGAGAAAAGTGTTTATATACCTAAGTAAAAACGCATGCAAAACGACACACATACCAGCGTTAACACAAAAACCAAAATAGCACGTTTGGGGGAAAAAAATGATTACAGCTAATAAATGAATGTCTAATCCCACAGTTTGCACACTGCTCGAGGAAAACTCAAACGTCTGCCTTTTGAATTTCTTGACAGCTGTCTAGAAGTTCTAAGGTTTGACGCTCAGAGCTCCACGTGTTTAATGTATCTGATCTTCAGGAATACCAAGAGATTGGTTTCTGAAGATTTCTGATTCAGATATCTTCTAAACTTGTAGAAGTATCAGAGTCAGAGGCAGAAGTGTATTTGTTTTTATCAGAGTCTCATTTTACATGTTCAGAGCCAAATTTTACTCAGGACAATTTTTAATGTTCAGATTCTCTAAGATAAAAAGAAATCTATCTTCAGCTAGAGGCTTAGTAAAGATATCTGCCCATTGATGTTCTGTATCAATGAACTTCAGCGTTACTATCCCTTTCTGAACATAGTCTCTAATAAAATGATGTTTAATTTCTATGTGTTTGGCTCTGGAATGTAAAATAGGATTCTTACTCAAACAAATAGCAGCAGTATTATCACAAAGGATAGGAATGTTACTCTCAAATATCTGAAGATCTTCTAGCTGATGCTTCATCCAGAGCATCTGAGTTGTGCACAGTGATGCTGAGATATATTCTGCTTCTGCAGTTGATAGAGCGATAGTTGACTGTCTTTTGCTAGCCCAGGAGATTAGATTGTTTCCCAGAAGCTGGCAATTTCCAGAAGTACTTTTTCGTTCTATTCTATCTCCTGCATAATCTGCATCACAATAACCAGAAAGCCTATACTCTGATGTTTTCTCATACATCAGGCCCAGGTTAGGAGTTCCTTTCAGATACTTAAGAATTCTCTTAACAGCTGTTAAATGAGATTCTCTAGGATCTGATTGGAATCTGGCACAAAGACAGACACTAAAGAGAATATCAGGACGAGTAGCAGTCAGATAGAGAAGAGAGCCTATCATACCTCGATAGAGCTTCTGACAAACCTTGTTGCTTACCTCTTCCTTTTCCAGAATGCAAGTTGGATGCATGGGAGTCTTTGCAGAGTTGCATTCAGTCATGTCAAACTTCTTCAGAACGTCTTTAATGTACTTGCTTTGATGAATGTACGTGACTTCTGGAGTTTGATTGATTTGAATTCCCAGAAAGAACTTTAGTTCTTGCATTAGACTCATTTCAAATTCTGCCTGCATTAACTTAGAAAATTCTTGGCAAACAGAGATATTAGCAGAACCAAAAATAATGTCATCAACATAAATCTGGCATATCATGAGATCATTTTTATGGTTTTTACAGAAGAGTGTAGAATCAACTTTCCCTCTGATAAAATTTTGTTCCAGAAGAAAATTGCTTAAGCGTTCATACCAAGCTCTGGGAGCTTGTTTAAGTCCATATAAGGATTTCTTAAGTTTGAAAACATGTTCTGGAAAGTTTGAATTTTCAAAACCTGGAGGTTGATTGACATACACTTCTTCTGAAATATAACCATTAAGAAATGCACTCTTGACATCCATTTGGTATAATTTGATAGAATGATTAATAGCAAAAGATACAAGAAGACGAATAGATTCTAACCTCGCGACTGGAGCAAAAGTTTCATTATAATCAATACCTTCTTGTTGACTATAACCTTGAGCTACCAGTCGAGCTTTGTTTCTGACAACTTCTCCTTTCTCGTTCAGCTTGTTTCTGAAAACCCATCTGGTTCCAATGACATGAGTGCCTCTGGGTTTAGGAACGAGATCCCAGACATCATTCTTGGAGAATTGATCTAACTCTTCTTGCATAGCTGCCACCCAATCGTTATCTTGAAGAGCTTCATCACAGGACATAGGCTCAATCAGAGACACTAGTCCCAGAGGAATATCTTCAGAAGTTCTGAAGGTAGATCTGGTTCTAACAGGTTCATCTTTGTTTCCCAAAATCAAATCTTCAGATACGTTAATACGACTTTTAACTTTCCTTGGAATTTCTGGAGATTTAATTTCTTCAGAGTCTGGAGTGACAGTTGCTTCTGGAGTTTTCTCAGATTCTACCAGAGTGATCTCTAAATCTGCAAACTTTTCAACTAGCTTTGACTTTTCAGGGTCAAGCTTATCATCAAATCTAACATGAATTGATTCCTCCACAATTTTGGTTTCTGTGTTGTATACTCTGTAGCCTTTAGAGCGTTCTGAGTATCCTAACATAATACCTTTCTGTGCTTTGGAATCAAACTTGTTCAGATGTTCTTTAGTATTTAATATAAAACAAATGCATCCAAAAGGATGAAAATATGAAATGTTGGGTTTTCTTCCCTTACACAGTTCATAGGGAGTCTTTTCCAGAATAGGTCTAATAGAGATTCTATTCTGAATATAACACGCTGTATTTACAGCTTCTGCCCAAAAGTGCTTTGCTACATTTGTTTCATTGATCATGGTTCTGGCCATTTCTTGGAGTGTTCTATTCTTCCTCTCTACAACTCCATTTTGTTGTGGAGTTCTAGGGCAGGAGAAATCATGGGATATTCCATTAGAATCAAATAATTCTTCAAAATCTTTATTTTCAAATTCTCCACCATGATCACTTCTGACTCTAACAATTTTAGAGTCAAATTCTTTTTGCACTTTAGAACAGAAACTGGTGAATACAGAGTGAGACTCACTCTTGTGCTTTAGGAATTTTACCCATGTCCAGCGGCTGTAATCATCAACGATTACTAATCCATACTTCTTTCCATTGACTGATGCTGTTTTCACAGGACCGAATAAGTCAATGTGAAGAAGCTCCAGAGGCTTAGAGGTAGAAACAACATTTTTCTTTTTAAAAGATGTTTTTGAAAACTTTCCTTTTTGACAAGCTTCACACAGAGCATCTGAAGAAAACTTCAGTTTAGGTAAGCCTCTGACTAACTTAAGTTTAGTTAGCTGAGAGAGTTTTCTCATGCTAATGTGGCCTAAGCGTCTATGCCATACCCATTGCTCTTCGTGAACTGACATTAAACATTTAACATTTTGATCTTTTAAATCAGAAAGATTTATTTTATAAATGTTGTTTTTCCTCTTGCCTGTGAAAAGGACAGAGCCATCGTTCTGATTAATGGCTTTACACGTTTTTTGATTAAAGATTACATCATAACCGTTATCACTTAATTGACTTATGGATAACAAGTTATGCATTAATCCTTCTACATAAAGAACATCAGATATAGAGGGAAGAGTACCATTACCAATAGTTCCGGAGCCTCTGATCCTTCCTTTCTGATCTCCTCCGAAGCCTAAAAATCCAGCGTCTTTAAGTTCCAGGCTTTGGAACATAGACTTTCTTCCCGTCATATGTCGCGAGCATCCAGAGTCCAGGTACCATGACTGGTGTCTGAACTTTGCTGCATAGGATATCTGCAACATAGATAATCTTATCTTTCGGTACCCAGAATCTCTTGGGTCCTTTTAGATTAGTTTTCCCAGAGTTTCTCACAACTTTGGGTCTTCTAGCATTTTTAAATTTGTGTTCTTGTGTGTGTGTGTAGTGATATGAAAAAGGCGATTTAATTTGGTTACTGGTAGAGGTTTTATGTTCCTCAGAATCATACCCAATTCCCCTTTTATTATTCTGACTTACTCCATAAATCATGGATGCCATAATACTCCTATCTATTCCATTCTTCAGAAATTTTTGAAAGGCTTCTTCATATTTATAAATAATTTCATTTGAAGTTTGTGGTGCTTGAGACAACGCTTCTTCTAATTCTAAGCTTTTGGTTTTAGCTCCATCTCTTTCTAACGTTAAAGATCTGATAGTATCTTCTTGTGCTAGAATTGTTGTCTCAAGTTTACTACATTCTTCAGATTTTGCTTTAAGAAGGCCTTTAATGCTTTTAATTTTTTGTTTTAATTTCTGAAGAGAGGTAAGAGTTTCTGATAAACATGATTCTAAGTCAGATCTAGAAAGTTCAGAAAATACCTCTTCAGATTCTTCATCTGAGCTGCTGGATGTGGTAGCCATAAGTGCTACGTTGGCTTGTTCATCAGAGTCAGATTCTGATGATCCTGATTCACTATCGTCCCAGGTGGCCATTAGTCCTTTCTTTGTTCTGAAGGTATTCTTCTTGAAGCTTTCTTTTCTAGGGTTGTCTTTCTTCAGCTTGGGGCATTCATTTCTGTAATGACCTGTTTCTTTACATTCAAAACAGGTAATATCTTTATTAGGTTTACCTTTTGAAGTTGACTCTGATCTATCCCCTCTGGGTCTTGATCTTCTGAAGTTGTTGTTGTTCCTTCTTTTCCAGAGTTGCTTAACTCTTCTGGTTAGTAAGGACAGTTCTTCTTCATCATCAAAGTCTTCAGGTTCAGAGTCGTCAGTATCTGCAGTTTCTGCCTGGAGAGCTTTGGTTCTGTCTGACTTCCGTCTTTCAGGTCTGGACTTCAGCGCCACTGACTTGTTTCTTTTCTGAGGCTCATCCTCCTCTAGTTCTATCTCATGACTTTTGAGAGAGCTAACAAGTTCTTCAAGGCTGATATTGTTCAGATCCTTTGATAACTTCAGAGCAGTAACCATTGGTCTCCATTTCTTTGGCAGACTTCTGACTATCTTCTTAACATGATCTGCAGTCGTGTATCCTTTGTCAAGCACTTTAAGACCTGCAATAAGAGTTTGGAATCTGGAAAACATAGCTTCTATAGCTTCGTCATCTTCCATCTTGAAGGCTTCATATTTCTGGATCAGCGCCAGAGCCTTCGTCTCCTTGACTTGGGAGTTTCCTTCATGGGTCATCTTCAGAGAGTCAAGTATATCTTTAGCCGTCTCTCTGTTGGTGATCTTTTCGTATTCGTTGTATGATATAGCATTTAGAAGTATTGTTCTGGCCTTGTGGTGATTCTTGAAGTCACGTTTCTGATCTTCTGACATTTTGCTTCTGGGAACTTCAGCTCCATTTAAGACTGGAGGTTTGTATCCATCTGTGACAATGTCCCAGAGGTCAGCATCATAACCCAGAAAGAAACTTTCGATTCTGTCTTTCCAGTAATCAAACTTTTCTCCATCAAAAACAGGAGGTTTAGCATTGTAAGAATCTCTTTCATTTGAGTGAGCCATTTGTTTTTCTCGCACTGGATCTCTCTACACGGTTAAGTGTTTGATTTGAAAATCAATAACAGAGCCGGAGCTCTGATACCAATTGAAGGTGAGAAAAACAAGAAAGGGGGGGTTTGAATTGTTTGAAAAATAAGCGCTTTTCAAAATAAAAATCACACAATGATTTTATACTGGTTCGCTTATAACACAAAGCTACTCCAGTCCACCCGGCCAAGGTGATTTCGCCTTCAACAAGGACTTAATCCACTAATCTTGAAAGATTACAAACAACACCTAAGAGAGAAGAAAATCTCTTAGTCTTCTCAAGTCTACTGACTACAAAGAGTCACTTGAGGAAATCAAATAAAAATTAGATACAAGATATGTAATCTAGAGTGCTTCTAAGAAAGCAAGTATTACAAACTTAAGAACAGATTTTTCACTTAATAAGCAAAAGCTTAGTGAAATTCTTTGAGAGCAAAGATGATTTTCTTGAGCGTGAAATAATTCAGTATAGTTTTGGCTAGTTGATTTCTTAGTTACTGAATGTTGATTGCATCTCTATTTATATATGAGTTGGAGTAGAGTTGAATCTGGTGGATATTAAACTGAGTTTACTCCATCACTTAAATAGCTTCTGCAGTATAACTTTTCATCTTTGAAGTGACTACTTACCACAAGTAGTATCTTTTCTCTTGGAAGCGGAGATTAACGTCTCTTTCTTAATCAGGAAATCCAATTTGAAAAACTTTACTTGTCTTCAACGTTACTCTTTCATGATTAGCAAATCCATAATCAGAGTATTTGTGTTTCTGGAGAATCTTGGAATCTTGCTTCTGATGTTGATCTCTTGAGAGTTCAGATGGCGCTGATAACGTTTCTCCAGAATCAGAGCTTCTAGACTTTACTTCATGTTCAGATGCTTCTGATACTTTGCAGTTTTGTCCAGAGTCAGAGCTTCTTAAAAACGAGATTCCACTTTAGATGCTTCTGATACTTGATAATTTGTATCTGATCTTGTTGTGCATCTGATGACATCATCAGATTTATTTCTTCTATCTTTAGAACCCTGCACACTTAGAAACTTTTCGTTAGGGTGCCATTTTTGGTTTCATCCTTTGTTATCATCAAAATCAAGGAATCTGTTGTAGAACAATTTTTGTTCTTACATCGCCAAAGTCTAAGGTGACACATGATCAGAAGACAATCCTGAGGACCTCATCCCTGATACAATCTTCAACTCCAATCTCCATCTCCAGTTGAACCCCGTTCTCCAAAAAATGCCCAGCACTTCCTTTTCTCCTGGTGGACCCCAATCTTCGCGCTGATCGCGTAACGTTCTCCAACCTCCATCTCCGCACGACGGAATCTCTTCCTCCAATATCGCACTACTGGGGAATACTGTTGATTCAAAATCACGATGCCAAACTCCTCAAAGTAACATCTTGATCAACCAGCTGAACCAACTCTCAAACGGTAACCCCGGCTCGAGACTAGCTTATGCTTGTAATGCCGATGCATGAGTTTTACAACGTAATGCTCCATAACCATGGAAATGCTACGCAATTAGCTATGCAATATGCTATGCTTCTCTAAATGATGAATGCATAAAAAGTATCCCCCTCAGGGGATGGCACGAGCAACTCTGTTGAGGAACTCGATATCGCTCCAATCTCCAACCCTACTTGGGATAACACTGATGCCGAGGAAAGAGTAACCCTCACTGGGGATGACCTCTACTGAACTCGATCTGCTTGGCGACTTCACTGGGGAAAAACTACCAACGCACACCCCTGCCGGGGGAACAATAACCTTCAGGCCTGGCTGCTGAGGCAACACCGACCTCGAACCCGCTGGGGAGATACAGAATATTTAACATGGAACACCCGTCGACTCGTCGAACACTGGTACTCACTGTCTAACCACAGTGTCAACTTTCCACTTTTGAGAGCTCCCGGACTCATCCGGTCTTTTCCGATTCATCACCTTGTATTCTCGACTTCTCCCTACTTCAAGAAAATCGACCTCCTTAGATTCGTGCCAACTCTCCAGTCCTCAGACTTTGAAGAGTCTTCTTGATTAACCCTCTAGGATCGTCACAATTCTTTCGCCGTCTCTACACCATTATTCACTTCCTCGTCCCTGATTGGACCTCAAAGGAATCTTTTGTCAAAAGGAAACGCTTCGCACCACAACCTGCAAGTGAGCGAAAATAACCAACAACACCTGCAAAAGAGATCGTCAGATAAAACGTGCCCCAGGCGTGCCAAAATTTCAACACCCAGGTCACTCAACCTTCCGAATAAGATTTCAAGTTTCAATCCTCTAAACATGCATTGGAAGAGACCCCTACATCTAAAAATGCAAAGATTCTTATCAAAATAAACGGATGTTTTTGCAATCAAAGCGGTAATGAAAACAAAAACAAAATTATTTGACTGAATATGCATTTTATTGACTGAAAAAGGTGGCTCGGTAACTGAGCAGTACACAGGAAGCAATCCCTGAAAAGAGGCAATTGCGCACAAAAGGAAAATTTGTCCTAATGGCAATGGGAACCCGTGATCTCATCAAGTTCCAACCCGGTTACAACCCATATGTCCTCAAGACTCTCCGCGCTTTCTACCTTCCGAAACAAGATGCTTCCGACCGATCTCCGCTTTTAGATTATCCATGTGTCATATCCAAAGTACAAACGATCATGCTAGACGCAATTGTTCGTTTCACTCCCTCTTTTTCCTGGACCGCCCTTTCGGGTTTTCAGTCCACCGGGATACCCTTTTTTTCCCAAGCCGCCCTTGTGGGGTTTTCGACTTGCCGGGTGTACAGTTTTTCTTTTCTTTTTATCCCTAATTTTTGCCCGAACCTTTTTCATTTTCATTTTTTTTTGTTCGCCGGGATGCCCATTTTTGCCTGGACTATTTTATTCTTTCCATCCAGCGGGTCTCTTATACGAAGTATTTTTTAACTGCGTCCGCATTCACCGGGGATGGAAAATCCTCACCATCCATGGTCGTCAACAACAAGGCTCCGCCAGAGAAGACCTTCTCGACCACGAATGGACCTTCATAATTGGGTGTCCACTTGCCCCGACGATCGTTCTGAGGAGGAAGGATCCTTTTCAACACCATATCTCCCACATGGTACACACGAGGTCGCACCTTTCGGTCAAAAACACGCTTCATTTGCTGCTGGTACAACTGCCCATGACAAATGGCCGCCAGCCTTTTCTCCTCAATCATGCTCAACTCTTCATACCGAGTCCTTACCCATTCAGCCTCTTCCAATTTCACATCCACCAGGACTCTCAATGACGGAATCTGGACCTCAACTGGTAACACAACTTCTATCCCATACACAAGCGAGAAAGGCGTCGCCCCAGTAGATGTACGCACTGAGGTTCGATACCCGTGCAATGCAAACGACAACATCTCGTGCCAATCCTTATAGGTCACGACCATTTTTGCACAATCTTCTTAATATTCTTATTAGCCGCCTCGACCGCCCCATTCATCTTTGGACGATAAGGAGAAGAATTGTGATGCTCGATCTTGAACTCTCGGCACAGTTCTGCCATCATCTTGTTGTTGAGATTAGAACCATTATCAGTGATGATTCTTTCGGGAACCCCATATCTCCAAATGATGTCTCTTTTCAGGAACCTGGCCACGACCTGTTTCGTCACGTTTGCATAAGACACCGCTTCCACCCACTTGGTGAAGTAATCAATTGCCACTAATATGAATCAGTGCCCATTCGAAGCCGTAGGCTCGATCTTTCCGATCATATCAATGCCCCACATAGAAAACGGCCACGGAGACGACATCAAACTCAACAGATTTGGAGGCACGTGCACCTTGTCAGCATAAATCTGACATTTATGACATTTCCGCACGAAGTTGAAACACTGAGCCTCCATTATCATCCAGTAATATCCAGCCCTTAGCAACCTTTTCACCATCGCATTCCCACTGGCGTGGGTACCAAACGATCCCTCGTGCACCTCTTTCATCAATTGGTTTGCTTCTTTGTCATCGACACATCTGAGCAAAACCCAATCAAAATTCCTCTTGTACAAAACCCCATCTTTATTCAGATAGAACGCCATGGCCAACCTCCTCAGAGTCTTTCGGTCGTTCTTAGATGCTCCCTCGGGATACTCTTGGGTCTCCAGATAACGCTTGATGTCATAATACCACGGCTTTTCATCATCAGGCACTGTCTCGACGACAAACACATAAGCCGGTCTATCCAGTCGTCCCACCTCAACACTAGGAACTTGATTCCACCACTGCACTTTAATCAAAGCGACCAGAGTAGCCAAAGCATCTGCTAAAGGATTTTCTTCCCTCGGTACATGGTGTGATTCCACCTTGGTGAAGAACGTCAACAATCTCCTCGTATAATCCTGGTATGGAATTAAGTGGGATTGATGCGTAAGCCATTTCCCGTTAACCTGGTTCACAACCAAAGCCGAATCTCCATAAATAACAAGGTTCTTGATTCGCAAATCAATCGCCTCTTCGACACCCAAGATACAAGCTTCGTATTCAGCAACATTGTTGGTGCATTCAAATGTTAGTCGGGCAACAAAAGGAATATGGGATCCCTTCGGCGTAATCAAAACAGCGCCAACTCCACTACCATTCACGTTAACGGCCCCATCAAACATCAGAATCCATTCGGACTCAGGGTCAGGCCCCTCCTCTGGGATAGGTTCCTCACGATATTTCGATTTGAGAAACATGATATCCTCATCAGGGAACTCAAATTTCATCGGTTGATAATCCTCAATACACTCCCCTTTATTGCTTTTTGAGAAGTGTACTGGATATCGTATTCAGTCAAAATCATTTGACATCTCGCAACCCGTCCGGTCAATGCTGGCTTCTCAAATATATACTTGATCGGATCTATCTTGGAAATCAACAAAGTGGTATGAACCAGTATATACTGTCTCAGTCGGCGAGCAGCCCATGCCAAAGCGCAACAAGTTTTCTCGAGTAGTGAATATCTTGTTTCACAGTCGGTAAACTTTTTGCTAAGGTAATAAATTGCATGCTCTTTTCGACCAGACTCGTCATGCTGCCCCAATACACACCCCATAGACCCCTCGAGGACTGTTAAGTACAGGATTAACGGTCGCCCCTCCACAGGAGGCATCAGAATCGGGGGCTCCTGCAAATATTCTTTTATTTTTTCAAATGCCGCTTGGCAATCATCATTCCACCTGACCGTTTGATCTTTTCTCAACAACTTGAATATGGGTTCACACGTGGCTGTTAGATGAGATATGAACCGTGAAATGTAGTTCAATCTACCTAAGAAACCACGAACCTCTTTTTCTGTCCTCGGTTCAGGCATTTCTTGTATTGCTTTTGCTTTAGCAGGATCAACCTCGATTCCTCTTTCACTTACAATAAACCCCAGCAACTTGCCGGACCGCACTCCAAAAGTGCACTTATTCAGATTCAACCTTAATTTGAATTGTCTCAATCGGTCAAACAACTTGGCCAAGTCTACTAGATGCCCCTCTTCTGTTTGTGACTTCGCTATCATGTCATCAACATAGCACTCGATCTCGTGATGAATCATATCATGAAACAAAGTCACCATAGCTCTTTGATACATGGCACCGACATTCTTGAGACCGAATGGCATCACCTTATAACAAAAAGTGCCCCATGGTGTGATGAACGTTGTTTTCTCCATATCATCTACCAACATTTTAATTTGATTATAGCTAGAAAAGCCATCCATGAAGGAAAACACCGAGAATTGAGCTGTATTATCTACCAACACATCGATGTGAGGTAATGGGAAATCATCTTTCGGGCTAGCTCTGTTCAAATCCCGGTAGTCCACACGCATCCTCACCTTTCCATCCTTCTTCGGTACCGGCACAATGTTCGCGACCCAAGGCGGATAATTAGTGACAGCTAGGAAACCAACATCCAACTGCTTTTGTACCTCCTTTTTGATTTTCATGGCCATCTCGGGTCGAGTTCTGCGCAACTTCTGCTTTACTGGAGGACAATCTTCTCTCAATGGCAACTTGTGTACAACAATATTGGTATCCAACCCTGGCATATCTTGATAAGACCAGGCAAAGATATCAACATACTCTTTCAACAGTGCTACCATTCTGCTCTTGACATTCATCTCCAAAGCGGCCCCAATTTTTACTTCCTTTCTGACCTCCTCGGTGCCCAGATTAACAATCTCAACTCGCTCCTCGTGCGGTTGAATCACCTTCTCCTCTCGTTTTAACAACCTGGCTAACTCTTCCGGCAGTTCACAATCTTCTTCGCCTTCTTCTTCGGCATGATAGATTGGGCCTTCGAAGTCATATAGGGGTGTAACAGAGTTGTCATCAATGAGATCCGGAGAATAATTGCATCTGCATGAATGTTGATTCATGCATTGCTTCAGAGTCGGAACGAGACAAATTAAAAGGAAGGAAAATGAAAATAAACATTGCCATTTTTATTATATTATTTTTTTAAACTGCAAAAATAAATGAAAAACAGAGAACACCGCTTTTAATGCGAAAAACATTCGTTTATTACTGATGCAAATACTGCAAAATGAAACACATGAGGTGACCCTTACAATGGACCATTACGTTTCGGGCAAAACGTATGGCTTTCATGTAAACAGAATTAACAAACAGAAACATTACTCTTCACGCAGAGTGACAGTGATGATCTTTTCGGCTTTCCAGTTCTGGATCTCCATTCCTGGTACGCACGGTTTTATCCATGAGTCGAGCTCGCAGTCACTGTCAGTCTCTTCACCCAAGGCCCAGATACGGCCTTGATCTAGCATTCCAGCACTGGTGAATGTGAACGGTTGGCGACGACCTTCATTCTGTCCAGACGAGCCTTGGCCTGACTGATAACTAATCCCAAACTTATCCTCCTTCACCGCAACATCTATCACTCTTCCCCAACCTGGGGCCTCTCCACTTTTCACCACCTCCACAGCCTGTTTATAAGAAGCAATGGACGACTTTTTCTCTCTTTCGGCGAAAACGGCATTCTCCACCTTGACGGTTTCAAATGCCTGGCTTGGTGTTTCGAATATTTCACCGTCCATTTCCACATACTTAAATGATGACAACTGGCTAACAAAAATATCCTCCTCACCGCAAACTGTCACGACTTGCCCGTCCAAGATATACTTTAACTTCTGATGTAGGGTCGATGTTACTGCCCCAGCAACATGTATCCAATGACGGCCCAACAAACAGCTGTACGCCGGCTGAATGTCCATGACACAAAACACAGATTTGAACACCTCAGGACCAATCTTTACGGGGAGCTCATCCCTTTTAGAGCCATCAAACGCTCTAACCACCAGATCAGTAGGCCTCAAAATCAATCCCTCGCAGTCCAATTTAGCCAAGGCCTTCTTAGGCAACACATTGAGTGACGAGCCCGTATCAACCAAAACATGCGAAAGCACAACTCCTTTACACTCCATCGAAATGTGTAGTGCCTTATTGTGATTGCGCCCATCCATAGTAAGATCGAGATCAGTGAAACCCAACCCATGGCTGGCATTAACACTCGATACCACTGTCTCTAATTGATTGACTGTAATCTCCTACGGGACGTAGGCCCTCTTCAAGATCTTCAACAAAGCATCTCTATGACCTTCTGAACTCAACAACAAAGATAAGATCGAAATTTTGGACGGAGTCTGCTGCAAATGATCAACAAGTTTATACTCAGACTTCTTGATAATTCTCAAAAACTCCTCGGCTTCAGCATCCAACTCACTTTCTGGCTCAACAGGCGCCTGTGTCGTTCCAGGAGTATCCTCACTCACCACCTGCTTTCCTTTTGCCCTGGCTAAAGCCCCGGCCTTATCTCTCTGTTCTTTTTCCACATCACCACCTCTCAACGTGTTAGGTGCAAACAACCTCCCGCTGCGAGTGAAACCACTAAGCCCGACATTGTCCACCTTTGAAACGGCGGTATCAACTGCATCATAATCTTCTTTCTTTTTCCCATTGCAATACACATCACCACCATAGTCCCATGGCACATCACCATCACTTTCATACGGAATAGGTCCAGGTACCGTGATGGTAATTGGAACCACATCTGCCGACACTGACAAGTGGACAGTGAAATTCTGGTGTAGTCAGTATTCAGATGTTCTACTTCAAGTCATGACATCTGATCTAACATTGTACCTAATACAGCAAGACAGTTATTACACTCTGTACTAATGTGCACCCTTTCACAGTGTCACATCCTCTCCTTCTATGTCATCCTAGAATGGAGGAACACTTAGTTATGTGCACCATAACATTCACTACTGTTGTTTTCCTACACAGTTATCAGCACGATGTCTCAATCCTGTTTTGGACATCATCTGTTACATTGTTCCAGTTTGTTGGTCATGTACTTGTATATCCTAGATTAAAGGTTGTAACAAGTTAAACTAATCTCCACTTATTAAGGAGCTAACAAATAGATTATTTGTTAGGTTCATTAATTGTAGCTTAGTTGTTAGTTTCCTAGATTTTAGATCAGCTGGTGGATTCCTGAAGAATAGCCGGAGAAAAATCCTGAAACAGAAAAACTAACCATCCAACAATGTAGCATATGCTGTCAGGAATGAATGTCACAACATTCCGTATGACATCCAAGCCCAGAACCATATGCTCAGTCTGTTTAGTTCCTGAACACAGACTGCTAAATTTGCTGTACTGTAAAAGACCAACCAGTCTCTACTTCAGTATCAGCTTACTGGAAGAACTGTCAAGACATCCAGTTTGACAATTTCACACTGCTCTTTTGGCCAGGTCTGATATGCCTTTTAAAACCAGACTTCACTACATACTGAACTGAATTCATCAGCTTATTAAACAGTATGTGTTGTTGTTGATGAATGTCAAAACATTCTGATTGACATTCCAACAGAAGGCTATGTATCAGGTCTGCTATTATCTTGATGAACAGACTGGAATACATGCTTAGTTATGGCAGACATGATTATATCATACAGAAGGAAAACAAACACAGGAAATTGTTAACCCAGTTCAGTCCAACATGACCTACATCTGGGGGCTACCAAGCCAGGAAGAAGATCCACTATTAGTAGTATCAATTCAGAGTTAAACTCCCCCGTTTACAACTCATCACTTAATCCCTACCCAATGCAATCTATACCTAGGAACTCCTAGATAGAAACCTCCAGTTTCCATTCCTATCACTACAAATACAATGTAATGTGCAAACACCTTGAACTTGCTTCACAGCTTCATTCAAGAACATAATTACTCTTGCCTACAGGCTTTGAGTAACAAACACTCTCAGGTTTATCACTGAGAAACACATGGTAACCTTCCCACAGATTGGGAGGTTTACCTTACACACACCCTTAAAAATTCATTCTAAGAGGCTTGCAAAAACTAGATTACAATCAGCTATTTATAACCTAATCACCCAACTGGATTTGGGCCTTCAGAAAGTTGCAGCAGACTTGTTCTTTGCTGTTGCAACTTCAGCAGAAAAATTCTGCTACAAACAAGGTCTTCAAGTTCCTAAACTCTCTCCATATATATCTCCATATTTTGAGCCTATATATCTTCTGATTTAGTCTTCAAGACCTCCACCTGGGAGTTAGGATATTCACCAGATATCCTTGCTGATCCCAGAACATATACTGAATTAATTAATTCAGTTTCCTACACATGTGCGATGTCACAGACCTGACGTCGTGACATCGTACATGACATGTTGGTCCAGATGTTGAATTTCTTCAACCCAACATATTAAAACAACAGAGATGATTACATTATTTGTTTTCTAAAATTACTGCCAATCCTAAGGAATCAACAATCTCCCCCTTTGGCAAATTTTAGCTAAAACAAATAAACAATACACCGGACTAAGCATCCCAATTTGGGAATGCTCTTCATCTCCGTCATTGGCTCCACCACCACAAACACCAATGTTGGTGTACATGAGGAGGTAGAGAAACAAGGCTCAGTTGTTCCAGAACCCTTCCCTTCAACAGGAGAGCTTCCTGAAGAGTATGTAATGCTGAGTACATAGACAATGTAACTCAGATCACAGGGCACAACTGTTCTCTTAACTCAGATCACAAGACACAAGTGGTAATTCAGTTGGTGAATTTTGTGTCTAACCCCAACCCCAACTTTCTGTTTGTTACCACAGTGATCTGTTTGCTTCTCGACCCCAGGACGTTTCTTTCTCTCCCCCTTTTTAGCTAAACATTTGTAAAGGCACCCTTCACAAAACCAGATCCAGGCGCAGCTTGCCCAGACCTTAACATACCCCATGATTCTGAGATTGGAGTGTATCTGTTGTGGGGAGAAGGGGGGGCTCTTGCATCCTTTAAATAGTCCAGCCTGTGCTTAGGAATATCTGGTAGAAATAAATGCTTGGTCAAGATGCATTTATTTTTGCTGAGAAACAGTCAGAGAATCACCAACAAAATCTCAGACTATCTTTGAATGCCTTTTATAGCTCTTGACTGTTTCTTTTCAAAACAGCCGTTCCAGTGCATGGAGACCATTCCATATATGCAGTCAGACACGTTGCACTCGATGTCTTAACATTCCTGCATTCAGCCAGTCTTCAATATTTCCCAAGACCTCTGTCATTCCTCCAGTAGAGGCTTGACACCTAGCACTGCTACAGCCAACTTTTCACACTTCAGTTGATGGTTACTCCCCCTGTACCACACAGCTGTAGCCATCTGGTTTATCAGACTAGGCCACATCACCCTCATAATTCCTAATGACTTTAAGACTCAGAAGAAATTAACAGCACTGTCCAGGGCAATGTCATGACATCCGGTCAGACATTCTTCTGCTCACTCAGCCTTGCTGCACATCACAGCATCCTGATAACTGCCAGGTTGCCATACCCTGTTATCTGAGAGCACATAGACCACAAGCTTGGTGATTACTTGCAGCACACGGACGCACTCTGTAACGCCCCAAACTGCTTTTAGGATTACCGACTGACCCCACAAACCAACACGGGTCTTTTCAGCATGCTTTTTCCTCACTCACATGCTTTCCGAGAAACTTCCCAGAAGGTCACCCATCCCAATACTACTCCAAGTCAAGCACGCTTAACTATGGAGTTCTTATTGGTCAGGCTACCGAAAAGAAGATGCATCTTGTTTTCGGTAGCCTGACCAATAAGAACTCCATAGTTAAGCGTGCTTGACTTGGAGTAGTATTGGGATGGGTGACCTTCTGGGAAGTTTCTCGGAAAGCATGTGAGTGAGGAAAAAGCATGCTGAAAAGACCCGTGTTGGTTTGTGGGGTCAGTCGGTAATCCTAAAAGCAGTTTGGGGCGTTACAAATGGTATCAGAGCCAAACCTCTCCCAGTACGATGTGGTTCGGGGACGAACCAAGCGGAAGTTGGTGGGCATGTAACACCTGAGGTCGGAGAGGCCGAAGAGTGGTTACATGTGACACCCGAGGGCGAGGGAGTGGTTGTTTATGCATGAGGCATGACAATGAGACACTCCTAGCAGCTTCTAGGGGAAAAACCGAATTCACATCGGAATGAGAGGGATCCTGAGGCTATGCAGGTATGGGACTGCATGGTTGAATGAAGGCTTATAAGGATTAATTGGTACTACCTATACCAACAAGATGCATCTTCTTTTCGGTAGCCTGACCAATAAGAACTCCATAGTTAAGCGTGCTTGACTTGGAGTAGTATTGGGATGGGTGACCTTCTGGGAAGTTTCTCGGAAAGCATGTGAGTGAGGAAAAAGCATGCTGAAAAGACCCGTGTTGGTTTGTGGGGTCAGTCGGTAATCCTAAAAGCAGTTTGGGGCGTTACAAATGCATGTAACACCTGAGGTCGGAGAGGCCGAAGAGTGGTTACATGTGACACCCGAGGGCGAGGGAGTGGTTGTTTATGCATGAGGCATGACAATGAGACACTCCTAGCAGCTTCTAGGGGAAAAACCGAATTCACATCGGAATGAGAGGGATCCTGAGGCTATGCAGGTATGGGACTGCATGGTTGAATGAAGGCTTATAAGGATTAATTGGTACTACCTATACCAACAAGATGCATCTTCTTTTCGGTAGCCTGACCAATAAGAACTCCATAGTTAAGCGTGCTTGACTTGGAGTAGTATTGGGATGGGTGACCTTCTGGGAAGTTTCTCGGAAAGCATGTGAGTGAGGAAAAAGCATGCTGAAAAGACCCGTGTTGGTTTGTGGGGTCAGTCGGTAATCCTAAAAGCAGTTTGGGGCGTTACAAATGGTATCAGAGCCAAACCTCTCCCAGTACGATGTGGTTCGGGGACGAACCAAGCGGAAGTTGGTGGGCATGTAACACCCGAGGTCGGAGAGGCCGAAGAGTGGTTACATGTGACACCCGAGGGCGAGGGAGTGGTTGTTTATGCATGAGGCATGACAATGAGACACTCCTAGCAGCTTCTAGGGGAAAAACCGAATTCACATCGGAATGAGAGGGATCCTGAGGCTATGCAGGTATGGGACTGCATGGTTGAGTGAAGGCTTATAAGGATTAATTGGTACTACCTATACCAACAAGATGCATCTTCTTTTCGGTAGCCTGACCAATAAGAACTCCATAGTTAAGCGTGCTTGACTTGGAGTAGTATTGGGATGGGTGACCTTCTGGGAAGTTTCTCGGAAAGCATGTGAGTGAGGAAAAAGCATGCTGAAAAGACCCGTGTTGGTTTGTGGGGTCAGTCGGTAATCCTAAAAGCAGTTTGGGGCGTTACAAATGGTATCAGAGCCAAACCTCTCCCAGTACGATGTGGTTCGGGGACGAACCAAGCGGAAGTTGGTGGGCATGTAACACCTGAGGTCGGAGAGGCCGAAGAGTGGTTACATGTGACACCCGAGGGCGAGGGAGTGGTTGTTTATGCATGAGGCATGACAATGAGACACTCCTAGCAGCTTCTAGGGGAAAAACCGAATTCACATCGGAATGAGAGGGATCCTGAGGCTATGCAGGTATGGGACTGCATGGTTGAATGAAGGCTTATAAGGATTAATTGGTACTACCTATACCAACAAGATGCATCTTCTTTTCGGTAGCCTGACCAATAAGAACTCCATAGTTAAGCGTGCTTGACTTGGAGTAGTATTGGGATGGGTGACCTTCTGGGAAGTTTCTCGGAAAGCATGTGAGTGAGGAAAAAGCATGCTGAAAAGACCCGTGTTGGTTTGTGGGGTCAGTCGGTAATCCTAAAAGCAGTTTGGGGCGTTACACACTCCCCCTGTCATGGACAACCTACTCTCTTGGAGGTCACACATGATCATATCCAACACCCCAAGGTTGGACCTTCACATACTTCCTGATTCAAAGAGATTCCAGACCACTTGATGAAAGGAAAACATAAGACGCATCTTCATGTCTTCAAGGGCGCACCCTCTGTCCAACCCTCTTGGCTGAACACATCCACACTCTGTGTCACTCTCTCTTCTAACCAGAACAGAAGATCACTTCACCAGATGTTTTAACATCAGCTGGGACATCCTTCACAGCATCACAAGGAGCACTATCTGATAGACTTCAGATATTACTGAGTCCCCAGCTTGGGCCAGAGGAACCCATACATACATTGGGATATACACTCTCATCCCACTCCCAGAGACAGTCTTCCATAGATAGCTCAGAACTCCTACCACAAGCTCCAAGAGATGAATAGAAAACACCTCCTTTTGTCTTCAACTTAATACTTTTCTGCTCAAAAGTAATTTGTCTCAGACTTTCCTCAAGAATAATCAGCTGCCTTATGTTGATTCTCTTGATTCTTCGAACTCACTTCTGAGATAGACCAACTGCCACTGGTTGATTACCTCCTTCATGAATTCTCATATGAAAAGGTCAAATGCTGCTTTTTGACCTCCCCAAGTTTATCAGACTTCTCCCTAAGATATTCTGACCTCTCAAGTGAGACTAGAACTTCAAGTTTTTGAAGTATCCAATCTACAACCCTGTAGACCTTTCTATCTCAAGTTGATGTGCCACTTCACCAACTAAGAGTCTGATGTTGAACCAAATGTCACAACATTGTGTTTTGACATCTAGCTGTTGAATTCAGCTCCTTCTTCTGCCACTTGAAAGAACTTCCTCCCTTCACAGAACAAGAGTTCAATGTTCTCATAGACTTGATTGTGGAACCAAGTTTGAGTAAACAACCTCCATCCTGCAAGTTTGCAGTTAAGTCATCCAAGCTCACTCCTTGATGAATCCCTGCTTCTTCTCCAAAGACATCAGATACTCTGATGCATGAGTCTTCAGAAGGACCAGTTGGAAACTAACCCTTCAGCTCTGCCAAGGATTCCACTTCCTAAAGCAAGGCTGTTTCCATGAGGTTAAGAATGCTGCCACTTGTTCTTAACTCCACAGTGTGCATTTGCCAATGCACTTCCTCACCTAGATCAGAAATAAACTGATCCAAGTAACCACCATCAAGACTGTGATGCCTTCTTCTTTTTGTACACACCTAGGCTGAACATGTTTCTTGCCAGGAAACCTTTTCAGAGATCATATGCTTTTGCTGCCACCAACGAGCTAGATCATACCCCAATGTACTATCCTTCCTGTGATTCTGCACAGGGTCTTGAAGAAGAGATGTTCCAACATCTTTAAGAACATCAGTTATCTTGAGCTCCAAGGATAATCAATTAAATACTTGTACTTGACACAAGTAGACATTGATCTTAAATCCTTTCCCAATTATCCTTTCAGATACTTCCACCATAAGAATACTTTGAAAATACTCTTCTAGTGTCAACATCTTCTGCTTGCAAGCACATTAATAGTCTTGAGACTCTTTCCAGATTAGATTCACCCTTAGGAATGAGAGAGATGAATCCTTCCTTGCAAATGTGTCACACATCAACCAGAACCCATGTGACACAGGTCAACAGCCAACCTGACCCTAGGCTGACCAAACGTGAGGAGGTTAACCAACACTCCTCCTCAAATTAACAATCATGGAAACTCCACACCAATATCCATGCATTGTACACAAATGTCTCAACACGACATCCACCATCACTTACCAGTGGCAACTAACTCCTCCAATCACACCAATCAGACTTCAGCTGACCATAAGTACTAGTGAGACAGACATCACCAGTCAATAGTAGATATGCATTGCCAGAGCATATTACCTCAACCAACCTATGAATCTTCATATTCTCACTCCTAGTAAGAACTGCCACTTCTGAACGTGGTGTTTGAATACCAAGATTCATGGTTCCAACCCCCTTTAATGGTATCACAATCAGGTTACCCCATTATTGACTGCTAACATCCAGGAGACTTGTCTTCCAACACACCATAGTACTTCAGGGAACAACTATCCAATCCTGATCAAACTGCAGGAAGATGCCTAACAGCAGGAGATTGCACAATGTCACATCTCAACCAGCTCAACTTCTAGGGATGACCTTCTTGAGCACACACCCAGTTGACCCTGCTCTTGTCAACTTAGCACACACAGATGTCTCCTCTTCCAGGTCAGGAGTAGGTTCCAAACAGAATTATCCCATTGTTTGGACCCTAAAAACATCTGCTCTTCAACTAGTAGCTGCATACTTGTTGAACAACATGTTCTAACATCACATGGAACATTGGTTCCACCTCCTTGGAACAACCCTTCCTTGAAGGTCTTCAAGGTCTTCATATACACTACTCAAGAGAGTAAGAGAATCAGTGATTAAGTGACTCTTACCATCCTGAAGTGAGAACGTCATGATGAGTGGACTTGAGGAGACTCAAGTATCTTTGACATCTTCAGTAGGTTATGATGAGATCTTGAACACAACAACCTTTCATCAGAGTTTGAGTTTTGCCATGTATTATGCAGCGGAAATCATAATACAACTCAACCTATGAACACACACTTCACCAGATTGGCCTCCAAGACCATACCAGGTTTGAATGTGATTTAGTACTGGCACAGCTGTCCCACACACAGGCCAATTTCCAACCTCCAGAGACAGGTACACACCATTCCTGTCATGAACAGTCCATCCACCTACTTCAAGGGACCATTCAGGGAATTACAGAACCTTACACAGGTTCCAGCATCAGTACTAACATAACTCCTTGCCAGCTACCAGAAAGTATCACCCATGGATCTCATCCAGAGACAGAACAGGATGCCTGCTCTGATACCAATTGAAATTCTGGTGTAGTCAGTATTCAGATGTTCTACTTCAAGTCATGACATCTGATCTAACATTGTACCTAATACAGCAAGACAGTTATTACACTCTGTACTAATGTGCACCCTTTCACAGTGTCACATCCTCTCCTTCTATGTCATCCTAGAATGGAGGAACACTTAGTTATGTGCACCATAACATTCACTACTGTTGTTTTCCTACACAGTTATCAGCACGATGTCTCAATCCTGTTTTGGACATCATCTGTTACATTGTTCCAGTTTGTTGGTCATGTACTTGTATATCCTAGATTAAAGGTTGTAACAAGTTAAACTAATCTCCACTTATTAAGGAGCTAACAAATAGATTATTTGTTAGGTTCATTAATTGTAGCTTAGTTGTTAGTTTCCTAGATTTTAGATCAGCTGGTGGATTCCTGAAGAATAGCCTGAGAAAAATCCTGAAACAGAAAAACTAACCATCCAACAATATAGCATATGCTGTCAGGAATGAATGTCACAACATTCCGTATGACATCCAAGCCCAGAACCATATGCTCAGTCTGTTTAGTTCCTGAACACAGACTGCTAAATTTGCTGTACTGTAAAAGACCAACCAGTCTCTACTTCAGTATCAGCTTACTGGAAGAACTGTCAAGACATCCAGTTTGACAATTTCACACTGCTCTTTTGGCCAGGTCTGATATGCCTTTTAAAACCAGACTTCACTACATACTGAACTGAATTCATCAGCTTATTAAACAGTATGTGCTGTTGTTGATGAATGTCAAAACATTCTGATTGACATTCCAACAGAAGGCTATGTATCAGGTCTGCTATTATCTTGATGAACAGACTGGAATACATGCTTAGTTATGGCAGACATGATTATATCATACAGAAGGAAAACAAACACAGGAAATTGTTAACCCAGTTCAGTCCAACATGACCTACATCTGGGGGCTACCAAGCCAGGAAGAAGATCCACTATTAGTAGTATCAATTCAGAGTTAAACTCCCCCGTTTACAACTCATCACTTAATCCCTACCCAATGCAATCTATACCTAGGAACTCCTAGATAGAAACCTCCAGTTTCCATTCCTATCACTACAAATACAATGTAATGTGCAAACACCTTGAACTTGCTTCACAACTTCATTCAAGAACATAATTACTCTTGCCTACAGGCTTTGAGTAACAAACACTCTCAGGTTTATCACTGAGAAACACATGGTAACCTTCCCACAGATTGGGAGGTTTACCTTACACACACCCTTAAAAATTCATTCTAAGAGGCTTGCAAAAACTAGATTACAATCAGCTATTTATAACCTAATCACCCAACTGGATTTGGGCCTTCAGAAAGTTGCAGCAGACTTGTTCTTTGCTGTTGCAACTTCAGCAGAAAAATTCTGCTACAAACAAGGTCTTCAAGTTCCTAAACTCTCTCTATATATATCTCCATATTTTGAGCCTATATATCTTCTGATTTAGTCTTCAAGACCTCCACCTGGGAGTTAGGATATTCACCAGATATCCTTGCTGATCCCAGAACATATACTGAATTAATTAATTCAGTTTCCTACACATGTGCGATGTCACAGACCTGACGTCGTGACATCGTACATGACATGTTGGTCCAGATGTTGAATTTCTTCAACCCAACATATTAAAACAACAGAGATGATTACATTATTTGTTTTCTAAAATTACTGCCAATCCTAAGGAATCAACAGACAGGATCGAAATAGATGGTTATCGTTGAAATATCCTCATTCTCCAAGACAACTTTCTCGAATCGGAGACTTCCCTCATCCATCATTTTCTGAATCGTCTCCCTCAACATTACACACCCATTTGCAGTTACAGTACAAACAGCACAATAATCATCACAACCAGGAAAAACTCCATTCTTTAACAAATGACTCTTGACCACAGACATTGGGGTCCTCAACTGATCCACATCCGTCACCCAGATTTTACTTTTATCCTCAAAAATTACATTCACCGTCATCTGACCATGCGTCGGCATGGGATTAGCATTAACATTCGGCGTTGGTCCAAAATTGATGGCTTTGGAATCCACTAAGTCTTGAACAACATGCTTAAAGGCTTTACAACTCTCAATACTGTACCCGGGAGCACCAGAATGGAACTCACACTTGACGTTCTCATCATAACTTGCAGGCCTCTGATCTGGTCTTAACGGAGCCAACATCCTCAACTGTACCAACCCGAGATCCTTCAACTTCTTCAACAAAAGGGCATATGTCATGGGTGGCCTATCAGACTAGCGATCTGCCATCCTTTCCCTAACTTGGTACCCAACCCTTTGTGTTCTCTACTGAGGTGGCTGCTGTTGCTGTTGCTGTTGTGCGGGTTGATTACCAGCAGGAATTGTTACTGCAGCAGTATACTGGTAGTAATGATCCCTACCGTGTCCTCTTTGGGCATACACAACACTCAAGTCACCCTCTTTCTTGCGCTGACCATTTCTGAAGGGCTTCTTCACTCTAGACGATGGAGCATTTCCTTGTATTTTCCCATTTTCAACCAGCTTTCAATCCTTTCACCAACCACTACTATATCCGCAAAACCAGTAACTGGACATCCCACCATCCTTTCAGCAAAAGTCCCCTGAAGAGTACCCATGAACAAGTCTGACATCTCCCGATCCACTAATGAGGGTTGAACTTCGGCAGCCAACTCTCTCCACCTTTGTGCATACTCTTTAAACCCCTCGTTCGACTTTTGAGACATACCCTGCAACTGGGTACGGCTCGGTGCCATGTCAGCGTTGAATTGGTATTGTTTGAAGAAAGCATCCCCTAAATCCTGCCAGCTCTTTATATCTGACGATCTCAGCTTGGTGTACCACTCAAGAGACCCGCCGGATAAGCTATCCTGGAAAAAGTACATCCAGAGCTTCTGATCCATGGTGTAGGCAGATATCTTTCGAACAAAGGCCTGAAGATGAGTTCCCGGGCAAGAACTTCCATTGTACTTATCAAACGTGGGCACCTTTAGGATCACAATCCCCTCAACCAGCCCCATATTAGTCATGTTAATAGTCCCCGGAGTGGTATGGCTTTCCAGAGCCCTGATCTTTTCTGCTAGTACCTGAATCTCTTTGTTCGGCGGTTGAACATCATACTGACCGAACTGCTCATTTAGCAGAGAGAACTGACCCTCCTCTTTATCCTCCACAGCCCCAAAGAAAGGAGAAAACTGAATTTCCTTCGGAGTGTTACCAACATGACATGGGCCACTGCCTGCAGCAAAACCAGGACCACCACCATTGTTGATGACTACACCATCCTTAGTTGCCTTCTTTCTGGGATCACTACCACCCCTAGAACCACCAGGACCATTGTTGGAGTTACCATCTTGACTATTGCCATTATTGGCAACCGAAGCCAACTCAAGCTTCTCCACCTTCTCGACGAGTGCTTTCTGCCCCAGGGCGAACCCTTGCATGGCGTTGATCAACTCACTCATCTTCTCTTTCAGCTCGAGAATATCAGCGTTGGATGAATCCATCAGTCTGGGTTTGTTGCGTCTGGTAAAGTATCTGTGCGGACGAGCTACGTGCCGAGGGATGACTCTGCGTGCGCGGGCAATGATTCCTGTAACAATCAAGCACATTAGAAACCGACACCTGCAAAATAGAGGACACATTATTATGATTCATGCATGAATGCAATGTCTATCCGTATGAGGAACATTCTGTCCTTCGATCCTGGATTCATTGAGACGGATAATAATTCGACAACAACATTCTGACATCAATCATCTGGCTTTGCCGTACGGAACAGAAAGTTGTGAGGATGTCTCTCAACCAGAATCTCAATCAAGAATGTACCCTACATATGGATAAACATGAGTTAGATGCGGGTAAATGCAAAATAGGAATGATGCAGATGCATGAATGCATTGCATAGTGCCATCCTCCAAGACATCTGAACACCAACTGTACTGGGTTCCGGTCTCAGAACTAATCACAACCATCCAAGGGACTAAGTAACCACAAATCCAACTCGGGGGTTCTGAAATAAACGGAACCGGAGGATACATCACCATCATCACAAGAAAGTCACTGAACGGATAGCAACAAGATCATCTGAACAAGTAACCCCAAATCTAGCCCGGGGGATCCGAAATAAACGGAACCCGCTAATAAATACCACGGAGAGAACTCCGGCGTGTCAGAAATAAATATCCATAAATCCAACTTATAAATAGAACCCCGATCACGAACTGAACCAAAGTCACCATCAAAGAGTCACCCACAGAACCTGTACCTGTAGGAACCAAACCCCTCCCCTCACAGGTGAATTCTAATAAGGTCATCCTAAGGCGGATAATCGGTCTCGACAATCGGACGAGATACTCAACGGGTTTTCCCTTTCGGGTGTGCCGTACAGCTCTCATAAGATCATCTAAACCAAAGATCCGGGAAAGAACGGTCACCGAAGTCAATAGCTCAAAAGAGACAACCCAACCATAGTGGAAACTCCACAAGGAAGAGCTCTCTCAAAAGAACCTCGTCCGGCTGTGGTATGTCACGTTGCAACAACATGTTGATCCAACATGAGAGGAAACGTGAGACCATGCTAATCCTAGGTGTATACTCGGGCTTGGGTTTTAGCCCCACTCAGAACACCCACCCCCAAATCAGAGGAACCACGGCTGTCTAGAATCTAGCAAAGTGATAACATGATGCATGCAAACATATATGCAAATATTCATATAATCACAGTATAATAATCACAAATGCAATAAATAAAGCAGTAAAAGCAAACCAAACTACCCTAAAAACTACGATAGAGAGCGCTAGGATTGACTTGCTTAGGGAAGATGGACCAGCAAGAGGTCAACTACGGTCCCTAGCAGAGTCGCCAGCTGTCGCAACGCGAAAAACAACCGGCGGGGAAAATACAGAGCCGCCACTGACGCTATTCATCCTATGATGGAAAGGGAGCGCAGGACTAACCTAAGAAAGGGAAAGGAACGGTCTTACGACCAGAGATTACAAGGTACGGAGTCGGTTACGCAAGGGGAAGGCGTTAGCACCCCTCACGTCCGCCGTACTCGACGGGATCCACGCTCAAAAGATAGCTCAAAGGAAAGGAAAGGGTTGCTAATAAACTGCTCAAAGAAATTGCACAAACTGGAACAATAAACAGGTGGGGGAGAGAAAGAAGACGGAGGAAGTGGACTCGGCAGGATGTTGCATCCTGGGCCTACGTAGTTTGTCAGAAACAAACATCAGAGTCAACGTAGTTCAGGAAAAGGAGACATGCTCGCTAAGACATCGCGTCTTATACCTACGTATCTTCTCTATCCAGAGGAGAATCAGAGCACTCGTAGCTCGACTAACGCACGCTGAAACAAGACACCAAAAAGGGACGCTGAGACGTCGAAAGAAACACCCCAAAAAGGAAACAGAATGCCAATACATGGACTTACACCTGACTCCTAACGATAACAAAAAGGAAACAGAATGCCAATACATGGACTTACATCCGACTCCCAACAATAACAAAAAGGAAACAGAATGCCAATACATGGACTTACATCCGACTCCCAACAATAGCAATCGCTAACCAGCGAACACCAAAGAAAAAGGTTATCAGGACGAACCCCAACAAAGTAACCAAATATCCGGAATAAACCCCCGATAGGTATAACCAGTCACCACAAATGAACCCCAAAGATGAACCCCAATATGAACCCCAATCGTCACAAATGAACCCCGAAGGTGAACCCCAATATGAATAACAATCATCACAAATGAACCCCAAAGATGAACCCCAAGTAATAACGATCATCATAAATGAACCCCAAAGATGAACCCTAAGTAATAACGATCATCATAAATGACCCCCGAAGATGAACCCCAATATGAACCTCAAGTCAATATAGGTGAACCCCGAACGGATAACAGGTAACCAAAGTGAACCCCGAATAACAACAACAGAAATCCCCCGAGGTATGAACATACCACACACATACACGTTGAACAAACAGGTACTCACACCAAAGAAAACAAATACCACAAACAAAGACATGAAACGGTAAACACAAGTTGAGACTAAGGGTAAACACACGCAAAAACAAAGAAAAGGGTGAACACACGCGAAAACAAAGAAAAGGGTGCCCGGAGAGATTGCTCTCAACCTCCTGCCTACGTATCTCATCTGGTATGAGAATCAGGGCGACGTAGTTCCCCTTACCAAAGGTAAAACACTCTCCTAACTAGAGACCGATGTAACACCTCAAAATTTGCCCTCCTCTTCTTGGGACTAGTTTAGCATATTGCATTTCATTTTCAGGGCATTAGGCATTTGCATTTTGCATATCATTTGAAATAAACAGTCATCCTCCAAAGTCTTTTTCAGAAGAGGGAGATGTCACATGATTCAAGCCTGAGGGTTTCTTTAAGTTGATCACCAATCATCTGAGGGTTTGTGCTTCAATTAGGGTTTTCTTGGTTCTTCAGAGGTTGAGCATTATCTTGTTTGCAAGGATATGTCACCATCATCATGGTTATTTATTGAGCTTGTTGGAGCTAGGGGTTTCATTTCTGAGCCATTTCCTCAAGTGGTGGAAGCTCAAGCTGATCAGAGCATTTCAGGGTCATCTGAAGACCTGAAAGTCAACTGTAAAGTCAACTGAGGGCTTTGAGGTGGGGAATGAGTTTCAACGTCTCAATCATGTTCAAAAGAGGTTCATTTGTCATTACAAACATATATATCTTGAAGATTTTGAAGTCAGGACAAAAGTTTCCAAAAATGGAAAGTGACATGTAATTTCAAGTTTCCAAAAATGGAAAGATTTTGGTTCAAATTTAACTTGATTTTAAATCATCAAAGAAGCTTCAAATGAATTTTTGGTGAACATGAAAGTTGAACATCTTTCTCTCCTCTTTCCAAAAAGTCAAAAATCATGATCATCTGATAAATGGTTAGGAAGTTATGGTCCAATGATCACCAAGTGTGCATGGAAGTTCAACATGGCATAACTTTGGCTACAAAACTCCAAATTGAGTCACTCTTTTTGCAAATTGCTTCTTGTGACCAATATCTTTCAAATCCATCATTGCATTGCATGAAATTAAATCACATGATCATTTGTGCATGCATGAATAATTTGGAGGAAAAATGCATAATTCAAATCTGGTGCATTACACAAGCCATTGGACCATTCCATCATGTTCATAGGGTGGTTTTAAGTGAAAAAGAAGCTTGCATGTGCACTGTTCACGTGCACATGTCCATGCAGGGTGCATTTGCATTTTTGGTCATACACCCCATATTTCATTAATTTTTCATTAGCCATGCTTAAACTTAATTTCAACATGATTAAGGAGGAGTATATAAGGCTAATCATAACAGAATTGGAGAAGAATCACATTCTAGATCTAGATTTCTCATTTCCCTCCATTTTTGCTCTCAATTGAAACTTCAAATTTCTCCACATAACTCATTGATTTTACTGCATAATCGTGTTCATTGATCATCATTGAGTACAAATCAAGCATTGGATTGGAGAATTTGGTGAAGAATTGTGCATACTCCAAGCTTGAACATGAAGATGGAACTTGAAGTCTGAACTAGATCTAGGTGGAATCAGCTGCCAATTCATACATAAAGCTTCAAGTCATCAACATGGGAGTGGATCTGGATCGTTTGAGCACTTGAATCCATTGTTTCATCTCACTGCTCTTCAAGAAGGTTGGATTTCGAATCTCATGATTCTTCATTTTATTGCCATAATTGTGTAGAGTTTTCAATGCTGATGATGCTGATATCAATAGATTTTAATTTGGTGAAGTATTGAATGAGATATGTTGAGTTGAATTTTTGTTGTGCATTATGTTTTTGTTCGATTTGCCTTGTTCATGGAGTTTTAGCCTGAATTGATGTTAGATCCTTGTTCCTGGTGATGAGACGAGTCGAACCATGTATAGTATGCCAAAATTTGCAAAAAAAATTATTGAACGTTCATCATGCTCGCCGGAAAGCCGCCGGAGAAGATGACCGGAAGTCCTGTTCCGATCATCTGGTTCAGATGGTTAGGGTTCCACTGTAGCACCTTTCACCTTTGAATCTCCTGTTCGATTCCTCGTGTGGCCATGTTAATTTCCACTTAATTTGCATTGCTATGCCTTAAGCGCTGCGTTTTGATGCTAAGCACTTGCAACCCTACGTTCCTCAGTTCGAACCTGGCTTCGCTTGGTTCCATTTTATTCCAATTGTTTTTGGATGAGCGCGCCTATGAGCTCACAGTCTCTAGTTCGATCCCTGCTTGTATATTCTTG
This sequence comes from Lathyrus oleraceus, assembly GCF_024323335.1. Classification (NCBI taxonomy): domain Eukaryota; kingdom Viridiplantae; phylum Streptophyta; class Magnoliopsida; order Fabales; family Fabaceae; genus Lathyrus; species Lathyrus oleraceus. The sequence goes on along the minus strand of NC_066580.1, from coordinate 443,247,635 downwards.
AATTTTCCAATTGATTTTCTGAGCGCACTGTTGACTTGCATGGCCTTGGTTCGAATCTTGCTGCTGGCATTATGTTGTTCTTCATTTCATTTCATTTTACATGATTCTCATTTGATTTCCATTTATTTTCATCAACTTCCCAAAATCACTAAAAATAGCATACTGATCCAATTTAATTCAAATTTTTTGCTGCATGTTCATTTGAATGTCTATTTTTTTGTTGATGTGAATTTCATGATTTGTGCATTGCTGGAATTTGAAATATGCTTGAATGTTTGAACATGGTGTAAAATGTGACATGTGGTGCTAATTGATTTGTGAAATGCTCATACTTGACCCAATTGCCTTGAAATTTGACATGCTTATTCTATACATGTGACATGATCTTGTGGCTTTTGTTTGGCATTTTTAGCACATTCCATTACTGTTTTAGACACATGAATACATGGTGTGACAATTTGTGTCACACACTTGGATGTTGCTTGTGTTCATTTTCATTCCTAGGTCATTTGATCTCTTATGATTCCAATTTTTTGCATGATGCTTGTGTTTAATGTGTTGAGCTTACATAAAAAATTTCATGATCATTGGATTCATTTCTGTTTTAATATGGAATTTCTATTCTTGATGTCCAATTGTGAACACCACTGTGTGCCTTTGCCTTATCTTGCTCATGTGAAGCCTTTGCCTTATGATTTGAGTTTGATCCTTTTTAGGACATGTTCTTGCTTGATTAAATATGCTTCATGTGGAATATTGACTTCTGTTTTGACTATTTGCTTTGCCTTTGACCCTAGTCTTGGTACTAGTGGTTTGTACTCACCTTTTGAGCTTTGTATTTCAGGTTCAAGCATCTAGCTCTGGTGGTTGATGTGATCTCATTAATTGAGATGCAAATTACTTTGTCCACTAACCTGTGTTGTGTTGTAGGCCCTTGGTGATGAACTCACTTGAGTTGTTTACACATAGGACTTGTATTGTGTACATATTGGAAGAGAACCACTGATATTTTTTGTTTTGGTTTGTCTGAATACAATATTGACTGGTTAGCTTTTTGTACAGGTACATTAGCCGCTTCTAGCTTGCTTTTGCTTTGCTTTGGAGTGTGGTTAGTACACCACTGAGGTAGTTTAGCCTTCTAACTCCATGTAGTCTGGAAGCCCTGTCATTTTTTTGGCAGGCGTTTGGCTGAAGTCCTCCTTAAGAGGCAATGACTGTGTTTGTTTATGTTTGTGCCAAAGACCTCCTTGTCGAGGCATGTTACTTGTTAAGTCCTCCTAAGTGAAGAGGCAATTGACAGATAGAAGGGACTAGTAGCCAGTCCCCTGTTAGTCGTTGAGTCGTTCATTATGCTCGCACTACGTGCTGACGCTCTTGAACCTAACCCAAGATCCTTGTATAGAGTCAGTCAAGTGGAATAGGCTTGTTTGTCGAGGTTGATATGACCCCTTGACTAAAGCCCAACCAGTTTGTCTAAGCCTCTTGTTTGCATATAGAGTGTGATGATTGCTTTTGATATGTTTATCTGCTTTTCGCTTCTTATCTTCTGTTCTGTAGGAGTTGTATGATCAACTTTCGAGGAAGTTGAACGTACGTAGAGATAGACTTGAGTTGACTCACTTCATGTGTGAGTCAAACTCTTGTTAGAGACCTCAACCTAGGGTTATAATTTGCATGACGACTATTAGGCTCGAGTCAGTCTCCCTTTTAGTTCGTTATTCCCTTGGTCTCTGGTTAGGAGAGTTTCTCCCCTGTTAAGGGGAACTAAGTCGCCCTAATCCTCATACCAGATGGGGTACGTAGGCAGGAGATCGTGCGAGATCTCTCCAGGCACACCCTTTTTCTTTTTGCGTGTGTTTGCTTGACAACTATTAGGTCCGAGTTCCCGACTCCCTTTTAGTCTGTGTGTTCAACCTATGAGTTCCTTTTGACGTCTCAGCGTCTTCTTGGTGTTTGTGTGACAACTACTAGGCTTGAGTTCCAGACTCCCTTTTAGTTTGTCAATTGGAAAACCTTTGGTGGTCGCTGGTTAGCGATTGTTTATTCGTTTGGAGTCGGATGTAAGCCCATTGATTGGCATTCCGTTTCTTGTTTGTTTTGTGGAGTTAGATATAAGTCCAGCCATTGGCATTCCGTTTCCTTGTTGAGTTTCTTTTGACGTCTCAGCGTCTTGGTGTCGTGTTTTGTTTCGGCATGTGTTAGCCGAACTACGACAGCTCTGATTCTCATTCCAGATGAGATACATAGGCATAGGATGCGATATCCTAGCGAGCTCGTTTCCCATTTCCCCGAACTACGTTGACTCTGATGTTTGTTTCTGATAAACTACGTAGGCCCAGGATGCGACATCCTGCCGAGTCCGCTTCTTCCGTCTTCTTTCACCTATTTATTCTAGTGTGTGTGCATTCTTTGAGCAGTTATTCATCAACCTTTTCCTATTCTTTTGAGCGTGGATCCCGTCGAGTACGGCGGACGTGAGGGGTGCTAATACCTTCCCCTTGCGTAACCGACTCCCGTACCTTGCAATCTCTGGTCGTAAGACCATTCCTTTCCCTTTTTCAGGTTTACTTCGAGCGTTTCCTTTCCCTCCTTTGGGATAAATAACGCACGGTGGCGGCTCTGTGTGTTTTTCCCGCCGGTTGTTTTTCGCGTTGCGACAGTTGGCGACTCTGCTGGGGACTGAAGTTGACCTCTTGCTGGTCCATCTTCCCTAAGCGAGTCAATCCTAGCGCTCTCTAGGTTAGTTTTGGTTGCTTTTGCTGCTCTATTTATTGCATTTATGATTATTGTACCGTGATTGTATATATTTGCATATATGTTTGCATGCATCATATTATCACTATGCTAGATTCTGTACAGGTTTGGTTCCTATGATTTGGGGTGGGTGTTCTGAGTGGGGCTAAAACCCAGGCCCGAGTATACACCTAGGATTAGCGTGGTTTCACGTTTCCTCACATGTTGGATCAGCATGTTGTTGCGACGTGACATACCACAAGCCAGACGAGGTTCTTTTGAGAGAGCTCTTCCGGGTGGAGTATTCCACTTTGGTTGGGTCACCTCATCTGAGCTGTTGACTTCGGCGACTGTTCTTTCCCAGATCTCTGGTTTAGATGATCTTATGAGAGCTGCAACGGCACACCCGACAGGGCAAACCCGTTGACTATCTTGCCCGATTGTCGAGACCATTATCCGCCTTAGGATGACCTTATAGAATTCACCTGTGAGGGGAGGGTTTGATTCCTACAGATGCATGTTCTGATGGTGACTTTGGTTTAGTCGGATTATGGATATTTATTTCTGAGACGCCGGAGTTCTATCCGTGGTATTTATCAGCGGGTTCCGTTTATTTCGGATCCCCGGGTTGAGTTTGGGGTTGCTTATTCAGAGGAGCTTGCCGTTATTAGATCAGCGGTTTTCCAGTGATGATGGTGGTATATCCTCCGTTCCGTTTATTTCGGAACCCTAAGTCAGAATTATGGTTACTCGTTCCCTCAGATGGTTGTGATCAGTTTAGAGACCGGAACTCAGTGCAGTTGATGTTCAGATGACTTGGAGGATGGCGTAGTGCATTGCATTCATGCATCTACATCATCCATATTTTGCATTCATCCGCATCTAACTCATGTTTATCCATATGCAGGGTACATTCTCGATTGAGATCCTGGTTGAGAGACATCCTGATGTCAGAATGTTATTGTCAAATTATTATCCGTCTCGATGAAGCCAGAGTCGAAGGACAGAATGTTCCTCATACGGATAGACATTGCATTCATGCGTGAGTCATAATAACATGTCTTCTGTTTTGCAGGTGTCAGTATCTAACGTGTTTGATTGACTGAGGAATCATTGCTCGCGCACGTAGAATCGTTCCTCTGCACGTAGCTCGTCCACACAGATACCCTGCCAGACGCAATAAACCCAGAATGATGAATCCACCCAACGCTGACATTCTCGAGCTGAAAGAGAAGATGAGTGAGTTAATCAACGTCATGCAAGGGTTCGCCTTGGAGCAGAAAGCAATCGCCGAGAAGGTGGGGAGGATTGAAAGCTGGTTGAAAATGGGGAAGATACAGGGGAATGCTTCATCGTCTGGATTGAAGAAGCCCTTTGGAAATGGTCAGCGTAAGAAGGAGGGTGACACGAGTGCTGTGTATGCCCAGAGAGGACAGGTAGGGATCATTACTATCAGCATACTGCTGCGGTAACGATTCCTGCTAGTAATCAATCGGTACAACAGTAGCATCAGCCCCCTCAACAGAGAGCACAGAGAGCTGGGTACCAAGTGGGAGGAAGGATGGCAAATCGTCAGTTTGATAGGCCACCCATGACGTATGCTCTTCTGTTGAAGAAGTTGAAGGATCTCGGGATGGTATAGTTGAGGACGTTAGCTCCGTTGAGACCAGATCAGAGGCCCGTAAACTATGATGAGAATGCTAAGTGTGAGTTCCATTCTGGTGCTCCTGGGCATAATGTGGAGGGTTGTAAAGCTTTTAAGCATGCCGTCCAAGACTTGGTGGATTCCAAAGCCATCAATTTTACACTGTCACTGAATGTTAATGCTAACCTCATGCCGACGCATGGTCAGGTGATGGTGGGTGTGATTGCTGAAGATTCAGGTCACGTCTGTACGGTGGGGGAAGAGACTGACAGTGACTGCGAGCTCGATGGTTGGATAAAACCGTGCGTACCAGGGATGGAAGTCCAGAACTGGAAGGCCGAAAAGATCATCACTATCACTCTACGTGAAGAGTAATATTTCTTGTTTTTCAATACTGTTTGCATGAAAGCCATACGTTTTGCCCGAAACGTAATGGTCCATTGTAAGGGCCACCTCATGTGTTTCATTGTGCAACATTTTGCATCAGTAATAAATGGATGTTTTTCACATTAAAAACGGTGTTCCCTGTTTTTCATTTATTTTTGCAGTTTAAAACAAAAATAAAAATGGCAATGTTTATTTTCATGTTTCCTTCCTTTTGATTGGCTTCGTTTCGACTTTTGTATTCTCCGGATCTCATTGATAACAATCCTGTTACACCCTTATATGACTTCGACAATCCGATCTATCATGCCGAAGAAGAAGGCGAAGAAGATTGTGAATTGCCGGATGAGTTAGCCAGGTTGTTGAAACAAGAGGAGAAGGTGATTCAGCCGCATGAGGAGCGAGTTGAGGATGTCAATCTGGGCACCGAAGAGGTCAGGAAAGAAGTAAAGGTTGGGGCCGCCTTGGAGGCGAGTGTCAACAGCGGAAGTGATGCCATTTGGTCTCAAGAACGCCGGTGCCACGCATCAAAGGGCTATGGTGGCTTTGTTTCATGATATGATTCATCATGAGATTGAATGTTATGTTGATGACATGATAGCAAAGTACCGAACAGAAGAGGGGCATCTGGTGGATCTGGCCAAGCTGTTTGACCGATTGAGACAGTTCAGACTGAGGTTGAATCCGAATAAGTGCACTTTCGGAGTGCGGTCCGGAAAGTTGCTGGGGTTTATTGTGAGCGAAGGAGGAATCGAGGTTGATCCTGCTAAAGTAAAAGCAATACGAGAAATGCCTGAACCGAGAACAGAAAAAGAGGTTCGTGGTTTCTTAGGTAGATTGAACTACATTTCATGGTTCATATCTCACCTAACAGCCACAGGTGAACCCATATTCAAGCTGTTAAGAAAAGATCAAACGGTCAGGTGGAATAATGATTGCCAAGCGGCATTTGAAAAGATAAAAGAGTATTTGCAGGAGCCTCCGATTCTGATGCCTCCTGTGGAGGGACGACCGTTAATTCTGTACTTGACAGTCCTCGAGGGGTCTATGGGGTGTGTATTGGGGCAGCATGACGAGTCTGGTCGAAAAGAGCATGCAATTTACTACCTTAGCAAAAAGTTTACTGACTGTGAAACAAGATATTCACTGCTCGAGAAAACTTGTTGCGCTTTGGTATGGGCTGCTCGCCGACTGAGACAGTATATGCTGGTTCATACCACTTTGTTGATTTCCAAGATGGATCCAATCAAGTATATATTTGAGAAGCCAGCATTGACCGGACGGGTTGCGAGATGGCAAATGATTTTGACTGAATATGATATTCAGTATACCTCTCAGAAAGCGATCAAGGGGAGTGTATTGTCTGATTACCTCGCCCAGCAACCCATTGAGGATTATCAACCGATGAAGTTTGAGTTCCCTGATGAGGACATCATGTTTTTCAAATCGAAAGATTGCGAGGAACCAATCCCGGAGGAGGGGCCTGACCCTGAATCCGAACGGATTCTGATGTTTGATGGGGCCGTTAACATGAATGGTAGTGGAGTTGGTGCTATTTTGGTTACGCCGAAAGGATCCCACATTCCTTTTGCTGCCCGGCTAATAGTTGAATGCACCAACGATGTGGCTGAATGCGAAGCTTGTTGCATGGGTATCGAACCTCAGTGCGTACATTTACTGGGGCAACGCCTTTCTCGTTGGTGTATGGGATGGAAGCGGTGTTGCCAATTGAGGTCCAGATCCCGTCAGTGAGAGTCCTGATGGACGTGAAATTGAAAGAGACATAGTGGGTAAGGACTCGGTACGAAGAGTTGAGCCTAATTGAGGAAAAGAGGTTGGCAACCATTTGTCGGGGGCAGTTGTACCAGCAACGAATGAAGCATGCTTTTGACCGAAAGGTGCGACCTCGTGGGTATCGTGTGGGAGACGTGGTGTTGAAAAGGATCCTTCCTCCTCAAAATGATCGTCGGGGCAAGTGGACACTAATTATGAAGGTCCATTCATGGTCAAGAAGGTTTTCTCTGGCGGAACCTGGTGGCTGACGACCATGGATGGTGAAGATTTTCCATCCCCTGTGAGTGTGGACGCTGTTAAAAAATACTTCGTATAAGAGACCCGCTGGACGAAAAGAATAAAAGAGTCCAAGCAAAAAAGGGAATCCCAGCGAACCAGAAAAAAATGAAAAAGGTTCGGGCAAAAATTAGGGATCGAAAGAAAAAACTGTACACCCGGCAAGTCGAAAACCCCACAAGGGCGGCTTGGGAAAAAAAGGGTATCCCGGTGGACTGAAAATCCGAAAGGGCGGTCCAGGCAAAGAGGGAATGAAACGAACAACTGCGTCTAGCATGATCGTTTGTGTTTTGGTTAAGACACGTCGATAGTCCCCAGAAGGGATCGATCAGAAGCGTCTTGTTCAGAAGGCAGAAAGCACGGAGAGTCTTGAGGACATATGAGGTGTAACCGAGTTGGAACTCGATGAGATCACGGTTTCACATTGCCATTAGGATAGATTTTCCTTTTGTGCGCAATTACCTCTTTTCAGGAATTGCTTCCTGTGTATTGCTCAGTTTTGAGCCACTTTTTTCAATCAATAAAATGCATATTCAGTCAAGTAATTTTGTTTTTGTTTTCATTACCGCTTTGATTGCAAAAACATCAGTTTATTTTGATAAAGAATATTTGCGTTTTGAGACATACAGGTCCCTTCCAATGCATGTTCATAAGATTGAAAGCCTGAAATCTTATTCGGAAGGTTGAGTGACCTAGGTGTTGAAATTTTGGCACGCCTGGGGCACGTTTTTATCTGACGATCTCTTTTGCAGGTGCTGTTAGATATTTTCACTCACTTGCAGGTTGTGATGTGAAGCTTTTTGACGAAAGATCCCCGTGGAGTCCAATCAGGGACAAGGGATTAAAGAATGGTGAAAAGACGGCGAGAGAATCGCGACGATCCTTGAATGTTAATCAAGAAGACTCTTCAAAGTCTGAGAACTGGAGAGTTGGCCCGAATCTGCGGAGATCGATCTCGGAGTAGAGAGAAGTCGAGAATACATGGTGATGAATCAAGAAGACTCTTCAAAGTCTGAAGAAGTAGAATTGATACTATGGTTAGATGGTGGACATTGTAACACCTCAAAATTTGCCCTCCTCTTGTTGGGACTAGCTTAGCATGTTGCATTCCATATATTAGGGCATTAGGCATTTGCATATTGCATATCATGTGAACATAATGAGGTCTTCCTCCAAAGTCTGTTTCAGAAGATAGAGAGGTTAAGAGATTCAAGCCTGAGGGTTTCTTTAAATTGATCATCAACCATCTAAGGGGTTGGCAGTGAATTAGGGTTTCTTGATCCTTCAAAGGTTGAGTATTATCTTGTTGGCAAGGATATGTCACCATCATCATGGTTATGTCATCCTCAAGGGTTTCATTGTGCATGCTCAAGTCCCTTTTGGGATTAGGGTTTTGACCTCTGGTCAACCCTAATCAGTTGCATTCTTCCAACCAGGGATACTCAATGAGATGAGGTATTCTATTGAGATGGAGATCACAGGATCATTATGTTGAGTTTATATGAGCCAAGGTTCATTTTGAAGCAACTTTGCCAAGTGGTAGAGGCCCAAAAGTCATCAGTGCATTTTCAGGTCATCTGTCAACTAGAAAGTCAACAGAAAGTCAATTGAGGGCTAGGAGGGGGAGAAATGGTTTGAGACACTTCATTCATGTCCCAAAGAGGTTTATCCATCATGTCAAACACGTACCTTGAAGAATTTGAAGCCAGATCAAAAGTTTCCCAAAATGGAAAGTGACATGTAATTGAAAGTTTCCAAAAATGGAAAGTTTTTGGACCACATTCAACTTGACTTTCCAACATCAAAGAAGCTTCAAATGAATTTTTGGTCAACATGACTGTTGAAGATCTTTCTCTCCTCTTTCCAAAAAGTCCAATATCATGAGCATCTGATGAAGGGTTGAGAAGTTATGATCCAATGATTGCAAAGTGTGCATGGAACTTCAACATGGCATAACTTTTGACTCAAAACTCCAAATGAAGCCACTCTTTTTGCAAAATTCTTGTCTTGACCTATATTTTCCAAATCTATCATTGCATTGCATGAAAGAGGTTCACATAATCATGTGTTTATTCAAGTGCATTTTGGAGGGAAATTGGGGAATTCAAATTTGGTGCAAGCTACAAGCCTAATTCCAATCCCATTGTGTTTATTAGGTGATTTTGAGTGAAATTGGATCATTGCATGCTACTGTTCACGTCCAAACTAAGACATGCACCTTCATTTTTCATTTTTTGCAAAACACTCCAAATGTCCTTAATTATGATTAGTGCATGTCTAATTGTGATTACAATGTCATTAGCACATGGTATATAAGACAAATCATAACAGAATTTGGCATAATCACAAGTTCTAGATCTAGATTTGCTTTTCCCTCCAAAATTCTCTCTCATTGGAATTCAAATTTTCTCCACACAAACACACATTTTCTTGGTAGATCCATCATCCTCATGGAATTTGGAGCATGAATCAGTCATAATTCGTGGAAATTGAGCAAGGTTTGAAGCATGCCAAGCACATGAACACATCAATGGAAAGTTCAAATTAAGCTAGATCCATATCAATTCAAGTATCAACTCTCATTCAAAGCTTCATATCAAGGTTGGAGTGTAACACCTCAAAATTTGCCCTCCTCTCTTGGGACTAGCTTAGCATATTGCATTTTATGTTTTAGGACATTAGGCATTGCATATTGCATAGCATGTGAGATAAGCAAGTCATCCTCCTAGGTCTTTCTCAGAAGATGGAGAGGCTAAGAGATTCAAGCCTGAGGGTCTCATGAATTGATCACTAATCATCTGAGGTTTGTGCTTCAATTAGGGTTTTTTTGGTTCCTCAAGAAGGTTGGGTATTATCTTGGTTGAAATGGTACACCATCATCATCATGATTCATTATCCCTGATCAGATTCCTTGGGATTAGGGTTTTGACCTCTGGTCAACCCTAATCAAGTTGCATTCTACCAGTCAGGGTTCTGCAAGGAGATGAGGTCTTTAATGAGATGGAGATAATCATGTGATTTTATTGAGCTTGTATAAGCTAGGGTTTCATTTTGGTGCCATTTCATCAAGTGGTTGAGACTCAGAATCATCAGTGTATGTTCAAGTCATCTGTCAACCATAAAAGTCAACTGCAAAGTCAACTATGGATTTGGAGGTGGGAAGTGGTCATTGATACTTCATTCATGTTCAAAAAAGTCTCATTTGACATTTCAAACATCAACATTGAAGAATTTAAAGTCAGGTCAAAACGTTCCAAAAAGAGAAAGTGACCTATAATTTGAATTTGCCAAAAATGGAAAGGTTTTGGCCCAGCTTCAACTTCAAATTACATCATCAAGAAAGCTTCAATTGAAATTTTGTTTAACATGAAAGTTGTATATCTTTCTCTTCCATTTCCAAAAAGTCCAAGATCATCAATTTCTCATGTGTGGTTAAGGAGATATGATCAAATCATGACAAACTATGCATGGAACTTCAAATGGGCATAACTTCTCAACCAAAGCTCCAAATTGGATGGCTCTTTTTGCATTGTTCTTCTTTTGACCTCTAAATTCCAAATCATGCATCACATTACATGAATTATATTCACATGATCATTTGCTAATTCATTGGATTTTTAGAGGGAAAACATGAAATTTAAAATTGGTGCATGGCTTGATCTTTTTACCATTTCCATTGGCTCCAAAACAGAATTTTGAGTGAAATTAAATCAATTTTCATGCACTATTCATGCATGCACCCCATGCATAAGGTGAAAAGAAAAATTGCACTTACACCTCATTTTTGCTAATCTCATTAACATTGGCTTAAGCATGATTAAAAGAGTGATTAGCATTGCATATATAAACCAAAACCCTAACTGTTTTTCAGTTTAGCTCTCATAATTTCAGATCTAGATCTCAAATTCTCAAAATTCTCTCTCAAAATTTTCTTGCAAATTCTTCACATCCAAGCCATTCCTCTTGCTTGATTCTTGTTTCTGAAGTGTTATTGAGGAGATTTGCACGTGGAAATGAAGCAAACAGAGCTGCATTGAAGCATTCTTGAAGCTTGAAGCAACAATGGTGATTTCAAATTCTGGCAAAATCGTGCACAATTGAGTTGCGTTTTCTCTTCCAGTCACTCATACAAGCATTATAGAAGAACTTTGAAGCATCACAAAGCCTTGAACTACACGAATTCCAGTTCTGCTCTTCAAGAGGTTCCAAATTGATTCTCTTAATTCTCAAATTTATTATGCTATTGTTGTAGATCTAAGTTTGCTGGTGATGCTGAGCTTTGAACCATGAAATTTCATGCCATATTGAATGAGTTAGGGTTGTTTAAAGTTCCATGCATGAATATTATTTGCTTCGATTTGCTCATGATAATTAGAATTAGGATAAACCATGCATGGATTCGTGACCTAGAATGAAGGATCTACGTGTTAGTATGCTTGACTGTGAATTCTGGGGAAAATGTTCTTGATGCATCCACTGTTCATGCATGCGCGATGAAGAGGATGATGTTCTTCCATAGGCCACGCTTTTGATCTTTCTGAAACATAAATCCGTGGCTGTAGGTGTTTTCTTAGGGCTATCTTCTGATTGGTTCATGCAATTGCCATGCTAGCAGTTTGATTGGTCCATTTTGTTTGACCGCGCCTTTGACCTCCACGTCATAAGTGAAACGCCGCGTTTCACTTAAGCCTGGCGCCAACTATTTGAATTAGCTCCGAGTTCGAATCCCACCTGTAGCACAATTTCAAATGTTTTCTCATATTATCTCTTTTCCCTCCATGAGTCCATATGCTTGCTTCATGCATTTTTTTTAAATTTTCCTCATCTTTAAAAAATCATATTAAATTGAAAATTCATCCAAATTCATCCTAATTTTTTGCATTATGATTCTTATTCTGTCTATTATTTTTTGATCATTAATTCCAAAATTGTGAGTGGCTGGATTTTGTTTTGTGCTAGGGTATTTGATCATGTGTCCTATTGATACCTTGCCATGCTTATACATTTGTGAAATGCTGGTCTTTGATCCAATGATTCTGAAATTTTGCATGATGAAACTAGATTCATTGCTTGACATTTTGGTGTTAATTTGGTATTTTTTCCATTTATCATTTCTGTTTTATGATCATGTTAAGTTGGTGTGACAATTTGTGTCACACCTTTGCTTGTCCAACTTATGTGATGTGTTTGCCTTGCCAAATGATCTCCAATTGTCCTGATTTTTTGTGTGATGTATGTTATGGATGTTGTGAATGAGCATGAATTTTGTTGGAATTATTTGAATCATTTCTGATTTAATTGAGATTTTTCATTCTAGTTGATCACATTTGAGCTTTAAAATTGCCTTGAACTTCAATTGATCATGAAATGCTTTTGGTTAATGATATTGATGTGAGACCTTTTGGATTGTGTCAAGATGTGATTGAAGTTGATTCATGTTAAATTTCAACTTCTGTTTTGAATTTTTTCTTCATCTTTGACCCTAGGCTTTGACCTAGTGGTTTGCCTCTCACATTTGAGCTTTGATTTCAGGTTGAACATCCAAGTTCCATAGTTGTTGATGCTTCATCATTTGAGCATTGTTGTTTGCTTTTGATTACTAATCTTTGTGTGTTTTGTAGGTTGAGGTTGACTCATTTGAGTTTGACCTTTGGCTTACACATTTTGTACATTGGGATTGACTGTTGCTTATTAACTGTTATCTGTTTGTCTGAACATTGTACTGATTTGTCTGATGTTTCCACAAGTACTTAAGTTGCTTTAAGTTCATTGTGAACTTTGCTTTGCTTGGTTGCTTAACCACTGAGGTATAACTCCTTTGACTTCATGTAGTCTGGAAGACCTGTCCTGTTATGTGGGCAGGCATCTGTCTGAAGCCCTCCTTAAGAGGCAATGCTTGTGAATGTTTAAATTTGTGCCAAGCAGGAAAAGTCCTCTTATGAGGCAATTGGCAGATAAAAGAGATGTGTAATCCATCTCCTGCTACTCAGTGTGTCATTCACTTTGCTCACACACCTTGTGTTGATGCATTGTGGATAATAGCCCAAGATCCATGTTGTGTCAGTCACTTGTGGAGAAGAGTTCCTACATTCTGAACTCCCACACATTCTATTTTGAGTCAAGCTCTCCCAGACCAGGGATAAGAGCTGTGAGGTCTTACCCTCACTTCCCATTTCATCTGCTTCACCCTAACTCTCAATGTTAGGGTTAAGAGCTAACCACACCCCATTCCAGTTGGCTTGCTTATGCAACCTAGCCTTGTATGAGCCCACTGTTTGCATATAGTGTGTGTGCTTGTTTATTGTGCTTGTATTTGTTTGCCTGTGCTGTTTAGGATAGCTTGCTACCTGTGCAAGTTAGATAGAAACCTCAACCTAGGACCATTGTGGATTGCATGATAACTATTAGGCTCGAGTCAGGCTCCCTTCTAGTTTGTCATTTCCCAGTCTCTGGTTAGGTTAGAAGTTCTTTCCCTGTTAAGGGGAACTACGTCGCCCTGATCCTCATACCAGATGAGGTACGTAGGCAGGAGATGAACAGATCTCTCCGGGCGCCCTTTTCTTTTTTGTGTGTGTTTTGCTTGACGGCTATTAGGTCCGAGTTCCCGACTCCCTTCTAGTCTGTGCGTTTAGTTTTTTTTTCCTTTTATAGTGTGCTTGGAGTCTGACATAAGTCCAGCGATTGGCAGTTGGTTTCCTGTGTGTGTTTGTTGGTTCGGAGTCTGATGTAAGTCCAGCGATTGGCATTCGGTTTCCAGATTTGCTTGTTTGTGTGGAGTCTGACGTAAGTCCAGCGATTGGCAGTCAGTTTCCTGTGTGGGTTTTGTTTGGCGTGCGTTAGCCGAACTACGGTAGCTCTGATTCTCATTCCAGATGAGATACGTAGGAATAGGATGCGATATCCTAGCGAGCTCGTTCCCCTCTTCTTCCATCTGAGTTTCCTTCTAGTGTGTGTGCAGTTTGTGAGCAGTGTTTAGCAACCTTTCTTCTATCCTTTTGAGCGTGGATCCCGTCGAGTACGACGGATGCGTAGGGGTGCTAATACCTTCCCTTCGCATAACCGACTCCCGATCCCATCTCTCTTTGGTCGCGAGACCATGTCTTTTCCAGGTTTACTTCGAGCGTTTCCTTTCCCTCTTTTGGGATAAATAACGCACGGTGGAGGCTCTGTTTTTTTTGTTTTTTTTCGCCGGTTGTTTTTCGCGGATGCGACACGGAGGAGAAGAATTGGAGCTTTTGGAAGCTTGAATCCACAGAATCAACTCACTGTTCTTCAAGAGGTTGGATTTTCGACCTTCATTATTCTTCATTCTATTACCATGATTAGATAGGCCTTGATGCACTGAGAATTCGGATATAAATTTTGTTGAATTTGGATGAATATTGATGAAGTTATGTTGAGTTAAAGTTTAGATCTAAAAACTTATTTCCTTCGATCCAGAAAATATGTTGAGGATTAGGCTTAGTTTTTATGATATTTGGAATGTACGCGTCAAGACCTTTCCATTCATGTATAATACGCAAAATTCTGCAAAAAAATTTGTTGCGTACACTGTAGCCTCCGCCGGTCTCACCGGAGAAGAAGGCCGAGGAACGCCTCCGGCCGCCGTCTGAAAACCCTAGGGCCTGCGCTCTGAAACGACGTCGTTTCAGTCCTTAGCGCGCCTTCAACCAGCGATCTCCCTTCGATTCTCACCTCCAGCATTTCTGCATTTCATTTTTTGCCAGCGCCTCTAGCCTCCATTCGATCCCTGGCTGATGCATTTCCAACTTTAATTCACATTTCATATTCCATTTTCAATATTTTTTTCATGTTTATTTCAAATATTTTCATCCGACTTCAAAAAATCATAAATAATAGCAAACAAATCCAAATCACTTCCAATTTTTTGCTACATGTTCATATGGATGCCTATTATTTTGTGGTTGTGATTTCATGATTTTATCATTTCTGGAATTTTAAATGTGTTTGCTTATTTGAACATATATGCAAATTTGACATGTTGTACCAATTCTATTGTGAAATGCTCATACATTGTCCAATTGCTTTGAAATTTTGTATGCTGATTCCCAACATGTTGCTTGATTTTTGAGGCTTGGTTGTGCATTTTTAGCATTTTTCATCTCTGTTTTAGGCACATGAACGTATGGTGTGACAATGTGTGTCACACATTTTGATGCTGATCTTGTTCATTTTCATATCCATGTCAATCGAGATTTTCTGATTCCAATTTTTTGCATGATGCTTGTGTTTAACATATTATATGCACATAAAAATTTCCATGGTTATTTGATTCATTTCTGTTTTAATATGGAATTTCTACTCTTAATGTCCAATTGTGTGCTTTGTAATTGCCTTTGCCTTAGCATGACCATTAGATGGATTTGCCTTAGGATTTGAGTTTGGTCCTTTTTTGGACATGTTCTTACTTGAATAAATGTGCTTCATGTTGAATATTGGTTACTGTTTTGACTTTTTGCTTTGCCTTTGACCCTAGTCTTGGTACTAGTGGTTGTACTCACCTTTTGAGTTTTGCATTTCAGGTTCAAGCTTCTAGTCTTAATGGTTGATGTTGATCTCATGACTTGAGATGCAAATTTGCTTTGTCCACTAACATTTGTTGTATTGTAGGATCATTGGTGATGAACTCACTTGAGTTGTTGAGTTATTGACTTGCCTTGCGTGCATATTGGTTGTAACACTGTTGACTGTTTGTTGGATTTGTCTGAATGTGAATATTGACTTGTTTGGATTTCTTACAGGTACTTTAGTAGCTTTAGCTCATTGCTTGAGCTTTGCTTTGCTTGTGGTTGGCATACCACCTAGGTAATCATCCTCTAACTCCATGTAGTCTGGAAGCCCTGTCGTTTCTGTTTGGCAGGCATTTGGCTGAAGTCCTCCTTAAGAGGCAATGACTGTGATTGTTTATATTTGTGCCATGTACTTCAAGTCCTCCTAAGTGAAGAGGCAATTGGCAGATAGAAGGGATTAGCAATCAATCCCCTTCTAATCGTTTGAGTCGTTCATTATGCTCGCACTACATGCTGAGGCTCTTGAACCTAACCCAAGATCCTTGTATATAGAGTCAGTCGAGTGGAGTAGGGTCCCTCATTCTGGACCCCCATGTTTTCATTGATTTGAAGCTCACCCAGACCCGGGTTAAGAGCTATGAGGTCTAACCCTCATTACCTTTCATCTGCTCACCCTGACGGTCAATGTCAGTGGTTAAGAGCCTCAGACACCCTTTCCAGTGTTGGCTTGTTTGTCGAGGTTGATATGACCCCTTGACTAAAGCCCAGCCTTGTATGAGCCGCTTATTTGCATATAGCGTGTGATGATTGCTTTTGATGTTTATCTGCTTTTGCTTCTCATCTCCTTTCTGTAGGAGTCGTATGATCAACTTTCGAGGAAGTTGAACGTACGTAGAGATAGACTTGAGTTGACTCACTGCCTGTGTGAGTCAAACTCTTGTTAGAGACCTCAACCTAGGGTTATAATTTGCATGATGACTATTAGGCTCGAGTCAGTCTCCCTTTTAGTCCGTTATTCCCTTGGTCTCTGGTTAGGAGAAGTTTCTCCCCTGTTAAGGGGAACTACGTAGCCCTGACCCTCATACCAGATGAGGTACGTAGGCAGGAGATCGTGCGAGATCTCTCCGGGCAAACCTTTTCTTTTTTGCGTGTGTTTTGCTTGACAGCTATCAGGCTCGAGTTCCCGACTCCCTGTTAGTCTGTGTGTTCACCCTTTTTGTTTCTTCTGACGTCTCAGCGTCTTCTTGGTGTTTGCTTGATAGCTTTTAGGTCCGAGTACCAGACTCCCTGTTAGCTTGTCAATTTGATAACCTTCTTCCTTGTTGTGTGTGTTAGGAGATGGATGTAAGCCCAACGATTGGCATTCCGTTTCCTGCTGTTATTGTTTGTTTGTGGAGTCAGATGTAAGATCATTGATTGGCTATCCGTTTCCTGTTTCTTTTGTTTGGAGTTGGATGTAAGACCAGCGATTGGCATTCCGTTTCCTTGTTGAGTTTCTTTTGACGTCTCAACGTCTTTGCGTGTGTTTTGTTTCGGCGTGCGTTAGCCGAACTACGGTAGCTCTGATTCTCATTCCAGATGAGATACGTAGGTATAGGATGCGATGTCCTATCGAGCCAGTTTCCCATTTCCCCGAACTACATCGACTCTGATGTTTGTTTCTGACAAACTACGTAGGCCTAGGATGCGACATCCTGCCGAGTCCCCTTCCTCCGTCTCCTTTCGCCTGTTTATTCCAGTGTGTGCATTCTTTGAGCAGTTTATTAGCAACCTTATTTTATTCTTTTGAGCGTGGATCCCGTCGAGTACGACGGACGTGAGGGGTGCTAATACCTTCCCCTTGCGTAACCGACTCCCGTACCTTGTAATCTCCGGTCACAAGACCATTTCCTTTCCAGGTTTACTTCGAGCGTTTCCTTTCCCTTCTTTGGGATAAATAACGCACGGTGGCGGCTCTGTTTGTGTCTTTTTTCCGCCGGTTGTTTTTCGCGTTGCGACAGCTGGCGACTCTGCTGGGAACGATAAAGAAGTTGACCTCTTGCTGGTCAATCTTCCCTAAGCGAGTCAATCCTAGCGCTCTCTAGGATAGTTTTGGTTGCTTGTGCTGCTTTATTTATTGCATTTATGAGTATTATGCTGTGTATATATTTGCATATATGTTTGCATGCATCATATTATCATTGTGCTGGACTTTGTACAGGCTAGTTCCTCTGATTTGGGGTGTGTAAGACCCCAATTTTGTTCCTAAGATCCCTCATGGCATCATATCATAACATTGCATTGCCTCAAGGATCATTGGACACCTTGCTTCCTTCCTTGTGGGTGGGATATCTTTGAGAGGGTTCTTGATCACCAAGCATTGCTTGCATTTGTATATCATTGCTTTTCTTTTAATCACTAACCAAAATGTACAAAAATATGTCATTAACCTTTGTTACTTGCAGCTTAAGTAGTCAACAGTTCAAGGCATCAGGTGAATTCATGATACAAAGAGCAGATGGTATTTTCTTGAGATATGGATCATGTGATCATTTCATGGAGCTTATATGAGTTATAGGTTCATTTTGGAGTAAATTCCCAAGTGGCAAAGGCCCCAAATTCATCAGGACATTTTCAGGTCATCTAAGGGCCAATGCAGTCAACTGAAAAGTCAACTGTGGGTTTTGAGTGTGGAAATTGAGTGTCTTCATCCTATTCATGTCCAAATAATGCTTATTCATCATACCAAAGGTCAAGGTTGAAGAATTTGAAGTCAAGTCAAAAGTTTCCAAAAATGGAAAGTGACATATAATTTCAACTTCCCAAAAATGGCAAGTTTTTGATCCAACTTCAACTCAACTTTCCATCATCAAAGAAGCTTCAAATGAAATTTTGTCCAACATGAAAGTTTAAGATCTCTTTCTCCCATTTCCAAAAAGTCTAAGATCATGAGCATCTGATGAATGGTTGAGGATATATGGTCCAATCATTGCCAAGTGTGCATGGAACTTCAAATGGCCATAACTTTTGATTCATAGCTCCAAATTGAGTGGTTCTTTTTGCAATATTCTTCTCTTGACCTCTAATTTCCAAAACGTGCATCACATTACATAAAATCTCATCACATAATCATTTGTTATTTCATGACTTTTTTGGAGGGAAATTGCAAATTTCAAAAATGGTGCATTGTATGGACTTTCTACCATTGCCAATGTGTTTAAAAAGTGATTTTAAGTGAAAATGATCAAGGAAGTGGTACTGTTCACGTGGGTTTACTACATGCACCATGCAATTTTGATTTTTTGCAAAACACCTTATTTTCATTAACCAAATTAATCATGGATTAGCAAGTTGATTAGGACTTCATATAAATACCTAAGCATAACAGAATTTGAAGGGGGTTAATCACAATTCACCATTTCTAGATCTAGTTTTCATCTCCCTCCAAAATTTTCTTCAAATCAAAATTCAAATTTCTTCAACATAACACCTTGTTTTTGTTGAAGATTCATGATCAGTGAGTTGAATAGAGTGTGAATCAAGTGTTTGTTTGAAGAATTCGTGCAAGAATCAAGCAGTTGAAGCTTAAAAACTCAAAGATGGAAATTCAGAATTAAGCTAGATCTACACGGTTTCAAGCTTCAATCTCTTCATCAAACATCATTTCAAGCATTGTAGAGTGGATTTGAATACTTCAAAGCTGTGGATCGTGCATTTCAAAGATTATGCTCTTCAAGAGGTCAATTTTCGAACCTTTTAATTTTGCAATTTATGCACATATTCTTGTAGATCTAGGTTTGCTGATAATTCTGGTGGAAAAATCGTGTGAATTGGTGCATTATTGAGCAAGATATATGTGATTCAAGTTTGATGCATCAAAATGTTTTCTATCGATTCTCTCTTGTTATGATGAATTAGGATTAAATGTTTGTTGATCTATGATCTCCATTGAAAATGATTCATGTTGATATGCTTTTTTTGAAGTTCTGGAAATTTCTGGAAAATTGTTCTTGATGTTGTTACTGTTCATCTTCTTCTTCGTGAAGAAGATGAAGATCTTCATGTTTGCGTCGGAGCAGCGTCCGTTTTGCGTCCAGTTCTGGTAATTGCTAGGGTTTTGCCAAAACGGCGTCGTTTTGGTGTCAGCGCGCGCTCATTCAAATTGCCACACGGATCGATTCCTGGCGAGCGCACATTTTCAAATTGCTTTCTCATTTTGTGCTTTCCCTCCATTTTCCATGCTACATGTTCATATTTGATTTTTATTTTTTTTCCAACTTTAAAAATGCATAACAAATTGAAAAATGCTCCAAAAAATGCCTGGTTTTTTGCTACTTGTTCCTTAGAATGTCTAGAATTTTATGATGCTAATTTTTGAAGTTGTGCATGGCTGGATTTTGAATGGTGCTAGAATCTTTGATCATATGTACATGTGTGACCTTGCATTACTCTTTCTATTGTGAAATGCTTGATTTTAATCCAAATTGCATGAAATTTTATATGATGATTCTTGACACATTGATGGATATTTTAAGCTTAATTTGGTATTTTTCCCATTTACCATTTCTGTTTTATGCATGTGTTACCATGGTGTGACAATTTGTGTTACACAATTGATTGTTTAACTTGTGCAATTTTATTTCCATGCCAATTGATCTTTTATGCTTCTGATTTTTTATATGTTGATCATGTTGGATATGTTGAATGCTCATGATTTTTTCCAGAATTATTTGAATCATTTCTGTTTTGTTTTGGAATTTTCATTTATGATGATCATATATGAGCTTTAAAATTGCCTTTGACTTCTTTTGATCATGAAATGCTTTTGCTTGATGATTTTGCTTTGGTCCTTTTTAGGACATGTTAATATGTGTTTGAAGTTGCATTGTGTTGAATTTCAGCTCCTGTTTTGAATTTTTTCTTCACCTTTGACCCTAGGCTTTGACCTAGTGGTTTGTACTTACATGTGAGCTTTGAATTTCAGGTTCAAGCATCCAAATTCCATGGTTAATGTTGCTTCATCATTTGAATATTGATATTTGCTATTGATTGCTAACATTTGCTGTTTTGTAGGTTGATGTTAACTCACTTGTGTTTGCCTTATGGCTTATACTTTGTACATTGGGATTGTCTGTTTGTTATTGACTATTGTCTGTTTGTCTGAGTTGTACTGATTTGTTTAGTTGTTTCCACAGGTACTTAAGTTGCTTTAAGTTCATTTGAACTTTGCTTTGCTTTTGCTTGTGGTTGGCATACCACTTAGGTTTAATCCCTAATCTTCATGTAGTCTGGAAGACCTGTCATGTTACTTTGGCAGGCACCTGTCTGAAGCCCTCCTTAAGAGGCCATGTCTTTGTTTGTTTAATTTTGTGCCAAGCAGGTTAAGTCCTCTTAAGAGGCAATTGGCAGATAGAAGGGATGTGTAATCCATCCCCTGCTATTCAGTTGTGTCATTCACTTTGCTCACACCATGTGTTGATGCATTGTGAATAAGAACCCAAGATCTTATAGAGTCAATCATATGTGGAGAAGAGTTCCTACATTCTGAACTCCCACACTTTCTATTGTTTAAAGCTCTCCCAGGCCAGGGATAAGAGCTATGAGGCACACCCCTCATTCCCATTTCATCTGCTTCACCCTAACACTCAATGTTAGGGTTAAGAGCTCTAAACACCCATGACAGTGATGGTTTGTTTGTCAAGGTCGATATGACCCCTTGACTAAAACCTAACCTTGATTGAGCCTATTGATTGTGTATAGTGTGTGATAATTGACTTGTTTGTTTGCTTATTTGTCCATATGTGCATAATTGTTTGTGTGTGCCTCTGTGCATTGCTTTCATCTTTGAACATTAATTGTATATCATCTCATGATCATTGTTCATATTTTGTGACATTTTGTTTTGTCCATGGAGGAGTCAATGGTAAGTCCATCTATTGGCAGTTGTTTCCTATGATCTGGTAGGAGTTGGGATTAAGACCATTGATTGGCATCCCATTTCCTTGGAGTCGAGTGTAAGACCATTTATTGGCAACTTGTTTCCTCTTGATTATTGCATTTGTTATTTGTTTCTTGTGAGGAGTCAATTGTAAGTCCAGCTATTAGCATTTGTTTCCTATGATCATTCCTTGGAGACTAGTGTAAGTCCATTGATTGGCATCTGGTATCCATCTTTGCTTTGTGAGATTGGTGTAAGTCCATTGATTGGCATCCGGTATCCATTTTGGTTTTGTGAGTCTAGTGTAAGTCCATTGATTGGCATCTGGTTTCCATTTATGTTGTTTATCTGCTTTGCTTGTTGCCTTTTCCAAAGGAATCACTTGGATCATCTACATATGATCTCAAGAGGTGAACATCTAAGAAGTTTTGCATCCCTTAACCTCCCACCCTTTTTGTTCTTTAAACCTCCATTTGCACGTTAACCCAAAACCAGAAAATATTGTGCAAACATTTTCATTTCTTTTCAAACTAGAAACCTAGGCCTTAAGCCTTTGATTTTTCAAACTTCATTTTCATAATACTTTTTTTGAATTGAATTCTAATCATACTTTGGCTTCATCTTTGTGAATAAATCCTAATTGGTTAATTTCACTCATTTAATCGTTTTGTGGCTTTGTCCATTCTTGATAAGTTTTCATACATTAGCCATAGATCTCAATTATCTTAGTGGTTGATGTGAATCTCACCTTTTGTCCTTAATGATTGAATTGTAAGACTTCCTTGCTTATTATAGGGCATGGTCCCTCACTAGCAAGTTGAAGCTTTTCTCACATGGTGGACTTGTGGTTGTATAGGTTGAGTTTTCTCCCGTGGATAATGAAAAACCTTAGGGCTTTTGTTTTAAAATCAATCCACTCATATTTTGGAAATCTTTTAGCCGAACTACAAGGTTTTGATCCTGTAAAGGTACGTAGGCAATGGTTATCCATCCAAACACAAAAATAATAAAAATTATATATTCTTTTCTCATCCTCCCAATCAATGTTTGCACAAAAAAATATTTCATAAACAATAATTTTGCAACAAGTTGTGAAAAGGGTTCCCTAGGAGTACCTAGGATGCTTTGGGTGCCTAACACCTTCCCTTTGCATAATTACCCCCTTACCCAGATCTCTGACCTTTCATTAGTTTTCTATGTGTAAAACTTCTTAGGCTTTTGTTCACTTTTTAGCCATTCCTTTGGATAAATAAAAGTGCGGTGGCGAATCTATCTTTGTATGCTTTGCTTTTGATTTAGTAAATAAATCATAAAGTGACGAATACACCGCTACAGAAAAGTGGCGAGTCTGCTGGGGACTTCATCTCCTAGTGGGTTTGCCAACTTTTCACAATTGTTGTGATATATTGTTTATGACATATTTTTGTACAATTTGGGATTACTGTATTGTTTGTAATGATTGATTTGCTTGATATATCAATTGCTTGCTTGTTTGGTGATCTGTGAGATGAGTTCTATACCCGAACTCGAGTGCACCCTATGATAGGAGAATGGCATAGCCTTGTCGACTTGTGTGAAGTTATTCCTTAGCAAGTTGACTTGCGAGTCCATTCACTTGGTGGAGGTCATGTTGGATTAATGATGTCACACAAGTTATTTGTGGTTAGGCATTATTCTTTCAACATGTGCCGTAGAAGCCAAGGACCTTAGTTTACCAAGCCCATCTTGGCCTATTTTTAGGATGTAGTGCGGAGGTCGTTCAGATGTAAGAGTCTCTCTTGAGAATATTTTTGGAATACGAGTATTCGTTCCTCCGATAATATTCGAAAGATGGGATGATGACTATGGGAACCTCTGGTAGAACTGGTTCGGCAGGTTTAAACCATAGTACACTCCCTTTGGGTGGTTCTTAACCGAGACTCCATGCTCGTGACTCACAACCAACCCGTGATTCATGGTTGAGTCGTTCAGACATCCTTAATATCAATGGAACTTGGGTGTTGATAAGGTGAAAACCATAATCCACCAAAATGGATGATTGATATTAAGGATGATTGAGCCGGTTCATGTATCGTTAATATCAATGGAACTTGGGTGTCGATAAGGTGAAAACCATAATCCACCAAAATGGATGATTGATATTAAGGATGCTATGAGCTTTCCCATGACCTTTGTCTGGTGTGCTTTGCTTGATCCTTGAGTGTGATTGTTGCATTCATGCATTCATCCGCATCCATATCATCAGATAAAAAAGAAAATTTTCAAGGAACTTAAGGGGTTTATTTGCAAAATTTTCAGATATGGAAAGACCAAAAAGGCATACAAAGAAGTACAACTTTAGACAACCCGATCTGAAAGAGTTAAGGAATCTGACATCTTATGTATTAGATCCCTTGGGTTTCAAAGCTCGTTATGGGAAGCTTCTGCCTCTGCTGACTACTCAGGTTGATGAAGGCTTGATGAATACTTTGGCGCAGTTCTGTGATCCTCTGTATCACTGCTTCTCTTTTCCAGACTTTCAGTTGTTGCCTACCCTCGAGGAGTATGCTCATCTTGTGGGTATTCTGATTCTGGATCAGGTGCCGTTCAGTGGCTTGGAGAGTATTCCTACTTCTCGAGAGATAGCTGACATGTTGCACATAGATGAATCCTTGGTTAAAGCCCATATGACTACCAAAGGTGGAATTCAAGGTCTTCCTTCTGAGTTCCTCATCGCTCAAGCTACCGTTTATGGGAAGGCCATGAGTGAGGATGACTTTGAGGCTATATTTGTGCTTCTCATCTACGGATTGGTATTATTCCCCAACATCGACAAATTTGTGGATGTGAATGCTATTAGGATCTTCTCTATTCTTAATCCCGTTCCGACTCTGTTGGGTGATGCCTATTTCTCTTTGCACCTGAGGAATGCGAAGGGTGGTGGTGCTATTGTGTGCTGTTTGCCTCTATTGTATAAGTGGTTTATTTCTCACTTACCTCAGACGGTCGCTTTCAAGGAGAACAAGGGATGTCTACGGTGGTCTACGAGACTCATGTCTCTCACTAATGATGATATCTCTTGGTATGATCGTGCATATGATGGTGTCCAGATCATTGATTCTTGTGGTGAATTCTCTAATGTGCCTCTTCTTGGTACATGTGGTGGGATTAGCTACAACCCTATATTAGCACGACGTCAGCTTGGGTTCCCCCTAAAGGATAAACCTAATAACATTCTGTTAGAAGGCATGTTCTTTCAGGAGGGTAAAGATCCCCAAGGCCTGAAAGCAAGGATGGTCCGCGCTTGGCGCAAGATTCACAAGAAGGGTAGAAATGAGTTGGGTCCGAAGAACTGCGTAGCTTTGGAGCCGTATACGACTTGGGTGAGGAAGAGAACATCAGAGTATCTCATGCCTTATGATTATCCGAGACCTACACCGTTGGTTGTGGTTGGGCCTTCAACCCTCCCTAACCAAGGCGTAGAGGAGTTGAGAAACGAAGACCTTTCACGTGCCTGGATCCGTGAAAGAGAAGAGTTGCTTCAGCAAATCAAGGAGAAAGATGCTTTGATTGAGTTTCTCGAGCATCAGGTCATTGATGATCCTGATGATACTTGGACTTCTCTACTTCCTCAGTCTTCCAAGTTCTGGAAAAGGAGGTATGACAGACTCGCCAAAGATAAGGCGGACATGCAAGCAGCATATGAGAGAGAGATTAAGAGGCTTCGTGCAGGTTATCTTCCGACATCCCGAGCTCCTAGGGATCCATAGGATGTTTATTTTCCTTCTCTCTTGTAATAATTGACAATGTTGTACTTCTTTGTTCAAATATATTTGATGAGATATTTTCGATATGCGATTAAATGATAAATATTCAAATTTGCAAATAATACCCTAAAAGTTCCTTTGAAAATAAAAACAAATCATGTGCACAAACATTGCATGCATCATTTGCATAAGTAGGTGTGGTTCCGGTCTTTTTGTCTGTGGCCTAACTCTGTGCTCTTCATTTATTTTGAAGACAAGCTGACTCATCGGTACTACACCAGAGCCAACTCTGCAAGAGTGATGGATCAACTTGAACAAGAGAACCGTGAGCTGAAGGACGAGGTTGCTAGACTCACCGCTTTGATGGAGCAATTCCTAGCTGCTCAGAATCAACCGTCTCCACCACCTTCAACTCCTCCCCAGAGGACTGTTATATCTGAGGTTGCTTCGTCAACAGTGCCAACTGCCAGTGCCCATTTTGTGCCAACAGCCATGCCGCCCGGGTTCCCGTGGGGGATGCCTCCTGGTTATATGCCTGATATTCCAGCACCAACATTTGCTTCCATGCCGGCATCTAGCCCGGTCCTTGCGATGCCTCCTCCTGTCGTGCATACCATTCCCAGGGTAGACGACACCATCTATCATTCTGAGCCGTCTGAGGGCCCAGATGTTAATGAAAAGATGGACGCGATGAATGACCAATTCCTTGAACTCCTCAAGGAATTTAAGACCCTTCGAGGAAAGGATTTGTTCGGCAAATCTGCTGCTGAACTATGTTTAGTTCCCGGTGTGAAGATACCAGTTAAATTCTAAGTCCCAGACTTTGAGAAGTATAAGGGGAACACCTGCCCGCTCAGTCACATGGTTATGTATGCCAGGAAAATGTCTACTCAGACAGATAATGATCAGCTGCTGATTCATTATTTTCAGGATAGTTTGTCCGGTGCAGCTCTTCGGTGGTATATGAGCCTAGATAGTGCAAACATTTGTTCCTTCAATGATCTTGGCGAAGCCTTCGTCAATCAGTACAAATATAATATGGATATGGCTCCTGACCGTGATCAGCTCAGAGCCATGTCCCAGAAGGACAAAGAGACATTTAAGGAATACGCCCAGAGGTGGCGAGAGCTGGCAGCTCAGATTACTCCTCCGCTGGAAGAGAAGGAAATGACTAAGATCTTTTTGAAGACTCTTAGTTCATTCTATTATGAGCGGATGATCGCTAGTGCCCCCTCCGATTTCACCGAGATGGTGAACATGGGGATGCGATTGGAGGAAGGAGTCCGTGAAGGACGTTTATCCAAAGATGAAGGCTCTTCTAGCAAGCGGTATGGGGTGTTTGCTAAGAAGAAAGATGGGGAGGCACATGCTGTGCAATCCCATGCTAAACCCATAAGACCCTCTGCCAAGAGGAAACTTGTGCGTCATGCCAGCAGTCAGCACCAGGTGGCTCACGTAGCACATGTCTTCCGTGACAATCAGCAATATCAGCATAATCAGCAACAACCTCAGTATCAACAACAACATCGTCCTCAGCAACAGGCTTACCAGCCTCGCAACAACAGTAATCAGGCTAATCCGAGTTATGAGAGGAAGAAGATCACCTTCGATCCGATTCTAGTGTCATACGCTGAGTTATATCCCTCTTTAATAGAGCAGGAACTGATTACTCCCAGGGAGCCTCCGGCTGTACCTGCTAACCCGCAGTGGTGGTACAAGCCCGACCAGTATTGTGTTTATCATTCCGGTGCTCCGGGCCATAATGTAGAAAATCGCTATCCGTTGAAGACTAAGGTTCAAGACCTTATGAGATGCGGCATTCTGAGCTTTGAGGACTCAGGCCCCAATGTTACGAAGAACCCATTGCCCGAGCATGGGAAATCAGTGAACATGGTCCAGTGTTGCCCTGGCAAGTACAAGGTCAAATATGTAAGCCATATTCGACAGTCATTGGTTGAGTTGCATCGTTTACTGTGTGATTACAGTCATATGGAGCACGACCATGACAAATTCCATATTTGCTCTGTCAATCGTCTGGGTTGTCGCCAAGTGCGTAGAGAGCTGCAAGAGCTATTAGATGATGGGACTATTGAGATTCTTCAGAACAGAAATGTTGATGAAGATGAACCAGAGGTGAATGTGATTTCCCCGATGTTCAAGATTCCTGAGCCTGTTGTCATCCGTTATGATGGTAGCAAGCAGAAGGTCTCTCATTCTTTGGTTATCAAGCCTGCGGGCCCTGTGCCTTATTCTTCAGATAAAGCAGTTCCCTTCCGCTATAATCTTGTTGCTGTGGAAGGTGGGAAAGAAGTGTCGTTGCCTTCATCCTCCGTTGTAAATATTGCTGATGTCAGCGGGTTGACCCGTAGTGGTCGTGTGTTTTCAGCGCCGAAGCCGCAGGCTAGGGCTGATTCTGTTGAGCGTCCGGTGGGGAATGCTATTAATCCTCCGAACCCGGCACTTGCTGTTGCTAAACCCTCCTCTGTACAAAAGACTCCTAATTCTTCTGTTGGCCCTAGTGGCACTGTGAATGAAGACTGTGATGAGATATTGAGGCTCATCAAGAAGAGTGAGTACAATGTTGTATACCAGCTTCTACAAACGCCGTCCAAGATATCCGTGCTATCTTTGCTGCTGAATTCAGAACCCCATAGGGAGGCTCTGCAGAAAGTTTTGGACTTGGCCTATGTTGATCACGATGTCACAATTGAACAGTTTGACAGTATCGTTGCAAATATCACTGCTTGCAACACTTTGAGTTTCTGTGACGCTGATCTCCCTGAGGAGGGAAGAGACCACAACATGGCTTTACATATATCCATGAATTGCAAGAACGATGCCATGTCCAACATGCTGGTGGACACTGGGTCATCTTTGAATGTATTTCCGAAATCCACTCTTTCTAGATTGTCATATCAGGGGCCTCCCATGAGGCAGAGTGGTGTTGTTGTGAAAGCTTTCGATGGGTCACGTAAGACTGTGATTGGGGAAGTTGATCTCTCAATCAAGATTGGACCAAGTGATTTCCAAGTTACCTTTCAGGTTATGGATATCCACCCATCTTATAGTTGTCTCCTTGGTAGACCATGGATTCACGAGGATGGCGCCGTGACATCCACCCTACACCAGAAGCTGAAATTCGTTAAGAATAAGAAACTGGTTGTGGTAGGGGGAGAAAAGGCTCTCCTGGTTAGCCACTTGTCTTCTTTCTCATATATTGATGCTGAGGATGAAGTTAGAACGCCTTTCCAAGCTTTATCTATTGCTGAGCCAATTGAGAAGAAGTCTCCTTCATTTGCTTCCTATCGTGATGCGAAACTGGCCATTGAATATGGTGCAGTTGCTGGTTTAGGGAAGATGATTGAGCTTGAAGATAATAAGTCCCGGGCTGGCATTGGCTATTCTTCTGGGGTCTTCAATGAGAAAGGGTTGTTCAAGTGTGGAGGTTTCATCCACGCCGACCCAGCTGAGGAAGTTGCTGCTATTCTGGAAGAGGATGCAGAGGATACTGGCAATTTTGTCATCCCTGGAGGGATCTGCCACAATTGGGTCGCTGTAGACGTTCCTACAGTCATTCATAAGTCAAAGTAATATGTTCACTTTGTTTGAAAAACCCTTCTCCCATGCCAAAAGGAGAAGTGATGACATTGTTGGCATCATATATATAATGATATTTTCATTCAATTGATGCATGTTAAACATTTGTTTTTCAATTGTTTTCACTTTTTGCTTTTGCATGAACTCGGTGATCACAAAAAACCCTAAAAGACAAGAATAAAAGCAATCTTTTTATCTGCATAATGATTTGTTTGTTTAAATTCTAAAGTTTTTCATTAACCAAAATCATTATGCAGGTTGATTCTAAAACCCATTGAACATAATGATCCAACGCCATCTCCCAATTTTGAATTCCCTGTATTCCAGGCAGAGGAAGATGATGTTGAAGGGATTCCTGATGAGATTACCCGTCTTCTTGAGCACGAAGAGAAGATCATTCAGCCGCACCTTGAGAATCTGAAAACAGTCAACTTGGGGTCTGAAGATTGTGTTTGGATGGTGAAGATTGGGGCACTCCTTGAAGAGTCTGTCAAGAAGGGGTTGATCAGTTTGCTATGAGAATATTCCGATATCTTTGCTTGGTCGTATGAAGACATGCCGAGTCTAGATACAAATATTGTGCAACATTTCCTGCCTTTGAAGCCTGGGTGCGTGTCTGTGAAGCAGAAGCTCAGAAGAACTCATCCCGATATGGCAGTGAAAATCAAAGAGGAAGTTCAGAAGCAAATAGATGTGGGGTTTCTGGTGACTTCCACATATCCTCAATGGGTAGCCAATATTGTGCCTGTGCCTAAGAAAGACGGAAAAGTCTGTATGTGTGTTGATTATAGAGATTTGAATAAAGCTAGTCCGAAAGATGATTTTCCTCTACCACACATCGATATGTTGGTAGACAATACAGCTAAATTCAAAGTCTTCTCGTTTATGGACGGATTTTCCGGATATAATCAAATCAAGATGGCACCCGAGGATATGGAGAAGACAACATTCATCACACCTTGGGGAACATTCTGTTATCGAGTGATGCCCTTCGGTTTGAAGAACGCTGGAGCCACGTATCAACGTGATATGACTACCTTGTTTCATGATATGATGCACAAGGAGATAGAGGTCTACGTTGACGATATGATTGCTAAGTCCAGAACAGAAGTTGAACATGTTGAGCATTTGTTGAAGCTTTTTCAGCGTCTGAGGAAGTACATGATTCATCTGAATCCGAACAAATGTACATTTGGAGTCCATTCAGGCAAGTTATTGGGTTTTGTTGTCAGCGAGAGAGGTATTGAAGTTGATCCTGCAAAGGTCAAAGCAATACAAGAGATGCCTGCGCCCAAAACTGAGAAGCAAGTCCGAGGTTTTCTTGGCCGCTTGAATTATATTTCCAAATTTATATCCCACATGACTGCCACATGTGCGCCGATATTCAAGCTCCTCCGGAAAGATCAGTCTCATGATTGGACCGAGGATTGCCAGAAAGCTTTCGACAGTATCAAAGAATATCTGTCTGAACCTCCGATCTTGTCTCCACATGTAGAAGGAAGACCTCTGATCATGTATCTGACTGTTCTTGAAGACTCGATGGGTTGTGTACTCGGTCAGCAAGACGAATCAGGGAAGAAAGAATCTGCTATCTACTACCTGAGTAAGAAGTTCACTGTTTGTGAGTCTCGATACTCTATGCTTGAGAAGACGTGTTGTGCTTTGGCTTGGGCTGCTAAGCGTTTATGCCAGTACATGATAAATCATACAACTTGGTTGATATCCAAAATGGATCCAATCAAATATATCTTCGAGAAGCCTGCTTTAACCGGGAGGATTGCCCGTTGGCAGATGTTGTTATCTGAGTATGATATCGAGTATCGAGCTCATAAAGCCATCAAAGGTAGTATCTTGGCTGACCATTTGGCCCATCAGCCGATTGAAGATCATCAGTCTGTTCAGTACGACTTCCCAGACGAGGAGATTCTGTATTTGAAAATGAAAGATTGCGATGAGCCTACACTTGATGAAGGTCCGGAACCTGGTTCCAGATGGACGATGGTGTTTGATGGTGCTGTAAATCAGTACTGAAATGGTATTGGGGCAGTAATCATTACTCCTCAGGGCACACATATTCCGTTTACAGCAAGGCTAACTTTCAAATGCACGAATAATATGGCTGAGTACGAAGCCTGTGTTATGGGATTGGAAGAATGCATCGATCTGAGGATCAAGCACCTCGATGTGTATGGTGATTCGGCCCTGGTTGTCAATCAGATCAAAGGAGAGTGGGAGACGAATCAGCCCAGTCTTATTCCATACAGAGATTATGCGAGGAGAATTTCGACGTTCTTTACTGAAGTTGACTTTCATCATATTCCTCGAGAAGATAATCGAATGGCAGATGCTCTTGCTACGCTTGCTTCCATGATTGTGGTCAAATATTGGAATGAAGTTCCCAATATCACCGTGATGCGCTTGGATAGACCAGCTCACGTGTTTGAGGTTGAAGAAGCAAATGATGACAAGCCTTGGTATTTTGATATCAAGAATTTCCTCCAGAACCAGGTCTACCCGCCTGGGGCATCCGTGAAAGATAGGAAAACTTTGAGAAGGTTGTCAGACAGTTTCTACCTTAGTGGTGAAGTGCTGTATAAAAGAAATTTTGACATGGTTTTGCTCAGATGCGTGGATAGACACGAAGCAAACCTGTTAATGACTGAGGTCCATGAGGGTTCATTTGGTACTCATTCCAATGGACATGCCATGGCTAGAAAGATGTTGATAGCAGGCTACTATTGGCTGACAATAGAGTCTGACTGCTGCAAATATGTGAAGAAATGCCACAAGTGTCAGATTTACGCGGATAAGATTCATATTCCTCCAACACTTCTGAATGTGATTTCATCAGCATGGCCTTTCTCTATGTGGGGAATCGACATGATCGGCATGATTGAACCGAAAGCGTCCAACGGACATAGGTTTATTCTCGTAGCAATTGACTACTTCACCAAATGGGTTGAAGCGGCATCGTATGCTAATGTGACCAGGCAGGTGGTCGTGAAGTTCATCAAGAATCAACTGATTTGCCGTTATGGTGTGCCTGATAAGATCATTACTGATAATGGATCTAATCTGAATAATAAGATGATGGAAGAATTGTGCGCTGAGTTCAAGATTGCACACCATAATTCCTCCCCTTACAGACCCAAGATGAATGGGGTTGTTGAAGCTGCTAATAAGAATATCAAGAAGATCATCCAGAAGATGACAGTCACGTACAAAGATTGGCATGAGATGCTGCCATTTGCTTTGCATGGATATCGTACGTCTGTCTGCACTTCAACAGGGGCAACCCCTTTTTCTCTTGTTTACGGCATGGAGGCTGTTCTCCCAATAGAGGTGGAGATCCCATCAATGAGAGTCTTAATGGAAGCCAAGATGACTGATGCTGAATGGATTCAGAGTTGTTATGACCAGCTGAATTTGATTGAAGAGAAGCGATTAACTGCCATGTGCCATGGTCAGTTATATCAGCAGAGAATAAAGAAAGCATTCGATAAGAAGGTCAAGCCTCGTGTGTTCCGAGAAGGTGACCTCGTGCTCAAGAAAGTTTTGTCTTTCGTGCCCGATTCCAGGGGCAAGTGGACTCCAAACTATGAAGGTCCATATGTTGTTAAGAGAGCCTTTTCAGGCGGTGCTTTGATGCTCACAACAATGGATGGGGAGGATTTCACTCGTCCTGTGAATTCAGATGCAGTTAAGAAATACTTCGCCTAAAAAGAAAAAACAGAATGGCTCGCTAAGTTGAAAACCCGAAAGGGCGGCTTAGGCAAAAATGAGCGTCTCGATGGAAAACCCGAAAGGGTGATCCAGGCAAAAATTAGAGACTTGAAAAAAAGTGAATTTGCATCCCGCTAGATTGAGTACCTCACCCTGGGGCAATCTAGGCAAAAATTAGGGATTTGGCAAGTAACTGCATCCTGACAAGACTTTCTGTTCCACAACTGTCTTTTCGTCAGAGATTCTTGATTCGTCGTCAGCTGAAGCTTCGAATACATCGGATTCAAATTGGTAGAGAAATGGTCATTATGTTCAATGTAGCCTTCTTCGAATATATATCACTGATTTCAAATTTGTACAAATCTACGGAGTCTTGCCATTTGCAGACCACCATTCCATCAAATAAATTTGAGCTTTTATCCAATTATTTGCACTCTTAGTTGTTTCAATTCAACAAATGTTTTGCATGTTTTAATTGATAAAATGTCATTGTTTTAAACAAACAAATTTTTCATAAAAATTGTTTTTAAACAAAGTGAACGTTCACAATGATGAAAGGATACTTAAGAATTTCTCAGTGCTCTCCCAAGGGTGGCATGATTTCCAACAGGGTAAGACATTTGTTCATATTTCTGGCATGGTTGTATCCTCTTTCTCCAGATTGTTATTGGGGTTGCTCCCCAAGCAGAGCTTCTGTTGAGATTTTTGTTCCCTGAGCAGGGTGTTGTTGGGATTTTCTCCCTAACAAATGTTGTTAGGCAGAGCATTTGTTATGACTCTTCCTCACTCAGAGTAATTGATTGAAGACTTCAATTTTCCTCTTCAGCAATATTCTCTCCCCAGCATGGGTGCTTTCCTTTTGGAAGATTCGGTAGTTGGTGGGTTGACATCCCGGTACTCCGTCTTTTTCCTCAGTGAGGTCGCCAGCAGAGTTGTTGGTATGATGTACTTCATATGTGCTACCTCCCCTTATCGGGGTGTTTTGTTGAGGCTTTCACCTCTTTTCCCTTCAGCAGAGCAGTGATTCTTTCCTCCTCAGCAGTTGTGTTTTCCTTTTGGAAGGTTTGGTATTTGGAGGTTGATCCCCATTTCTCCTTCTCTGTCTCAGATAAATCCCCGGTAGATGTGTGGCATGGTGGATTGTACCTGTGATGATTTTCTCTCCTGCAGAGATTTGGGTGATTTCCTGATGCTTTTGATCCCCAGTAGAGTTTCTTATGTGGCAGAACCTACTTGTGTGATCTGTTTTCCCTCAGTGGATTTATCATCATTGGAGTTGCTGACAGTATCCCCAGTAGAGTTGCTTGTGCGGCCAGATTCTACTTGTGTGTCCTGTTCTCTTCAGCAGTTGCTGCTTATGCAGTAAACTCCTTGTTTCCCAGTTGAGACTGATGATCCCCCTGCAGGAATCTCGGGATTTCTCCACCTCCCCAACATATTTGTCTTTGTGGCAGTTTCTGCCTGTTGTGAACTTCTGTTCCCCAGTCGGGTTGAGTGATGATCCATCACTCAGAGATTTTGTGATTCCTTGATATCTCTGGTCTTTTCCCAGCAGATCTTTGCTTTTTAGCATTAAGATCTCCAGCAGATTGGCTTTCCAGTTAGATTTCTTGGTTTTCCTCTGGAAGTGTAGTACCAGGCGTTTGATTCCTGGACATGTTTGTGTTAGATATGTCTGTTTTGTCAGCATTCATCAAATATAAATCACGCATATTCATGCATATTTTCAACATTCAGATATTCATGTTGCATTTTTGCCATATATCTTTTGTTTGTTGTCTCCTGCTATTGGTGATATAGATCTCCCCAGTAGATCTCCCCAAGCAGATGTCGGGTGTTTAATCTCTCAATAATGGAGTCAGCCCCATAAGCAGAAAGTGTCTGTTTTTTCTTCTGCAGTTCCCCACTGAGATATATCCTCGTGGATGACGGTTGTTTCCGTTTCCTCCCAACACATATATTGGGATGGGTTTTCTCTATTGAGTTATATCCTCATTAGGACGAGTCTTGATTCAGTTTGCCTTTTTGGATTGATCCCGAATTGGCCTTTTTACTGTCTCTTGTGC
This sequence comes from Lathyrus oleraceus, assembly GCF_024323335.1. Classification (NCBI taxonomy): domain Eukaryota; kingdom Viridiplantae; phylum Streptophyta; class Magnoliopsida; order Fabales; family Fabaceae; genus Lathyrus; species Lathyrus oleraceus. The sequence goes on along the minus strand of NC_066580.1, from coordinate 443,213,223 downwards.
TTCCCTGTGGAATAAATGAATAAATTGCCTAGTAATCGGCAATAGTCCATTTTATCCCCAGCGGAGTTGTGGGCCTCTACCCAGTAACCGGTAGTTATAAGTCCTATCTTTGTGGTTTTCTATCCAGTAACCGGTAGTTGTAAATCCTGTATATCTTTTTCCCTTTTGTGGAATCTGTGGTTGTGAACTTTTTGTTCCTCAGCAAGAGTCGGTGGTTTTCTACCCAGTATTCGGTAGTCGTAAATCCTATTTTTTTTTCTTGCTCTTCAGCAGTTTGTGGTTTTCTACCCAGTAACTGGTATTTATAAACCCTATTTGTGTTTTCCTGTGCGGAGTTGTGATCCTTTCACTCCCCACGCAGAGGCTTTGGTTTTCTATCCCATATTCGGTAGTTGTAAACCCTAATTCTTTTTATCCTCATCAGAGTTGTGGCCCTCTACCCAGTATTCGGTAGTTATAAGTCCTATCTCTATTCCCCTAGCAGAGGTAACCTTTGTGGTTCATTCTGGTTGATGGTGGATTTTATGGTCTTCTACCCAGTATTCGGTAGTTGTAAATCCTATATGTCGCAACCTGAAAAATATAGTGCGCGAAAAAAACAATCGGCGAAAGAAAAAGACAGAAGAGTCGCCACCGTGCGTTATTCATCCCAAAGGAGGGAAAGGAAACACTCGAAGTAAACCTGAAAAAGGAAAGGACAAGACGGGGTCTCGCAACCAAATCTTGGGTTCGGGAGTCGGTTATGCGAAGGGAAGGTATTAGCACCCCTACGCATCCATAGTACTCTACGGGATCCACTTTTGTGGTTTTTGTCTAAAGGGTGTGGGTTTACCTAATGTGTTTATTTACTAAAAAGGTTAAGAGAAATGACTCGCGCGGATGTCGCATCCACTGCATACGTATCTCATCTGAATATGAGAATCAGAGTCTTCGTAGCTCGGCTGACCTATGGGTTGGGGGATGTGTGCTCGCTAAGACATCGCGTCTTATGCCTACGTATCTCATCTGGAATGAGAATTAGAGCAAGCCGTAGTTCGGCTAACTACGAGGTTGTGGATTGGGTTTTGGACGAACGACGTCACTACGCAATCTACCGGATGCTCGACCTTTGGAGACTTACTCGCCTGTAGTAGAAGGAGTAAACGTGTGTTATGGAGAAGAAAAATCAATGAAGGGTTTGTTTGCATTGTAGGAACGCGCATGCAAAAGGGTAATGAGGATAAGACCTCATAGCTCTTAACCCTGGACAAAGGAACCTGCATAAAGTAAACACAAAAACATTGCCTCCTATCGAGGTCTTCCAGCTAGGAAAGCAGTAAAATGCGGGAAAAATGTAAAAGTACCACGCGGATAAAGATCCGAAGTAACAGCAATTAGAGGAATGGGAAACCCTGAGATCCTTCCAAGCTAACATCATCAAAGAAAGTGGGTCAGTACAGGTAATCGGAATGAACCTCCAGGGGTTATCCTACAAATAAAGTGGGAAACCACGCAAGTTATCCCTGCAAAAGTCATGTGCCTTCACAAAAACTCAACAAAAGGGTTAGTGAAACAAGATAGGGTAACCAAGAGTTGCCCCCAAATCAAAATGTAACCACATGAATAATTCCATCAAAATTCACAAAAAGCTCACAAAAAGCAACCAAGGGTAGGAGGCCTAAACCTCTTGTCAAACACATGCATCAAAAGGATATCAAATTCACCCATAATACCTCATACATTTAGAGCATTCAAATTAAAGGCATAAAGATGATGGATATAGGGCAAACCTGATTGGAGAGCTTGATTGAAATTGAGTTGCACCCGTGAGGTTTACAAAACAATCTTTAGGGTTTATGTGAGGTAGAGGTGATTCTGTGCAGTTGAGTTCCCTTCAGGGTTTGGAGGCTGCTCTGAACTCTGTTAGTTCTTCTCTCACTATCTTTTTCCTCAGGGTTTTGTTCCAAGGAAACCTCAGAGTGATTTTGCTTCTCTCCCTTTTTCTCAAGTGAAGCCTTGGTATTTATAGACTGAATTCCATGGCTTTGTGGGCTCAAATGAGAAAGACCCAAGTCCAAAAAAAATTGTTATATTTTATTTATTTATTTAATTAATTTTATTTATTTATTTATTTTTAACTTTTTTATTTTCTTCGTTTTTTTCGTTTTTTTTTTCCAGGTTTCTTGGATCGAATTCTGATTGACATGATGAAATGCAATTTATATAATGTTAAATGACCTAAAAATGAATGCATGCATGAGGTGTAAAGCGTATGCTTCCAGGAAAAATGAAGGGTAAATTTTGGGGTATTACAGCTGCCCCTATTCAATCAACTGGAGACCTGGAAAGAAGATAGCAGCGGCTTTCGTGCTTTCGAGGTATCAAGGGATTGAATACAATAAAAGCCCAAAAGTTTGCACTGAAGTGAAATGAAGTAACAATGCCTGTCAGAATCGGCAAAGAGGTGGTCTTGAAAGAAGAATCTATCTGGTACGGTGAGAGTCAGTCTGAATATCGAAAAAGAATGTTAAACTGGATACCAAAATAAATGGTAACACAGAAATAACCATGGCCTGAATGCCGCTCATCAGTCTGAATACTGGAAAGGACTTCGATCTGAACATCGGAAAATTGGCCTGAATGCCACAAGTCGCATCGACCTAAACGTCGGAAACTTCTTCGATCTGAACATCGGAAAGACTTGGCCGGAATGCCACTTCGATCTGAATATCGGGAAAACTGGCCTGAATGCCACTTCGATCTGAATATCGGAACACTGGCCTGAATGCCACTTCGATCTGAATATCGGAACACTGGCCTGAATGCCACAAGTCGCATCGACCTGACCGTCGGAAACTTCTTCGATCTGAACATCGGAACACTGGCCTGAATGCCACTTCGGTCTGGATACCGGAAAACTGGCCTGAATGCCACTTCGGTCTGGATACCGGAAAACTGGCCTGAATGCCACTTCGGTCTGGATACCGGAAAAATGGCCTGAATGCCACAAGTTACATCGACCTGAACGTCGGAAACTTCTTCGATCTGAACATCGGAAAACTTCATGCCTGTCAGCATTGGCAGAAATAGGGAATGATAATAAAGGCGACACATGGGCCAATGACACTTGCTGGGGATAACCAAGGTGGGTCATGAACAATCTTCAGTCTGAGTACTGGAAACAACTTCTAGCTTATCACTTGGGATACCGAGAATGTTTTATGCTTACGTGCGTATGTTTGAATCTTTCAATGGTGTAATGCTCCATGAAAATGGAAATGCTACGCGATTTGGGAGGATGCAATGCAATATGATTCTACATGCAGGGATGCGAAATGCTGGGTAGAATGCCAAGCTGAGGCAAGGGGATCTACTGGGGAAATGATCACCATCTTCTGGACCCTGACAAGGCTGTTGGAGATGCACAACGCAAAGAATTCTGTGGGGAAATGACCCGCCACACGGTGTTCTAGCAATGACGAAATACCGAGATTCTGACTGGGGAGAGAATGACACTGAACACCTGCTGTTGGGGAAAGCGATAGTGGTTATGGCAACCACGATCTGCAAGAGACGACTCAACAGGGGAAGTAAACACTGATACGGTACCGAGGTTCTGCTTCAAGGAAAGAAACCATGGATCTGGCATTGGGATTATCGATCTGGCCTCGAACTCTAAGGAGCAGCCACTTCTGCTGGGAAGATACAGTCTGGCACTGTCAACTCCGCTGGGGATATATAGTCTGGCACTGTCAACTCTACTGGGGAGTGTATGTCCTGAAACAAACGCTTGGGGAAGTACAGTGGTGAGAACCTGCTGGGGATTGAAGAATCCAACACTCTGATCAGCTCTGCAGGGATAAGACACCGGATTCGTCTGTTGGTGACTTCACTGGGGAAGATATTCACGATCATCTGTAGGGGATTTTAAGGAAATGCCCCGAGGGTATCTGTTCTGAATAGACGATCCAAAGCACTTAAAATTTACAGCAATTTTAAATGTTTATTGAGCATGTACCTGTAAAGCCCTTATGTGTCATGATGCAATGTTTATCAAAAATTCGGACGTCATTTTTGCAAACAAAACAGTAAAATGAAAATGAAAACAGAGATATACTGAATAACATGATTTTATTGATTGAATGGCCTCTGAATAGGCATTTACATCAGGAAGCAATCCCTGGAAAGAGGTAATCGCACAAAAGATAAAAACAGAAATTAATCTAATGGCAATGTGAAATGGATTTCTATTGGGTTCCAATTCTGCTATGACTTGCTCGTCTTCAAGATCCTCCAGATGATCAGCCTTCTGAAAAGGTGATTGGACTGTTTCCTACCTTTCGAAAATTTCCAGTCATCGACATGAGATGAGATTCAGAACTAACCCAGAACGCAGTCATTCGTTTAATCCCTAACTTTTGCCTGGATCGCCCTTTTCGGGTTTTCAATCCACCGGGATACCCATTTTTGCCTAAGTTGCCTTTTCAGGTTTTCAACTTACCGGGTGTACGATCTTTTCATTTTTAATCCCTAATTTTTGCCCGAACCTTTTCATTTTCTTGGTTCGTCGGGATGCCCATTTTTGCCTGGACTATTCTTTTTACTGTCCAGCGGGTCTATTTTATGCGAAGTATTTTTTAACTGCGTCTGAGTTCACAGGGGAAGTGAAGTTTTCACCATCCATAGTTGCAAGCATTAAGGCCCCACCATCAAAAACCTTGGTGACAATATACGGTCCATCATAGTTAGGAGTCCACTTGCCCTTGTGATCTGTCTAAGGAGGAAGGATCATTTTCAACACTAAATCTCCGACTTGGAAACAACGAGGACGCACTTTCTGATCAAAGGCTCTCTTCATCCGACTCTGATACAACTGCCCATGACAAATGACTGCCATTCGCTTCTCTTCGATAAGACTCAACTCATTGAACCTTGTCCGAATCCATTCAGCTTCGTCTAACTTGACATCCAACAGGACTCTTAGAGAAGGAATCTCCACTTCAACAGGTAGGACTGCTTCCATACCATACACCAGGGAGTAAGGGGTTGCCCTAATCGACGTATGTACTGAAGTACGGTACCCATGCAAGGAGAAAGGTAGCGTCTCATGCCAATCTCTGTACGTGACGACCATCTTCTACACAATCTTCTTTATGTTCTTATTTGCCGCCTCAACAGCGTCGTTCATCTTAGGGCGGTAAGGGGAAGAATTGTGATGCTGAATGTTGAAGTTCTGACACAACTCCTTCATCATTTTGTTGTTGAGATTAGAACCATTATCAGTAATGATTCTTTCGGGAATCCCATAGCGACAAATGATTTCTTTCTTGATGAAACGGGCAACCACATGTCTGGTGACATTCGCGAACGACGCTGCCTCGACCCACTTGGTGAAATAGTCGATGGCAACAAGGATGAAGCGATGCCCATTGGAAGCAGTCGGCTCAATCTTTCCAATCATGTCAATGCCCCACATAGCAAACGGCCACGGCGAAGACATCACATTCAGAGGATTCGGCGGTACATGCACCTTATCAGCATAAATCTGGCATTTATGATACTTCCGAGCATATTTGAAGCAATCTGATTCCATGGTCATCCAGTAAGAACCCGCTCTCAACAATTTCTTAGCCATTGCATGTCCGCCGGCATGAGTACCGAAGGAACCTTCATGAACTTCCTGCATTAACATGTCCGCCTCGTGTCTGTCCACGCATCTGAGCAAAACCATGTCGAAGTTCTTCTTATACAGCACATCGTCTTTGTTCAAGAAGAAATTGCCTGCCAATCTTCTCAAAGTCTTTCTGTCATTGTTGGATGCCCCTGCAGGGTACTCTTGATTCTTCAGAAAGCACTTGATATCGTGATACCAAGGCTTGTCATCGACTACCAGTTCAGCAGCAAACACATACGCGGCCCTGTCAAGGCGCATCACATCGATCCTGGGAGCATGGTTCCAACGAATTACCTTGATCATGGAGGATAGAGTAGCAAGTGCGTCTGCCATCTGGTTCTCATCACGAGGTATATGATACAATTTTACTATTGTGAAGAAAGTCAACAGTCTTCTCGTGTAGTCTCTGTAGGGGACCAGAGTGGGCTGGAGAGTATTCCAATCACCATTCACTTGATTGATCACCAGAGCTGAATCTCCGAAGATGTCAAAAGTCTTGATTCTCAAATCAATGGCTTGCTCAATACCCAAGATACAGGCCTCGTACTCAGCTTCATTATTTGTGCACTCAAAAGTCAAACGAGCGGTGAAAGGTATGTGGGCACCTTTCAGAGTAGTAATAACAGCGCCAATTCCATTTCCTCTAGCATTGACAGCCCCATCAAACAACAAAGTCCACTTTTCGTTTGGATCAGGTCCCTCCTCAACAACTGGCTCTTCACAGTCTTTCATCTTGAGGAACATGATGTCTTCATCTGGAAAATCAAACTTCATCGGCTCATAATCATCAATCGGCTGCTGAGCAAGATAGTCTGACAGAATACTCCCTTTGATGGCTTTCTGGGATGTATACTGGATATCATACTCTGCTAAAATCATCTGCCAACGGGCAACACGTCCGGTGAGAGCCGACTTCTCAAAGATGTACTTCACTGGATCCATCTTAGAAATCAACAAGGTAGTATGGTTCAACATATACTGCCTCAGTCGGCGAGCAGCCCAGGCCAAAGCACATCAAGTTTTCTCAAGCTGCGAATATTTGATTTCACAGTCGATAAACTTTTTGCTAAGGTAGTATATGGCATGCTCTTTTCGACCAGACTCGTCATGCTGTCCCAATACACACCCCATCGAGTTCTCGGTCACTGACAGGTACATTATCAGAGGTCTCCCAGGAACTGGAGGTATAAGGATTGGAGGTTTTTGTAGATACTCTTTTATCTTCTCGAAAGCCCTTTGACAATCTTCATTCCACCTGATAGCCTGATCTTTTCTCAACAATTTGAAAATTGGCTCACACGTGGTTGTTAGGTGAGAGATGAACCTTGCAATGTAGTTCAACCTCCCTAAGAAACTACGGACTTGCTTCTCTGTTCTTGGCTCTGGCATTTCCTGTATCGCTTTTACTTTGTCGGGATCCACCTCAATCCCTTTTCCGCTAACGATAAAACCCAGCAATTTTCCCGATCTCACCCCGAAAGTGCACTTGTTCGGGTTAAGTCTCAGTTTGAATTTCCTCAAACGCTCAAACAATTTCTGCAAATTCACCAAATGTTCTTCTTCTGTCTGAGATTTGGCAATCATATCATCCACATAAACCTCTATTTCATGATGAATCATATCATGGAACAGAGTTACCATAGCTCGTTGATATGTTGCACCGGCATTTTTCAGACCAAACGGCATCACCTTGTAGTAGAAGGTGCCCCATGGGGTTATGAAAGTTGTCTTTTCCATGTCTTCTGGTGCCATCTTGATTTGGTTATAGCCAGAAAAGCCATCCATGAAAGAGAATACCGAGAACTGAGCTGTATTATCCACCAAAACGTCGATGTGAGGTAATGGGAAATCATCTTTAGGGCTAGCTCTGTTCAGATCCCGGTAGTCGACACACATCCGTACCTTTCCATCCTTCTTAGGTACTGGGACGATGTTTGCAACCCATGGCGGATAATTGGTGACTGCTAGAAACCCTGCATCCAACTGCTTTTGCACTTCTTCCTTTATCTTGACAGCCATCTCTGGTCTTGTTCTTCTGAGCTTCTGCTTGACCGGAGGACAACCTTATTTGAGAGGCAAGCGGTGTACCACGATGTCTGTGTCCAGCCCAGGCATGTCCTGATAAGACCAGGCGAAGATGTCAACGTATTCTTGCAGCCCTTTCTTCACATTGTCTTCTAAAGCAACCCCTATCTTGATTTCTCTCTTGGCGTCCTCGGTGCCGAGATTAATCACTTCAACAGACTCTTGATGCGGTTGAATAACCCTTTCCTCTTGTTTTAATAACCTGGTAAGCTCTTCAGGGAGTTCACAGTCTTCATCACCCTCTTTTTCAGCTTGAAAGATTGGATTTTCAAAGTCGAAGCGAGCCATAGCAGAACCGTTATCAATAGGATCCGGTGACGTGCATTTGCATGAGTGATGGTATGTGCTTATGAGTGTGAAAGAAAAAAGTGGAAACTAAACAAAACATTGCCATTTTTTTTATTTTGAAAAACTGCAAAAATAGAAAGACAGGGAACGAAATATTTGAATGCAAAAATACGTTCTTTATTTATGATAAAAATGCAAGTGTCACATAGACGGGCCCTACAATGAGTCATTACGCCCTGGGCGGAACGTAAGACTTGGATATGCATGAATAAACAAAGAAAATTACTCTTCAAGAAGAGTGACTTGGATAATCTCTTCAGAAGACCAATTGTTGATGACTTCAGGATCCTCGGACGCACCCAGTTGTCAATGTCACAATCACTATCCCCATCTTCATTGTTGACCGCAGAGACCTCACTGGGAATCACAAAATTAACAGGAACAACATCTGCGAATTCATCAGTAGCATCTTCAAACCCTTCTTCCTCAACCCCTTCCACAAACTCTTGGACAGACAAATCTTCAACCTGGAGGATACCTTTGTCGAGCAAGGCATGGATACCCTGCTGTAGCTTCAAACAACCTCCACTCTGAGTGGCACAATCCAAACAACCCTTCCCACAACCGGGGAAAACACCGGCCTTCAGCAAGCATCCTTTGATATCCAACAGTGGAGTCTTCAACTTCAACACATCCTTAATGGACTTGGCTTTTCCCTCTATCATGTTAACGTTCGCACCACCATGCGGGGGCATGGGATTGTTAACGACATTCGGAGCCGGTGCAAGGTCGATGGCCTTTGAATCTATGAGGTCTTGAACTACGTGCTTAAAAGCTTTGCAGTTCTCAATATTGTGGCCAGGTGCCCCAGAGTGGAAGCTACACCTAGCGTTGGCGTCGTAACCCACCGAAAGTCTACCAACAGGAGGAGCCAGAGTGCGCAGTTGCACAAGTTATAGCTGTTGAAGACTAGAAAGCAACTGAGCGTACGACATTGGAAGGGTGTCGAAACGCCGGTCCATCATCCTTTGCCTCTGTTGATAAGCGGGTTTGTTACCCGGTTGCTGCTGCTGTTGATACTGAGCTGGTTGACGTTGTGATTGTTGTTGTTGTAGTGGTGCTGCAGTTGGAATGGTCACAGCCGCAACATACGGTTGCTGATGATAATTCTGAAAATTATTCCTCCGGTTATCCCTGTTCTGATAAGAAGATATGGCATTTGCATCCCCTTCTCTCCTCTTCTGTCCCTGAATGAACGACTTCTTCACCCCTGATGAGGATCCACCTCCACTCTGGCTCTTATAGGTCTTTAGGTAATTCTCCACCCTTTCTCCAGTAGAGACCACATCAGCAAAGTTAGAAGCATTGCAACCTACCAGACGCTCCAAGTAAGGTCCGGGCAGAGTGTTCATGAACATGTTGGGCATTTCCTTTTCCAACATCGGAGGCTGAACACGGGAAGCTGTCCCCCTCCAGCGTTGAGCGTACTCCCTGAAGCACTCATTGCTTTTAAGAGACAGATTCTGAAGTTGAGTTCTGTCCGGAGCCATGTCTGCATTATACTGATACTGCTTCACGAAAGCCTCTGCCAAATCCCTCCAGCAACGGATATAGGCTCTGTCCAGCCTCATATACCATTCCAAGGATGCGCTAGCCAGGCTGTCCTGGAAGAAGTACATAAGCAGCTTCTCGTCATCAGAGTATGCAACCATTTTACGGAAATAGGCTTGCACGTGAGTTTTGGGGCAAGAGTTGCCATGGTATTTGTCAAATATCGGGACCTTGAATTTCGGTGGCACTCTCACACCTGGGACCAGCCCCAAGTCAGCAACATCTACTCCCAGAAGATTTTGTCCTTCCACTGCTTTCAACCTCTCTTCCAATCTTCTAAACATGGGGTCCATGCCAAAGTCTTCCTGAAGCAAGGGGAACTAATCATCCTGACCATCCTGAATGGGTTGTTGATCTAGGTTGACATGCGGGATCGGGATAGGCCCCGGTCCATTGGGACCATTAGCCTCTCCAGCTGGAGGATCAACCAACGTCTCCGGTTGAGTAATAGGGGGATCCCTCTGTACCAATAATCTAAGCTCCTGCTGTCCTTGAGCCACCCCTTGAACCAAATCCATGAATTGATTCATGCGAATCTTCATCTCGGCGAGCTCTGCTTGTAGGCTCTCCATCGCTCTCTGTTGATTCCTTCGGGTACCGTATCGGTGAATGCATGAGTCAGCTATCCTGCTAGTGGGCCACCAAACAATATGAGAACACTGCAGCGGTACATGTTATGCAAGACATGCTATGGATATGCAAATGCAATGACATGTTTATCAATTCCAAAAGGTATTCTACCCCCTTGATTCCAGTCTCTCGTTTGATAAACAGTGTAAGAAGAAAACCCCGACTAGAATCAAGAAGAAGATGTGAACTCCTGGGAATAGATAAACATGTGTTAAATGATATGAATGCGAAATGATGTGATGATGTGAATGCAATGCAGTGGTATGTCAATCAGGATTGATGTATCTGCTTGAACATCTGTCGGGTTGCACTGTCTGAAGAGAAAACCACTGAGGAATATAATACAAGATCAAAGCTCTGCTCCAGAAAACCGGGTTGGTTGGAGGTTAAGGTTTCCTGAATTTAGCCCGCCCCTCACTGGTAGGTTCTAAGAACAGAAGTTCGTCAACTTCAGCCCTTCAGTCGCGAATAATACGTTTACCACTGAAGGTTTGGCATTATTACGGGATAAAAGACCTCCACTGACTCCCCTCAACAGGACATCCTAAAGCAAGTTCCCAGTCTCGGGGTCCTCGGATTGATCAGCGAGAATGCGCCCACCAGAGCTAACATAATCACGTCTCGGAGGAGAGGCCTCGATTGAGTTCTCGGGAAATGGTCACCAGAGTCGACGATTTCTAAAGGAACATCATGTCGTTACGGAACATCCGTAGGACATAATATATCCAAAAGAAACCTCGTCTGGGTGTGGTTCTTCACGAACGACTTAACGTAGCAACATGCCACGCAAGCCTCATGATTATCCACTCTAAAACCTATGTGTACACTCAAGCCTGGGTAATGGGCTTATCTCTCGTAGAACATCTCATCCCAACAAACAAACAACAGCTCCAACAGATACAGCAGATGAATGCAAGCAAGTAAGTAAATAAATGTACAAAAGCATGAACACCCAATGAACCAGAAATCACACAAGCTAGGAGGGACTCGCTTAGGGAAGAAGGACCAGCAAGAGGTCAACTTCTTAAGTCCCCAGCAGAGTCGCCAGCTGTCGCAACCTGAAAAATACAGTGCGCGAAAAAAACAACCGGCAAAAGAAAAAGATAGAAGAGTCGCCACCGTGCGTTATTCATCCCAAAGGAGGGAAAGGAAACGCTCGAAGTAAACCTGAAAAAGGAAAGGACAAGACGGGGTCTCGCAACCAAATCTTGGGTTCGGGAGTCGGTTATGCGAAGGGAAGGTATTAGCACCCCTACGCATCCATAGTACTCTACGGGATCCACTTTTGTGGTTTTTGTCTAAAGGGTGTGGGTTTACCTAATGTGTTTATTTACTAAAAAGGTTAAGAGAAATGACTCGCGCGGATGTCGCATCCACTGCATACGTATCTCATCTGAATATGAGAATCAGAGTCTTCGTAGCTCGACTCACCTATGGGTTGGGGGATGTGTGCTCGCTAAGACATCGCGTCTTATGCCTACGTATCTCATCTGGAATGAGAATTAGAGCAAGCCGTAGTTCGGCTAACTACGGGGTTGTGGATTGGGTTTTGGACGAACGACGTCACTACGCAATCTACCGGATGCTCGACCTTTGGAGACTTACTCGCCTGTAGTAGAAGGAGTAAACGTGTGTTATGGAGAAGAAAAATCAATGAAGGGTTTGTTTGCATTGTAGGAATGCGCATGCAAAAGGGTAATGAGGATAAGACCTCATAGCTCTTAACCCTGGACAAAGGAACCTGCATAAAGTAAACACAAAAACATTGCCTCCTATCGAGGTCTTCCAGCTAGGAAAGCAGTAAAATGCGGGAAAAATGTAAAAGTACCACGCGGATAAAGATCCAAAGTAACAGCAATTAGAGGAATGGGAAACCCTGAGATCCTTCCAAGCTAACATCATCAAAGAAAGTGGGTCAGTACAGGTAATCGGAATGAACCTCCAGGGGTTATCCCATAAATAAAGTGGGAAACCACGCAAGTTATCCCTGCAAAAGTCATGTGCCTTCACAAAAACTCAACAAAAGGGTTAGTGAAACAAGATAGGGTAACCAAGAGTTGCCCCCAAATCAAAATGTGACCACATGAATAATTCCATCAAAATTCACAAAAAGCTCACAAAAAGCAACCAAGGGTAGGAGGCCTAAACCTCTTGTCAAACACATGAATCAAAATTGTATCAAATTCACCCATAATACCTCATACATTTAGAGCATTCAAATTAAAGGCATAAAGATGATGGATATAGGGCAAACCTGATTGGAGAGCTTGATTGAAATTGAGTTGCACCCGTGAGGTTTACAAAATAATCTTTAGGGTTTATGTGAGGCAGAGGTGATTCTGTGCAGTTGAGTTCCCTTCAGGGTTTGGAGGCTGCTCTGAACTCTGTTAGTTCTTCTCTCACTATCTTTTTCCTCAGGGTTTTGTTCCAAGGAAACCTCAGAGTGATTTTGCTTCTATCCCTTTTTCTCAAGTGAAACCTTGGTATTTATAGACTGAATTCCATGGCTTTGTGGGCTCAAATGAGAAAGACCCAAGTCCAAAAAAAATTTGTTATATTTTATTTATTTATTTAATTAATTTTATTTATTTATTTATTTTTAACTTTTTTTTTTTCGTTTTCTTTTTTTTTCGTTTTTTTCGTTTTTTTTTTCCAGGTTTCTTGGATCTAATTCTGATTGACATGATGAAATGCAATGTATCTAATGTTAAATGACCTAAAAATGAATGCATGCATGAGGTGTAAAGCGTATGCTTCCAAGAAAAATGAAGGGTAAATTTTGGGGTATTACACTATATTGTTGTTGTCTCCCTATCGGAGTCTGTGCTTTCTTGTGGATAATTGTCGTATGCTAGCAATTTTATCCTCAGCTGAGTCTTTGGTTTTCTACCCAGTAGTCGGTAGTGGTAAACCTCTTGTTTCCTCAGCCAGAGTCTTTGGTCCTCTACCCAGTATTCGGTAGTTGTAAATCCTTTGTTCTCCCTTTGCAGAGTTAACCTTGTTGTTCATCCTAACCGATGATGGTTACTCTTTGTGGTTGTCTTCATCCAGTATTCGATGTTGATATTCCCTTGTCTGGGTAATTGCTCTGAGTAAGCAATTGTATCCCCAACATGTTTTTGTGGATAATTGCCGTATGCTAGCAATTTTATCCTCAGTGGATCCTTTCACCGTTTTCCAGTGATTTGTTCCCCGGATCATTGATTTTTTATCAATGCATCCCCGGTGAGTCCTCTTTCATTTACCCGTTTGATTGGTAATGATTGTTGCTCCCTTTGATCGGTCATCATTATATACCTAGTTTTGGTATCCCGATGCCTTTCTTTTCGGTCGATTTATCCTTTATTAACCCAGTAACCGGTTATGGATAATCTTCCATGCGAGTGTGTTGTCCATGTTCTGACGGTAATGGATAATATATCTCATTTATTCTTCAGTTGAAGCCTATTGTGTTTCCTCAGTCGAGTAAGATTCGTTGTCCCTTTGCGGAATCAAATATTTCTACCCCTTTTTGTTGAGCATATCTCCCAGTAACCGGTGATATGTCTCTTGGATAATTGTCGTATGCTTGCAATTTATCCTCTATGAGTTATCTCTCGTCTACCCTGTTGTTGTTGGTAACGATTGTTTCTCTTTTCGGTCGGTCACCTAGGTATCTCTGGTGTTCCTTCCCTGCGAGTATATTATCTACGTTCTGACGGTAATAGATAATATATCTCATGCGAGTATACTATCCACGTTCTGACGGTAATGGATATTATATCTCATGCGCTCTTTGGTTGAAGTCTTTTGTCCTTCCCCATTTGAGTAAGATTCGTTTCCCCGTCGCGGAGTCGAATGTACATCCTGTAAGTCGATTTGCTTTTTCAAGCCCTCCTTTCGGATGATGAGTGTCTTGGCATATATACCAATTCACGCCTTTGGTCGGTCACCTATTATATACCTAGTAACCGGTATCCCTGGTGTTCCTTCCTTTCTGCTCCCTATTATGACTTTGGTCCCCTGTGGAGTCAGATTTTCCTGAGTTGATGTACCTTTTTTCAGGTCTTTCTCAGATGTTTGGTTGATTGATATCTCTCACCCTTATACCGGTCTTAGATATTCATTCTTCCCGAGCTTGTTGTTCTTTCACCCAGTAACCGGTGTTTAGATCACATGTCTCTTTGAGCTTGTTACCCAGTAACCGGTAACACCTCATCTTGCGGATTTTCTCCAGGAGAGTCTTTGTTAGACATCCCCCAGTGGAGTTCCTGTTGTGATTTTATCCTTTTGCTGTATTGGCGTTTTCCCCAATATATGCGAGATTTTTCCCCGACAGAGAAATTCTGTGTGAATTTTTCCCCAGTCCGAGTCCAGATTTTTATCCGAAGTATCCTTTGTGGATAGTTTGAGTCGGCTTGAGTCTTTCCAATGGATGTATTCCCTTTGGAAGTTTCTTTACTCCCCAGTAAAGTCTCCAGTCGCGTGTCCTGCTCACGCAGTGTCAGTTCTTTTGTCCCCTAATTCAGAGTCGTGTCCTGCTCACGCATTTTTTTTCTTATCCCCATAAGAGTCCTGTTAGAGTCTCTGTTCCTGGTGAGTGTAATACTCCGATGGATCGTCTTTTCTTCTTTGTGGACCTACTTCCCACAGAGTTTATTTGCTTTACATGCATACATCTGCATCATGAGGTCTCTTAGGGACCAAAATTTGTCTCATTACTGTTATTTAAGCCCATTCTACCATGTCGAGATGAAGATTTTAACCTTCACTTCTCCGGCTAGAATGACCTTAAATAGGGGCATCTGTAAGACCCCAATTTTGTTGCTAAGATCCCTCATCGCATCATATCATAACATTGCATTGCCTCAAGGATCATTGGACACCTTGCTTCCTTCCTTGTGGGTGGGATATCTTTGAGAGGGTTCTTGATCACCAAGCATTGCTTGCATTTGTATATAATTGCTTTTCTTTTAATCAGTAACCAAAATGTACAAAAATATGTCATTAACCTTTGTTACTTGCAGCTTAAGCAGTCAACAGTTCAAGGCATCAGGTGAATTCATGATACAAAGAGCAGATGATATTTTCTTGAGATATGGATCATGTGATCATTTCATGGAGCTTATATGAGTTATAGGTTCATTTTGGAGCAAATTCCCAAGTGGCAAAGGCCCCAAATTCATCAGGACATTTTTAGGTCATCTAAGGGCCAATGCAGTCAACTGAAAAGTCAACTGTGGATTTTGAGTGTGGAAATTGAGTGTCTTCATCCCATTCATGTCCAAATAATGCTTATTCATCATACCAAAGATCAAGGTTGAAGAATTTGAAGTCAAGTCAAAAGTTTCCAAAAATGGAAAGTGACCTATAATTTCAACTTCCCAAAAATGGCAAGTTTTTGATCCAACTTCAACTCAGCTTTCCATCATCAAAGAAGCTTCAAATGAAATTTTGTCCAACATGAAAGTTGAAGATCTATCTCTCCCATTTCCAAAAAGTCCAAGATCATGATCATCTGATGAATGGTTGAGGATATATGATCCAATCATTGCCAAGTGTGCATGGAACTTCAAATGGCCATAACTTTTGATTCATAGCTCCAAATTGAGTGGTTCTTTTTGCAATATTCTTCTCTTGACCTCTAATTTCCAAAACGTGCATCACATTACATAAAATCTCATCACATAATCATTTGTTATTTCATGACTTTTTTGGAGGGAAATTGCAAATTTCAAAAATGGTGCATTGTATGGACTTTCTACCATTGCCAATGTGTTTAAAAAGTGATTTTAAGTGAAAATGATCAAGGAAGTGGTACTGTTCACGTGGGTTTACTACATGCACCATGCAATTTTGATTTTTTGCAAAACACCTTATTTTCATTAACCAAATTAATCATGGATTAGCAAGTTGATTAGGACTTCATATAAATACCTAAGCATAACAGAATTTGAAGGGGGTTAATCACAATTCACCATTTCTAGATCTAGTTTTCATCTCCCTCCAAAAATTTCTTCAAATCAAAATTCAAATTTCTTCAACATAACACCTTGTTTTTGTTGAAGATTCATGATCAGTGAGTTGAATAGAGTGTGAATCAAGTGTTTGTTTGAAGAATTCGTGCAAGAATCAAGCAGTTGAAGCTTAAAAACTCAAAGATGGAAATTCAGAATTAAGCTAGATCTACACGGTTTCAAGCTTCAATCTCTTCATCAAACATCATTTCAAGCATTGTAGAGTGGATTTGAATACTTCAAAGCTGTGGATCGTGCATTTCAAAGATTCTGCTCTTCAAGAGGTCAATTTTCGAACCTTTTAATTTTGCAATTTATGCACATATTCTTGTAGATCTAGGTTTGCTGATAATTCTGGTGGAAAAATCGTGTGAATTGGTGCATTATTGAGCAAGATATATGTGATTCAAGTTTGATGCATCAAAATGTTTTCTATCGATTCTCTCTTGTTATGATGAATTAGGATTAAATGTTTGTTGATCTATGATCTCCATTGAAAATGCTTCATGTTGATATGCTTTTTTTGAAGTTCTAGAAATTTCTGGAAAATTGTTCTTGATGTTGTTACTGTTCATCTTCTTCTTCGTGAAGAAGATGAAGATCTTCATGTTTGCGTCGGAGCAGCGTCCGTTTTGCGTCCAGTTCTGGTAATTGCTAGGGTTTTGCCAAAACGGTGTCGTTTTGGTGTCAGTGCGCGCTCATTCAAATTGCCACACGGATCGATTCCTGGCGAGCGCACATTTTCAAATTGCTTTCTCATTTTGTGCTTTCCCTCCATTTTCCATGCTACATGTTCATATTTGATTTTTATTTTTTTCCAACTTTAAAAATGCATAACAAATTGAAAAATGCTCCAAAAAATGCCCGGTTTTTTGCTACTTGTTCCTTAGAATGTCTAGAATTTTGTGATGCTAATTTTTGAAGTTGTGCATGGCTGGATTTTGAATGGTGCTAGAATCTTTGATCATATGTACATGTGTGACCTTGCATTACTCTTTCTATTGTGAAATGCTTGATTTTAATCCAAATTGCATGAAATTTTACATGATGATTCTTGACACATTGATGGATGTTTTAGGCTTGGTTTGGTATTTTTCCCATTTACCATTTCTGTTTTATGCATGTGTTAGCATGGTGTGACAATTTGTGTCACACAATTGATTGTTCAAATTGTGCAATTTTATTTCCATGCCAATTGATCTTTTATGCTTCTGACTTTTTGTATGTTGATCATGTTGGATGTGTTGAATGCTCATGATTTTTTCCAGAATTATTTGAATCATTTCTGTTTTGTTTTGGAATTTTCATTCATGATGATCATATATGAGCTTTAAAATTGCCTTTGACTTCTTTTAATCATGAAATGCTTTTGCTTGATGATTTTGCTTTGGTCCTTTTTAGGACATGTTAATATGTGTTTGAAGTTGCATTGTGTTGAATTTCAGCTCCTGTTTTGAATTTTTTCTTCACCTTTGACCCTAGGCTTTGACCTAGTGGTTTGTACTTACATGTGAGCTTTGAATTTCAGGTTCAAGCATCCAAATTCCATGGTTAATGTTGCTTCATAATTTGAATATTGATATTTGCTATTGATTGCTAACATTTGCTGTTTTGTAGGTTGATGTTAACTCACTTGTGTTTGCCTTATGGCTTATACTTTGTACATTGGGATTGTCTGTTTGTCTGAGTTGTACTGATTTGTTTAGTTGTTTCCACAGGTACTTAAGTTGCTTTAAGTTCATTTGAACTTTGCTTTGCTTTTGCTTGTGGTTGGCATACCACTTAGGTATAATACCTAATCTTCATGTAGTCTAGAAGACCTGTCATGTTACTTTGGCAGGCACCTGTCTGAAGCCCTCCTTAAGAGGCCATGTCTTTGTTTGTTTAATTTTGTGCCAAGCAGGTTAAGTCCTCTTAAGAGGCAATTGGCAGATAGAAGGGATGTGTAATCCATCCCCTGCTATTCAGTTGTGTCATTCACTTTGCTCACACCATGTGTTGATGCATTGTGAATAAGAACCCAAGATCTTATAGAGTCAATCATATGTGGAGAAGAGTTCCTACATTCTGAACTCCCACACTTTCTATTGTTTAAAGCTCTCCCAGGCCAGGGATAAGAGCTATGAGGCACACCCCTCATTCCCATTTCATCTGCTTCACCCTAACTCTCAATGTTAGGGTTAAGAGCTCTAAACACCCATGACAGTGATGGTTTGTTTGTCAAGGTCGAACACCCAAAGGAATCACTTGGATCATCTACATATGATCTCAAGAGGTGAACATCTAAGAAGTTTTGCATCCCTTAACCTCCCACCCTTTTTGTTCTTTAAACCTCCATTTGCACGTTAACCCAAAACCAGAAAATATTGTGCAAACATTTTCATTTCTTTTCAAACTAGAAACCTAGGCCTTAAGCCTTTGATTTTTCAAACTTCATTTTCATAATACTTCTTTTGAATTGAATTCTAATCATACTTTTGCTTCATCTTTGTGAATAAATCCTAATTGGTTAATTTCACTCATTTAACTGTTTTGTGGCTTTGTCCATTCTTGATAAGTTTTCATACATTAGCCATAGATCTCAATTATCTTAGTGGTTGATGTGAATCTCACCTTTTGTCCTTAGTGATTGAATTATAAGACTTCCTTGCTTATTATAGGGCATGGTCCCTCACTAGCAAGTTGAAGCTTTTCTCACATGGTGGACTTGTGGTTGTATAGGTTAAGTTTTCTCCCGTGGATAATGAAAAACCTTAGGGCTTTTGTTTTAAAATCAATCCACTCATATTTTGGAAATATTTTAGCCGAACTACGAGGTTTTGATCCTGTAAAGGTACGTAGGCAATGGTTATCCATCCAAACACAAAAATAATAAAAATTGTATATTCTTTTCTCATCCTCCCAATCAATGTTTGCACAAAAAAACATTTCATAAACAATAATTTTGCAACAAGTTGTGAAAAGGGTTCCCTAGGAGTATCTAGGATGCTTTGGGTGCCTAACACCTTCTCTTTGCATAATTACCCCCTTACCCAGATCTCTGACCTTTCATTAGTTTTCTATGTGTAAAACTTCTTAGGCTTTTGTTCGCTTTTTAGCCATTCCTTTGGATAAATAAAAGTGCGGTGGCGACTCTATCTTTGTATGCTTTGCTTTTGATTTAGTCAATAAATCATAAAGTGACGAATACACCGCTACAGGGTGGGTGTTCTGAGTGGGGCTAAAACCCAGACCCGAGTATGCACCTAGGATTAGCGTGGTCTCATGTTGCCTCTCATGTTAGGTCAACATGTTTTTGGCGACGTGACATACCACAAGCCGGACGAGGTTCTTTTGAGAGAGCTCTTCCTTTGTGGAGTATCCACTTTGGTTGAGTCACCTCATTTGAGCTGTTGACTTCGGTGACCGTTCTTTCCCGGATCTTTGGTTTAGACGATCTTATGAGAGCTGCAGCGGCACACCCGAAAGGGCAAACCCGTTGAGTATCTTGCCCGATTGTCGAGACCATTATCCGCCTTAGGATGACCTTGTTAGAATTCACCTGTGAGGGGAGGGTTTGATTCTTACAGATGCAGATTCTGTTGGTGACTCTCTGATGGTGATTTTGGTCCAGTTGGATTGTGGATATTTATTGATGAGACGCCGGAGTTCTGTCCGTGGTATTTATCAGTGGGGATCCGTTTATTTCGGGATTCCCTGGGTTGGTACAGAGGTTCATGTTATTATCAGATCAGTGGTTCTCCAGTGATGATGGTGGTATATCCTCAGGTTCCGTTTATTTTGGAACTCTAAAGTTGGATTTACGGTTACTCCGTGCCTCAGATGGTTGTGATCAGTTTCGAGACCGTAACTCAGTGCAGTTGATGTTCAGATGACTTGGAGGACGACACAATGCATTGCATTCATGCATCAGCATCATTCCCATTTTGCATTTATCTACATCTAACACATGTTTATCCATATGCAGGGGACATTCTTGATTGAGATCCTGGTTGAGAGACTTCTTTGTTCCAGATATGAGGACCGGCTTGAAGAATGATGTTGTATACAGTTTCTTTGATCCAGAGATTGATGCACTGAAAGAGATGATATCATTGATTACACCTGACCATGTGGGGATGTTCCGTGAGGCTTATGGGGGTATTCTGAAGGTGGTTTTCAGGCTTACAGATACAGATAGGAGTGCCATCCATACTCTTCTCCAGTTTTATGACCCGGGTTTGAGATGCTTCGTCTTCCCGGATTACCTGTTGGGGCCTTTGATGGAGGACTATGCCAGCATCCTGGGTATTAAGATCAGAGACCAGATTCCTTTCTATGTTACCAAGGGGGAACCTGATGTTGTTGAGATTTCTCGTGCTCTTTATCTGAGCCCAGAAGTGACTAAGGGGGGTTTGAAGGAGAAGGGGAAGTTGCCCGGTTTCCATCTGAGTTTCTTGGAGGCTCAAGCCAAGGAGCATGCTGTTTTTGGTGATTGGAGGGCCGTTTGTGCTTTGATTGCGGTAAGCATTTATAGGATCATCATGTTCCCCAATCAGAAGAACTTTGTAGACATTAATGCCATCCGGTTGTTTGCTCAGAGGAATCCTATTCCTACCATGGTTGGGGATGTTTATTACTCGGTCCATAATCGGAACGAGAAGCGACGTGGGGGATTGATTAGGTGTTGTGCTCAACTGTTACACAAATGGTTCATGGGGTATTTTCCTTCCAGAGGTGCCTTTGTCTTTCTTGATCCTACTGTCAAGTGGTCAATCAGGTTGATGGGTTTGCGAGCCAAGGACATAGCTTGGACTCACAATGGTATGGCTGGACGAGATTTCATTTACAGTTGTGGGAGTCTTCCCAATGTGCCTCTTATAGGAGTTCAGGGTTGCATTAATTACAACTCGGTGCTTCTTAGGAGACAAATGGGATTTGCTGTGGAGGGTCCTCCCCTTGGGCGCGAGATTCAGGAGTCTTTCTACTTCCCAGTTGAGGGTAATCAGCCAAAGTTGAGGCAAGTGTCTGATGAATGGCGCGACATTCAAAGGAAGGGCAAGGTTCCTTTTGGTAAGGTTAATAGCAGGTCTTTTCCTCTGTTTGATGATTGGCTCAGAAAGAGGATTGAGCTCACGCATCTACCATTTCCTGGGGGTGATCCTTGGTGTCCATTGATTGAGGGGCCACATTCTTCTGTCAGCATGGAAGAGTTCCTTGAGATGAAGAAGGCTAGAGATCAGTTGCGAGCAGAGAAGACTGAGTTGGAAATGAGTGTTGCTAGAATCCAAATGGCTAATCAGGAAATCAAAGGGAAAATAGAAGATCAGGATAAGAGACATGCTCTGGAGGTGAAGCGCTTTGAGATAGACACCGCCTATTACTGCAAGATCAGCCAAGCTTTGGAGTCATCTACGAAGGAGCACGACATCATCAAGGAAAAGTTGGCTAGAGCTTTGAAGGTCATTGAGGATGAGAAGAGGAGACAGATCCTTGTGAAGACTCAGAGGGAAGCTAGAGCCAAAGTTCTTGCCACAGAATGGGAAGTGGAGAACGCAAAGATTATTGCTGAGAGAGATCATTATCGTGCTGAGAGGGATCATTACTTTCGACAGATGAAGATTCATCAGAAGGAGGTGGGGAGATTGCAGCAGGAGAACACTGATCTCAGGTTCGCCGTGAAGTTTACCAAGATGGTTGATGATGCAGAGCCGTTTGTGGGACCTTCTTCAGTGTAGACTTTTGTTGTTATTGTGTTGGATTACCGTCAGGCCTGTTGACAGAATTCACTTGCTTGTATTTTCTTTCTGATTCTGGAGAATTGTAATTTGATTTGTATCAGCCTGATGTATGACTCTGGCAAGTGTAGTGCACTTTTGATATGCAGTGGTTGTTATCAGTTGATGATTGATCTTCAAGCTTTATTTGCTTTTCTGTGCACACTCACATAGCACACACATGGTTGGGTGATATCTTTGCTAAATCATAATTCTTTGCTCTGTATGGCAAAACCAGACGATTGATGTCAGAATATTGCTGCCGGTTTATTATCTGTCTCGATGAAACCAGGATCGAAAGACAGAGTGTTCCTCATATGGATAGACATTGCATTCATGCGTGAGTCATAATAACCTGTCTTCTGTTTTGCAGGTGTCAGTTTCTAACATGCTTGATTGACTCAGGAATGATGAATCCACCCAACGCTGACATTCTCGAGCTGAAAGAGAAGATGAGTGAGTTGATCAGTGTCATGCAAGAGTTTGCCTTGGGGCAGAGAGCAATCGCCGAGAAGGTGGAAAGGATTGAAAGTTGGCTGAGAATGGGGAAGGTACAGGGAAACGCTCCGCCGTCTGGAGCAAAGAAGCCCTTTGGTGATAGTCAACACAAGAAGGAGGGAGAATCGAGTGATGTGTCTGCCCAAAGGGGACGCGGTAGGGATCGTTATCACCCGTATGCTGCTACAGTAACGATTCCTACTGGCAATCAATCTGTACGATGGCAACAGCAGCCACCTCAACAGAGAACACCGAGAGCTGGGTGCCAAGCGAGAAGAAGGATGACTGATCGTCAGTTTGATAAGCCACCCATGGCGTATGCTCTTCTGTTTAAGAGGTTGAAGGATCTTGGGTTGGTTCAGCCGAGGACGTTGGCTCCGGTAGGATCAAACCAAAGGCTTGCAGGTTACAATGAGAACATCAAGTGCGAGTTCCATTCTGGTGCACCCGGGCATAACATTGAGGGTTGTAAAGCTTTTAAGCATGTCGTTCAAGATTTGGTGGATTCTAAAGCCATCAATTTTGCACCGACACTGAATGTTAATGCTAACCCCATACCGGTGCAGGGTATTATGGGGGTGAACGTGATGTCAGAAGATAAGAGAAAAATAGAGGCGACAGATGTGGATCAGTTGAGGACTCCAATGTCTATGGTCAAGAGACATTTGATGAAGAATGGAGTTTTCCTTGGCTGTGATAATTGTTGTGTTGCTTGCACTGTCACTGCGAATGGGTATGTAATGTTGAGGGAGACGATTCAGAGAATGATGGATGGGGGACGTCTCCGATTTGAGAAAGTTGATTGGGGGGAAGAAGATATCTTTGTCAACCAACTGTCATCGTTCAAATATGTGGAAATGGACGGTGAAATATGGGAAACACCGAGCCAGGCATTCGAAACCGTCAAGGTGGAGAATGTTGTTTTTGTCAAAGAAGAGAAGAAGCTGTCCATTTCTTCGTATAAGCAGGTCGCCGAGGTGGTGAAGAGCGGAGAAGCCCCAGGTTGGGGAAAGATGATAGACATCGCCGCCAAGGAAGACAGGTTTGGGGTTGGTTATCAGCCGGGCCGAGGCTCGTCTGGGCAGAGAAAGGGCCATCGTCAACCATTCACGTTCACCAGTGCTGAAATGCTGGATCCAGATCGCATCTGTGCGGTGGGTGAAGAGATCGACAATGACTGCGAGCTCGATGGTTGGATAAAACCGTGCGTACCAGGGATGGAAGTCCAGAACTGGAAGGCCGAAAAGATCATCACTGTCACTCTACGTGAAGAGTAATATTTCTGTTTTTCAATTCTGTTTGCATGAAAGCCATACGTTTTTCCCGAAACGTAATTGTCCATTGTAAGGGTCACCTCATGTGTTTCATTGTGCAACATTTTTCATCATTAATAAATGGATGTTTTTCACATTAAAAGCGGTGTTCCCTGTTTTTCATTTATTTTTGCAGTTTAAAAACAAAAATAAAAATGGCAATGTTTATTTTCATTTTTCCTTCCTTTTGATTGGCTTCGTTCCAACTTTCGTATTCTCCGGATCTCGTTGATAACAATTCTATTACACCCTCATATGACTTCGACAATCCGATCTATCATGCCGAAGAAGAAGATGAAAACGATTGTGAACTGCCGGAGGAATTAGCCAGAGTGTTGAAACCAGACGAGAAGGTGATTCGACCGCATGAGAAACGAGTTGAGCTTGTTAACCTGTGTACCGAGGAGGTCAGGAAGGAAGTGAAGGTTGGGGCCGCCTTGGAGGCGAGTGTCAAGAGCGGAGGTGATGCCATTCAGTATCAAGAACGCCGGTGCCACGTATCAAAGAGCTATGCTGACTTTGTTTCATGATATGATTCATCATGAAATCGAATGCTATGTTGATGACATGATAGCAAAGTCCCAAACAGAAGAGGGGCATTTGGTAGATCTGGCCAAGTTGTTTGATCGGCTGAGACAATTCAGACTGAGGTTGAATCCGAACAAGTGCACTTTTGGGGTGCGGTCAGGTAAATTGCTGGGGTTTATTGTGAGTGAAAGAGGAATCGAGGTTGATCCTGCTAAAGTAAAAGCAATACGAGAAATGCTTGAACCGAGAACAGAGAAGGAGGTTCGTGGTTTTTTAGGTAGATTGAACTACATTTCACGGTTCATATCTCATCTAACAGCCACGTGTGAACCTATATTCAAGTTGTTGAGAAAAGATCAAACAGTCAGGTGGAACAATGATTGCCAAGCGGTATTTGAAAAGATAAAAGAATATTTGCAGGAGCCTCCGATTCTGATGCCTCATGTGGAGGGACGACCGTTAATTCTGTACTTGACGGTCCTCGAGGGGTCTATGGGGTGTGTACTGGGGCAGCATGACGAGTCTGGTCGAAAAGAGCATGCGATTTAC
Organism: Lathyrus oleraceus; assembly: GCF_024323335.1. Taxonomy (NCBI): domain Eukaryota; kingdom Viridiplantae; phylum Streptophyta; class Magnoliopsida; order Fabales; family Fabaceae; genus Lathyrus; species Lathyrus oleraceus. The sequence goes on along the minus strand of NC_066580.1, from coordinate 443,188,316 downwards.
TACCTTAGCAAAAAGTTTACCGACTGTGAAACAAGATATTCACTGCTCGAGAAAACTTGCTGCGCTTTGGTATGGGTTGCTCGCCGACTGAGACAGTATATGCTGGTTCATACCATTTTGTTGATTTCCAAGATGGATCCGATCAAGTATATTTTTGAGAAGCCAGCATTGACCGGACGGGTTGCGAGGTGGCAGATGATTTTGACCGAATATGATATCCAGTATACCTCTCAGAAGGCGATCAAGGGGAGTGTATTGTCTGATTACCTCGCCCAGCAACCCATTGAGGATTATCAACCGATGAAGTTTGAGTTCCCTGATGAGGACATCATGTTTCTCAAATCGAAAGATTGTGAGGAACCAATCCCAGAGGAAGGGCCTGACCCTGAATCCGAATGGATCCTGATGTTCGATGGGGCCGTTAACGTGAATGGTAGCGGAGTTGGTGTTGTTTTGGTTACGCCGAAAGGATCCCACATTCCTTTTGCTGCCCGGCTAACATTTGAGTGCACCAACAACGTGGCTGAATACGAAGCTTGTATCTTGGGGATTGAAGAGGCGATTGATTTGCGGATCAAAAACCTTGTTATATATGGAGATTCAGCTTTGGTTGTGAATCAGGTTAACGGGAAATGGTATACGCATCAATCTCATTTAATTCCATACCGGGACTATACGAGGAGATTGTTGACGTTTTTCACCAAGATGGAATTGCGCCATGTGCCGAGAGAAGAGAATCCTCTGGAAGATGCTTTGGCTACTCTGGCTGCCTTGATTAAGGTACAGTGGTGGAATCAGTTCCCTAATGTTGAGGTGGGACGTCTGGATAGACCGGCTTATGTGTTTGCTGTCGAAACAGCGCCTGATGATGAGAAGCCGTGGTATTACGATATCAAGCGCTATCTGGAAACCCAGGAGTATCCTGAGGGAGCATCCAAGAAGGACCGAAAGACTCTGAGGAGGTTGGCCATGGTGTTCTATCTGAATAAGGATGGGGTTTTGTACAAGCGGACTTTCGATTGGGTGTTGCTCAGATATGTTGATGATAAAGAAGCAAGCCAATTGATGAAAGAGGTACACGAAGGGGCGTTTGGTACCCATGCCAGTGGAAATGCAATGGTGAAGAAGCTGTTAAGAGTTGGGTATTATTGGATGACGATGGAGGCCCAATGTTTCAATTTCGTACGGAAGTGTCATAAATGCCAGATTTATGCTGACAAGGTGCACGTGCCTCCAAATTCGTTGAGTTTGATGTCGTCTCCATGGCCGTTTGCTATGTGGGGCATTGATATGATCGGAAAAATTGAGCCTACGGCTTCGAATGGGCACCGGTTCATATTAGTGGCTATCAATTACTTCACCAAGTGGGTGGAAGCAGCCTCTTATGCAAACGTGACGAAGCAGGTCGTTGCCAGATTCCTCAAAAGAGACATCATTTGCAGATATGGGGTTCCCGAGAAAATCATTACTGATAATGGTTCTAATTTGAACAATAAGATGATGGCAGAACTGTGTCGGGAATTCAAGATTGAGCATCACAATTCTTCTCCTTATCGTCCGAAGATGAATGGGGCGGTCGAGGCGGCTAATAAGAATATTAAGAAGATTGTGCAGAAGATGGTCGTGACCTATAAGGATTGGCACGAGATGTTACCGTTTGCATTGCATGGGTATCGAACCTCGGTGCGTACATATACTGGGGCAACGCCATTCTCGCTTGTGTATGGGATGGAAGCCGTGTTACCGGTTGAGGTTCAGATTCCTTCGTTGAGAGTCCTGATGGACGTGAAATTAGAAGAGGCTGAATGAATAAGGACTCGGTACGAAGAGTTGAGCCTAATTGAGGAAAAGAGGCTGGCGGCCATTTGCCATGGGCAATTGTACCAGCAGTGGATGAAGCGTGCTTTTGACCGAAAGGTGCGACCTCGTGTATATCATGTGGAAGATATGGTGTTGAAAAGGATCCTTCCTCCTCAAAACGATCGTAGGGGCAAGTGGACACCCAATTATGAAGGTCCATTCGTGGTCAAGAAGGTTTTCTCTGGCGAAGCCTTGTTGTTGACGACCATGGATGGTGAGGATTTTCCATCCCCTGTGAATGCGGACGCAGTTAAAAAATACTTCGTATAAGAGACCCGCTGGACAAAAAGAATAAAATAGTCCAAGCAAAAATGGGCATCCCGGCGAACCGAGAAAATGATGAAAAGGTTCGGGCAAAAATTAGGGATAAAAAAGAGAAAAAAAATGTACACCCTGCAAGTCGAAAACCCCACAAGGGTGGCTTGGGCAAAAAAGGGTATCCCGGTGGACTGTAAACCCGAAAGGGCGGTCCAGGCAAAAGAGGGATTGAAACGAACAACTGCGTCTAGCATGATCATTTGTGTTTTGGTTAAGGCACCTGGTTATATTCCTGGCAGAGATCAGTCGGAAGTGTCTTGTTCAGAAGGTAGAAAGCACGGAGAGTCTGAGGACATATGGGGTGTAACCGAGTTGGAACTCGATGAGATTGCGGGTTCACATTGCCATTAGGATAGATTTTTCCTTTTGTGCGCAATTACCTCTTTTTAGGGATTGCTTCCTGTGTATTGCTCAGTTTTGAGCCACCTTTTTCAATCAATAAAATGCATATTCAGTCAAGTAATTTTGTTTTTGTTTTCCATTACCGCTTTGATTGCAAAAACATCTGTTTATTTCGATAAAGAATCTTTGCATTTTAAGATATACAGGTCCCTTCCAATGCATGTTCATAAGATTGAAAACTTGAAATCTTATTCGGAAGGTAGAGTGTCCTAGGTGTTGAAATTTTGGCACGCCTGGGGCACGTTTTTATCTAACGATCTCTTTTGCAGGAGCTGTTAGATATTTTCACTCACTTGCAGGTTGTGATGTGAAGCTTTTGACAAGAGATCCCCGCAGAGTCCAATCAGGGACGAGGAATTGAAGAATGGTGAAAAGACGGTGAAAGAACGGCGACGATCCTTGAGGATTAATCAAGAAGACTCTTCAAAGTCTGGAATGGAAAGTTGACACTGTGGTTAGATGGCGAATGCCAACGGTCGACGAGTCGACCGGTGTTCCATGTCGATATTCCGTATTTTCCCTAGCAGGGTCGGGATTGTTATCTCCCCAGCGGGTTCGAGATCGGTGTTTCCTCGGCAGCCAGGCCTGAAGGTTGTTGTGTTCCCTAGTGTCGCATCCGCGAAAATCAACCGGCGGGAAAACAAAACAAACAGAGCCGCCACCGTGCGTTATTTATCCCAAAAAGGGAAAGGAAACGCTAGAAGTAAACCTGGAAAAGACGTGGTCTCGCGACCAAAGAGAGATGGGATCGGGAGTCGGTTATGCGAAGGGAAGGTATTAGAACCCCTACGCATCCGTCGTACTCGACGAGATCCACGCTCAAAAAAGATAGAAGAAAGGTTGCTAAACACTGCTCAAAAGAATGCACACACACCAGAAACAACACAGGTGGGATAAGAGGGGAAAGGGCTCGCTAGGATATCGCATCTTATGCCTACGTATCTCATCTGGAATGAGAATCAGAGCTACCGTAGTTCGGCTCACGCACGCCAACAAAACCCACACAGGAAACCAATTGCCAATCGTTGGGCTTACGTCAGACTCCACACAAAACGGCAAACATGGAAACCGAATGCCAATCGCTGGACTTACATCAGACTCCGAACCAACAAACACACACAGGAAACCAACTGCCAATCGTTGGACTTACGTCAGACTCCACACAAACAAGAGGTTAACCGGACGCTGAGTCGTCAAAATCAACAAAGCAGTTGAACAAACAAGCTAACAGGGAGTCTGGTACTCGAGCCTGCTAACTGCCAAGCAAACACACACAAAAAATAAAAAGAGTGCCCGGAGAGATCTCGTACCATCTCCTGCCTACGTACCTCATCTGGTATGAGGATCAGGGCAACGTAGTTCCCCTTAACAGGGGAGAAACTTTCTCCTAACCAGAGACTGGGAAATGACAAACTAGAAGGGAGACTGACTCGAGCCTAATAGTTATCATGCAATCCACAATGGTCTTAGGTTGAGGTTTCTATCTAACTTGCACAGGCAGCAAGCTATCCTAAACAACACAAGCAAAGTCATACAAACACAAGAGCAAGCACACACACTATATACAAACAGATGGGCTCACACAAGGTTAAGCTTTAGTCGAGGGGTCATGTCAACCTCGACAAACAAGCCACTGTAACAGGGTGATGTTAGCTCTTAACCCTAACATTGAGAGTTAGGGTGAAGCAGATGAAATGGGAAGTGAGGGTAAGACCTCACAGCTCTTATCCCTGGCCTGGGAGAGCTTCAGACAAATGAAAGTGCGGGAGTTCAGAAAGTTGGAACTCTTCTTCACATATGACTGACACAACAAAGATCTTGGGTTAATATCCACAATGCATCAACACAAGGTGTGTGAGCAAAGTGGATGACACACTGAATAGCAGGAGATGGACTACACATCTCTTTTATCTGCCAATTGCCTTATCAAAGGGCTTTTCCTGCTTGGCACAAAGATAAACAATCACAAGCATTGCCTCTTAAGGAGGGCTTCAGACAGGTGCCTGCCCAAGTAACAGGACAGGTCTTCCAGACTACATGAAGTCAGAGAGTTATACCTATGTGGTTAAGCAACCAAGCAAAAGCAACTTCAAATTAAACTTAAGCAACTTATGTACCTGTGGAAACATCACACAAGTCAGTTAAACTGTACAGACAAACAGACAATACTAATATCAACAGTCAACCCCAATGATCAAAGGCATAAGCCAGCAAGTCAAACTCAAATGATTTAACAACCCTACAAAACACACAAAGTTAGTAGCCAAAAGCAAGCATCAAATTCTCAAGTGAAGTAGCATCATGAACAATAGAACCTAGATGTTCAACCTGAAATCAAAGCTCAAAGATGAGACAAACCACTAGGTCAAGGCCTAGGGTCAAAGAGGGAGAAAAATTCAAAATAGAACATGAAAATTGACATGAATCAACTTCAATCAATTAATAACATCATCCAAAAGGTCTCAAATCAATATCATTCACCAAATTCATTTCATGAACCAAATATGGCAAGGTATGCACATTGTAACCACATTGAGATAACAGAATGAACAAATGCACAATAAATAAAAAATGATTCAATTAATTTTGGAAAAATTCATGGGTAAACAGAACATACAACATGATCATCACACAAAAAATTAGAGCATTTGGACATGATTAGGCATGGTAATCAAATTGTATAAGGCAAGGCAAACATAAACAAGCTCAAATGTGACACAACTTGATACATCAACTTAGCACAAGCCTAAAACAAAAATGGTAATTGATAAAAACCCCAAACCAAAGCCAAAACAACCTCTAACATGTGTAGAAACAATGTGCAAAATTTCACATCCATTGGATAAACAATCAGCATTTCACAAACAAATGAAAATCGATGCCATTCAAAAGTTCACAAATGATCATCCAGAATGAAAAATCTCAATCAAATCAGAAATCAATCCAAAAATTCCACAAAAAATCATGAGCATTCACAACATTCATATCAAGCACCATACAGAAAATCAGAACATTTGGAATTCATTTGGCATGGCAATTTCATTAATCAGGTTGGACCAGCAAAGGTGTGACACAAATTGTCACACCTAACTTAGAAAAATCATAACTCAGCAATTGCAATTGATAAAAATGCAAACTTAACACCAAAATGTCCAGCAAGATGTCTAGTTTCATCATGTAAAATTTCATGAGCATTGGATAAGCAACCATCATTTCACAAATGAAATAGTAAAGCAAGGTTCAAATGGACATGCATACACAAACCCTAAGGCAAAATATTTTCCAGCCAGGCACATTTTCTGAAAAAATAACCAAAAAACACTAGACATAAAATGTGATCTAATGCAAAAATTCCCATATTTTTTGGATCATTTATCAATTAGTTATGAATTTATGAAGTGAAAGAAAAAATAAAAAAACATGAAAAGCATAGTATGAATAACATGGAGGGAAAAGGAAATAAGCATAGCGATTTTGAAATAGGTGGAACCACGGGGAATCGAATTGAAGTACAATTTGAATGCAAGCGCGCCAAACCAAAAACGTCACCGTTTCACACTACCAAAGCCTAACGCGCGCGCCAACACCATTTGAAAAATCCGCAGGAAATAGCGATGAACTCGCAGGTAATTCCCTAGGTAGCGCTATGAAGGTTGCACGAAAATCCGCAGGAAATGTGCAGGAAATCTGGACACGTGAAGAACATGATGAAGATCATGAAGATCTTCATCTCAATTTTCCAAAAAAATCTCAAACATACCAGAAATGAAAAACAAACGTATCATTCAATTCATCATTCAACATACAGTCACAATCCACAAACATTTCATGAGAAAAACACCTAAACACGCATGGATCTAAGAAATCAAAGTTCATCATCAAAACTTCAAACGCATGGATCTAACTCAATTTAACACCAAATCACTCCATTCAAAGTGCAGATTACTCATCATTCAATGAACTACAAGAATATATCAACAATTTTGAGAATTAAGGAAGTGGAAAAAGTGACCTCTTGAAGTGCAGCTTTGAATCCATGTGCTTCCAAGGCTTGGCAAGGCTTAAATCTTCTTCCAATGTGCTTCTAGAGATGGATGATGATGAAATGGAGGCTCAAAGGCTCTTGAATTCAACTGAATCTCCAACTGCCATGAAAGCTTCAATCTATGAACATGAACTCTTCAGCCACGATTTCCCTTGACTCTTGATCCAAATATGCTCCACAATACCTCTGGATGATGAATGAACCAAGGAAGAATGCAAGTGTTTGAAGAAATTTGGAGAAAAAAGTGAGATAGAATTTTGAGATTTTGAGAATTTTAGATCTAAACTTGGGAAAATGTGTTGAATTCTGTTATGATTTGTGTTATATATGCTTCACTAATCATGTTTAATTAACCTAAACTAAGTGCTAATGAAAATTAATTAAGTGTGGAGGTGTTTTGCAAAATTGATCTTTCACCCTTATGTGTAACACCCTTCTAAAATACCCCAAATATTTAATAAAATAACAACATATCAATCAGAGTAATTTTTGCAGTTAAGGGTGTCACACAACACTTCACACATTTCACCATAACATCAGTCATGCTCATTATTTAATTCAACATAAACACTTCTTGCAAAATACGCAGCGGATAGAGATCATTCAACATATGTAATACATTACACATAAAATTATTCAACAAGTTAAAACATCCCGTCCCGATGTTACATCTATTAGAGCATGACCCACTAAGGAGACCACACTAGACTCCAAGCACTAGCTTCTACTCACTCACTGCTCGTTACCTGAAAAATAGTTGTAAGGGTGAGTTCCTCAATCGATATAATAAGCATTATAAATCATCATGTAATGCTAAGTAAATTTACACGTTAATCACCCTAATCATATCATGCATTCAGTAACGGCACATCAACTCAATAACAACGTAAAATGCAACTCAATAACAACATAAAATGCAACTCAAATGAGACTCGACTCGTCATGCATGTGGTACCATTCGGAGTAAAACTCCCAACTTAAAATCATTGCCATTTTAGTGGGCATCAAGGCATAAGCCTTCAACTTTCAACTTAAAATTTGCCAATCCAGGCCAACGTGGTGTGAGCAAAGCTCCGACTTAATGCATATGAATGTACATGGCATACACGACTTTAAACTGTCGACAACATAATAATAATAGCAACACAACAAGGTTTTCAACATAATCAACTTATAATCAACTTTGGCTCATCAAGCCTACAACTCAGTATTTTTAACAACTTTTCGTGCACTGAACAACTTAACAACTCAACCATGCTCGTAACGACACTTCATAACATAAACTCAACAAGATTCCTCATCAACTCACCATAATATTACTACATAACATAATCCAATCCCTACTACGTCACACACCGACATAGGCAAATCACCAAATATATTCACAACATTAAAAATATCAATTTTCTCACTCTGCAACAGTGTTAACCGGTTAACGCCCTAGGATGTTTTAACTTGTTGAATAATTTTATGTGTAATGTATTACATATGTTGAATGATCTCTATCCGCTGCGTATTTTGCAAGAAGTGTTTATGTTGAATTAAATAATGAGCATGACTGATGTTATGGTGAAATGTGTGAAGTGTTGTGTGACACCCTTAACTGCAAAAATTACTCTGATTGATATGTTGTTATTTTATTAAATATTTGGGGTATTTTAGAAGGGTGTTACATTAGTGGTATCAGAGCAGGTCGGTCTGTCCGGCCAGTTGTCGTGTCGTTACTGTCTAACAATTGTGTATTGTTACTAATCTAACTTTTAAGTTGTGTTGTATTGATAAGTTGAAATGGCTGGAAGGAATGACGCTGCAATGGCTGCCGCAATGCAAGCGATGGCACAAGCTGTGCAGAACTTGCCAAATGCTGGTGGTGATGCTGGATCACGTAGCTTGGCGACTTTTCAGAGAGAGAATCCGCCGGTGTTTAAAGGGAAGCATGATCCAGATGTAGCCTTGGGATGGTTGAAAGAGATTGAGAGAATCTTCCGTGTTATGGATTGCACTCCAGCTCAGAAGGTTCGGTATGGTACTCACATGCTAGCAGTCGAAGCTGATGACTGGTGGCTAGAGACTCACGAGAGGTTGACCGTGGCAGGTGAAGTCATTACTTGGGATGTATTCCGTAGGGAATTCATGAGAAAGTATTATCCGGAAGATGTCCGTGGTAAGAAGGAAATTGAGTTCCTTGAGCTGAAGCAAGGAAACATGTCTGTCACTGATTATGCTGCGAAATTTGTGGAGCTGTCCAAATTTTATCCTCATTACACTGGTGCTGGTGCTGAATTTTCAAAGTGCATCAAGTTTGAAAACGGACTGCGCTCTGAAATTAAGAAGGCTGTTGGGTATCAGAAGATACGCATTTTTACTGAATTGGTTGATAGCTGTAGGATATTTGAAGAAGACAATAATGCTCATTACAAGATTGTCAGTGACCGCAGGGGCAAGCAACATCAAAACCGTGGCAAGCCGTACGATGCTCCAGCTGGAAAAGGGAAGCAAAGAGCTGCTCCGGCTCAGAGAGCTAGTGGGGGAGGTGCTCCTGCTGGTATAGTTTGCTTTAAATGTGGTCAGGCTGGTCATAAGAGTAATGTATGCACTGCTGAAGTAAAGAGATGTTTTCGTTGTGGTAAGACTGGTCATGCAATAGCTGATTGCAAGCACAAGGAAATGATTTGTTTTAATTGTGGCGAAGAAGGGCATATTGGAAGTCAGTGTCAGAAGCCAAAGAAATCTCAGACTGGGAAGGTGTTCGCATTGACCGGAACTCAAACCTCCAGTGAGGACAGACTTATCCGAGGTACGTGTTATATTAATGGCTTTCCTCTTGTAGCTATTATTGACACAGGTGCGACTCATTCCTTTATATCTTTGGATTGTGCTGTGAAACTTAAGTTAAAGATATCTGAGATGTTTGGTAGTATGGTAATTGATACTCCTGCGAAGGGTTCAGTGACTACTACTTCGGTTTGTTTAAATTGTCCTTTGAGTATTTTTGGTAGAGACTTTGGGATGGACCTAGTGTGTCTTCCACTAGTGCAGATTGATGTTATTCTGGGTATGAACTGGTTGGTGTTTAACCGAGTTTCTATCAACTGTTTTGATAAGACGGTGGTCTTTCCTGAGATTGAGGAGGGAAAGAGTTTGTTTCTATCAGCAAGGCAAGTGAATGAGGAAGTAGCTGATGGGGCAGAGTTGTTTATGCTGTTAGCGACTTTGGAGGCTAAAGATAAACTGGTGATTGGCGATCTAGCCGTGGTGTGTGATTTTCCTGATGTGTTTCCGGAAGAGGTGAATGAATTACCGCCAGAGCGTGAAGTGGAGTTCTCGATTGATTTGGTACCTGGTACTAGGCCGATATCGATGGCTCCGTACCGTATGTCTGCTGTTGAGTTAACTGAATTGAAGAGTCAGTTGGAGGATCTGTTGGATAAGAAATTTATTCGTCCGAGTGTGTCACCGTGGGGTGCACCAGTGCTATTGGTTAAGAAGAAAGAAGGTACTATGAGGTTGTGTGTGGACTACAGGCAACTGAATAAAGTGACGATCAAGAATCGGTATCCTTTGCCGAGGATTGATGATTTGATGGATCAGTTGGTTGGTGCAAGTGTGTTCAGCAAAATAGATTTGAGATCCGGGTATCATCAGATCCGTGTGAAAACTGAGGATATTCAGAAGACTGCTTTCAGAACAAGGTATGGACATTATGAGTATTCTGTAATGCCTTTTGGTGTGACTAATGCGCCTGGAGTATTTATGGAGTATATGAATAGGATTTTCCATCCGTACCTAGACAAGTTTGTTGTGGTGTTTATTGATGATATTTTGGTGTATTCGAAATCTGAAGAAGAGCATGCTGAGCATTTGAGAGTGGTTTTGGGAGTTCTACGAGAAAAGAAGTTATTTGCTAAATTGTCCAAGTGTGAATTTTGGTTAGAAGAGGTTAGTTTTCTTGGTCATGTGATTTCAAGAGGTGGTGTTGCTGTTGATCCTTCTAAGATAGAAGCGGTATCTAAGTGGGAAGCTCCGAAGTCTGTTGTTGAGATTCGAAGTTTCCTTGGTTTGGCAGGTTATTATAGGAAATTCATTGAGGGATTTTCCAAGTTGGCGTTACCATTGACGATGTTGACTAGAAAGGGGCAAGCGTTTGTTTGGGACTCAAAATGTGAAGGAGGTTTCCAAGAGTTAAAGAAAAGGTTAACTACTGCTCCTATTCTGATATTACCGAGTTCGTCAGAATCGTTTGAAGTTTACTGTGATGCTTCATTGTTGGGGTTGGGTGGCGTGTTGATGCAGAATAAGCAGGTTATAGCTTATGCTTCAAGACAGCTGAGGGTTCATGAGAGGAACTATCCGACGCACGATTTAGAGTTGGCGGCTGTGGTGTTTGTTCTGAAGTTATGGAGGCATTACTTGTACGGGTCAAGATTTGAGGTTTTCAGTGACCATAAAAGTTTAAAGTATTTGTTTGATCAGAAAGAGCTGAATATGAGACAGAGAAGATGGTTAGAGTTTCTGAAGGATTATGACTTTGGTTTGAATTACCATCCGGGTAAAGCAAACGTAGTGGCTGATGCATTGAGTCGGAAATCATTACATATGTCTATGCTAATGGTTAAGGAATTGGATTTAATTGAGCAGTTTAGAGACTTGAGTTTGGTGTGTGAGAGTACTCACAATAGTGTTAAATTGGGAATGTTGAAGTTAACGAGTGGTATTTTGGATGAGATTAGAGAGGGTCAGAAGTCCGATATGCTTTTGGTTGATAAGTTGACTTTAGTGAATCAAGGTCAAGGTGGCGAATTCAGAGTTGATGAGAATGGTGTTTTGAAATTTGGTAATCGGGTGTGCATTCCGAATGTTACCGAACTTAAGAAGAGTATTCTTGAAGAAGGGCATCGTAGTGGGTTGAGTATTCATCCTGGAGCTACGAAGATGTATCATGATTTGAAAAAGTTATTTTGGTGGCCGGGAATGAAAAGAGAAATTGCGAGTTTTGTTTATTCCTGTTTGACTTATCAGAAGTCAAAGATTGAGCATCAGAAGCCGTCTGGGCTAATGCAACCGTTGGCTATTCCAGAGTGGAAGTGGGATAGTATCAGTATGGATTTTGTGTCTGGTTTGCCGAGGACAAGTAAGAATTTTGAAGCTATTTGGGTGATTGTTGACAGGTTGACAAAATCGGCTCATTTCATTCCGATCAGAATGGATTATCCGTTAGAGAGATTAGCCGAGTTGTATATTGAGAAGATTGTAAGTTTGCATGGTATTCCGTCTAGTATTGTTTCGGACAGAGATCCTAGATTTACATCGAAGTTCTGGGAAGGTTTGCAGAGAGCTTTGGGAAGTAAGCTGAGATTGAGTTCTGCATATCATCCGCAGACTGATGGTCAGACTGAGAGGACGATTCAGTCATTGGAGGATCTTTTGAGAGCTTGTGTTTTGGAGAATGGAGGTACTTGGGATTGTTATTTGCCTTTGATTGAGTTTACCTACAACAATAGTTTTCATTCGAGTATTGGTATGGCACCGTTTGAAGCTTTGTATGGTAGGAGATGTCGGACACCGTTATGTTGGTATGAGTCCGGTGAGAGTGTTGTGGTTGGACCGGAGATTGTTCAACAGACTACAGAAAAGATTAAGATGATTCAGGAGAAGATGAGAATTGCTCAGAGTCGTCAGAAGAGTTATCATGACAAGAGGAGGAAATCACTTGAGTTCCGAGAGGGAGATCACGTGTTTCTTCGTGTTACTCCGATAACTGGGGTTGGTCGAGCTTTGAAGTCAAAGAAGTTGACACCTCGATTTATTGGTCCTTATCAGATTTTGGAGAGGATAGGAGAGGTAGCCTATCGTATCGCTTTACCGCCGTCACTTGCGAATTTGCATGAGGTTTTTCATGTGTCTCAGTTGAGGAGGTACATTCATGATCCGTCGCATGTGATCCAAGTAGATGATGTACAGGTGATAGATAACCTGACTGTTGAAATATCGCCTATGAGGATTGAGGATCGAGAGTTGAAGCAGTTGCGGGGTAAAGAGATTGCCTTAGTGAAAGTAGCTTGGGGAGGACCAGCAGGTGGCAATGTGACTTGGGAACTGGAGAGTCAGATGAAAGAGTCTTATCCAAAGTTATTTACTTGAGGTATGTTTTCGAGGACGAAAACTCTTTTAGTGGGGGAGAGTTGTAACACCCCGAATAAAATAAGAGAATTATTTAAATTAAGTTAATAATATATTTATTAATTTAATTAAATAAATTGAATTATTGGATTATTATTATTATTATTATTTGGAATAATAATTATTGGAAAATATATAAGTTGGAATAAGGAAAAAGGGTTTTCAGTATTGGTAAAGAGTTTTCACGTGAAACAGAGAAGCGGCTGAAAGGTGAAAAGTGGAGAAAGGGCAAAGAGGAAGAGCTAGAGAGCAAAGGTTGAAGAACGGAAAAGCTTGAAGCTTAGAGATTGCCGGATTATCTCAGGTAAGGGGGGTTTATCGTCGTTTAATGGGTATTATAGATTAACATGTCATGGGTAGTGATAAACCATTGAATTGACCCTAATTGGGATTTAGAATGCTGAGACAATTGTGATGAATAAGTTGTATGAAACTGAAATTGAATCGATAATTGTATGTGTCGTGATTTTCCGATAATGTAGCTTTTTACGGAAGTTGAATCGGAGGTCCGGAAGTCCTCCAACGGCGGAAAATGCGGAGAACTCTGCATTCTGCCTTGTGTTAGCGCAGGAACTGCTGTTTTGTCTGCGTTAACCGGTTAACCCAGGGCGTTAACCGGTTAACACTGTTATATTTTGTGGAAATGTGTTGTTTTGCCTGCGTTAACCGGTTAACCCAGGGCGTTAACCGGTTAACACTGTTGCGTTTTGCCAGAAAGTGTGTTTTGTCCTGCGTTAACCGGTTAACCCAGGGCGTTAACCGGTTAACACTGTTGCAGAGTGAGAAAATTGATATTTTTAATGTTGTGAATATATTTGGTGATTTGCCTATGTCGGTGTGTGACGTAGTAGGGATTGGATTATGTTATGTAGTAATATTATGGTGAGTTGATGAGGAATCTTGTTGAGTTTATGTTATGAAGTGTCGTTACGAGCATGGTTGAGTTGTTAAGTTGTTCAGTGCACGAAAAGTTGTTAAAAATACTGAGTTGTAGGCTTGATGAGCCAAAGTTGATTATAAGTTGATTATGTTGAAAACCTTGTTGTGTTGCTATTATTATTATGTTGTCGACAGTTTAAAGTCGTGTATGCCATGTACATTCATATGCATTAAGTCGGAGCTTTGCTCACACCACGTTGGCCTGGATTGGCAAATTTTAAGTTGAAAGTTGAAGGCTTATGCCTTGATGCCCACTAAAATGGCAATGATTTTAAGTTGGGAGTTTTACTCCGAATGGTACCACATGCATGACGAGTCGAGTCTCATTTGAGTTGCATTTTATGTTGTTATTGAGTTGCATTTTACGTTGTTATTGAGTTGATGTGCCGTTACTGAATGCATGATATGATTAGGGTGATTAACGTGTAAATTTACTTAGCATTACATGATGATTTATAATGCTTATTATATCGATTGAGGAACTCACCCTTACAACTATTTTTCAGGTAACGAGCAGTGAGTGAGTAGAAGCTAGTGCTTGGAGTCTAGTGTGGTCTCCTTAGTGGGTCATGCTCTGATAGATGTAACATCGGGACGGGATGTTTTAACTTGTTGAATAATTTTATGTGTAATGTATTACATATGTTGAATGATCTCTATCCGCTGCGTATTTTGCAAGAAGTGTTTATGTTGAACTAAATAATGAGCATGACTGATGTTATGGTGAAATGTGTGAAGTGTTGTGTGACACCCTTAACTGCAAAAATTACTCTGATTGATATGTTGTTATTTTATTAAATATTTGGGGTATTTTAGAAGGGTGTTACATTATGCATGGACATGCATGGATGAACAGTACGAATTTGGCCTTGAAATGCACTCAAAATATCATTTTAAAGCCAATGGAAGTGGTACCATGTTCAAATAATGCACACATTTCAAATTCCTTTTTTCCCTCCAAAAATCAATTGAATTTTCAAATATTCATGTGAATGGAATTCATGCCATGTAATGCCAATTTTGGAAACTAGAAGTTAAAACAAGAATGTTGCAAAAAGAGACACTTGATTTGGACTTATGGTTTGAAAGTTATGCCCATTTGAAGTTCAATGTTCACTTGACCGAGTTTGATCCATATCTCCTTAACCACACATGAGAAATTGATGATCTTGGACTTTTTGGAAATGGGAGAGAAAGATCTAGAACTTTCATGTTCAACAAAATTTCATTTGAAGCTTTATTGATGATGTAATCTTGAGTTGAAAACCTTTCCATTTTTGGCAATTTTGAATTACAAGTCACTTTCTATTTTTGGAAAGTTTTGTCCTGACTTTATTTTCTTCAATGTTGATGTTTGAAATGTCAAATGAGCCTTGTTTGAACATGAATGGAGTATTTCTAATCACTTCCCACCTCCAAATCCAACAGTTGACTTGTGGTTGACTTTTGTTGACTGATAGATGACTTGGTCATGCATAGATGAATTTGAGCCTCAACCTCTTGATGAAATGGCTCCAAGATGACACCCTAGTTTATACAAGCTCAATAAAACCATATGATGATCTCCATCTCCATAAAGACCTCCTCTCCTTGAAAGAACCCTGATTGGCATAAAGCAACTGATTAGGGTTGACCAGAGGTCAAAACCCTAATCCCAAGGCACATGATCAGGCACAATGAACCTCTTGGTGATGATAAGACCATGATGATGGTGATGTACTATTGCAACCAAGATAATGATCAATCTCCTTGAGGAACCAAGAAACCCTAACTGAAGCATAAACCCTCAGATGACTAGTGATCAATTCAATAAGACCCTCAAGCTTGAATCTTTCAACCTCTTTATCTTCTGAACAAGACTTAGGAGGATGACTTGCTTATTGTTTCCACATGATATGCAATATGCAATTACTAATGTCCTACAAAATGAAATGCAATATGCTAAACTAGTCCCAAGAGAGGAGGGCAAATTTTGAGGTGTTACAGCTGCCCCTATTCAATCCACTGTGGACCTGTCGATATGAATAGCCTCAGCTTTCAGATGATCAGGGTGAAGAGTGATTGAATACCAAGAACAGACGAACAATTTGCACTCTGATGGGAAATAATTAACAATGCCTGTCAGAATCGGCGGAGAAGCAATCTCAAAAGAAGAATCCGTCTGGTACGGAGAAAGTCGGCCTGAATACCGAACAGAATGTTGACCTGTATACCAAAATAAATGGCAACACAGGAATAACCATGGCCTGAATGCCGCTCAGTAGTTTGAATACCTAAAACCTGGCCTGAATGCCCCCTTCGGCCTGAACACCGGAAACCTGGTCTGAATACCCACCTCGGCCTGAACACCGGAAACTTGGCCTGAATGTCACAAGCTGCATCGATATGAACTTCGGAAGCTTCTTCGATCTGAACATCGGAAAATCTGGTCTGAATACCCACCTCGGCCTGAACACCGGAAACCTGGCCTGAATGCCGCAAGCTGCATCGATCTGAACTTCAGAAGCTTCTTCGATCTGAACATCGAAAACTGGTCTGAATACCCACCTCGGCCTGAACACCGGAAACCTGGCCTGAATGCCGCAAGCTGCATCGATCTGAACTTCGGAAGCTTCTTCGATCTGAACATCGGAAACTGGTCTGAATACCCACCTCGGCCTGAACACCGGAAACCTGGCCTGAATGCCGCAAGCTGCATCGATCTGAACTTCGGAAGCTTCTTCGATCTGAACATCGGAAACTGGTCTGAATACCCACCTCGGCCTGAACACCGGAAACCTGGCCTGAATGCCGCAAGCTGCATCGATCTGAACTTCGGAAGCTTCTTCGATCTGAACATCGGAAACTGGTCTGAATACCCACCTCGGCCTGAACACCGGAAACCTGGCCTGAATGCCGCAAGCTGCATCGATTTGAACTTCGGAAGCTTCTTCGATCTGAACATCGGAAACTGGTCTGAATACCCACCTCGGCCGGAACACCGGAAACCTGGCCTGAATGCCGCAAGCTGCATCGATCTGAACTTCGGAAGCTTCTTCGATTTGAACATCGGAAACTGGTCTGAATACCCACCTCGGCCTGAACACCGGAAACCTGGTCTGAATGCCGTAAGCTGCATCGATCTGAACTTCGGAAGCTTCTTCGATCTGAACATTGGAAACTGGTCTGAATACCACAAGTGCTTCGACCTGAACGTCGGAAACTCCTTCGATCTGAAAATCGGAAACTGGTCTGAATACCACAAGTTCTTCGACCTGATCGTCAGAAACTTCTTCGATCTGAAAATCGGAAACTTGGCCTGAATGCCACATCGGTCTGAATACCGGAAAACTTCATGCCTGTCAGCATCGGCGAAATAAGGAACAGTGATAAACGAAGCGGCACGCGTGCCAACGACCCATGCTGGGGATAACAAGCCACGAACGGGCTATTCTCTATTCAACCCTAGCCAACGAACACTTTGCGCTTAGCTGGGGATTATCTCCTTCTCTTTTCCTTACTTCTTTTTTGGACCCCGAAACTCCTCTAATTATCATTTCCGTCTCCGTCCGATAGAAATCCTTCCTCCAATATCGCACTACTGGGGAGTACCGTTGACCCATCGTCACGATGCTAAACTCCTCAGAGTAACATCTTCACCATCCGGCGAAACCGATTCTCAGGCGGTAACCATGGCTTGAGTAACCGATGCCTACAATGCTGATGTTGATCTTCCAACTAGCGAAACCACTTCTCAAACGGTAACCACGGCTTAAGTAGCATCTTCACCAACTAGCGAAACCAAATCTCAAACAGTAACCACGGCTTGAGACTAGCTTATGCTTGCAATGATGATGCATGATTGATTTTTTTTCCAGCGTAATACTCCATAATTATGGAAATGCTACCCAATTTATTATGCAATATGCTATGACCCCTTAAATGATGCATGCATAAAAAGTATCCCCCTCAAGGGACTCTCCTGGGGAGCTCGAGGCACTCTGCTGAAGAACCCACTAACACTCCAACCACCACCCTGCTGGGGAAATAGCACTGCTGCTGGGAAATAGGCCACCCTTACCAGGGATAACCTCCACTGAACCCGACCCACTTGGGGACTTCGCTGGGGAACAAACCACCAACGCACTCTGTGGGGAAACAACGGTCTCTGACTTGCTAGGGATATAACAATCCCGACTCTGCCTTGAGAAACCACTACCAATAGATACCTCCGCTGGGGAAATAGCAACCTTCGGGCCTGGCTGCTGAGGAAACACCGATCTCGAACTTGCTGGGGAAATAACCATCCCGACCCTGCTAGGGGAATCACAGACCTTGAATATGCTGGGGAGATAACGATCCCAACTCTGCTTGGGGAAACAAGGAAATTTTGGCGCAGAACACCCGTCGACTCGTCGAACCCTGGTATTCAACATCCAAATCCTAATGTCAGCTTTCCACTTTTGAGAGCTCCCAGACTCGTCTGGACTTTTCTGATTCATCACCTTGTATTCCCGACGTCTCCGTACCCTACGGCGATCGAACTCCTGGGATTCATACAGACTTTTCAATTTCAGACTTTGAAGAGTCTTCTTGATTAACCCTCTAGGATCGTCGTACGTTTTTCGTCGTCTTTTCACCATTCTTCTATTCATTCGTCCTTGATTGGACTCTGCGGGGATCTTTTGTCAAAAGCTTTCGCATCACAACCTGCAAGTGAGTGAAAATTTCTAACAGCACCTGCAAAAGAGATCGTTAGACAAAAACGTGCCCCAGGCATGCCAAGATTTCAACACCTAGGTCACTCAACCTTCCGAATAAGATTTCAAGCTCTCAATCTTATAAACATGCATTGGAAGGGACCTGTATGTCTTAAAATGCAAAGATTCTTTATCAAAAATAAACGGATGTTTTTGCAATCAAAGCGGTTATGAAAACAAAAACAAAGTTATTTGACTGAATATGCATTTTATTGATTGAAAAAGTGTGGCTCAAACTGAGCAATACAAAGGAAGCAATTCTGAAAAGAGGTAATTGCATACAAAAGGAAAAATCTATCCTAATGGCAATGTGAAACCGCGATCTCATCGAGTTCCAACTCGGTTACACCCCATATGTCCTCAGACTCTCCGTGCTTTCTGCCTTCTGAACAAGATGTTTCCGACTGATCCCTACCGGGGATTATCCATGTCATATCCAAAGTAAACGATCATGCTAGACGCAGTTGTTCGTTTCAATCCCTCTTTTGCCTGGACCGCCCTTTCGGGTTTTCAGTCCACCGGGATACCCTTTTTTGCCCAAGCCGCCCTTGTGGGGTTTTCGACTTGCCGGGTGTACAGTTTCTCTTTTTATCCCTAATTTTTGCCCGAACCTTTTTCATCATTTTTTCGGTTCGCCGGGATGCCCATTTTTGCCTGGACTATTTTATTCTTTTCGTCCAGCGAGTCTCTTATACGAAGTATTTTTTAACCGCGTTCGCATTCACAGGGGATGGGAAATCCTCGCCATCCATGGTCGTTAACAACAAGGCTCCGCCAGAGAACGCCTTCTTGACCATGAATGGGATCCATGACTGTATGTCCACTTGCCCCTACGATCGTTGAGGAGGAAGGATCCTTTTGAACACCATATCACCTACGTGATATACACGAGGTCGCACCTTTCGGTCAAAAGCACGTTTCATCCTCTGCTTGTATAACTGCCCCATGATAAGTAATTGCCAGTCTTTTTTCCTTAATCAGGCTCAACGCGTCATACCGGGTCCTTACCCATTCAACCTCTTGAAATTTCACGTCCATCAGGACTCTCAAAGAGGGAATTTGAACCTCAACCAGTAGCACGGCTTCCATTCCATATACCAACGAGAAAGGCGTTGCCCCAGTGGATGGACGCACCGAAGTTTGATACCCAGGATCCAAGCTTTGTACTCAGCCACCATTGTTGGTGCATTCAAATGTTATCCGGGCAACAAAAGGAAGGTGGGATCTTTTCGGCGTAATCAAAACGACACTAACTCATCCACATTAACCTCCCCCCATCAGACATCAGAATCCGTTCGGATTCAGGGTCAGGCCCCTCCTCCGGGATCGGTTCTTCACAATCTTTCGATCTGAGAACCTCGATGTCCTCATCAGGGAACTCAAACTTCATCAGTTGATAATCCTCTACGGGTTGCTGGGCGAGGTAATCAGACAATACACTCCCCTTGATTGCTTTCTGAGAGGTATACTGAATATCGTATTTAATCAAAATCATTTGCCCTCTCACAACCCGTCCGGTCAATACTGGTTTCTCAAACGCACACTTGATCGAATCCATCTCGGGCATCCACAAAGTGGTATGAACCAGTATATACTGTCTCAGTCGGCGAGCAGCCTATGCCAAAGTACAGCAAGTTTTCTCGAGCAGTGAGTGTATTGTTTCATAGTCGATAAACTCTTTGCTAAGGTAAATTGCATGCTCTTTTCGACCAGACTCGTCATGCTGCCCCATTACACACCTCATAGACCCCTCGAGGACAGTCAAGTATAGGGTTTACGGTCTCTCTCCATAGGGAGGCAACAGAATCGGAGGCTTCTGCAACTTATTTTTTTTATTTCTCAATGCCTCTTGGCAACCATTATTCCACCTGACCGTTTGATCTCTTTTTTTTTTTCAACAGCTTGAGTAGGTCCCCACGTGGCTGTTAGATGAGATGTGAACCATGAAATGTAGTTCGATCTACCTAAGAGACCACGAACCTCTTTTTCTGTTTTCGGTTCAGGCATTTTCTTGTATGGCTTTTTTTTTTAATTTTTAAAGCAGGATCAACCTCGATTCCTCTCTTACAATGAACCCCAATAGCTTACCGGACTGCACTTTGAAAGTGCACTTATTTGAATTCAACCTCAGTTTGAATTGTCTCACCTGATCGACCAACTTGGCCAGATCCACCAGATGCCCCTCTTCTGTTTGGGACTTTGCTATCATGTCATCAACATAGCATTCAATTTCATGATGAATCATATCATGAAACAAAGTCATTCTGATACGTGGCACTGGCGTTCTGCTTCTCTAGAGGACAGTCTTCTCTCCATGGTAGCTTGTGCACAACGACATCGGTATCCGACCCTGGCATATCCTGATACGACCAGGCGAAGATATCAACATGCTCTTTCAACAGGGCTACCATTCTGCTCTCGACTTGCCTCTGAAGCGGCCCCAATTTTCACTTCCTTTCCGACCTCGGCGGTGCCTGGATTAACAATCCTAACTCGCTCCTCGTGCGGTTGAATCACCTTCTCCTCTTGTTTCAACAACCTGGCTAATTCCAGCAGATCACAATCTTCTTCGCCTTCTTCTTCGGCATGATAGATCGGATTGTCGAAGTCATTCAAAGGTGTAACCGAATTGTTATCAATGAGATCCGGAGCATACGAAAGTCGGAACGAAACCAATCAGAAGGAAAGAAAAACATTGCCATTTTTTATTTTTAAACTGTAAAAATAAATGAAAAATAGGGAACACCGCTTTTACTACAAAAACATCCATTTATTAATGATGCAAAATGTTGCACAATGAAACACATGAGATGGCCCTTACAATGGACCATTATGTTTCGGGCAAAACGTATGGCATCCATGCAAGTAAAATTGAAAACAGAAAATATTATTACTCTTCCGGATGAGTGACAATGATGATCTTTTAGGCCTTCCAGTTCTGGATCTCCATCCCTGGTACGCACGGTTTTATCCAACCATCGAGCTCGCCGTCACTGTCGTTCTCTTCACCCACAGCACAGGCGTGATCCGAATCTTCAGCAATTGCACCCACCATCGCCTGACCATGCACCGGCATGGGATTAGCATTAACGTTCGAAGATGGTGCAAAATTGATGGCCTTGGAGTCTACCAGATCCTGGACAACATGCTTAAAAGCTCTACAACCCTCAATGTTATGCCCTGGTATTCCAGAATGGAATTCACACTCGGCGTTCTCATCATAGTTGGGAGGCCTCTGATCTGATCTTACTGGAGCCGTTGTCCTCGGCTGAACCAACCCAAGATCCATCAACTTCTTAAACAGAACATCATATGTCACGGGCGGCTTATCGAACTGATGATCAATCCCCTTTCCCCTCACTTGGTACCCGGCTCTCTGTGCTCTCTGTTGAGGTGGCTGACGTTGCTGTTGTACTGACTGATTACCAGCAGGGGTGGTTACCGCAGCAGTGTGCTGGTAGTAACGATCCCTACCGTGTCCCCCTTGGGCATACACAACACTCGATTCACCCTCATTCTTGCGCTGACCATTCCCAAATGGCTTCTTTACTCCAAACGACGGAGCATTTCCCTGTATTTTCCCCATTCTCAGCCAACTTTCAATTCTCTCACCAGCCACTACTATGTCTGCAAAGCCAGTGACGGGACAACCCACCATCCTTTCAGCAAAAATCCCTTGCAGGGTACCCATGAACAGATCAGACATCTCCCTGTCCACCAAAGGAGGTTGAACTCTGGCAGCCAACTCCCTCCATCTTTGGGCATATTCTTTAAACCCTTCATTCGGCTTCTGAGACATACCCTGCAGCTGGGTACGACTAGGAGCCATGTCAGCATTAAACTGGTACTGTTTAAAGAATGCATCCCCAAGATCTTGCCAGCTCTTAATGTCAGAAGACTTCAGCTTGGTGTACCATTCCAAGGACCCTCCAGATAGACTGTCCTGGAAAAAGTACATCCACAACTTCTGATCCATTGTATATGCAGAGATCTTGCGGACGAAAGCTTGAAGATGAGTTTCCGGGCAGGAACTCCCATTGTATCTGTCAAATGCAGGCGCCTTAAACTTCTGTGGGATCACAATCCCCTCAACCAGCCCCATATTTGACATGTTGACAAACCCCGGAGTAGCATGGCTTTCCAGAGGCCTGATCTTTTCTGCCAGCACCTGAATTTCCTTGTTTGGCGGTTGGGCACCGTACTGGCCGAATGGTTCATTAAGCATGGAGAATTGATCCGCTTCTTTATCTTCCAGGGCTTCCAGGAAAGGAGGGAACTGATTATCCTTCACATCATTGCCCATATTACCGGGTCCACCACCCGCAGCGAAACCAAAGCCTCCAGCATTATTGATCACCACATCAGCAGCCTTCCTCCTGGGATCACCGCCATCCCTTGAACCACCAAGACCACTGTTGGAGACCCCCTCAAGGTTGTTACCACTGTTGGCAGCCGAAGCCCGCTCGAGCTTTTCCACTTTCTCAACCAACGCCTTCTGCCCCAAGGCGAACCCTTGCATAATATTGATCAGCTCTCCCATCTTCTCTTTCAACTCGAGAATGTTTGTGTTGGAAGTATCCATCAATTTGGGTGTGTTGCGTCGAGTAAGGGTATCTGTGCGGGAGAGCTATGCGCACTTGGTTAGATACTAACACCTACAAAACAGAGAACAGGTTAATATGACTCACACATGCAATGTCTATCCGGACTAGGAACATTCTGCCTTTCGATCTTGGCTTCACAGAGACGGATAAAAATTTCGACCATAACATACTGACATCAGGATGTCTCTCAACCAGAATCTCAATTGAGAATGTACCCTGAGTATAGATAGACATGGGTTATATGCAGATGAATGCAAAATGTGGATGATGCTGATGCATGAATGCAAGAGTCACTGTGCCATCCTCCAAGTCATCTGATCATCAACTGAGTTACGGCCTTTGAACTGATCACAACCATCTGAAGGAATATGTAACCACAAATCCCACTCAAGGTTCCAAAATAAACGGGACTGAATGATACATCACCATCATCACCAGGGATCCTCTGAACAGATAACCACAAGACCCTCTGCACCAGCCCAGGGAATCCTGAAATAAACGGATCCCCACTGATAAATACCACGGACAGAACTCCGGCGTCTCAGAAATAAATCCATAAATCCGACTTATAAATAGGACTCTGATCAACAGCTGAACCATTAGTCACCAACAAAGTCACCACCAGAACATGCATCTGTAAAAATCAAACCCTCCCCTCACAGGTGAATTCTAATCAGGTCATCCTAAGGCAGACAAGGGTCTCGACAATCGGGCAAAGATACTCAACGGGTTTGCCCTTTCGGGTGTGCCGTTGTGGCTCTCTTAAGATCGTCTAAACCAAAGATCCGGGAAAGAACGGTCACCGAAGTCAATAGCCCAAAAGAGATAATCCGACCTAAGCGGAATAACTCCACCCGGAAGGACTCTCTCAAATGAACCTCGTCCGGCTGTGGTGACACGTCTCCTCGTCATGTCGTACAACATGTGAAGAAACATGAGACCACGCTAATCCTAGGTGTATACTCAGGCCTGGGTATTGGGCCTCACTCAGAACACCCACCCCAAATCAGAGGAACCACCTGTACAGAAGACAGCACAATGATAGTATGATGTGTGCAAATATTTATGCAAATATATATACACAACATAATAATCATAAATGCGATAAATAGAGCAGCACAAGCAACCTAAACTATCCTAGAGAGCGCTAGGAGAGACTCGCTTAGGGAAGATGGACCAGCAGGAGGTCAACTTCTCAGATCCCCAGCAGAGTCGCCAGCTGTCGCATCCGCGAAAATCAACCGGCGGGAAAACAAAACAAACAGAGCCGCCACCGTGCGTTATTTATCCCAAAAAGGGAAAGGAAACGCTCGAAGTAAACCTGGAAAAGACGTGGTCTCACGACCAAAGAGATATGGGATCGGGAGTCGGTTATGCGAAGGGAAGGTATTAGCACCCCTACGCATCCGTCGTACTCGACGGGATCCACGCTCAAAAAAGATAGAAGAAAGGTTGCTAAACACTGCTCAAAAGAATGCACACACACCGGAAACAACACAGGTGGGATAAGAGGGGAAAGGGCTCGCTAGGATATCGCATCCTATGCCTACGTATCTCATCTGGAATGAGAATCAGAGCTACCGTAGTTCGGCTCACGCACGCCGAACAAAACCCACACAGGAAACCAACTGCCAATCGTTAGGCTTACGTCAAACTCCACACAAAACGGAAAACATGGAAACCGAATGCCAATCGCTGGACTTACATCAGACTCCGAACCAACAAACACACACAGGAAACCAACTGCCAATCGCTGGACTTACGTCAGACTCCACACAAACAAGAGGTTAACCGGACGCTGAGTCGTCAAAATCAACAAAGCAGTTGAACAAACAAGCTAACAGGGAGTCTGGTACTCGAGCCTGCTAACTGCTAAGCAAACA
This sequence comes from Lathyrus oleraceus, assembly GCF_024323335.1. Classification (NCBI taxonomy): domain Eukaryota; kingdom Viridiplantae; phylum Streptophyta; class Magnoliopsida; order Fabales; family Fabaceae; genus Lathyrus; species Lathyrus oleraceus. The sequence goes on along the minus strand of NC_066580.1, from coordinate 443,163,346 downwards.
CACACAAAAAAGAAAAAGGGTGCCCGGAGAGATCTCGTACGATCTCCTGCCTACGTACCTCATCTGGTATGAGGATCAGGGCAACGTAGTTCCCCTTAACAGGGGAGAAACTTTCTCCTAACCAGAGACTGGGAAATGACAAACTAGAAGGGAGACTGACTCGAGCCTAATAGTTATCATGCAATCCACAATGGTCTTAGGTTGAGGTTTCTATCTAACTTGCACAGGCAGAAAGCTATCCTAAACAACACAAGCAAAGTCATACAAACACAAGAGCAAGCACACACACTATATACAAACAGATGGGCTCACACAAGGTTAAGCTTTAGTCGAGGGGTCATGTCAACCTCGACAAACATGCCACTGTAACAGGGTGATGTTAGCTCTTAACCCTAACATTGAGAGTTAGGGTGAAGCAGATGAAATGGGAAGTGAGGGTAAGACCTCACAGCTCTTATCCCTGGCCTGGGAGAGCTTCAGACAAATGAAAGTGCGGGAGTTCAGAAAGTTGGAAGTCTTCTTCACATATGACTGACACAACAAAGATCTTGGGTTAATATCCACAATGCATCAACACAAGGTATGTGAGCAAAGTGGATGACACACTGAATAGCAGGAGATGGACTACACATCTCTTTTATCTGCCAATTGCCTTATCAAAGGGCTTTTCCTGCTTGGCACAAAGATAAACAATCACAAGCATTGCCTCTTAAGGAGGGCTTCAGACAGGTGCCTGCCCAAGTAACAGGATAGGTCTTCCAGACTACATGAAGTCAGAGAGTTATACCTATGTGGTTAAGCAACCAAGCAAAAGCAACTTCAAATTGAACTTAAGCAACTTATGTACCTGTGGAAACATCACACAAGTCAGTTAAACTGTACAGACAAACAGACAATACTAATATCAACAGTCAACCCCAATGATCAAAGGCATAAGCCAACAAGTCAAACTCAAATGATTTAACAACCCTACAAAACACACAAAGTTAGTAGCCAAAAGCAAGCATCAAATGCTCAAGTGAGGTAGCATCATGAACCATAGAACCTAGATGTTCAACCTGAAATCAAAGCTCAAAGATGAGACAAACCACTAGGTCAAGGCCTAGGGTCAAAGAGGGAGAAAAAATTCAAAACAGAACATGAAAATTGACATGAATCAACTTCAATTAATTAAGAACATCATCCAAAAGGTCTCAAATCAATATCATTCACCAAATTCATTTCATGAACCAAATATGGCAAGGTATGCACATTGTAACCACATTGAGACAACAGAATGAACAAATGCACAATAAATAAAAAATGATTCAATTAATTTTGGCAAAATTCATGGGTGAACAGAACATACAACATGATCATCACACAAAAAATTAGAGCATTTGGACATGATTAGGCATGGTAATCAAATTGTATAAGGCAAGGCAAACATAAACAAGCTCAAATGTGACACAACTTGATACATCAACTTAGCACAAGCCTAAAACAGAAATGGTAATTGATAAAAACCCCAAACCAAATCCAAAACAACCTCTAACATGTCTAGAAACAATGTGCAAAATTTCACATCCATTGGATAAACAATCAGCATTTCACAAACAAATGAAAACCAATGCCATTCAAAAGTTCACAAATGATCATCCAGAATGAAAAATCTCAATCAAATCAGAAATCAATCCAAAAATTCCACAAAAAATCATGAGCATTCACAACATTCATATCAAGCACCATACAAAAAATCAGAACATTTGGAATTCATTTGGCATGGCAATTTCATTAATCAGGTTGGACCATTAAAGGTGTGACACAAATTGTCACACCTAACTTAGAAAAATCATAACTCAGCAATTGCAATTGATAAAAATGCAAACTCAACACCAAAATGTCCAGAAAGATGTCTAGTTTCATCATGTAAAATTTCATGAGCATTGGATAAGCAACCATCATTTCACAAATGAAATAGTAAAGCAAGGTTCAAAATGGACATGCATACACAAATCCTAGGGCAAAATATTTTCCAGCCAGGCACATTTTCTGAAAAAAAATAACCAAAAAACACTAGACACAAAATGTGATCTAATGCAAAAATTCCCATATTTTTTGGATCATTTATTAATTAGTTATGAATTTATGAAGTGAAAGAAAAAATAAAAAAAACATGAAAAGCATAGTATGAATAACATGGAGGGAAAAGGAAATAAGCATGGCAATTTTGAAATAGGTGGAACCACGGGGAATCGAATTGAAGTACAATTTGAATGCAAGCGCGCCAAACCAAAAACGTCACCGTTTCACACTACCAAAGCCTAACGCGCGCGCCAACACCATTTGAAAAATCCGCAGGAAATAGCGATGAACTCGCAGGTAATTCCCTAGGTAGCGCTATGAAGGTTGCACGAAAATCCGCAAGAAATGTGCAGGAAATCTGGACACGTGAAGAACATGATGAAGATCATGAAGATCTTCATCTCAATTTTCCAGAAAAATCTCAAACATACCAGAAATGAAAAACAAACGTATCATTCAATTCATCATTCAACATACAGTCACAATCCACAAACATTTCATGAGAAAAACCCCTAAACACGCATGGATCTAAGAAATCAAAGTTCATCATTAAAACTTCAAACGCATGGATCTAACTCAATTTAACACCAAATCACTCCATTCAAAGTGCAGATTACTCATCATTCAATGAACTACAAGAATATATCAACAATTTTGAGAATTAAGGAAGTGGAAAAAGTGACCTCTTGAAGTGCAGCTTTGAATCCACGTGCTTCCAAGGCTTAGCAAGGCTTAAATCTTCTTCGAATGTGCTTCTAGAGATGGATGATGATGAAATGGAGGCTCAAAGGCTCTTGAATTCAACTGAATCTCCAACTGCCATGAAAGCTTCAATCTATGAACATGAACTCTTCAGCCACGATTTCCCTTGACTCTTGATCCAAATATGCTCCACAATACCTCTGGATGATGAATGAACCAAGGAAGAATGCAAGTGTTTGAAGAAATTTGGAGAAAAAAGTGAGAGAGGATTTTGAGATTTTGAGAATTCTAGATCTAAACTTGGGAAAATGTGTTGAATTCTGTTATGATTTGTGTTATATATGCTTCACTAATCATGTTTAATTAACCTAAACCAAGTGCTAATGAAAATTAATTAAGTGTGGAGGTGTTTTGCAAAATTGATCTTTCACCCTTATGCATGGACATGCATGGATGAACAGTACGAATTTGGCCTTGCGATGCACTCAAAATATCATTTTAAAGCCAATGGAAGTGGTACCATGTTCAAATAATGCACACATTTCAAATTCCTTTTTTCCCTCCAAAAATCAATTGAATTTTCAAATATTCATGTGAATGGAATGCATGCCATGTAATGACAATTTTGGAAACTAGAAGTTAAAACAAGAATGTTGCAAAAAGAGCCACTTGATTTGGACTTATGGTTTGAAAGTTATGCCCATTTGAAGTTCAATGTTCACTTGACCAAGTTTGATCCATATCTCCTTAACCACACATGAGAAATTGATGATCTTGGACTTTTTGGAAATGGGAGAGAAAGATCTATAACTTTCATGTTCAACAAAATTTCATTTGAAGCTTTATTGATGATGTAATCGTGAGTTGAAAACCTTTTCATTTTTGGCAATTTTGAATTACAAGTCACTTTCTATTTTTGGAAAGTTTTGTCCTGACTTTATTTTCTTCAATGTTGATGTTTGAAATATCAAATGAGACTTGTTTGAACATGAATGGAGTATTTCTAATCACTTCCCACCTCCAAATCCAACAGTTGACTTGTGGTTGACTTTTGTTGACTGATAGATGACTTGGTCATGCATAGATGAATTTGAGCCTCAACCTCTTTATGAAATGGCTCCAAGATGACACCCTAGTTTATACAAGCTCAACAAAACCATATGATGATCTCCATCTCCATAAAGACCTCCTCTCCTTGAAAGAACCCTGATTGGCATAAAGCAACTGATTAGGGTTGACCAGAGGTCAAAACCCTAATCCCAAGGCACATGATCAGGCACAATGAACCTCTTGGTGATGATAAGACCATGATGATGGTGATGTACTATTGCAACCAAGATAATGATCAATCTCCTTGAGGAACCAAGAAACCCTAACTGAAGCACAAACCCTCAGATGGCTAGTGATCAATTCAATAAGACCCTCAAGCTTGAATCTTTCAACCTCTTTATCTTCTGAACAAGACTTAGGAGGATGACTTGCTTATTGTTTCCACATGATATGCAATATGCAATGACTAATGTCCTACAAAATGAAATGCAATATGCTAAACTAGTCCCAAGAGAGGAGGGAAAATTTTGAGGTGTTACACCTAGCAGGGTTGAGATTGTTGTCCCCAGCAAGTCGAAGATTGTTGTTTTCCCCGCAGAGTGCGTTGGTGGTTTCTTCCCTAGCGAAGTCCCCAAGCGGATCGAGTTCGGTGGAGGTCATCCCTGGTGAGGGTTGTTTTTTTCCCTAGCAGCAGTGCTATTTCCCAGCAGGGTGGAGATTGGAGTGGTATCAAGCTCCTCAGCAGAGTGCCTCGCGCTTCCCAGTAGAGTCCCTTGAGGGGGATACTTGTTTATGCATTCATCATTTAGAGAAGCATAGCATATTGCATAATAAATTGCGTAGCATTTCCATGGTTATGGAGCATTACGCTGAAAAAAAATTCATGCATAAGCATTGCAAGCATAAGCTAGTCTCAAGCCGTGGTTACCGTTTGAGAATCGGTTTATTGGATTGGAAGATCAGCCTCAGCATTGCAAGCATCAACTAGTCTCAAGCCGTGGTTACCGTTTGAGAATCAATTTATTTGGTTGGAAGATCAGCCTCAGCATTGCAAGCATCAGCTAACTCAAGCCGTGGTTACCGTTTGAGAATTGGTTTCGCCGGATGGTGAAGATGTTACTCCGAGGAGTTTAGTATCATGATGTTGGTTCAGCACGACTCAAGTCGTGGTTACCGCTTGAGAATTGGTTTCGCCGGATGTTGAAGATGTTACTCTGAGGAGTTTAGCATTGTGACGTTGGGTCAACGGTATTCCCTAGTAGTGCGATACTGGAGGAGATTTCTGTCGTGCGAGATGGAAGCTGGAAGATGTTACTCTGAGGAGTTTATCATCGTGACGTTGGGTCAACGGTATTCCCCAGTAGTGCGATACTGGAGGAGATTTCTGTCGTGCGAGATGGAAGTTTGAAGATGTTACTCTGAGGAGTTTAACACCGTGACATTGGGTCAACGGTATTCCCCAGTAGTGCGATACTGGAGGAGATTTCTGTCGTGCGAGATGGAAGTTTGAAGATGTTACTCTGAGGAGTTTAGCATCGTGACGTTGGGTCAATGGTATTCCCCAGTAGTGCGATACTAGAGGAGATTTCTGTCGTGCGAGATGGAAGTTTGAAGATGTTACTCTGAGGAGTTTAGCATCACGACGTTGGGTCAACGGTATTCCCTAGTAGTGCGATACTGGAGGAGATTTCTGTCGTGCGAGATGGAAGTTGGAAGATGTTACTCTGAGGAGTTTAGCATCGTGACGTTGGGTCAACGGTATTCCCCAGTAGTGCGATACTGGAGGAGGTTTCTGTCGTGCGAGATGGAAGTTGGAAGATGTTACTCTGAGGAGTTTAGCATTATGACGTCAGATCAACAATGTTCCCCAGTAGCGCGATATTGGAGGAAACTTTTTCGTCGGGCAGAGAGGGAAATGAAGATCAGAGAACGTTACGCGATCAGCGCGAAAGTCGGGGTTCAAATGTGGTGGATCCGGGATCATCCGCGTGGAAGAAACATATTTGTTGTGAGGTTCAAAAAAAAAATCATCAGAAAGTTTCGGGGTTCGAGAAAAGCAAAAAAAAGATAATAATCCCCAGCGGAGCACAAATTGTTCGTCTGTTCTTGGTATTCAATCACTATTCACCCTGATCATCTGAAAGCCGAGGTTGTTCATATCGACAGGTCCACAGTGGATTGAATAGGGGCAGCTGTAACACCTCAAAATCTGCCCTCCTCTTCTTGGGACTAGCTTAGCATGTTGCATTCCATATATTAGGGCATTAGGCATTTGCATATTGCATATCATGTGAACATAATGAGGTCTTCCTCCAAAGTCTGTTTCAGAAGATAGAGAGGTTAAGAGATTCAAGCCTGAGGGTTTCTTTAAATTGATCATCAACCATCTGAGGGGTTGGCAGTGAATTAGGGTTTCTTGATCCTTCAAAGGTTGAGTATTATCTTGTTGGCAAGGATATGTCACCATCATCATGGTTATGTCATCCTCAAGGGTTTCATTGTGCATGCTCAAGTCCCTTTTGGGATTAGGGTTTTGACCTCTGGTCAACCCTAATCAGTTGCATTCTTCCAACCAGGGATTCTCAAGGAGATGAGGTATTCTATTGAGATGGAGATCACAGGATCATTATGTTGAGTTTATATGAGCCAAGGTTCATTTTGAAGCAACTTTGCCAAGTGGTAGAGGCCCAAAAGTCATCAGTGCATTTTCAGGTCATCTGTCAACCAGAAAGTCAACAGAAAGTCAACAGAAAGTCAACTGAGGGCTAGGAGGGGGAGAAATGGTTTGAGACACTTCATTCATGTCCCAAAGAGGTTTATCCATCATGTCAAACACGTACCTTGAAGAATTTAAAGCCAGATCAAAAGTTTCCCAAAATGGAAAGTGACCTGTAATTGAAAGTTTCCAAAAATGGAAAGTTTTTGGACCACATTCAACTTGACTTTCCAACATTAAAGAAGCTTCAAATGAAATTTTGGTCAACATGAAAGTTGAATCTCTTTCTCTCCTCTTTCCAAAAAGTCCAAGATCATGAGCATCTGATGAAGGGTTGCGAAGTTATGATCCAATGATTGCAAAGTGTGCATGGAACTTCAACATGGCATAACTTTTGACTCAAAACTCCAAATGAAGCCACTCTTTTTGCAAAATTCTTGTCTTGACCTATATTTTCCAAATCTATCATTGCATTGCATGAAAGAGGTTCACATAATCATGTGTTTATTCAAGTGCATTTTGGAGGGAAATTGGGGAATTCAAATTTGGTGCAAGCTACAAGCCTAATTCCAATCCCATTGTGTTTATTAGGTGATTTTGAGTGAAATTGGATCATTGCATGCTACTGTTCACGTCCAAACTAAGCCATGCACCTTCATTTTTCATTTTTTGCAAAACACTCCAAATGTCCTTAATTATGATTAGTGCATGTCTAATTATGATTACAATGTCATTAACACATGGTATATAAGACAAATCATAACAGAATTTGGCATAATCACAAGTTCTAGATCTAGATTTGCTTTTCCCTCCAAAATTCTCTCTCATTGGAATTCAAATTTTCTCCACACAAACACACATTTTCTTGGTAGATCCATCATCCTCATGGAATTTGGAGCATGAATCAGTCATAATTCGTGGAAATTGAGCAAGGTTTGAAGCATGCCAAGCACATGAACACATCAATGGAAAGTTCAAATTAAGCTAGATCCAGATCAATTCAAGTATCAATTCTCATTCAAAGCTTCATATCAAGGTTGGAGGAGAAGAATTGGAGCTTTTGGAAGCTTGAATCCATAGAATCAACTCATTGTTCTTCAAGAGGTTGGATTTTCGACCTTCATTATTCTTCATTCTATTACCATGATTAGATAGGCCTTGATGCACTGAGAATTTTGATATAAATTTTGTTGAATTTGGATGAATATTGATGAAGTTATGTTGAGTTAAAGTTTAGATCTAGAAACGTATTTCCTTCGATCCAGAAAATATGTTGAGAATTAGGCTTTGTTTTTATGATATTTGGAATGTACGCGTCAAGACCTTTCCATTCATCTATAATACGCAAAATTCTGCAAAAAAAATTGTTGCGTGCACTGTAGCCTCCGCCGGTCTCACCAGAGAAGAAGGCTGAGGAACGCCTCCGGCCGCCATCTGAAAACCCTAGGGCCTGCGCTCTGAAACGACGTCATTTCAGTCCTTAGCGCGCCTTCAACCAGCGATCTCCCTTCGATTCTCAACTCCAGCATTTCTGCATTTCATTTTTTGCCAGCGCCTCTAGCCTCCATTCGATCCCTGGCTGATGCATTTCCAACTTTAATTCACATTTCATATTCCATTTTCAATATTTTTTTCATGTTTATTTCAAATATTTTCATCCGACTTCAAAAAATCATAAATAATAGCAAACAAATCCAAATCACTTCCAATTTTTTGCTACATGTTCATATGGATGCCTATTATTTTGTGGTTGTGATTTCATGATTTTATCATTTATGGAATTTTAAATGTGTTTGCTTATTTGAACATATATGCAAATTTGACATGTTGTACCAATTCTATTGTGAAATGCTCATACATTGTCCAATTGCTTTGAAATTTTGTATGCTGATTCCCAACATGTTGCTTGATTTTTGAGGCTTGGTTGTGCATTTTTAGCATTTTTCATCTCTGTTTTAGGCACATGAATGTATGGTGTGACAATGTGTGTCACACATTTTGATGCTGATCTTGTTCATTTTCATATCCATGTCAATCGAGCTTTTCTGATTCCAATTTTTTGCATGATGCTTGTGTTTAACATGTTGTGTGCACATAAAAATTTCCATGGTTATTTGATTCATTTCTGTTTTAATATGGAATTTCTACTCTTAATTTCCAATTGTGTGTTTTGTAATTGCCTTTGCCTTAGCATGACCATTAGATGGATTTTCCTTAGGATTTGAGTTTGGTCCTTTTTAGGACATGTTCTTACTTGAATAAATGTGCTTCATGTTGAATATTGGTTGCTGTTTTGACTTTTTGCTTTGCCTTTGACCCTAGTCTTGGTACTAGTGGTTGTACTCACCTTTTGAGTTTTGCATTTCAGGTTCAAGCTTCTAGTCTTAATGGTTGATGTTGATCTCATGACTTGAGATGCAAATTTGCTTTGTCCACTAACATTTGTTGTATTGTAGGATCATTGGTGATGAACTCACTTGAGTTGTTGAGTTATTGACTTGCCTTGCGTGCATATTAGTTGTAACACTGTTGACTGTTTGTTGGATTTGTCTGAATGTGAATATTGACTTGCTTGACTTTCTTACAGGTACTTTAGTAGCTTTAGCTCATTGCTTGAGCTTTGCTTTGCTTGTGGTTGGCATACCACCTAGGTAATCATCCTTTAACTCCATGTAGTCTGGAAGCCCTGTCGTTTCTGTTTGGAAGGCATTTGGCTGAAGTCCTCCTTAAGAGGCAATGACTGTGATTGTTTATATTTGTGCCATGTACTTCAAGTCCTCCTAAGTGAAGAGGCAATTGGCAGATAGAAGGGATTCGCAATCAATCCCCTGCTAATCGTTTGAGTCGTTCATTATGCTCGCACTACGTGCTGAGGCTCTTGAACCTAACCCAAGATCCTTGTATATAAAGTCAGTCGAGTGGAGTAGGGTCCCTCATTCTGGACCCCCATGTTTTCATTTATTTGAAGCTCACCCAGGCCCGGGTTAAGAGCTATGAGGTCTAACCCTCATTACCTTTCATCTGCTCACCCTGACGGTCAATGTCAGTGGTTTAGAGCCTCAGACACCCTTTCCAGTGTTGGCTTGTTTGTCGAGGTTGATATGACCCCTTGACTAAAGCCCAGCCTTGTATGAGCCACTTATTTGCATATAGCGTGTGATGATTGCTTTTGATGTTTATCTGCTTTTGCTTCTCATCTCCTTTCTGTAGGAGTCGTATGATCAACTTTCGAGGAAGTTGAACGTACGTAGAGATAGACTTGAGTTGACTCACTGCCTGTGTGAGTCAAACTCTTGTTAGAGACCTCAACCTAGGGTTATAATTTGCATGATGACTATTAGGCTCGAGTCAGTCTCCCTTTTAGTATGTTATTCCTTTGGTCTCTGGTTAGGAGAAGTTTCTCCCTTGTTAAGGGGAACTACGTAGCCCTGATCCTCATACCAGATGAGGTACGTAGGCAGGAGATCGTGCGAGATCTCTCTGGGCAAACCTTTTCTTTTTTGCGTGTGTTTTGCTTGACAACTATCAGGCTCGAGTTCCCGACTCCCTGTTAGTCTGTGTGTTCACCCTTTTTGTTTCTTCTGACGTCTCAGCGTCTTCTTGGTGTTTGCTTGATATCTTTTAGGTCCGAGTACCAGACTCCCTGTTAGCTTGTCAATTTGATAACCTTCTTCCTTGTTGTGTGTGTTAGGAGATGGATGTAAGCCCAACGATTGGCATTCCGTTTCCTGCTGTTGTTGTTTGTTTGTGGAGTCAGATGTAAGACCATTGATTGGCTATCTGTTTCCTGTTTCTTTTGTTTGGAGTTGGATGTAAGACCAGTGATTGGCATTCCGTTTCCTTGTTGAGTTTCTTTTGACGTCTCAGCGTCTTTGCGTGTGTTTTGTTTCGGCGTGCGTTAGCCGAACTACGTTAGCTCTGATTCTCATTCCAAATGAGATACGTAGGCATAGGATGCGATATCCTATCGAGCCAGTTTCCCATTTCCCCAAACTACATCGACTCTGATGTTTATTTCTGACAAACTACGTAGGCCTAGGATGCGACATCCTGTCGAGTCCCCTTCCTCCGTCTCCTTTCGCCTGTTTATTCCAGTGTGTGCATTCTTTGAGCAGTTTATTAGCAACCTTATTCTATTCTTTTGAGCGTGGATCCCGTCGAGTACGACGGACGTGAGGGGTGCTAATACCTTCCCCTTGCGTAACCGACTCCCGTACCTTGTAATCTCCGGTCGCAAGACCATTTCCTTTCCAGGTTTACTTCGAGCGTTTCCTTTCCCTTCTTTGGGATAAATAACGCATGGTGGCGGCTCTGTTTGTGTCTTTTTTCCGCCGGTTGTTTTTCGCGTTGCGACAGACACCAGTGTTCGATGAGTCGACAAGTGTTCCATGTCGAAATATTCCATATTTTCCCTAGCAGGGTCGGGATTGTTATCTCCCTAACGGGTTCGAGATCGGTGTTGCCTCGGCAGCCAGGCCTGAAGGTTGTTGTTTCCCCTAGCGGGGTGGAGATTGGTATATCCCCAGCAAGTTGGAAGATGGTTGTTTCCTCAATGGAGGTGTGCGTCGGTAGCTTTTTCCCAGCGAAGTCCCCAAGCGGATCGGGTTCAGTGGAGGTCAGTCCCAGTGAGGGTTATTCTTTTCCTAGCACCAGTGCTATTCCCAGTAGGGTGGAGATTGGAGTGATATCGAATTCCTCAGTAGAGTGCCTCGAGCTCCCCAGTAGAGTCCCTTGAGGGGGATACTTGTTTCTGCATTCATCATTTAGAGAAGCATAGCATATTGCATAATAAATTGCGTAGCATTTCCATGGTTATGGAGCATTACGTTGTAAAAAAGAAAAATTATCATGCATAAGCATTGCAAGCATAAGCTAGTCTCAAGCCGTGGTTACCGTTTGAGAATCGGTTTATTTGGTTGGAAGATCAGCCTCAGCATTGCAAGCATCAGCTAGCCTTAGGCCGTGGTTACTGTTTGAGATTTGGTTTCACCGGATGGTGAAGATGTTACTCCGAGGAGTTTAGCATCGTGACGTTGGGTCAGCGGTATTCCCTAGTAGTGCGATACTGGAGGAGATTTCTGTCGTGCGAGATGGAAGTGGGAAGGTGTTACTCTGAGGAGTTTAGCATCGTGGTTTTAGATCAACAACATTCCCCAGTTAGTCCCCGACAAGCGTCTGCCTTGTTTTGACATATGTAGATGTCATCCCTGCGATACCGGTAAGTGTCGTGTCGATCCCCGTAATGTCTGGTCGAGTATCTTTTCTTTGGTGTCAGTAAACATCATTGTTCAATGTCAGTAAACGTCGAGTTCCTTCCCAGTCATTGGTAAATGTCTGGTCGAGTATCTTTTCTTTGGTGTCAGTAAACATCATTGTTCGATGTCAGTAAACGTCGAGTTCCTTCCCAGTCATTGGTAAATGTCAGGTCGAGTATCTTTTCTTTGGTGTCGGTAAACATCATTGTTCGATGTGAGTAAATGTCGAGTTCCTTCCCAGTCATTGGTAAATGTTTTGTCGAATATCCTCTGATATGTCGCCATCAGAGTGGTGGTTGGTGTTATTTCCGGCATTGCCCACCGAATTAGCATGGGAAAATGGAGAACGAGGTTCATTGTTTGGAAGCAAGATTGACATGAAGTTATCGGGGTCCAAATGCGGCGATCAGGGATCATCCGCGCGAAAAAAATAAATCAGAAAATTTTGGGGTTCAAGAAAAAGCAAAAATAATAATAATCCCCAGCGGAGCGCAAATTGTTTGTCTGTTCTTGGTATTCAACCACTCTTCACCCTGATCATCTGAAAGCCGAGGTTGTTCATATCGACAGGTTCACAGTGGATTGAATAGGGGCAGCTGTAACACCTCAAAATTTGCCCTCCTCTTCTTGGGACTAGTTTAGCATATTGCATTCCATTTTTAGGGCATTAGGCATTTTCATTTTGCATATCATTTGAAATAAACAGTCATCCTCCAAAGTCTTTTTCAGAAGAGGGAGATGTCACATGATTCAAGCCTGAGGGTTTCTTTAAGTTGATCACCAATCATCTGAGGGTTTGTGCTTCAATTAGGGTTTTCTTGGTTCTTCAGAGGTTGAGCATTATCTTGTTTGCAAGGATATGTCACCATCATCATGGTTATATATTGAGCTTGTTGGAGCTAGGGGTTTCATTTCTGAGCCATTTCCTCAAGTGGTGGAGGCTCAAGCTGATCAGAGCATTTCAGGGTCATCTGAAGACCTGAAAGTCAACTGTAAAGTCAACTGAGGGCTTTGAGGTGGGGAAATGAGTTTCAACGTCTCAATCATGTTCAAAAGAGGTTCATTTGTCATTAAAAACATATATCTTGAAGATTTTGAAGTCAGGACAAAAGTTTCCAAAAATGGAAAGTGACCTGTAATTTCAAGTTTCCAAAAATGGAAAGATTTGGTTCAAATTCAACTTGATTTTACATCATTAAAGAAGCTTCAAATGAATTTTTGGTGAACATGAAAGTTGAAGATCTTTCTCTCCTCTTTCCAAAAAGTCTAAAATCATGATCATTTGATGAATGGTTAGGAAGTTATGGTCCAATGATCACCAAGTGTGCATGGAAGTTCAACATGGCATAACTTTGGCTACAAAACTCCAAATTGAGTCACTCTTTTTGCAAATTGCTTCTTGTGACCAATATTTTTCAAATCCATCATTGCATTGCATGAAATTAAATCACATGATCATTTGTCCATGCATGAATAATTTGGAGGAAAAATGCATAATTCAAATCTGGTGCATTACACAAGCCATTGGACCATTCCATCATGTTCATAGGGTGGTTTTAAGTGAAAAAGAAGCTTGCATGTGCACTGTTCACGTGCACATGTCCATGCAAGGATGCATTTGCATTTTTGGTCATACACCCCGTATTTCATTAATTTTTCATTAGCCATGCTTAAACTTAATTTCAACATGATTAAGGAGGAGTATATAAGGCTAATCATAACAGAATTGGAGGAGAATCACATTCTAGATCTAGATTTCTCATTTCCCTCCATTTTTGCTCTCAATTGAAACTTCAAATTTCTCCACATAACTCATTGATTTTACTGCATAATCGTGTTCATTGATCATCATTGAGTACAAATCAAGCATTGGATTGGAGAATTTGGTGAAGAATTGTGCATACTCCAAGCTTGAACATGAAGATGGAACTTAAAGTCTGAACTATATCTAGGTGGAATCAGCTGACAATTCATACATAAAGCGTCAAGTCATCAACATGGGAGTGGATCTGGATCGTTTGAGCACTTGAATCCATTGTTTCATCTCACTGCTCTTCAAGAAGGTTGGATTTCGAATCTCATGATTCTTCATTTTATTGCCATAATTGTGTAGAGTTTTCAATGCTGATGATGCTGATATCAATAGATTTTAATTTGGTGAAGTATTGAATGAGATATGATGAGTTAAAATTTTATTGTGCATTATGTTTTTGTTCGATTTTCCTTGTTCATGGAGTTTTAGCCTGAATTGATGTTAGATCCTTGTTCCTGGTGATGAGACGAGTCGAACCATGTATAGTATGCCAAAATTTGCAAAAAAATTATTGAACGTTCATCATGCTCGCCGGAAAGCCGCCGGAGAAGATGACCGGAAGTCCTGTTCCGGTCATCTGGTTCAAATGGTTAGGGTTCCACTGTAGCGCCTTTCACCTTTGAATCTCCTGTTCGATTCCTCGTGTGGCCATGTTAATTTCCACTTAATTTCCCTTGCTATGCCTTAAGCGCTGCGTTTTGATGCAAAGCACTTGCAACCCTACGTTCCTCAGTTCGAACCCGGCTTCGCTTGGTTCCATTTTATTCCAATTGTTTTTGGCTGAGCGCGCCTATGACCTCACAGTCTCTAGTTCGATCCCTGCTTGTATATTCTCGAATTTTCCAATTGATTTTCTGAGCGCACTGTTGACTTGCATGGCCTTTGTTCGAATCTTGCTACTGGCATTATGTTGTTCTTCATTTCATTTCATTTTACATGATTCTCATTTGATTTCCATTTATTTTCATCAACTTCCCAAAATCACTAAAAATAGCATACTGGTCCAATTTAATTCAAATTTTTTGCTACATGTTCATTTGAATGTCTATTTTTTTGTTGATGTGAATTTCATGATTTGTGCATTGCTGGAATTTGAAATATGCTTGACTGTTTGAACATGGTGTAAAATGTGACATGTGGTGCTAATTGATTTGTGAAATGCTCATACTTGATCCAATTGCCTTGAAATTTGACATGCTTATTCTATACATGTGACATGATCTTGTGGCTTTTGTTTGGCATTTTTAGCACATTACATTACTGTTTTAGACACATGAATACATGGTGTGACAATTTGTGTCACACACTTGGATGTTGCTTGTGTTCATTTTCATTCCTAGGTCATTTGATCTCTTCTGATTCCAATTTTTTGCATGATGCTTGTGTTTAATGTGTTGAGCTTACATAAAAAATTTCATGATCAATGGATTCATTTCTGTTTTAATATGGAATTTCTATTCTTGATGTCCAATTGTGAACACCATTGTGTGCCTTTGCCTTATCTTGCTCATGTGAAGCCTTTGCCTTATGATTTGAGTTTGATCCTTTTTAGGACATGTTCTTGCTTGATTAAATGTGCTTCATGTGGAATATTGACTGCTGTTTTGACTATTTGCTTTGCCTTTGACCCTAGTCTTGGTACTAGTGGTTTGTACTCACCTTTTGAGCTTTGTATTTCAGGTTCAAGCATCTAGCTCTGGTGGTTGATGTGATCTCATTACTTGAGATGCAAATTACTTTGTCCACTAACCTGTGTTGTGTTGTAGGTCCCTTGGTGATGAACTCACTTGAGTTGTTTACACATAGGACTTGTATTGTGTACATATTGGAAGAGAACCACTGTGATTTTCTGTTTTGGTTTGTCTGAATACAATATTAATTGGTTAGCTTTTTGTACAGGTACATTAGCCGCTTCTAGCTTGCTTTTGCTTTGCTTTGGAGTGTGGTTAGTACACCACTGAGGTAGTTTAGCCTTCTAACTCCATGTAGTCTGGAAGCCCTGTCGTTTTTTTGGCAGGCGTTTGGCTGAAGTCCTCCTTAAGAGGCAATGACTGTGTTTGTTTATGTTTGTGCCAAAGACCTCCTTGTCGAGGCATGTTACTTGTTAAGTCCTCCTAAGTGAAGAGGCAATTGACAGATAGAAGGGACTAGTAGTCAGTCCCCTGTTAGTCGTTGAGTCGTTCATTATGCTCGCACTACGTGCTGACGCTCTTGAACCTAACCCAAGATCCTTGTATAGAGTCAGTCAAGTGGAATAGGGTCCCTCTTTCTGGACCCCCCCGCTTTCATTGATTCAAGCTCACCCAGGCCAGGGTTAAGAGCTATGAGGTCTAATCCTCATTACCTTTCATCTGCTCACCCTGACGGTCAATGTCAGTGGTTAAGAGCTTCGGACACCCATACAG
Source organism: Lathyrus oleraceus (assembly GCF_024323335.1). NCBI lineage: Eukaryota > Viridiplantae > Streptophyta > Magnoliopsida > Fabales > Fabaceae > Lathyrus > Lathyrus oleraceus. Next base: position 443,147,341 of record NC_066580.1, on the reverse strand, counting down.
TTTTGGCTTGTTTGTCGAGGTTGATATGACCCCTTGACTAAAGCCCAACCAGTTTGTCTGAGCCTCTTGTTTGCATATAGAGTGTGATGATTGCTTTTGATATGTTTATCTACTTTTCGCTTCTTATCTCCTGTTCTGTAGGAGTCGTATGATCAACTTTCGAGGAAGTTGAACGTACGTAGAGATAGACTTGAGTTGACTCACTTCCTGTGTGAGTCAAACTCTTGTTAGAGACCTCAACCTAGGGTTATAATTTGCATGACGACTATTAGGCTCGAGCCAGTCTCCCTTTTAGTTCGTTATTCCCTTGGTCTCTGGTTAGGAGAGTTTCTCCCCTGTTAAGGGGAACTACGTCGCCCTGATCCTCATACCAGATGAGGTACGTAGGCAGGAGATCGTGCGAGATCTCTCCGGGCACACCTTTTTTCTTTTTGCGTGTGTTTGCTTGACAACTATTAGGTCCGAGTTCCCGACTCCCTTTTAGTCTGTGTGTTCAACCTCTGAGTTCCTTTTGACGTCTCAGCGTCTTCTTGGTGTTTATGTGACAGCTACTAGGCTCGAGTTCTAGACTCCCTTTTAGTTTGTCAATTGGAGAACCTTTGGTGTTCGCTGGTTAGCGATTGTTTATTCGTTTGGAGTCGGATGTAAGCCCATTGATTGGCATTCCGTTTCTTGTTTGTTTTGTGGAGTCGGATATAAGTCCAGCCATTGGCATTCCGTTTCCTTGTTGAGTTTCTTTTGACGTCTCAGCGTCTTGGTGTTGTGTTTTGTTTCGGCGTGCGTTAGCCGAACTACGACAGCTCTGATTCTCATTCCAAATGAGATACGTAGGCATAGGATGCGATATCCTAGCGAGCCCGTTTCCCATTTCCCCGAACTACGTTGACTCTGATGTTTGTTTATGACAAACTACGTAGGCCCAGGATGCGACATCCTGCCGAGTCCGCTTCTTCCGTCTTCTTTCACCTGTTTATTCCAGTGCGAGTGAATTCTTTGAGCAGTTATTCAGCAACCTTTTCCTATTCTTTTGAGCGTGGATCCCGTCGAGTACGGCGGACGTGAGGGGTGCTAATACCTTCCCCTTGCGTAACCGACTCCCGTACCTTGCAATCTCTGGTCGTAAGACCATTCCTTTCCCTTTTTCAGGTTTACTTCGAGCGTTTCCTTTCCCTCCTTTGGGATAAATAACGCACGGTGGCGGCTTTGTGTGTTTTTCCCGCCGGTTGTTTTTCGCGTTGCGACAACCTGGGAAACAACAAACTAATAGGGAGACTAATACTCGAACCTAATAGTTGTCATGCAATCAACATCCCTAAGTCGAGGTATCTAACAAGAACTTAACTCACTCTGGAAGCGAGTCAACTCAAGTCTAAACTCTACATACGTTCAACTTCCTCAGAAGTTAATCGTACGACTCCTAAAGAAACGGAGATGAGAAGAGGAAAGAAAATAAACACACCAACACAAGTGAACAAGCATCACACACTATATCCATACAAGAGTCTCAAACAATGGGTGGGCTTTAGTCAAGAGGGGTCATATCAACCTCGACAAACAAGCAAAACTGTAAAGGGTAATCTGTAGCTCTTAACCACTAACATTGAACGTCAGGGTGAGCAGATCAAAATGGTAATGAGGATGAGACCTCATAGCTCTTAACCCTGGCCAGGGTGAGCTCATGACACAGAAAGCGTGGGGATCCAGAAAGTGGGATCCTTTTCCACTTGACAGACTCTAGACAAAAGATCTGGGGCACATGTTCAGAAGCATCAGCACGTAGTGCGAGCATAAAGAACGACACACTGAATAACGGGGAATCGGTTACAGATCCCTACCTTCCGTCAATTGCCTCTTCTCTTGGAGGTCTTATCAAATATAACACACGCCTCTTCTTGGAGGTTTTTGGGCACAAATTTAAACAAACACAAACAGAGCCTCTGAAGGAGGACTTGCCAGCAAAATGCCTGTCAAAAATGTGACAGGACTCCAGACTACATGGAGTAAGAAGCTAACTACCTGAGTGGTGTGTCAACCACAATCCAATGCTCAAGCAAGAGCTAAAGCAAGTAAGCAACTAAGGTACATGTACAAAGACTAAACAGTTAGTACTTCAGTTATAAAACCAGAAGACAAGCAATGAAACCCTCTAACTGCTACACAATTCAATGCATAAGTGCCCTGGCACTCAAATGAGCTCATGAGCTCACCATATCAATAAAAACCCTACAAAACAAAAATAGGTCAGAACTCAATGCATTTTGTATCTCACAAGGTGAGAACAACTAATCATCAATGATGAGTATCCACCTGAAACAAGCGACAAAGTTAGTTTATGTATATCCAATCAAACACAACAAAGCATAAACAGACAATGGCATGAGATGAATTAAATCAAGATCACTCCAAATCAGAAGTAGGGTCCTTCAAATGACCACCCTATAATCCATACTCCAATGATCCAAAATCAACCATAAACCCCTTGAAAACTCAAGTAGAACAAGCTTGCACTCAAAACTTGCTCACACCTCCTCAAACACTTCTCAAAGCCTCCAAAAGATGTGAGAACCCCAAATAAACTCCAACCAATGATCACAAGCCCCAAACAGAACCATATGAACACCTAAACACCAATCACCAAGGCCAAAGACCCACCATACCTCAAATACCATTCAATTACTCCAAAAGCTCCAAAATAGGCCTAAATCACCTCAACAAGTCACCACAAGTCTCAAACCATTCCAAAGTTCAAAAGTCAGTAGGATCATGCTTCTAAAATCATCTCTAATGAGTCACAAATCCATCTTATAAGCCCATCAATTCATCTCATACCAAAAAGAACCTCCACTCCCTCAATACCTTATAAGTCTCCTTGAGAATTCACTAGTGTTCCCAACCTTCAAATAAGCACCAAATGAAGAATGAGTTGAATGAATGTGCCAATAAAATGATTCAAGACTCACAAATCAGGGATCAAACCAATGCAAAAGAGGCAAAGGCTCACACTACAAAGAAAACCTCAAACCAAGTCAAAGAATGGACCACGCAACGCACCACATGGCGCCTACTCAGCCAAAACCCTAGCCAACACAGACGCCAGAACTCTGCTCCGGTCGTCTTCTCCGACGAGCCCCCGGTGGCTCCCACGGCGGCGCCACCTCAAAAATTTCCAGAAATCCACCAGACCACCACCATTCCACTCCGTTTTCGATGCTGATTCCAAATATCCTATTAGATTCTCCTAATTCTTCCTAGGTTTTGCAAATCGAAGAAGAGAAGTTTCTAGATCCAAACTTCCAATCACAACTATGTCCTTAATACTCACTCAATCTCAATTCTAATTATATATTCGTGACCTACACAACACGATCTTTAATTCTATGACCTAAAATCAGCAAAAGGAGAGAGTGAAATTGGAGTCACCTGGAAATGGAGATCTCTGAAATCACATTCTCACAAGCTCAGCTGCTCCATATCAACTCCTTTGAACTTCCTTTGAAGCTTTATGCAAAAAGCAATGGCTGAAACCTCTTGACTGCACCTCAATTTCCAAATCCGATCTTCATGATAATGCACTTGAACTGCTCGATTTCTTGAAGAATTACACCAAACGATGGATGATTCTTGACCAGTGAAGCATGAGGATCAAGAATATGCAATGATCTTTGAGAATTGTGTGAAGAAAATGCAAATTCGAAGAGAGAGATTTTTGAGAGAGTTTCTTCAATTCTAGATCTGAAAATGCAGTTATGGCAGTTATGATTAGGGTTTCACTATTTATATTCCTTGCTAATAACACTGCTAATCATTTTAGCCATGTACTAATCATGATTAGTGAGTTATCATGCCAATTGGAAAAATTCAAATTAAGCTCCCATGGCCATAATGCACGTGCTCATCCCCATGCTAGGATTTTAATCCACTCAAGAACAACCAATGGTCAGGATTTGAAGATTATTTTGCTTGCATCTTAAGCCAAGAATGAATGGTGAAGCCTTGCCTTGATTCTTTGTGAATATTGACTTGTAGCATGATATCATCCTTAGAACAAATGTGAAATAATGTGACTTTTGACCATGATTCCTTGAGGCTTAGTTTTCACAATTGAGTAAAATGATGTCATTTTGAGATGCCTTGAACATGAGAAGCACTTTGCAAAAAGAATGAACCAATTTGAAGCATTATATCAAAAGTTATGCCATTTTGAATTTCCATGCACACTTTGTGATCAAATGACCATAACTCCTCAACCATCCATCATATGGACATGAATTAGGACTTTTTGGAAAGGGGAGACAAAGATCTACAACTTTCATGTTCACCAAACATCCATTTGAAACTTATTTGATATTGCAAAGTCAAGTTGAAAGTGGACTAAAAACTTGCCAAATTTGAAAACTTTGAATTATAGGTCATTTTCCATTTTTAGTAACTTTTGCCATGACCTTTGAATCTTCAAGATGGATGTTTAGAATGATGAATAGACCCCATTTGAACATGATTGAGGTGTCTCAACTCATTTCCCCATCTCATAGCCCTCAGTTGACTGCACAGTTGACTTTTGGTCCTCAGATGACCTTGAAATGTCTTGATCAATTTGAGCCTCTACCACTTGGTGAAATTGCTTCAAAATGAAACCCTAGCTCATGTAAGCTCCTTATAATAATCATGTGATCCTCATCCCAAGAAAATACCTCATCTCTTTGAGAAACCCTAGTTGGAAGAATTGCATTGATTAGGGTGGACCAGAGGTCACAACCCTAATCCAGAGGAATTTGAGGATGAACTTTGAAACCCTTGATGATGATAGAACCATGATGATGGTGATATATCCTTGCAGATAAGATGATGCTCACAAACTTTGAAGAATCAAGAAATCCTAATTGAAGCCCATACCCTCAGATGGTTGATGATCAATTCATAGAGACCCTCAGGCTTGAATCACCTAACTTCCCCATCTTTTGAAAAGACTTTGGAGGATGACCTTCTCAATTTCATATGAGATGCAAAATGCAATGCCTAATGACCTAAAACATGAAATGCAATGCCCCAAACTAGTCTCAAGAAGAGGAGGGCAAATTTTGAGGTGTTACACTTTCGACCTTTTTGCGCAGCTCAACATCAATTCAATGGTGAGTATTTGTTTCGGATCTGAAACTATTTTCAAGTTTATCGCATATAAACTATTTTGGTGTAAGTATTATTTTTATTAGACTAAATTGTTGCTGCAAGAATGTGCATGCAGGTATGCATTTTCCCTACTTAGTTTTTCTACTTAAACATTAAGCATGGAGAAGAATATCAAAATGAGAAATATATTGCTACTGCTATTTTTGTTGTTAATTTTTTAAAATTAATTTAAGCGCGTTTTTTATATATGTATTGATGGATGCAAATAAATGAAAAAAAACAACTTTGGTTCAGTGGTTGAGGCGTTGGTTTGCTTCCCATAGGTCTTGGGTTTGAACTAGGTGTTCCCTTTTCTACCTTTTTTAGTTTTTTTGTTCTTTTTTCCATTTTTAAAAGCATCATATTATATATATTTATAGATGCAATTTGTTGACAGCAATAAGACCATGGAGGGAATGGTTGAAGCTTCACTTCTCTCTCCCCCATGTTAAGGGTTCAACCTCTTGTAGCCATTTTTCATCACCGCTTTTTTTCCCATTTTTTCACCCTTATTTTTCGTGATCTTTCACTTTTTTTCAACCATCCAAATTTTGTTTTCTTTCTGATTTTTTTATGCTTAATTCTTATTTGTGACATTGTCTTTGCAATTTAATTTGTTTTTATTTTTTTTATTTATTTTCCCCTGATTACGGCCATTTCAAAAGTGCCTCGTGAATGTTTCAAAAAGTGTGATACTTATTGGATTTTTCTTTGTTTCTTTGATTTATTTTCATGGTTAATCATCTAACTTTGATCTATGGATTCAACACTTCCCATGTCGTTATTCCACCGATTATTTTTTCAATATATTGATAACATTTTATCGCGTTTTGACTCATCGTATACGACATTTCCATTGTTGTCAATATTCTTCCGTCTTCTTTCATCTATGTTTAACACCTGTACACTACTGTCGCATTACGCGAAAAACCGGCGGGAAAAGACACAGAGCCGCCACCGATGTTGGCAAACTTCTTCCCTAAAACAGATCCATCCTTGACACCAATGTTCTCCCAAGCCTTTCCCACTTGCTCCAATCTCACTGGATCACTCCGCTTCTCAAAGTACACACTTTCAGCTATCTCAGCATCTAGCGCTCTTCCATTCATGATAAACCCCAACTGACGGAGAGAAAGAACCGGGTTGTAGTTGATGCAACCTTTAGTTCCTATGAGTGGAACATTACGAAACCCTCCACAACTCATAATGATATTGCGCACATTAAACCTGTAAGCTTGCCACTTGATATCATAGGATGTGAGTGACATAATCCTCTGAGTCCACTTATGAGTGTTCTGAGTATCCATAAAAGGTCCACTGGTTGGTAGAAAGGACAAGAACCATCTGAGTAGCAAAGGGAGACAACACCTGATAGCTCCACCCTTACCATGCCTGCTGTGGATAGCATAATAAGTGTCAGCTAACAAGGTAGGAACCGGGTTTCCTCCGATGAAAATAGTGATTGCTGCAAGGTCCACAAAATTATGCATACTCAGGAATAAGACAACTCCACAGATCATGACAGCTAAATGAGCATTGAAAGCTTCCCAATTCCCTTTCTTCGCTTCCTCCTTAGCCATTCTCACCAAGTACTTCAAAGGCAAACCCATGACATCACCATTCGGTTTCCAATTATCACTCACTTCTTTAATACTCAAATAGAGAGCCTTAGCAACAACCCCGAAATCCACCTCCTCTGGCACATCTAGGAAGGGTACCTGGTATCTGATTCGAACATTCGTAAGGATGGAATACTCTTCAAGAGTGGGAGCCAACTGATAGTCCTGAAAGGTAAAGCAACGGAGCTCTGGATCATAGAACTGTAGGAGCATCTGCAGAGGTACCGGATCAACCACTATCTTCAACAGTGTCAGAATATCCCCGTATCGATCATCAAACACCTTCTAATTACAACCGGTTACCAGATTACTCAACTCTACCAAAGATGTCAACGGCTCACGGTAGAAACTGTAGGTGCAAGTCTTCCTCTTCAACTCTGGAATGGCTGCCATCTCTCACTGTGAACAGACTCCTGAATGAACCTGAGAAATGGTATGCATGAGCAAATTAGCTTTTTTCCTTTTCTTTTCTTTCATTTTTTTTGCATTATTTTTTTTTGAAAATAAACATGCTATGATGCAAATGATGCAATTATGACTGGTTGGCTGTGTATCACGGAGCACAGGATCATAACTTCGGCATCGGAACCGGAACCCACAAATCAAGGTCATCTGAAACCCATACTTCTGAACCAAGTCACCAACAGGACCAAACAGAAGTCACCACCAGGATACGGTCACCCACAGATCAAGTCACCAACAGATCAAGTCACCAACAGTACCTGTAATGATTCATTCCCGCCCCACTCACGGGTGTCATCTAGGCCAGGGTAAGGTCAAGAGAAACACAGGATAAACGATCCTTTCAAGAATATCATCATATACACACCAGATGTATGTAACGATAATACCCCATCAGAATCTGAACTGCTCGTGATATCATGTTCCGCTAAGTGGCGCCATACCACCAGCTTCCCATGAATCACTCTATTCCTAGGTGTCCTAAAGTTCACTCATAGCCTGGGTATTAGACCTTTTACCTCTTGTAACTCCCACCCCATAGAGAGACAGATACACAGCCAGCACAATGAAAATATGATGCATGCAAACATAGATGCAAACATATATGCAACCATAATAATCACAACATAATAATAATAAATGCAATAAATAAAACAGTAAAAGCAACCAAAACCATCCTAAAGAGCGCTAGGATTGACTCACTTAGGGAAGATGGACCAGCAATAGGTCAACTTCTCGAGTTGTCCCCAGCAGAGTCGCCAGCTGTCGTATTACGCGAAAAACCAGCTGGAAAAGACACAGAGCCGCCACCGTGCGTTATTTATCCCAAAGGAGGGAAAGGAAACGCTCGAAGTAAACCTGGAAAGGAATGGTCTCACGACCAGAGATTGCAAGGATCGGGAGTTGATTATGCGAAGGGAAGGTATTAGCACCCCTACGCATCCTTCGTACTCGACGGGATCCACGCTCGAAAGAAAAGAATAAGGTCGCTAAATAACTTCTCAAACACTGCACGAAACTGGGATAGAACATAGATGAAAGAAGACGGAAGAAGATGACTCGGCAGGATGTCGCATCCTGGGCCTACGTAGTTTGTCAGACACAAACATCAGAGTCGACGTAGTTCGGGGGGACGGGGAACGTGCTCGCTAGGATGTCGCATCCTATGCATACGTATCTTCTCTAACCAGAGGAAGAATCAGAGCACTCGTAGCTCGGCTAACGCACGTCAAACAAACACTGAAAGAAGACGCTGAGACGTCAAACGAAACACACAACGTAAACGGGGAAACGGAATGCCAATCGCTGGGCTTACATCCGACTCCGAACAAAGAAACGCACACAGGAAACCGAATGCCAATCGCTAGACTTACATCAGACTCCAGACAAAGAAACGCAAACAGGAAATCGACGGCCAATCGCTGGACTTACGTCAGACTCCAGACAAATGCACACGAAAAGAAGAAGGGTCTCGATTGCAACTAGGGCAAGAGAAAGGGAAGGTCTCAATCGCAACGAGGGCGAGAGACAAGGATCAAAGTTAGTTGTCAGTCAAACTCGACAAGACATCGCATCTCGTGCCTACGTATCTCATCTGGACATGAGAATCAGAGTTGCCGTAGTTCGGCCAAACCATTTCTATTTGTTTTGTGTTTTTTAAGTGAACAACGTCACTACGCAATCTACCGGATGCTCGACCTTTGGAGACTTACTCGCCTGTAGTAGAAGGAGTCAACGTGTTCTTAAGAGGGGATAAATTTGGTTTGTGTTTTAGGAAAGCTCACGCAGGAAAGGAAGTCCTAGACGAAGGAACCGTGCTACCTTAATTGACATGCAAACGAGACTACGTGAAGTCTAGCAAACCTAGGGGATACAATCACACCACACAAACACATACAGCATGAAGTAAACACACCAACAAGGGGCTCAAACATCAAGGCTGGGCTTTAGTCAAGGGGTCATATCAACCTCGACAAACAAGCCAACTGGAAAGGTATCTGAGGCTCTTAACCACTGACATTGACCGTCAGGGTGAGCAGATGAAAGGTGATGAGGATAAGACCTCATAGCTCTTAACCCGGGCCTGGGTGAGCTTGACTCAATGAAAGTGTGGGGATCCAGAATGAGGGACCCTACTCCACATGACTGATTCTAGACAATGACCCTGGGTATTTATTCAGAATGCGTCAGCACATAGTGCGAGCAAGATGAATGACTCAACTGAATAGCAGGGGATGGATTGCACATCCCTTCTATCTGCCAATTGCCTCTTCACTTAGGAGGTCTTTGAAGTACAGGGCACAAACATAAACAACCACAAACATTGCCTCTTAAGGAGGGCTTCAGACAGGTGCCTGCCAAAGATAGCAGGTCTTCCAGACTACATGAAGTCAGAGAGGTTACCTAGGTGGTGTGCCAACCACAAGCAAAGCAAAGTTCAAATAATGAACTTAAAGCAGCTAATGTACCTGTGTAAACAACCAAACAATCAGTATAGTATTCAGACAAAACAAACAACAGACAAACAACAGTGGTTTCCAACAAGTATGCCCAATGCAAGTCAAGTGCCACTCAAGAGAGTTCATTTCCAATAGTCCTACAACACAACAAGGTTAGTCAACCCAAAATAATTGACATCTCATGAATTGATATTGCATCAACCACTAGGGATAATAGCTTGAACCTGAAATGCAAAGCTCAAATTGTGAGTTCAAACCACTAGCTCAAAGGCTAGGGTCAAAGGTGGGGCAACAAGTCAAAACAGAAACTAAAACTCAACATGGATCACATTTAATCTATCATGAACATGTCCTAAAAAGGACCAAGTCAAAAGCATTAAGCAAGGCCAGGCAATGAACAAGATAAGGCAAGACACACAACATGATTATCAATTGGACATACAAAGTGAGAAAATGCACATTAAATCAGAAACACATCCAATAATCATGAAACTTTTTGTGCGAGCTCAACATATTAAACATAATCATCATGCAAAAATTTGGAAACAGAGGACATTAATTGGCATGGATATGAAAATGAATAAGATCAATGTCAAATTGTGTGACACACATTGTCACACCTTAAGTCCATGTGTCCCAAACAGAGAAGGAAATTGCAAAAAGTGCCAAATAAAATCTCACAAATCGTGCATCATGTTGTGAATCATCAAGTAAAATTTCATGGCATTTGGACAAGTAATGAGCATTTCACACCAATTTGAATGAGGCATGGCATAATTGTGTACATGTTCAAATAATTCCACACAATCAAGAATCCAGAAGAGATAAAATCATGAAATCACCCTACAAAAATACTAGACATCCATATGATCAAGTAGGAAAAAACCTGGAATTAATTGGATTAATTTTCAATTAGTTATGAATTTTTGAATTTGGAAGAAAATAATTGAAATAATGTTGAATTAATTGGAAATGGTATTAAAAATGGAATTGGGTAAAATGTTGCAGGTGGGAATCGATCCCTGTAGGCGTCAAAACGCCAGCGTTTTGTTCAATGAAGGAAATCAGAAAAAAGAAAATGGGAATGCCTTCGCTGAGAATCGAAGGAGGTAAGGACCAAAACGACGCCGCCCTCATTAAATGAGTTGGCAGCCAACTCATCAGTCCAAGGTTGCGTGGAAGCGGTCAAATGAACGATGTCCAACCAAATTGCCATAAGGCGCTCGCGTGGCATACAACATGTATAAACCCTAGCGCCAGCCAGGTCTGTACAGACGACGGCGGTCAAGGCGGAAACCACCGTCTCCTACCTTGAGACGGTGGAGGAACAGTAATGATCTTCAAGAAAAAATTCCAGATTCGCATAAAAATTACATCACCAGAAATCTCTTGCCATGCACAACATGAATCTATCATCAATTTGGTCTAATTCATCCTAAATCACGAGAATCGAAGGGAAATATATTTGACATTCAAACTTTAAATCAGCATAACTCTCTCAATACCTCACCAAATTTTATGAAATTTATATCAGCATGCTCAGCGTGAGAGGCTCTACATAAACATGGCAAAAGAATGGAGAATAGTGAGATTCGAAATTTCACCTTCTTGAAGAATAATGTGAGGAAACAGTGTGTTCGGGGCTCCAGTAACGTCCAGATCCACTCTATCAACTCTGATATGAAGCTTTGTGTATGTATGGATGCTTAAATCCACTTGAATCCAGCTCAAACTCCATGTTCCATGTTCACCTTCAAGCTTGGTGTGTGCATGATTCTGGCACGAATTGGACAAAGCAACGGTTGATTCTTGCTCTAAACTGCACCAGGATCACCAATCTACCAAGAAAATTGGTGTTTATTGTAGCACCTCAAATTTGCACCTATCATTGTGCATATCATTTCATATTAGGTCATAGCATATCATGATCCATTGCATAACATTTTGCATTGTCTTCAGTTGCCTCAAGAGCAAGTAAGCAAAGGATTAGGTCAAACTGATCAGGAGATCAGTCAACCAATCAAGCAAGGTTGTTCCTCAAGGAATCAAAGCCCCAGGGTTTGTCCAACAAGTTCACATGACTTGGAGGTCTTTTTGAAGTGTTCAAGTCAAGGGTTGAAGGCTCAGAGGTCATCAGTCAATGCACAGGCAGGCAGAAAACCCTAAACAGTCAACAATCAGTCAAAGCAATGGATGGTGGCCATTCTTGCAGAATTTGGGCACCATGATCAATCATCAAGAGTTCATATGTCTTGGGACATCATTTGAAGTCAAAATCTCAAGGAACTAGGGTTTGGAATTCATCAGAAGTGCACAGTCAAGTCCAAAACCCTAGAAAGTCAAAGTTGGTCAACTGTGTTTGATTCTTTGGATTTGATGGATAGAAATGATTTGAAGGAGCTTATTCATGTCCTAATAGGCCTCATGTGTCATGGCAATCAACATCATGGAAGAATTTGAAGCAAATCAGAAAAATTTCCAAAAATAGAAACTGGACCTGTAATTTCAACTGCCAAAAATAGAAACTTCTTGATCCTCAACTTGCATCATGATACAAGCTTCAAATGAATTTTTGCCCAACATGAAAGTTGAAGATCTTGTCTTCCCATTTTCAAAAAGTCCAAGAACTCTCAAATCCCATGTGTGGTTGTCAAGATATGATCAAATCATTTTCACAAAATCATGAACTTCAACAAGCCATATCTCTCAAACCATAAGGCCAAATTTGGTGGGGTTTTTTCCTACAAACCACATTTTTCATCCTCTTTCCAAAAATATAAATTTCACTCATCAAAACCCTACCATTCAAAATGGCATTTTTGGACCTTTTGCATTTAAAATCAAAGTTTGACCAAACTTTGACTTTTTGAATTAAGACTTTTTTCACCAATTGGCCAATTGGGAGAGGTTTCATATGTTATTTGTGACTTGTTCCAATTCCTAAATCATCATCATACCACCATTACACTTCATTTTGACCAAAGTTGCATAAGTTGTTATTTTTGCAAATGGTGTGAAAGGAGCAAATCAAGTACAGCATTTCACAAGCAAAGGCAAGACAGCAAATTGGATGTCCTTTTCTGCTCATTCCAAGGCCCATTCGACCAAGCATTGCACCTCCATGACTCACTTGTACACAATTAGCAAAATGGCATTTTGATTTCATTTGACAAAACCTGATTAGTACATGATTAAGCAAGGATAAACAGAATATATAAGTGCATTTTTCTGCCATTTGCAACCCTAGCCACCACTTGGAAACCACAGAAAAACTGTATTCTCTCCTCTCTTGCTAATTGGCATTTTGATTCGAATTGGGAAAATCAACAAAGCACACAAGGAATCCTCGTCTCCTTCATCATTTGGACCACATTTGGAGGCATTTTTCATCATCAAACTCCTGCTGTAACAGTGCCTTCTAGCTCTGTTTTCATCAAGCTCCAACAATGGCAGCTAGTGATTTGAATGCTTGCAAGCTTTGCTGAGTTCAAGTGCCTCAAGGATTCATCATTCCAAACAAAGAGCTGCACCTGTCTGAGCTGAAGACCACTAAAGCAACCCTGTTTTCGATTTCCTTCCAAAACAAGTAAGTTTTCAACTTCCCCCATTCCCCAACTTATGCCATGTGTTAGATAGGTTTTGGTTTGCTGGTTGCTTTAAACTTGGTCTCATGTAAAATAGTTGAGTATATTATTAGAAACCTGGAAATGAAAAATGATGCTCACATGATGCTTTGCTCGATTTCTGATACACAGCATGTTTTGTTGAAAATTGATGTTGGTTTCTCATTCACCTTGCCATGCTGAGCATTTTTATGTATGTGTTTTTAATTTCTGGAAATTTCTTTGAAATTTCGAATTGTTGATGATGATGTTCATGTTGCTGTTCAAACCTTAGAACTTGCCCAGATTTTTGCTTGAATGTGTATGGTTGTTGCTGTTAGATGTGCATTGAGTGTGACTGCATCATTGCCATGTTGTTTGCGTGCTATTTTGGAGTTTCAATTGCTTTGATTTTGCTTGAGAATGCTGAATGCCATGGCTGCTAAAACCTAAATGCATGAGCTCTGCCCAGAAATTCCATGTGATGTGTTTTGTTTGTTTGTTAATTACTGTTGTTTAGTACTGATGATTAATGGCCAGGCTTAATTATTGAGGTTTGTTCATTGATTCATGTTTGGGATGTTGATGCACGATGATGTTAATGCCTTGCTGTTCATGAATCCTGTTATATTTGCCCGAAATCCTGTTACATACATACATATGTGTTGGACACTATTGCTGCTGGTGACTATAGGATGCTTGGTCGAATGTTGTTTATGATGTTGATTACATGAATGCATTTTGCTGCTGTTTGAAACCTTATGAACATGCCTAGAGAATCCATGTGAACCATGTTGAATGCTGTTGTTTCGCTGCTGTATGAATATTACCATTGCCATGTTAGTGGTTTGTTTGTTGGAATTTCAATTAATGATGATGTTGATGATACAATGTTGAAAGCCATGCTGCTAAAATCCTGCTGCTGTATTGAATATGTCCAGAAAATCAATGATTTGTGTTTGTCGTGTTTGGTTATGGCCACTTGATTGTTGCATTGATTATTATGTTAACATGTTGCAATGCCTTGCTGTATTAGAAACCCTAGCTGCATGAAACAATCCCCAGAATTTGAAGTTGGATTGGTTGTTGTTGGTTTCTCATGCGCATGTACTGTTCCATTGGCTAGTAGCCAATAGGAACATTTCCTCAGCGTAACCAAAACGCTGCAGTTTGGTTAAGTGGCGCCCAATATTACAAAATTGCCATCCTGTTGACTTTGTTTGACCATTTTTACCATGCTCTTGTTCATGCTTGCTACATTATTTCACTCAACTTCAAAAATCAATTTCTCATTCATTTTAATTCCAAAAATTCTGATTCTTTTTCCATCATGTTCATGATTAAGTCTAGTATTTAATTATGATTTTTAATGATTTTTCCATTGGCTGGATTTTTTATTGGCAATTATTTTTCCAACATGTATGCATAAGTGATACTTTTGGCCATTTCAATTGTGAAATAATGATGTTGCACCCAATGAGCTTGGAATTTTTTGTGATGAAACTAGACATGATCACCTTCATTTTGGTATAAAGTTTGTGGATTTCCCATTTGTGGATTGCTGGTTATGAATTTTTGAAGTTGGAGGTTACATTTGGTGTCATACCATGATCATGCATTTTCCCTAATTTTGTTGACATGCTTCCTTGCATCCAATTGACCTCAAATTTTGCATGAATCATCTATCACATGTCCAGTTCATGTATGAATTTTCTTGGAATTAATTGTGCAACTTTCCATTTGATTGTGATTTTTCTTCCATGCTTAGTCATTTGTTGACTTTTTGTGCTATACATTGCCAAATCTTTTGGGAAATCCTCATAACATATCACATGATCATGAAATTTCATATGTGATAACTAGACATCTCAAATTTTGCATTGGTGTTAATCTCATTCATTTCTCATCTGTTTTCAATTTGATATGATTTTTTGAAGTTGACCCATGCTTGTTGACTTTCTTTGTACATGCTTGAACTTGGTTTGACTTCATGATTTTAGTTGACTGCCTTCCTCTCATCCAAATGCCATGAAATTTTACATGTCTACCATGTTAGATGTTAGGATTGAGTGTGATTTATTTGATGATTTTTGAGATTGTTTAGGTTGACTTTTGATGCAAGTCATTCTGTTGACTTTTGTATGCTTTCCTTTGCCTTACTTTGATTTCAAATGTTCATGAAATGATCATAATGCATGATTTGAATGTGGGCCCAATTGTGATTGCTTTCTAATTGGTTGACTTTGACTTTGAGTTGACTTTTCCTTGCTGCCTTGACTTTTTCTTTCATCTTTGACCCTAGGCTAGCCCTAGTGGTCCTTTGGACTTATGTTGAGTTCATCTGTTTCAGGTTGAGCATAGTGCTTCCAAGATCATACCAATTTGATTGATGTTTGTTTGTCTATATTGTGCTAACCTTTTGTTTTGTAGGTGACTCATGTAACTTGAGTCTTGCTTTGCACAGTTGACCTTCTGTGGTTGACTGTTTATCCATTTCCTTTGGTTTTAACTGTTGAACTGTTTACTGATTGGTTTGAATTTTTCAGGTACTTTAGTTGCTTAAGTTCTCTGAACTTGCTTGCTTTGCTATTTAGCATTTTCTTTGAGGTATAATCTCTTTTACTACATGTAGTCTGGAGACCCGGTCTGTTATTTGACCGGGCAAACTGTCTGAAGTCCTCCTTAAGAGGCAATGCCTGTGTGTGTTTAAATTTGTCCTAAGCAGGAAAAGTCCTTCAAGTAAGGCAATTGGTGGAAGGTAGGGATAAGTAGCCTATCCCCCACTATTCAGTGTGTCCTCTCTTTGCTCCCATTACATGGTTGAAGCATTGAGATAAAACCCAAGATCTATCGAGTCAATAATGGGGAAAGAGTTCCATCTTTCTGAATTCCCCCACTTTCTATTATTTGATGCTCTCTCTGATCTGAGATAGAAGCAATGAGGCACACCCCTCATCTCCTTTCATCTGCTTCACCTTAGCCTCTCAATGGCAAGGTTAAGAGCACACTTACCCCATTCCAGTTGGCCCTAGTGCCTAACCTTTGATGTTTGAGCCCCCTTGTTGGTGTGTTTATTTTATGCTGTATGTGTCTGTGATTGCTTTGTTTGCCTCTTTAGGCTTTAGTTTAGGCTTGCCCTTGTGCAAGATAGGTTGTGCTTGACTTGCCCTTGTGCAAAGTCAAGTCTGTGTGGCTTGCTCCCTGTGTGAGCCATGTTTAACTGTTTTGCCGAACTACGGCAACTCTGATTCTCATGTTCAGATGAGATACGTAGGCACGAGATGCGATGTCTTGTCGAGTTTGACTAACCACTAACACTAACTCTTTTCTCTCACCCCTGTGTGATTGAGATCTCTTCTTTTCTCTCGCCCTCGTTGTGATCGAGACTTTCTCTTTCTCTTGCCCTAGTTGCAATCGAGACCCTTGCTTCCTGTGCAAGCCTTGTCTAGGATAGGTTGGCCCGTGTGCCATTTAGCTAGAAACCTTAACTTAGGGTTGACTTTGCATGACAACATCTAGGCTCGAGTCGTAGTCTCCCTAGAGTTGTGTCTCCCTCTGTTATCTGGTTAGGCTAGATCCTTCTCCCTGCGTAGGGGAACTACATCGCCCTGATCTTCACACCAGATGAAGTATGTAGGCAGGAGATTGAGCTGATCTCTCCGGGCGCCTTTTCTTTCTTTTGTGTGTGTTGTCTGACCTTTGCTAGGCTCGAGTCCCTGACTCCTTAGCATTTGTTGTCTGTCTGTTTGCTTGCGTTTGACAGTTGTAGGCTGAGTCCCAGACTCCCTATCTATCTGTTGTGTTGTTTAGGTTCGGATGTCAATGTAAGTCCAGTGATTGGCATTTGGGCTCCACGTTTGCCAGTGTGAGTTTGTTTGGTTCGGATGCTGATGTAAGTCCAACGATTGGCATTCAGGCTCCACGTTTGCCTGTGTTCGTCTGTTTTGTTTGTGCGTGTCAGCCGAGCTACGAATGCTCTGATTCTTCTCTCGTTCGAGAAGATACGTATGCATAGGATACGATATCCTAGCGAGCATGTTTTGTCTCCCCAGTCCGAACTATTTCGACTCTGATGTCTATGCCTGATAGACTAAGTAGGCCCAGGATGCGACATCCTGCCGAGTCGGTTTCAGTCAGTTTCTTTCGTCTCTTTCAGCCAGTGTGTGTGAGTTTGAGCAGTGTTTAGCAACCAATTTTCCTTCCTTTTGTGCGTGGATCCCGTAGAGTACTACGGATGCGTAGGGTGCCTAACACCTTCCCTTCGCATAACCGACTCCCGAACCCATCCTCTTTGGTCGCGAGACCATGTTCTTTCCTAGGTTTACTTCGAGCGTTTCCTTTCCCTCTTTTGGGATAAATAACGCACGGTGGCGGCTCTGTTGTTTCTTTCTTTCCCCGCCGGTTTTTCGCGCGATGCGACAGCTGGCGACTCTGCTGGGGACATAGAGAAGTTGACCTATGCTGGTCCATCTTCCCTGAGCGAGTCTCTCCTAGCGCTCTCTAGGATTAGGGTTTTGGTTGCTTTCTGCTTGTTGTATTTTATTGCATTCATTGTATATATGTACATTTATTGTTTGCATTGATTGTGTGCATTGATGTTTGCATTTCATATTCATTATTCATTGCTGGCTGGCTGTCTGTTTTCTCTGTGTGGGGGGGAGTCAGTCGAGGTAAAAGGTCCAATACCCAGACCATGAGTGGAAATCTAGGATACCTAGGAATAGAGTGGTTCATGGGAAGCGGGTGGTATGGCGCCACTTAGCGGAACATTGATATCACGAGCAGTTCAGACCCTGGTGGGATACTGTCGTTACATACTTCGGGTGTGTATATGATAGTATTTCCGCGGAAGGTTATTTATGCTGCGTTTCTCTCAGCTTTACCCTGGCCTAGACTACACCCGTGAGTGGGGAAGGGTTATTCATTACAGGTACCGTTGGTGACTATTGGTTCTGATGGTGACTTTCTGTTCAGACAGTGTGATCAGTTAACCCTAAGTTGGATTTATGTTCTGATTCCGACTGAAGCTTCGACCTAGTCAGAGTTTGCACAACCAGCCAGCCGTGTCTGCATCATGTGCATCATAGCATATTTATTTTTCAAAAGAAACGCATTGAAAAAAAAAATTGAAAAAAAAACCTTAAAAAAAAAAAAAGAAAAAAAACTAATCTCTGCATGCATATCATTTCTCAGGTACATTCCCGAGCTTGTCTACTGATAGAGATGGCAACAGTTCCCGAGTTGAAGCGGAAGACCTGTTCCTACAGTTTCCACCGTGAGCCATTGACTCCACTAGTAGAGTTGGGTAGCCTCGTGACAGACGATCGATTGAAGGGTTTCGTTGGGCGGTATGGAGACATCTTGACAGTGTTGAAGACGATAGTGGATCCAGTACCTCTGCAGACACTACTTCAGTTCTATGATCCAGAGCTCAGATGCTTCACATTCCAGGATTACCAGCTTGCACCTACTCTCGAAGAGTATTCCATCCTGTTGAGTATCCCTGTTCAGCATCAGATTCCCTTCTTGGACGTCCCCAAGGAGGTCGACTTCAGATTGATTGCCAGAGCTCTCCGGTTGAGTGTTGAGGAGGTTGGTAAGAATTGGAAGCCCTGTGGGGAAGTTATTGGTCTGCCGTTGAAATTTCTGTTGAGGGTAGCCAGAGATGAAGCAGAGAAGGGGAATTGGGAAGTTTTTCACGCACAGCTAGCTGCCATGATCTATGGGATCATCCTATTTCCTAGTATGCCGAACTTCATTGACTATGCTGCCATCAGCATTTTCATCAGAGGGAATCCGGTCCCTACCCTCTTAGCAGATACTTACTATGCCATCCACAGTAGGCATGGTAAGGGTGGAGCCATTAGATGTTGTCTACCTCTTCTGTTTAAATGGTTCATGTCTCTTCTGCCAGCTAGTGGACCATTTGTGGATACCCAGAGCACTCTGAAGTGGACTCAGAGGGTCATGTCGCTCACTTCCTACGACATCAGGTGGCAGTCGTACCGGATGGATGTGAAGGATGTCATCATAAGTTGTGGTGAATTCCGGGGTGTGCCACTCATAGGGACCAAGGGTTGCATCAACTACAACCCAGTTCTCTCCCTTCGCCAGCTAGGGTTTGTCATGTGTAGAAGGCCGCTCGAAGCAGAGATAGCTGAGAGTTTTTGTTTTGAGAAGAAGGATGACCCTGCTAAGTTGGAGCAGATAGGGAAAGCCTGGAGAGATGTTGGAGTGAAGGATGGATCCGTCCTAGGAAAGAAGTTTGCCATTGCAATGCCCGATTACACCGATTGGGTAAAGAAGAGAGTGGAAACTTTGCTGCTTCCCTACGATAGGATGGAGCCGTTGCAAGAGCAACCACCCTTGGTACTCGCTGATAGTGTGCCTGCTGAGCACTATAAGCAAGCATTGATGGAGAGTCGTCGTCTGAGAGAAAAAGAGCAAGACACTCAGATGGAACTGTACAAGGCTAAAGCTGATAAGCTGCACTTGGCCCATCAACTCAGGGAAGTGCAAGGAGAGGATGCTGGTAGAGCAAGGGGAAAAAGAGGTCATATGAGGAGATGGAATCTATGTTGGATACAGAGCATAGGGAATGTCTGAGACTGCAGAGAGCAGAAGTCAACTACCAAAAGAAGATCAGAGATTTGGAGAAGCAACTCAAAGACAAAGACGCTCAGTTGAAGAAAGAGATGGAGTTGAGACAGAAGTCAGAGGAGTATCTTGGAGGAGAAGTCTTAGAACTTAGAAGACAATTGAAGGAGAAGATCACTCCCCTACCAGATTGTTCAGAATGCTCACTGTTGATAGACCAGTGTCATTACCTGAAGACCCTCATTCCAGAAGACCGTCTTCCGTAGACTGTATCTTTGTTTGTTTTTTTTGTTGAGAATCACCTCCAGGCTTGTTGGATGGGATTCTTTTTCTTTGTACTTTGAGAATATTCTGCTGATCTTGGTTGTATGACTTTTCTACCCTTATGTATATATAAGGCTATCAGCATTTCCCTGTTGTTCTTTTTTTTCCTTGTATCTGTTGTTCTCTTGTTGCTGCAGGTTGCCATCTTTTGAGGAGGGGTCAGGCTCTTTGAATGCCTGAGAAATGAGCATATCATGTGCATCATACGCATCATTTAACATCATACTCATATCATTTGCATAACAGGTGTTCTTGTGCTGTCTTCTCACTCCGGTCCCTTTGTCAAGCAGGATAGCTGATCAAAGACCACACCGGTTTTCAACCAGGCTCAATCAACAGAGGAGTATGGACCAGGTTCAAGCCGAGTTGGCTGAGATGAGGGCAAACATGGCCCAGTTCATAACAACGATGCAAGGAGTTGTTCAGGGGCAAGAGGAGCTGCGTGCCTTAGCCCAGAGACTGGAAGCCGTGATTCTACCAGTCCACTGTGCTCCACCAGTGGATGTATCCGTTCATGAGAATGCTGCTGTCACTATTCTCGTCGATGATTGTGCCGTGGGTGATGAATTGAAGGGGATCAGAATCAGTGAACAGCCTCTTGCTGCAGAGACTGTTAATGTCAGAGCAACCCGCGCTCCGGTTCGCCATCCTGGCTCTTCAAGTTCTTCCGGTTCTAAGAAGCCATCCTCTGGGGCACCCAAAAGGGGAGAAAGTGAAACAAATGCTGTGCACCATCGGAGGAGTGCAAACGGAGGACAGTATCGTCAGGCCACTGCTGTGACTATTCCAGCAACTCAACCTCAACAGCAACAGAGAAGACCAGCTCAGCAGCATCAGCGTCAGCAACATCGTCCTCAGCAGCAGGCTTCTCAGCCTCACAATGGTAATCAAGCTGGTACAAGTAATGAGAGGAAGAAGATCATTTTTGATCCAATCCCCACGTCCTACGCCGAACTGTATCCCTCTCTGTTAGAGCGGAACTTGATTACTCCCAGAGACCCGCCGCCCATTCCCGTCAACCCTCGGTGGTGGTATAGGCCTGAACAGCATTGTGTGTATCACTCGGGTGCTCCTGGTCATGATGTAGATAGCTGCTTTCAGCTGAAGGTGAAGGTTCAAGACCTTGTGAGGTCAGGTATTCTGATTTTGGAAGACTTATGTCCCAATGCTAATCAAGTTTGAAGACAACAAGTCCTGGGTTGGCGCCGACTTTTCTTCAGAAGGGTTGTTCAGAAAACAGAAGCTGCTGATGCAAGAGATATTGACAGTTGTCATTCCTAATGGTGTCTGTCACAATTGGGTCACTGTGGGCGTTCCTACAGTTGTTCATAAGTCATAGTAACAATCACTTTGTTTAAAAACCCTTCTCCCATGCCAAAAGGAGAAGTGATGACGTTGTTGGCAACATTTTGTGCAATGATATTTTCATTCAAATAAATTCATGTTAAACATTCGTTTTTCCAATTGTTTTCCCTTTTCGCTTTTTGCATGAAATTGGTGATCACGAAAAACCTTAAAAAACAAGAATAAAAGCAATCTTTTCATCTGCATAACGATTGTCTTGTTTGTTTTTCAAAAAGCTTTTCATCTCTAAATCATTATGCAGGTTATTTCTCAAACCCATTGAACATAGTGATCGGACGTCATCTCCCAATTTTGAATTCCTTGTATTCGAAGCGGACGAAGATGATGTTGAAGGGATTCCCGACGAGATTTCCCGACTTCTTGAGCAAAAAAGAAGATCACACTCAGCTGCATCTCGAGAATCAGCAGAACAGCCAATTGGGGCATTATAAAAAAAAAAGAAGAAAAAAAAAGAGAAAAAAGAAAGAGGAGGGTGCAAAACCAAATCAAAAAAATCAATCAAAAGCAAAATCAAAAGCAAAATCAAAAGAAAAAACAAAAGAGAAATAGCACCCTCAAAGTCCCAAGTTGACTGATGCTGAATTCGATCGAAGGGAAAAGATCAACTGCCATGTGTCATGGTCAGTCGTATCAGCAGAGAGTGAAAAAGCATTCAACAAGAAGATCAAGCCTCGTGTGTTCCGAGGAACCTTGTGCTCAAGAAAGTCTTGTCTTTCGTGCCCAATTCCAGGGGCAAGTGAACTCCAAGCTAAGAACGTCCATACGTTTTCAAGAAAGCCTCTTCAGGCAGTGTTCTGACACTTACAACAATGGATGGAAGTTCACTCGTTCTGGGAACTCTGATGCAGTCAAGAAATACTTCGCCTAAAACAAAAAAGCAAAAAGCTCGATAAGTCGAACACCCCAAAGGGCGACTTAGGCAAAAAAGGAGCGTCTCGGTGGATTGAAAACCCGAAAGGGCGATCCAGGCAAAAGTTAGAGACATTGAAAAAAAGAGAGAATTCGCATCCCGCTAGATTGAACACCTCACACTGGGGCAATCTAGGCAAAAAGTAGGGATTTGGCAAGTAACTGCATCTTGACAAGACTGTGCTCTATATCTGTCATCCGTCAGGGATTCTCGATTCGTCGTCGACTGAAGCTTTGAATACATCGAAAATTCAGAATGGTAGAGGAAAGGTCATTATGTTCAATGTAGCCCTCTCCAATATACATCACCGATTTCAAACTTGTACAGATCTATGGAGTCTCGCCCTTTGCAGACTACCATTCCATTACATCAATTTGAGCTTTTATCCTATTATTTGCACTCTTATTTGTTTTCAACTCAACAAATGTTTTGCATGTTTTAACTGATAAAGTATCATTGTTTTCAAAATAAACAAATTTTTCAAAAAAAAAAAAATTGTTCTTAAACAAAGTGAACATTCACAATGATGGAAGAATACTTAGGAGACCCACAGTGCTCTCCCGAGGGTGGTACGATTACCAACAGGTAAGACAATTGTTCGTATCTCGAGCATGACTGTATCTTTGTCCTGCAGAACCTCGTATGGTCTCTCCTCAGTGAAGTTGCCCGATGCAGTGTTGTTTGAAGTTGTTCATCTTCATGTTCCCGGCGGTACGGATTCTTCCTCCAAATCCCTGTTAGCTCTATTGTGGGGCATCCCCAGTAGAGTGTTGTTTGAGCCCTATCGTGGGGCATCCCCAGCAAGTTTGCTGTTTCGGACATTATTGTGGGGCAGCTCCCCTAGCAGAGTGTTTACTGAAGACTTCAACTTTCGCCTCTCCAGCAGGCCAGTCTTCCTCTCCACCAGCACGGGTGTTTTTCTTTGAAGATTCAGTATCCGGTGGATTGACGTCCCAGTAATCCGACATTCTCTCAGATAGATCCCCGAGTGGAGCGGGTTTCAGTGAAATACATCTCCAGCAGTAATTCTCCTACATATGGATTGGTTGGGTCGTCCCTAGTAGAGTAGAATTATTCACTCCAGCAGAGTTCATCCTACCAGTGGATTGGACGAGTTCCTATAGTAGACTGATATTTGCATCCCCGGCTGAGTTGATTCTACCTATAGTCGGCATGGGTCACCCCCAGCGGAATAACAGATATTCTCCAAGCAGAGTTTATCCTATCCGAGGATTGGTTGGGTCTTCTTCCCAGTGAAGTCGCTTTGCTATTCCCCCAAGCAGAGTTCCCCGCAGAGTTTCCTCAGTCAGAGTGTCCCCACAGAGTTGGAATGTCTGATCTTTTTGGCTCCCTAGCCAGGGTTCATTTGCATTTTGCATGTAGTGATCATTGCATCTTCAAAAATCGCGTAGCATTTCCATTCCTAAATGGAGCATTACGCTATAGAGAAATTCAAACATATGCATTCATGTGTTCGAAACCCCATCAGACCGTATCCCCTGCAGAGACGGATTTTTGTTCAACCTGTACAACGCATTTGCCACAGTTGCTCCAGTCAGCATTTGGTGTCCCCACAGAGGTTTATTTCCTCACCTGTTGGTGACAGAAAGTTTGTTTCTCCCCAGTGAGACCCCCTGCAAGTGTTCAGCCTAGCCCTGTCATCTTGAGAATATCAATACCCTGTCAGCACCCGCGTGTGTTTGTTTCTTTGGTGTCGGTAAACACCATCTTTCGGTGATTTCCAGTCATGCGTAAGTGTCTGGTCTTCTTTGGTGTCGGTAAACACCATCTTTCGGTGATTTCCAGTCATGCGTAAGTGTCTGGTCTTCTTTGGTGTCGGTAAACACCATCTTTCGGTGATTTCCAGTCATGCGTAAGTGTCTGGTCTTCTTTGGTGTCGGTAAACACCATCTTTCGGTGATTTCCAGTCATGCGTAAGTGTCTGGTCTTCTTTGGTGTCGGTAAACACCATCTTTCGGTGATTTCCAGTCATGCGTAAGTGTCTGGTCTTCTTTGGTGTCGGTAAACACCATCTTTCGGTGATTTCCAGTCATGCGTAAGTGTCTGGTTTTCCTTTGATGTCTGTAAACATCATCTTTCGATGTTCGTAACATCGTTATCCCTTCCCTAGTGAAGGTTTCTCCTCTCCGTTGGTGTCGATAAACGTCGAGTTTTTCCTATTCATCCGATGATGTCTAGTTGTACCATTCCCCATGTGGATTCTCCTCTCCGTTAGTGTCGATAAACGTCGAGTTTTTCCTATTCGTCCTATGACGTCTAGTTGTACCCTCCCCATGTGGACTTACCTCTCCGTTGGTTTCGATAAACGTTGAGTTTTTCCCAGTCGTCCGTTGACGTCTGGTTGTATTTCTCTTATTCCCATTCATCTGTAAATGTCTGGTTGATCTTTTTGGTGTCTGTAAACATCATCTTTCGATGTCTGTAAACGTCGAGTTTTTCCTGGTCGTCCCCAGTTGTTTACCTCTCCGTTGGTCTTGGTAAACGTTGAGTTTTTCCCAGTCGTCCGTTGACGTCTGGTTGTATTTCTCTTATTCCCATTCATCTGTAAATGTCTGGTTGATCTTTTTGGTGTCTGTAAACATCATCTTTCGATGTCTGTAAACGTCGAGTTTTTCCTGGTCGTCCCCAGTTGTTTACCTCTCCGTTGGTCTTGGTAAACGTTGAGTTTTTCCCATGTCGTCCGTTGACGTATGGTTGTATCCCTTCCAGTCATTCATTAATGTCTGGTTACCTCTCCGTTGGTTTCGATAAACGTCGAGTTTTTCCTGGTCGTCCCCAGTTGTTTACCTCTCCGTTGGTCTTGGTAAACGTTGAGTTTTTCCCATGTCGTCCGTTGACGTATGGTTGTATCCCTCCCAGTCATTCATTAATGTCTGGTTACCTCTCCGTTGGTCTCGATAAACGTTGAGTTTTTCCTAGTTGTCCGTCGGCAGCTAGTTGTGATTTTCTTTTCCCATTCATCGTCGTTGCGATGTCTGGATGTGGCCGTACTCTTTGAAAACAAAAACCCAAAAAACAAAATACCCAGTAATAAGAATCAAATCCCAGTGGACGTTTCCATTGGTGGATTCCAGTCGGTGCAAATTTCTACGGTTCTTTAGTATTCAATCCCTGTTTACCCTGAAAGTCTGACAGCCACTGCTATCATCCGTTCGGGTTCCCAGCTGATTGAATAGGGGCAGCTGTAGCACCTCAAATTTGCACCTATCATTGTGCATATCATTTCATATTAGGTCATAGCATATCATGATCCATTGCATAACATTTTGCATTGTCTTCAGTTGCCTCAAGAGCAAGTAAGCAAAGGATTAGGTCAAACTGATCAGGAGATCAGTCAACCAATCAAGCAAGGTTGTTCCTCAAGGAATCAAAGCCCCAGGGTTTGTCCAACAAGTTCACATGACTTGGAGGTCTTTTTGAAGTGTTCAAGTCAAGGGTTGAAGGCTCAGAGGTCATCAGTCAATGCACAGGCAGGCAGAAAACCCTAAACAGTCAACAATCAGTCAAAGCAATGGATGGTGGCCATTCTTGCAGAATTTGGGCACCATGATCAATCATCAAGAGTTCATATGTCTTGGGACATCATTTGAAGTCAAAATCTCAAGGAACTAGGGTTTGGAATTCATCAGAAGTGCACAGTCAAGTCCAAAACCCTAGAAAGTCAAAGTTGGTCAACTGTGTTTGATTCTTTGGATTTGATGGATAGAAATGATTTGAAGGAGCTTATTCATGTCCTAATAGGCCTCATGTGTCATGGCAATCAACATCATGGAAGAATTTGAAGCAAATCAGAAAAATTTCCAAAAATAGAAACTGGACCTGTAATTTCAACTGCCAAAAATAGAAACTTCTTGATCCTCAACTTGCATCATGATACAAGCTTCAAATGAATTTTTGCCCAACATGAAAGTTGAAGATCTTGTCTTCCCATTTTCAAAAAGTCCAAGAACTCTCAAATCCCATGTGTGGTTGTCAAGATATGATCAAATCATTTTCACAAAATCATGAACTTCAACAAGCCATATCTCTCAAACCATAAGGCCAAATTTGGTGGGGTTTTTTCCTACAAACCACATTTTTCATCCTCTTTCCAAAATATAAATTTCACTCATCAAAACCCTACCATTCAAAATGGCATTTTTGGACCTTTTGCATTTAAAATCAAAGTTTGACCAAACTTTGACTTTTTGAATTAAGACTTTTTTCACCAATTGGCCAATTGGGAGAGGTTTCATATGTTATTTGTGACTTGTTCCAATTCCTAAATCATCATCATACCACCATTACACTTCATTTTGACCAAAGTTGCATAAGTTGTTATTTTTGCAAATGGTGTGAAAGGAGCAAATCAAGTACAGCATTTCACAAGCAAAGGCAAGACAGCAAATTGGATGTCCTTTTCTGCTCATTCCAAGGCCCATTCGACCAAGCATTGCACCTCCATGACTCACTTGTACACAATTAGCAAAATGGCATTTTGATTTCATTTGACAAAACCTGATTAGTACATGATTAAGCAAGGATAAACAGAATATATAAGTGCATTTTTCTGCCATTTGCAACCCTAGCCACCACTTGGAAACCACAGAAAAACTGTATTCTCTCCTCTCTTGCTAATTGGCATTTTGATTCGAATTGGGAAAATCAACAAAGCACACAAGGAATCCTCGTCTCCTTCATCATTTGGACCACATTTGGAGGCATTTTTCATCATCAAACTCCTGCTGTAACCGTGCCTTCTAGCTCTGTTTTCATCAAGCTCCAACAATGGCAGCTAGTGATTTGAATGCTTGCAAGCTTTGCTGAGTTCAAGTGCCTCAAGGATTCATCATTCCAAACAAAGAGCTGCACCTGTCTGAGCTGAAGACCACTAAAGCAACCCTGTTTTCGATTTCCTTCCAAAACAAGTAAGTTTTCAACTTCCCCCATTCCCCAACTTATGCCATGTGTTAGATAGGTTTTGGTTTGCTGGTTGCTTTAAACTTGGTCTCATGTAAAATAGTTGAGTATATTATTAGAAACCTGGAAATGAAAAATGATGCTCACATGATGCTTTGCTCGATTTCTGATACACAGCATGTTTTGTTGAAAATTGATGTTGGTTTCTCATTCACCTTGCCATGCTGAGCATTTTTATGTATGTGTTTTTAATTTCTGGAAATTTCTTTGAAATTTCGAATTGTTGATGATGATGTTCATGTTGCTGTTCAAACCTTAGAACTTGCCCAGATTTTTGCTTGAATGTGTATGGTTGTTGTTGTTAGATGTGCATTGAGTGTGACTGCATCATTGCCATGTTGTTTGCGTGCTATTTTGGAGTTTCAATTGCTTTGATTTTGCTTGAGAATGCTGAATGACATGGCTGCTAAAACCTAAATGCATGAGCTCTGCCCAGAAATTCCATGTGATGTGTTTTGTTTGTTTGTTAATTACTGTTGTTTAGTACTGATGATTAATGGCCAGGCTTAATTATTGAGGTTTGTTCATTGATTCATGTTTGGGATGTTGATGCACGATGATGTTAATGCCTTGCTGTTCATGAATCCTGTTATATTTGCCCGAAATCCTGTTACATACATACATATGTGTTGGACACTATTGCTGCTGGTGACTATAGGATGCTTGGTCGAATGTTGTTTATGATGTTGATTACATGAATGCATTTTGCTGCTGTTTGAAACCTTATGAACATGCCTAGAGAATCCATGTGAACCATGTTGAATGCTGTTGTTTCGCTGCTGTATGAATATTACCATTGCCATGTTAGTGGTTTGTTTGTTGGAATTTCAATTAATGATGATGTTGATGATACAATGTTGAAAGCCATGCTGCTAAA
Organism: Lathyrus oleraceus; assembly: GCF_024323335.1. Taxonomy (NCBI): domain Eukaryota; kingdom Viridiplantae; phylum Streptophyta; class Magnoliopsida; order Fabales; family Fabaceae; genus Lathyrus; species Lathyrus oleraceus. The sequence continues at coordinate 443,118,980 of NC_066580.1, read as the reverse complement.
ATCCTGCTGCTGTATTGAATATGTCCAGAAAATCAATGATTTGTGTTTGTCGTGTTTGGTTATGGCCACTTGATTGTTGCATTGATTATTATGTTAACATGTTGCAATGCCTTGCTGTATTAGAAACCCTAGCTGCATGAAACAATCCCCAGAATTTGAAGTTGGATTGGTTGTTGTTGGTTTCTCATGCGCATGTACTGTTCCATTGGCTAGTAGCCAATAGGAACATTTCCTCAGCGTAACCAAAACGCTGCAGTTTGGTTAAGTGGCGCCCAATATTACAAAATTGCCATCCTGTTGACTTTGTTTGACCATTTTTACCATGCTCTTGTTCATGCTTGCTACATTATTTCACTCAACTTCAAAAATCAATTTCTCATTCATTTTAATTCCAAAAATTCTGATTCTTTTTCCATCATGTTCATGATTAAGTCTAGTATTTAATTATGATTTTTAATGATTTTTCCATTGGCTGGATTTTTTATTGGCAATTATTTTTCCAACATGTATGCATAAGTGATACTTTTGGCCATTTCAATTGTGAAATAATGATGTTGCACCCAATGAGCTTGGAATTTTTTGTGATGAAACTAGACATGATCACCTTCATTTTGGTATAAAGTTTGTGGATTTCCCATTTGTGGATTGCTGGTTATGAATTTTTGAAGTTGGAGGTTACATTTGGTGTCATACCATGATCATGCATTTTCCCTAATTTTGTTGACATGCTTCCTTGCATCCAATTGACCTCAAATTTTGCATGAATCATCTATCACATGTCCAGTTCATGTATGAATTTTCTTGGAATTAATTGTGCAACTTTCCATTTGATTGTGATTTTTCTTCCATGCTTAGTCATTTGTTGACTTTTTGTGCTATACATTGCCAAATCTTTTGGGAAATCCTCATAACATATGACATGATCATGAAATTTCATATGTGATAACTAGACATCTCAAATTTTGCATTGGTGTTAATCTCATTCATTTCTCATCTGTTTTCAATTTGATATGATTTTTTGAAGTTGACCCATGCTTGTTGACTTTCTTTGTACATGCTTGAACTTGGTTTGACTTCATGATTTTAGTTGACTGCCTTCCTCTCATCCAAATGCCATGAAATTTTACATGTCTACCATGTTAGATGTTAGGATTGAGTGTGATTTATTTGATGATTTTTGAGATTGTTTAGGTTGACTTTTGATGCAAGTCATTCTGTTGACTTTTGTATGCTTTCCTTTGCCTTACTTTGATTTCAAATGTTCATGAAATGATCATAATGCATGATTTGAATGTGGGCCCAATTGTGATTGCTTTCTAATTGGTTGACTTTGACTTTGAGTTGACTTTTCCTTGCTGCCTTGACTTTTTCTTTCATCTTTGACCCTAGGCTAGCCCTAGTGGTCCTTTGGACTTATGTTGAGTTCATCTGTTTCAGGTTGAGCATAGTGCTTCCAAGATCATACCAATTTGATTGATGTTTGTTTGTCTATATTGTGCTAACCTTTTGTTTTGTAGGTGACTCATGTAACTTGAGTCTTGCTTTGCACAGTTGACCTTCTGTGGTTGACTGTTTATCCATTTCCTTTGGTTTTAACTGTTGAACTGTTTACTGATTGGTTTGAATTTTTCAGGTACTTTAGTTGCTTAAGTTCTCTGAACTTGCTTGCTTTGCTATTTAGCATTTGCTTTGAGGTATAATCTCTTTTACTACATGTAGTCTGGAGACCCGGTCTGTTATTTGACCGGGCAAACTGTCTGAAGTCCTCCTTAAGAGGCAATGCCTGTGTGTGTTTAAATTTGTCCTAAGCAGGAAAAGTCCTTCAAGTAAGGCAATTGGTGGAAGGTAGGGATAAGTAGCCTATCCCCCACTATTCAGTGTGTCCTCTCTTTGCTCCCATTACATGGTTGAAGCATTGAGATAAAAACCCAAGATCTATCGAGTCAATAATGGGGAAAGAGTTCCATCTTTCTGAATTCCCCCACTTTCTATTATTTGATGCTCTCTCTGATCTGAGATAGAAGCAATGAGGCACACCCCTCATCTCCTTTCATCTGCTTCACCTTAGCCTCTCAATGGCAAGGTTAAGAGCACACTTACCCCATTCCAGTTGGCCCTAGTGCCTAACCTTTGATGTTTGAGCCCCCTTGTTGGTGTGTTTATTTTATGCTGTATGTGTCTGTGATTGCTTTGTTTGCCTCTTTAGGCTTTAGTTTAGGCTTGCCCTTGTGCAAGATAGGTTGTGCTTGACTTGCCCTTGTGCAAAGTCAAGTCTGTGTGGCTTGCTCCCTGTGTGAGCCATGTTTAACTGTTTTGCCGAACTACGGCAACTCTGATTCTCATGTTCAGATGAGATACGTAGGCACGAGATGCGATGTCTTGTCGAGTTTGACTAACCACTAACACTAACTCTTTTCTCTCACCCCTGTGTGATTGAGATCTCTTCTTTTCTCTCGCCCTCGTTGTGATCGAGACTTTCTCTTTCTCTTGCCCTAGTTGCAATCGAGACCCTTGCTTCCTGTGCAAGCCTTGTCTAGGATAGGTTGGCCCGTGTGCCATTTAGCTAGAAACCTTAACTTAGGGTTGACTTTGCATGACAACATCTAGGCTCGAGTCGTAGTCTCCCTAGAGTTGTGTCTCCCTCTGTTATCTGGTTAGGCTAGATCCTTCTCCCTGCGTAGGGGAACTACATCGCCCTGATCTTCACACCAGATGAAGTATGTAGGCAGGAGATTGAGCTGATCTCTCCGGGCGCCTTTTCTTTCTTTTGTGTGTGTTGTCTGACCTTTGCTAGGCTCGAGTCCCTGACTCCTTAGCATTTGTTGTCTGTCTGTTTGCTTGCGTTTGACAGTTGTAGGCTGAGTCCCAGACTCCCTATCTATCTGTTGTGTTGTTTAGGTTCGGATGTCAATGTAAGTCCAGTGATTGGCATTTGGGCTCCACGTTTGCCAGTGTGAGTTTGTTTGGTTCGGATGCTGATGTAAGTCCAACGATTGGCATTCAGGCTCCACGTTTGCCTGTGTTTGTCTGTTTTGTTTGTGCGTGTCAGCCGAGCTACGAATGCTCTGATTCTTCTCTCGTTCGAGAAGATACGTATGCATAGGATACGATATCCTAGCGAGCATGTTTTGTCTCCCCAGTCCGAACTATTTCGACTCTGATGTCTATGCCTGATAGACTAAGTAGGCCCAGGATGCGACATCCTGCCGAGTCGGTTTCAGTCAGTTTCTTTCGTCTCTTTCAGCCAGTGTGTGTGAGTTTGAGCAGTGTTTAGCAACCAATTTTCCTTCCTTTTGTGCGTGGATCCCGTAGAGTACTACGGATGCGTAGGGTGCCTAACACCTTCCCTTCGCATAACCGACTCCCGAACCCATCCTCTTTGGTCGCGAGACCATGTTCTTTCCTAGGTTTACTTCGAGCGTTTCCTTTCCCTCTTTTGGGATAAATAACGCACGGTGGCGGCTCTGTTGTTTCTTTCTTTCCCCGCCGGTTTTTCGCGCGATGCGACATTTATGTGAAGAATTTTGAAGTTTTTTGTGAGAGAAATTTTTGGAGAAAACTCAAATTCTAGATCTAGAATCCTCTGTTCTGAGCCAAACAGTTGCAATTAACCTTATATACCTCCTGTTAATCACACTGAAATTAATTTTAAGCATTGGTTAATTGAGATTATTGAAAATAGAGGTGAGTTGCAAAAATGCTAAATACACCTAGCATGGCCAAGGAGCACGTGAACAGTGCCATGCTGAAGCCCAAATCCACTTAAAATCACAAAATAATCTGTATGGGATTGAAATTAGGCTTGCATGATTCACACAATTCAAAATATCCAAAATCCTTCCAAAATGCATATATGTGAGCACATGATGGTGTGAGCTTCTTCCATGCAAGGCAATGAATGATTTGGAAAGTATTGGCCATAAGGAGCATGTTGCAAAAAGAGGCACTCAAATTGGAGTTTTTGTTCAAAAGATATGGCTTGTTGAAGTTCCATGCATACTTTGCAGTCAATGGATTATAACTCCTTAACCATTCATCATAAATTCATGATCTTGGACTTTTTTGAAATGGGAGAGAAAGATCTTCAACTTTCATGTTGGACAAAATTTCATTTGAAGCTTCTTTGATGTTGGAAAGTCAAGTTGAAGTTGGTCCAAAAACTTGCCATTTTTGGAGACTTGAAATTACAGGTCACTTTCCATTTTTGGAAACTTTTGATCTGGCTTCAAAATCTTCAATGTAGACACTTGACATGATGAATAACCCTCTTTTGGACATGAATGAAGTGTCTCAGACCATTTCTCCACCTCCTAGCCCTCAGTTGACTTGCAGTTGACTTTTATGGGCCTCAGATGACCTGGACATGTACTGATGACTTTTGAGCCTCTAGCACTTGGTCAAGTTGCTTCAAAATGAGTCTTGGTTCATTGTAAGCTCTCTAGAATACTCATATGGCCTTCATCTCAAGGAAATGCTTGGTCTCTTGCACTGGTGAATCCTCTTGATGCCAGTCTTGACTGATAAGATGCAATGTACTATGCAATGTTAATGCAATGTTAATGTAATGTCAATGACCTAAAAATGAAATGAATGAATGGGGGTGCAAATTTGAGGTGCTACAACTACCTTCAATACTAGCTGTCCTCCAGCTATATACATCTCACAACTTCCACAAACAGCTTCCATATAAGCATTTCTCCCCCTTTTTAGTCAAAATTGACCAAAGGTGACCAATCAGACAAAATAAATGTCCATTAGCCTAGCAGAGAAAGTTAGATCAGATGTTATAACATTAAGCATGTTAAAACATAATATTCAGGAAGTACAAACCATCATTATACACAATTGTGATAGCTGAGATAATGAACAAATCCAAGGAACTCTTTAAGAGCCCTAAATATTACACAACAGGCATCAATGAGGACTGTCACAGAATACATTTTTCAAAAAAAACAATAAAAACATCAGTCTTCCAAACAGCAGACCAGCTTCCATCAATCTTTCCAGCACACCTCACAGACTTTACCTTACCAGTCTTCAACACAGGCAGGAACCATTAATCAGAAGAAGAAGTATCACTTTCACCTTCACCTTCACCTTCAGAGTCTTCAGAGCTTCCAGAGCTGCCACTGGATTGGGATTTTGATCTTGCATTTGAATCCTTACCAGCCTTCTCTATTTCTTCCTTTTCCAGGCTACAGATAAGAACTTCTAAAGCTTCTTTTCTAGCCCTGGCCACCCTTATACCATTATCCAATTCCTTGCAGGTTTCTTTTAGTTGATCAATCAAGCTCCCTTGAGATGTAGGCTCCCTTCTGGAAGATGTCATGACATCATTGACATGACTTCCCTCAAACAACTTATAATGAATGGATAGAGGAGACTTTCTCCTGCTTGGAATGTCACTTGTACTCAGGATGCCTGGTTGTTGGCTCAGGATAATGCCACAAATAAGGGAGGGGAAGGCAATGGGTAACTTCACAACATTTGTAGAAGCATGTCTAATGGTTTGATCAAATATGAACTTGCCAAAATCATAGTTAACCCTTGTTCCAATTGCATGAATGATTCTTCCAAGACTAATGGAGATGGTAGAGACATGATTAGTAGGCACCCAATTAGCTGAACCAATCTTGTATAAGATGGCATATTTAACAGTGAGCTTCCCAGCTGATAAGTGATTCCTACTAGGCCATTCCGTAACTTGGCCAGTTGTGATAACCCTACATACCTCATTGTCTGTAGTCTCTAGGTCCAATCCTCCATTAGTTCCTCTTCCTAGGAACTTGTTGATAATACTTGGTGAGAATTTCACACATTTTCCCCTTACAAACACCTTGCAGAACTCCCTGCTGCTCTTTTCATAAATATCCTCAGGGATATTAACAATAAACTCTTTTACCAACCCCTCATAACATTGGGGTATAGCTACCATAGTCTTCATTAGTCCAGCATTTTTGATCAACTCAATTACTTCCTTTACCTCTACAGCCTCTTTTCCAAGCTCTCTTTCAACAGCTACTCTCCTCTGAATGACAAATTTCCATTTTGCTGCACCATCTTCTAAATGAAAGGAGATATTGTCTAGGTGCACAGCAGCAGCCTTGCCAGGAAACTTCTGAACAACCTGCCTTTTTGCAGGGGAGATGTCTGGCTCATCGTCTTCGACATCTTCCTCTGAGTCAGAACTATCTCTTTCTTTCCTTTTCCTAACCTCAAGTTTGCTTCAAGATTTTGAGGGTCCTATACCAGCAGTCTTTTTCACTCTTCCTGTTCTCATTTTAGCCACACTTTTCCCTTTCCTAGTTCTCAGTTTCTCAGCTACGCTAGGTTTTACAAGATTAACCAAAGGAACATCCTCTTCTTCAAAGCTGTCTACTCTAGGTCAATAACCTTCTCCTGAGATATATTCGCTGGTTTCTTGCTAGGTAGGGTTTTACCTAGAGATCATAGCTCCTCAGCAGCAACTTCCTTTTCTGATCTAGATGAGTCATCATCTTTATCAGCATGAGGTTCCTCCTCAGGAGAGGGGTCCCTTCTGGACAGAGGAGTAGAAACCCCTTTGACTTCATACCCTTCACTTAGAATCCTAGTGACTAGGTTCTATATGGCACGATCAGCATAATGCATGTCTTTTGGAAGAGAGGAGTTACCAGAGGTATTACCTTGCTTATCTCCAGCCTTGGAGGAGGGGGCTTGGGGTGTGGCCTGGTATCATGCAGGGTGGAGTAACGTCCATCACGTCTTCATCTACAAACTCCATGGAGGGAGTCTTTGCATGGTGAGAGGATTTTGAACCAGATGATGAAGGATGTTGAGACATGATGTAGGACTTTTGAGAAAAGTTTCTTTGCCCTAGCTGAGCTTCTCTAAGAAGTTGAATGGAAATGGAGATTGCTATGTTTAGGTAGCATGTGCTAAGGGAATAGATATTATTTTCAATGCTAGGGAATGATTTGTCATTAATTTGGCTCTTTCTTTTAAAAGGGCAGACACTATTTTTATTTCTTTTATTTTTCCACTTTAATTGCCATAATTTCACAAGAGTCCAAATCCCTAATTTTCCTCCCTCATATTCAATTTGAATTTCACCCAAATTCCTTGCAACCCTGTCTGCTAGTTCCAGTCCATGCTTTAGACCTCTGAATTTGTCTTCCACGAATTTTCTAATGAAGTGATAATAGCAAAAGTAGTACTTTGTCCATCTGTGCTGAGTCTGATTTTTGGACTTAGTTTCAGCATTCAGGTTATCATAATACAATGTCATGACATCGTGTATGACATTATATGCAATCATCAATAGTTTCATCCAACCCAGTTGAGCCGAAATGCTTTTATCTTCTATACCTTTCATATGTGTAGAAGCAGGTGTCATTCCAATCTTCTCCACATTGTTCTTGGCCTTTTTGCTTCGAGATAAGCATAAAGTCCCCTGTGGCCTAGTCCCAACAGTTCTATTCTGCCTATGACTGGTCATATGTCCACCTATTTGATCTAACCTCTCAGGTTTTTGAGCCATCATAACCTTTTCTCCTCTGAGCTTCTGGTGTGACATCTTTGTCTGACATTTCCCACAGACTTGTTTTTCATCACTCTTGAGAGCATCCATACTTATCCAATACTTTAAGGGATAATCCATTTGAGAGCTCCACATGTAGCAGTTGTCTTTGGTCCTGATTCCTTTCATAATCACTTCACTATTTTTGTCAAAGATTAGACATTCAGTTTTGGTAAAGTTAACATTCAGACCTTGATCACATAGTTGATTGATGCTTATTAGATTTGTAGTCAAGCCCTTAACTAGTAGAACCTTGTCAAGTTTAGGAACTCCAAGACAATCAAGCTTACCCGTTCCCTTGATTTCACCTTTTTCTCCATCTCCAAAGGTTACATGGCTTGTGGTATGATGATGCAGATCAGTTAGCAGGTCTTGGTTTCCAGTCATGTGTCTGGAACATCCACTATCAAAGTACCATTCTTCTTTGGCTGAGATTCTGAGGGGAATGTGAGCTATCAGACTAGTAACAGTAGTCTTAGGAATCCATTGTTTCTTAATTATAGGCCTGTGCTGTTTGGGTCTGGATTGATAGTGATTCTGATGATGAGTATGCCTAGGATAACCATACAGTTTATAGCAGAACGACTTCAGATGACCAAACTTCCTATAGTGATGGCATCTCCATCTCTGGTGTTTCCCTTTTTGCTGTTTTCTCCTCTGATGTTGGAACATTTGATGTGACATCACAAGTTTACTTTTATTATGGATGCACTTAGGTTTGGCTTGAGATTTGGCACCAATGTAACTGCTCTCAGGCTTTGAGTCATTATACCCAATGCCAGATTTGTCTCCTGTTACTTGTCCAGTTTGGAGAATCTTGTCTAAGGAGTCAGATCCATTGCTTAACATCCTTACATACTTGGTCATCTCTTCTAGTTTAGAATTTAGAAACATGACTTCAGTTTTAAACTTAGAGATGGTTTTCACATGGTCTGCCTTCTCTCTTTCCAGCTGTGTTATCTTCTGACTTTCAGCTTGTGGATTTTCAACTAGCTTGGCATTCAGAACCACTGCTTTTGTTTGTAACTTGGAGATGGTTTCCAAGTATTCTACCTTCTCATTCTCAAGTTGAGTTATTTCTTTCTTCTGGTTTAAAACCTGCTTGCTCAACTCTACACTTTTATGACACAACTCTATGTAGGTAGAGGCCAATTCTTCAAAGGTTACTTCATCATCACTTGAGTCTTCATCAGATCCTCATCTTCCTGTCAAAGTAGTCACTAGGTTTGCAGCCTCCTCTGTATCACTCTCATCTGACTAGGTGGCAGCAAGACTCATCTTCTGCTTCTTGAGGTAGGTTCCACATTCAGTTCTAATGTGTCCATACCCATCACATTCATAGCACTTTACTTCTTTTCCTTCTTTGGGCTTCTCCTTTGACCTTACTCTTCTTCCATTGCTGATGTCATGTGAGATGTTCTTGACATTTGCCTTGGATCTCATATCCATTTTCTTTAACAATCTGTTGAACTGTCTCCCCAACATTGCAACTTCATTGGCCCACTCTTTATCCACATCTTGACTGTTTTCCTCTTTTGTGTTTGATATGAAGGCAATGCTTTTGGTTTTCCTTTCAGTTCCATCATTCAATCCCATCTCAAAGGTTTGGAGGGAACCAACTAGCTCATCTGCCCTCATGTTGGAAATGTCTTGAGACTCTTCTATGACAGTCACCTTCATTGCAAATCTCTTAGGGAGTGACCTGAGTATTTTCCTTACCAGTTTTTCATCTGTCATCTTCTCTCCCAGGGCTCCTGAAGCATTATCTATTTCAAGGATACTCATGTGAAATTCATGAATTCTTTCCTCTTCTTTCATCCTTAAGTTTTCAAACTTGGAGGTGAGTAGCTGAAGTCTATACATCTTTACCCTAGAGGTGCCTTCATGAGTGGTCTTGAGAATGTCCCAAGCATCTTTGGCCACTTCACAGTTGTTTACCAGCCTGAAAATATTCTTGTCTACCCCATTGAATATTGCATTCAATGCTTTAGAGTTTCCAAGAGCAAGATCATCCTCCTCCTTTGACCATTGTTCTTCAGGCTTCTTCTCAGTAGTGGCTTCTCCTTCTTTAGTAATGACAGGATGCACCCAACCTGTTAACACAACTTTCCAAGCCTTGTTATCAAGGGATTTCAGAAACGCTACCATTCGAGGTTTCCAATAGTCATAGTTAGAACCATCCAAAATTGGTGGCCTATGAACAGATCCTTCATCTCTCTCCATTGTACCAGAAAGTATTGTCCCTAGATCTCACCCAGAACTAGAGCAGGATGCCTGCTCTGATACCAATTGAAATTCTGGTATCAGATATAAGATGTCGAAGATAATGTCACGACACTAATATCTATTCACACACAATGGATAAATATACATAATGAAAAAGCAAATAACACAAGCAATTGTTAACCCAGTTCGGTGCAACTCACCTACGTCTGGGGGCTACCAAGCCAGGAAGGAAATTCACTAAAATAGAATTAGTTCAAAGACTCTCCGTACACTTCAACAAGATACAGTCTTTCTCACCTAATCTCTACCCGTGCAATTTCTACCTAACCACTCTTAGATATGAGAACCCACTCACTTCCCTACAATCACACACCAGTGATTTTAAACAACAATCCCTTGTGAAAAGAAAATACTTTTCAATTACACACTCTTGATTTTACTTCACAATTTCAATCAAGAAGACACACTCTTGATCTTGCTTAACATCTTTGATCAAGAAGACACACACTCTTGCTTAACAGCTTTAGAGTGACAAATTACAACCACAAATCAGTCCAATTCAATCATCAATGGATGACTTGAATGACCTACAAGTCTCACGACTAAACAGACACAAACCCTAGCTCTCTCTCTATATTTCGCTCAGTATTGGTTGTGTGTTCAAACAGGTTTTCTAAGTCCCTTTTTATAGAAGCATCCAACTGGGCTTGGAAATCTTGAAAACCCTAAATCTATTTTCCAATCAAATCTTTTTATAACAACTGTTTAGATCTCCTTGGAAAATAAGTAAACCTGGTTGTAATCCATGATTGAATGCGCCAGCTAATCATATCTTCAACCCTACAAAGATTGCCTTTAATTGTACAATCACAAAACACCAGACATTTATACTGAATGTTCTGTGTACAGGATGTCATGACATCGGGTCTGACATCCTGGAAAAATCCTGCATAGTCCAAAAATTCCTTTTATAACTTCCAGCAGGTACAACCATATCAGATGCCATGACCTTGTGTATGTCATCTGAAACAATCCTGCATGAACATGTCTTTCATTTAAGCTCCAGCAGGCACATCCAATATCAGAAGCCATGGCATTGTATGTGGCATTCTGAAACAATCCTGCATGAACATGTTCTTGAACTCCAGCAGGTACATAGGATATCTTATGTTAAGACATCACACATAACATCTTGTGAACACTCTTTGTTTTACCAAAATTGCTGCCAATACATACAACCAACAACTTGGAATTTTCCATAATCGCACCAACTTCTGTTTAGTCTAACAGCGTAGGCTAAATTTGGTCTCCCCTCGTTGTGGTCCATTGTTTCATGGACTCTGAAATTTTTCCTATGATGGTCAAAGACTGTTACAGCATGTGTGATAGCTTTAATGCTCTCCTCTTTCATGACTTTCATGCAACACTCACTAAATACTTGCCCAAACATTAACACCGCACTCCATCTTTCACCTCTGGTTGCGAACTTAGAAGCCAACCTATAATAGGTCGATCTTACCAAGGTGGTTATTGGCAGATTTCTAATTCCTTTAAATATCCCTTTCATGCATTCCACAAGGTTTGTTGTCATGTGGACCCATCGACAACCTCCATCAAATTCCCTTGTCCACTACTCTACTGGTATGTTATTCAACCATCTTTCCGCGTCTTCATTAGACAGTCTAATTTCATCATGATAATATTGAAATGACGGCTGAGTTAGAGCATACCCAACATTCACCACCTTCTTGCGAAGATTCTTATCTTTTATTGCACGCATGAATTTTTGTGCAATATGTCTAATACAATAGACATGGGTAGAAGTGGGATCATGTCATCCGTTGTCATGGTTGTTGTAGGCACTCTCAATGGCATCATGTCTATCAGAAATCAAACAGAGATTGACTTATGGAGCCACATGCGTTCTGAGATGTCAAAGAAAGAACCCCTATCCACCAGCCGTTTCACCTTCAACTAGAGCAAAGGTAATGGGAAAGACATTTATGCTGCCGTTTTGTGCAACCGCCATAAGCAAAGTACCCTTGTATTTGTCATATAACCAAGTGCCATCAATTTGAATAATAGGTTTGTAGAATGCGAAACCTTTGATGCATGGGTCAAACGCCCAAAAGAGGCGGTGAAAAATTCTATTACCTATAACACAGGTTCCGTCTGGCATCATTGCTGGCAATGTCTCCATAATTGCCACATTTCATGGGACATATATTTTTAGTGCCCATAAAAACCTTGGCAATTCTTTGTATGAATCCTCCCAGTTGTCGAATACCTGTTCAACAACCTCTGTCCTTGCAATCTAGGCTTTCTTGTAAGATGGAGAATAATTATATCTTGTTCTGATATGGGATATAATTATACTCACCTTCACTGATGGGTCTTTATTAACCAATGGCAGTATGTCTTGACATATCAATGCAGCGCTTAGTTTACGGTGATCTTGTTCAATGTTAGTTGCAATGCAACTATGAGGTGGGTCTATTGAAGCTATCTCCCAAGAGTCATTTTTATTTTTGTAAGACGCAGCCAACCGAAACTTATAAAGGATGTTACACCATTCGATGACATACCTTCTCGAATCAGTGTGTTTCATTGTAAAATCAGCAGAGTTGTTCATGTGGAATTTTTTGATAGCTCGCACACATTCTTCTTTGGTGTGGAACATGTCTCTCACCTTTAACTTGCCTTCTGATCATGGATACGGGTTATAGAAAACACTGTTGGATGTTTCATCGTCATGCAGATGCATGTTTGTCATATGTTGAGGCGGATTGTAGACATGACTAGGAGGTATTGGCGGTGGTTGATCATCATCTTCAATGTCGTTGTTCAATATATGATCGCCCTGTATCTCGGTCTCCTCTTCTTCTTCATCAACGGTGTTCACTTCTGCTTCTTCTTCTAGGTTGACGTCATCTGAGCATTGTGGATTATATTCACCAGATTTATCTTGACTGGTTATTTGAGACTGCTAAGATGTTATACATGGTTGAAGAGTAATATATAACTCAATACAATTGCAACCTGAATGTTCATGACTAACAAACATGTATTCAACATCTTCATCCTCTCGTACCTTAAGCGGGAAAAACTTGTATTGACTGTTCTAAAAAAATATTGGATTTTGATACGTGATCTTTGACACAATACCCGATCCTATACAGGATTGTATTCTTTTTTTCAAATGCAAGAAGGTTGCATTTCTCTTGATTGTAAGTCGAATGGTATCGGTGTTTCGAAAACAAAATCCGTATAACTCAGACTCGTATGTTTCACCATTGCAGTGAACATCAACACTATATTTCGGTGAAGATGGAATTGTAATATTTCTGGTGCAGATGAAAATTATTTTCTTGCTGCAAATTAATGTGTGTTGAGTGTTGGATGTTGATAGTAAGACACTTAAATAGGTGAGTGATTTGTCTCACATGCAAGCTAGTTCGAAGTGATGTGTCACACATGCAAGCTAGTCTGAAATGATGTGTCAAACATGCAAGCTAGTCTAAAGTGACATGTCCAATATGTAAGAGAGAGGAAAGCCATGTGTCACACATGCAAGCACACACTCCAAATGAATTGGCGCCTCCTTACAATCCTTGCACATGGACACCAATCCATTTGGCGACACCATGTCTTGCATGCATGCAGACCTCGAAACTAAGCATTCTGACCTAGGTGTGTCATGCATGTACCTATGGAGGCGTCAATTTGAATGGCGACACCATGTATAAAATGCACATGGGCGCCAATCAACACTTCTTCCACACCATCACTCACCACTTCTTCTACAATATCAAATCTTTCATCTATAATAACCTCTTTCATTTACACCAACCGCTTTCATCGCCGACAAGATGTCTATCCTTACAATGGGTGAATCCCACAGAGGAACAGTTGCAAACATAACAACTTATGTAAGCGTTTTATTGTTTTGTTATTTGTTTTAATAGAGTACCTTTTAATAACATATCAACTTAGTAATTTTTTTTATTCTTTCTTTTATAGGATGTTTCAAGGTTCCGTACTTGGGTCCACGAATATGTCCACATGGACCCGATGATTCAACCTTATGTTGAACTCACCGATTTTGGACATATAATCAAAATTATGTCTTGGTCGGTGGATAATAAATTCATTCTTTCTTTATGAGAAAGATGGTGTCCCGAGACACACACATTCTGGTTCCCAACCGGTGAGTGTAATGTGACGTTAGAAGATGTCTACATGCTTTTGGGACTGCCCGTTGAAGGTAAGGTTGTAAATGGTAAAACCAGCTATGCAAATTCATATTGCATGGACCTCTTGGAGACTGATTTTTTAGATGATAACTCAAGAGGTCAAGGTATATTCCTTTCACGCCTTAAGTCATATTATAACAGTTTACACTTAGATGAGCATTCTACCGAAGATGCTCAAATAATAAAAACTAGGTGTTGCATTATGCTTTTAATTGGTTCTTTTTTATTTCCCGATGGTAGTGGTTCTAGTATGCATATTTACCTTTACTAAGACATGTAGATAGAATAGGAAGTTATAGTTAGGGATCCTCTTGTCTGACCTATCTTTATAGCTCTTTGTGTAAAAACTCACACAAAGACACATCTACCTTTTCTAGATGTGATGTTTTTCTCCAAGCATGGGGTTGGTCAAGACTACCGTCCCTAGCACCCGTCAACAACAACCCTTTCACATTCCCGTATGCACAAAAGTAAGTTGTTTAAATTGTTATGTATTTACTTACTTCTTTAACGATTATTATCTCTAACTAATATTTTTACCTTTTTGGTGCAGAGGATCGACATGTGGTATAAGTTATAACAGATGTCCTAGACATTGTATTACCCGGTATCGCAATCTGTTGGATCACCTTCGACCGATATACATAAGGATAATAACCTCATTATTTTGTTATAATTTGTTAACTTCTTCTACCAAGTTTATAATCCAAGTTACTTTCATATTTCAGTTCATTTGGCGTCCATACCTAAATTTGGATCATGACCATGAGGTCAACGGTGAAGACACAGCCGTATGGACTGCATGCACACCGATAATAAGATTCACAATTATGGAGATGCACAATAATGATAGTGTGAAGTTGCAGTTCGGTATGCCCCAAAACATCTCAAACCCCCCAGCAAGCCTAGGAGAATGGCATATGCGCAAAGTTAACGACCAATGGAACTTCAATCCATGGCAAAGCTTCGCAAGATCTGAGTGTCGCAAATGGAAGCATCGCCATGACCATGTGTTAATTGACGAAGTGATGTCAAATGAAGAAAAACCAAGTCGTACTTATATGGCTTGGTACAGATCGATTGGTTTTCAGTTCATTGCCGAGGATATGTACTTGTACGACCCACACCAATAAACTTATACACCAGACACCTCAACATCTAACCCATAACAACAATGTCAGACCGGATACACACAACCCCCTATCCATCAAACTTTCCGTTCCACAAACACACAAACATACTACCCAAACATGTCATACACCCAACCACAATACCAAGAGCATACCCCATACCACCACCAATAAATTGATCATCAACCAGAGACCTAACATTGCTTCGCACCCAACATATCAACCTACCAAAGCCGGCTTAGTCAGAACACCCAACGATCATTCAACACCAACCGCCCCTCCTCCTACCATAGCCAAGAAGCCCAAACCTCCAACAACCCTATCTCTACTAAACACCCTAACAATCTTTCCAACCTTTCCTCGACACATCATTCACACTCATGTCTCCCTTCAACCGTCCTGGTCACCCACCAATGAGTCAAACACAACCCAACTACTCTGGCATGGGTCATGAACTCAGCTATGGCAGTACACCTTCGATGCATACTGAAGACTATGCCGATTGTCTGACTATCTCAACAGGCCATCTCCTATAGTTGGTAGTAATGCTCCTGGCCCCTCAGATGCTCAAACACCATTGGTGAATCATCAATGCGGGTTAGGGCCACGGGTTAGGGTAGCTAGGGGATGTGGGACCGGAGGTCGGTTAGGTGATCACGGTCATCACCATTAGGATTTTTTGTGTAAACGAGAATTTTTATTAATATCAATTGGTCCTATTTCGAAATTATGTATCATGTAGACCGTTTAACAAAAAAATTGCATTTTACACTGAGGTGTCAATCCAATTGGCGCCTCTTTTCAACTGATACACATGGGTGCCAATTGGATTGGCTGCACCATGTGCCCTAGCCAGTCCAATTGGCACCTCCATTCTATTTTTAAGAGGAGTCACCAATTGGATTGGCTCCTCCTCCTAAAAGTGGGGTACTTTGGGAATTTTTTTTTTGAAAACATGGTTATTTTGGGATTTTTCTTGAAAAACAGGGTTATTTTCATTAAAAAAATCGCAAAAATTAAGAGAACATTGCAATAACAATAGAGAGTCTCCTCAGAAGCTTCAGATGGGTGAAATAACACAGAAGCAGAAAGAACATTATGTCGCAACGCGAAAAACAACCGGCGGAAAAAACAAGTTTTATAGAGCCGCCACCGACGCTATTCATCCTATGAAGGAAAGGAAGCGCTGGACTAACCTAAGAAAAGGGAAAGGAACGGTCTTACAACCAGAGATTGCAAGGTACGGGAGTCGGTTACGCAAGGGGAAGGTATTAGCACCCCTCACATCCGTCGTACTCGACGGGATCCACGCTCAAAAGAATAGGAAAAGGTTGCTGATAAACTGCTCAAAGAAAAATGCACGCACTGGAATAAACAGGTAAAAGAAGACGGGGGAAGCGGACTCGGCAGGATGTCGCATCCTGGGCCTACGTAGTTTGTCAGAAACAAACATCAGAGTCAACGTAGTTCGGGGAAATGGGAAACATGCTCGCTAGGACATCGCATCCTATGCCTACGTATCTCATATGGAATGAGAATCAGAGTTGTCGTAGTTCGGCTAACGCACGCCGAAACAAAACACCAAACAGAGACGCTAAGACGTCAAAAGAAAAACCCCACAAGGAAACAGAATGCCAATAGTTGGGCTTACATCCGACTCCAAACAAAAGAAAACAAGGAAACAGAATGCCAATAGCCAGGCTTACATCCGACTCCAGACAAAGCAAACAGGAAACAGAATGCCAATAGCTGGGCTTACATCTGACTCCAGACAAACAAACAATCGCTAACCAGCGAACACCACAGGTTCTCCAAACGACAAACTAATAGGGAGTCTAGAACTCGAGCCTAGTAGTTGTCACACCAACACCAAGAGACGCTGAAACGTCAAAAGAAACAAAGGTTGAACACACAGACTAATAGGGATTCTGGAACTCGAACCTAATAGCTGTCAAGAAAACACACACAAAAGGAAAAAAAAGGGTGTCCGGAGAGATCTCGCACGATCTCCTGCCTACGTATCTCATTTGGTATGAGAATCAGGGCGATGTAGTTCCCCATAACAGGGGAGAAACTCTCTCCTAACCAGAGACCAGGGAAGCAAACACACTAATAGGGAGACTAAGACTCGAGCCTAAAAGTTGTCATGCAAACAATAACCCTAGGTTGAGGTCTCTAATCAAGAGTTGGACTCACACAGGAAGTGAATCAACTCAAGTCTATCTCTACGTACGTTCAACTTCCTCGAAAGTTGATCATACGACTCCTACAGAACAGGAGATAAGAAGCGGAAAGCAGATAAACATATCAAAAGCAAACATCACACTCTATATGCAAACAAGAGGCTCAGACAAATGGTTGGACTTTAGTCAAGGGGTCATATCAACCTCGACAAACAAGCCAAAACTGTAGGGGTGTTCTGAAGCTCTTAACCACTAACATTGAGAGTTAGGGTGAAGCTGATGAAAGGTAATGAGGATGAGACCTCATAGCTCTTAACCCTGGCCTGGGTGAGCTTCAAATCAATGAAAGTGTGGGCGTCCAGAAAGAGGGACCCTATTCCACTTGACTGACTCTATACAAGGATCTTGGGTTAGGTTCAAGAGCATCAGCATGTAGTGCGAGCATACTGAACGACTCAACGACTAACAGGGGATTGATTGCAAATCCCTTCTATATGTCAATTGCCTCTTCACTTAGGAGGACTTAACAAACAACATGCCTCATTTAGAGGTCTTTGGCACAAACATAAACATACACAGACATTGCCTCTTTAGGAGGACTTCAGCCAAACGCCTGCCAAAAAAGCGACAGGGCTTCCAGACTACATGGAGTGAGAAGGCTAAACTACCTCAGTGGTGTACCAACCACACTCCAAAGCAAAAGCAAAGCAAGCTAAAAGCGACTAATGTACCTGTACAAAAGCCAAACAATCAGTATTGTATTCAGAAAACCAACAGACAACAGACAGTGGAATCATCCAACAATTATACACAATGCAAGTCTCAAATGCAAGCACTCAAGTGAGTTCATCACATCAATGGACCTACAACACAACAATAGTTAGTAAACAAAGCAACTTGTATCTCAAATAATGAGCAAACCAACCATTAGTGCTAGATACCTGAAACACAAACACAATTGGTGAGTACAAACCACTAGTCCAAAGACTAGGGTCAAAGGCAAGTCAAATGACCAAAATAGAAGTCCATATTTCACATGAAGCACATTTAATCAAGCAAGAAAAAGTCCTCAAAAGGATCAAAGCCAATTCAAAAGGCAAAGCCATCAATTAATCAAGATAAGGCAAAGGCAAACAATGTGATCAAAATTGGACATCAAACATAGAAAATCCACATTAAAACAGAAATGTATCCAATGATCATGAAATTTTTTATACAAGCTTATCATGTTAAGAATGAACATCATACAAAAACTCAACTCCAGAAGAGATCAAATGGCATATGAATGAAAATGTACAAAGGCAACATACAAATTGTGACACAAATTGTCACACAACATGTCCATGTATCCAAAACACTGGTAGAACATGATAAAAATGCCAAACCAATTCTCAAAAATCCAGTCACATGTTAGGAACAAGCATGTCAAATTTCAAGCCAATTGGACAAATCATGAGCATTTTACAATCAAATGAATGCGACATATCATCATGAACACAATGTCTAATCAAAAAAACCACAAATAAAAATCCAGAACTCAAAAAATCATGCAATTAGTATAAAAAAATACTAGACATCCAAACAAACATGTGAAAAAAAACTAGAATCAAATTGAAGCATTTTACTATTATTTATGATTTTTCAAAGTTGGAGAAAAATATGGATTAATGCATGATCATGTGAAGAAAAATGCAATTCACAATGAAAATCAGCATATGCATCTACTGGAATCGAACTCAGGCATGGCAGGTAAAA
Organism: Lathyrus oleraceus; assembly: GCF_024323335.1. Classification (NCBI taxonomy): domain Eukaryota; kingdom Viridiplantae; phylum Streptophyta; class Magnoliopsida; order Fabales; family Fabaceae; genus Lathyrus; species Lathyrus oleraceus. The sequence continues at coordinate 443,099,875 of NC_066580.1, read as the reverse complement.
ATAAGCGCTTCACAAATAAATCAGAAATATGTCATGGCTAGGAATCGAGCTCAGGAAACAAGGATCAACAAGCGCTCCAAAAATTAATTTCACAAAACACCTTGCCAAGGATCGAACACAGGCGTGGATGGTTACAAGCGCGCTCAAACGAAAATTCAAAGAGAAGAAAACGCGGAGTATCGAACACACGTTCCTCAGGTTCATAGCGTGTTTGTAGTAAAACAATGCGTTCTACCAGGAAACCATAGGCACTGTAGCAAGCGGCGGTGGACGGTGGTTTCCACCGTCTTCCCCGATGAAACCGGCGGCGCTCATGAACAAAAATTTGCAGAATTCATCAAACTTTATATCGTTGGAAAGCTCTCCTCACGCACATCTCAAATATCACATTAGCTAATCCTAATTCTCCATGGATCGTTCAAATCGAAGGCGAGAAGTTTCATGAGCCAAACTTTAAATCACTCATACATGTTCATTTCTTAACCAAAATTAAATCTAATTATATCAGCATCATCACCTCAACAAGATCTACCTAATCATGTACATGAATTGGCAAAAAGAGAGAGTCGAAAATCCACCTACTTGGAATGGCAGTAATGGAAACCGTGTGTGTAGGCTCTCAAACTCTCCAAATATGCTCCAGTATGATTGATTAGAAGCTTTGAGTAAGAATCAATGGTTGAAAGCACTTGGATCTTGCTCAATCTTCAAGTTCCATCACCATGTCCATGCACTTGAATAGCCTCAAAACTAGCTCAATTTCCACGAATGATGAATGATTCCTGCTCCAAATTCCATGAGGATGATGGATCTATGAAGAAATCTTGTGGTTGTGTGGAGAATTTTTGAAATTCAAGGAGAGAGAGTTTTGGAGGGAAAATGGAATTCTAGATCTAGAATTGTGATTATGAGCAAATTCTGTTATGATTATCTATTTATATGGTTCACTAATCACAATGCTAATCCACATTAGGCTTGGTTAATTAAAATTAGTGAGAAATGAGGTGAAATGCAAAATTGGCAAATACACCTATGCATGGCTAAAGTGCACGTGAACAGTGCCATGTTAGGGTTCAATTCCACTTAAAATCATCTAATAAACACAATGGAAGTGGTATTTTGTTGGTAGCATCAACCAATTTTGAATTCTTGATTTTCCCTCCAAAATATACATGAATGAACAAGTTATCACATGAGCTTTTTCCATGCAAGGCAATGGTTGATTGAAAAGTATTGGTCAAGACAAGCATTTTGCAAAAAGAGTGGACCAATTTGGAGTTTTGAATCAAAAGTTATGCCATGTTGAACTTCCATGTACACTTTGTGATCATTTGGCCATAACTCCTCAACCAATCATCAGATGATCATGAAATAGGACTTTTTGAAAATAGGAGAGAAAGATCTTCAACTTTCATGTTCACCAAAAATCCATTTGAAGCTTCTTTGATGTTGGAAAGTCAAGTTGAATGTGGACCAAAAACTTGCCATTTTTGGAAACTTGAAATTACAGGTCACTTTCCATTTTTGGAAACTTTTGATTTGACTTCAAAATCTTCAAGATATATGTTTGAAATGATGAATGAACTTATTTTGAACATGAATGAGGTGTTAAAATTCATCTCCCCACCTCATAGCCCTCAGCTCTTGCACAGTTGACTGTATAGGTCCTCAGAGGACCTTGACATGCTCTGATCAGCTTGAGCCTCTACCACTTGAGGAAATGGCTAAGAAATGAAACCCTAGCTCATGTAAGCTCCTTAATATAACCATATGATCTCCATCCCATGAAATACCTCATCTCCTTGAGAAACCCTGGCTGGAATAGAAGTCATTGATTAGGGTTGACCAAAGGTCAAAACCCTAATCCAAAGGAACTTGAGAATGCCATGAAACCCTTGATGAGGATAGAACCATGATGATGGTGATATACCCTTGCAATCAAGATAATGCTCAAGGACGTTTGAAGGATCAGGAAACCCTAATTGAAGCACAAACCCTCAGATGGTTGACAATCAATCCATGGAAACCCTCAGGCTTGAACCATGTAACTTCCAATCTTCTGAAAAGACTTTGGAGGATGATCTTTTCTTATTTCTCATGAAATGCAAAATGCAATGCCTAATGTCCTAAAATGACATGCAATGTGTCAAACTAGTCCCAAGAAGAAGAGGGCAAATTTTGAGGTGTTACACATTACAGCAACAATATTGACGTCTTTCAGAACTTCTAATTAGAGCGCATAAGCAAATTTGGAACGCAAAGTTCAAAAATTGATGATGTTGCACATCATATGATCAGAATCAGAACTGGTTGTTAAAGTTACACAGTAATAAACCATTAGGGTACCAAAATTGTTCTCATACAAATATAATATTGTTATCATCAAAACTCAAAGTATAGATGCAAAACCAAATCTTGTTCTAACAATCTTCCCCTTTTTGATGATGAAAAAAACATATATTTTGATGAAAAGTTTTGTACAGGGTAATCATAGAAGAATACATCTTATAGAAGCACAAAGCTCCCTCTGAGATGCATAGTCCTATAAAGATAAACTCAAAATGAAAGAACACTTTCCTGATTTACATTTTGAAGTACTAGAGTGAATATTTAGTCAGAATCTGGTTTATCTTCAAAAAAATAATTGATGTTTCCCAAAGCACTAGTTGACAACATCATCATTTTGATAGGCTTTACTTTAGAATATTTTCTTTAGAAGACCTTTCTTTAGAAACTTCTTTTCCTTAAAGAATAAGGTTTTCATAACCTTAATTTTCAGAAGTAGTACCTTCAGAACCATTCCGATTTTTGAGAGTTAACCCTGCAAAAACACTTAACAAACTTTTCTCAAAGTATTTGTTAATAGAAACATTTAAACAATGTTTGGGTATTTACTTAGGAAATTAGATATCAAAATAAACACTTAATTCTTCCCCTTTAGAACATTATTTTTTTCTCCCCCTTTGTCATCAATCGAAAAGATAAAAGACAAAAATAAATAAAGAGAAGCAAAACAAATTTCATTGATTAAGAAGTGCCAACAGGCAGTGCAGAGTATAACGAAAAGAAAGAAAGAAAAAAATTTGCAAGAAAGTTGAAGTAAAATCTAGGGGTTCTGGTAAGGAGGCGACGGAGGAGGAGGAAGTCTTGACAGAACCAGCTGAAACATCAGATCTTGCTTATCTAGACGCTCGCTGACCTTAGCATTATCATCCTTTGATCGACTTTGAGAGATTTGTTGTTGTTTAGTTGTCTTTGAAGATTGTTTAGCCATTGATGATTGTTGTTGTTCATCCATTGAGAGAGAAGGATGAAAATGAATAACAATTGAAGAGAGAGAAAAGGGTTTGTTTGAGATTTGAAAAACTTGAAAGTGTGGGAGAATTGTGCGTGTAGTGTGAAAATGTGAGCGAATTGGGTTTAAATAGATTTTTTTTACAATGATGACAAAACAGAATGCGCAGTCATGGTGGGAAGTGTAAAGTTTTAGACCCAATTCCAAGAATTGTTAAACCCAATGTGTCACGCTTTAATCATGCATGCTCATAAAATGGGACAACTGTCTCCACTAAGAACCACACGAAATCAAACGACAAGATAACCATTAAATGCAACAACTGTTCAGAATCAGGAACATAAATCAATAATATTGCTTCTGATAAGAACATTTATGATTCATGAAAACTCCCTTACTTCAGAAAGCTTCATGTTTTAGAGTCAGAAAGCATAACAATCTCAGAATCTAATCTAGAGTTCTAAAGACTTAACATTATGAATCACATATTTTCATTCTGGACACTGTTTCATAAATATATTTTTCAGAATGAATATGAATCTATCTTTAGCAAGGGATTTTGTAAACATATCATCCCATTGATGGTCTATATCAATAAACTTTAAGTGAAAAATTCCCTTCTCAACATAGTCACGTAAAAAATGATGTTTTATTTCAATATGCTTAGCCCTAGAATGCAAGATAGGATTCTTAGTTAAACAGATAGCAGAAATATTATCACAGAGAATAAGAATGTTACTCTTAGATATATGATATTCTTCCAGCTGACTCTTCATCCAGAGTATCTGAGTGTTGTAACTAGCAGCTATGATGTATTCAGCTTCAGCTATTGATAGCGCAATTGTTGACTGTCTCTTGCTGGACCATGAGATTAAGTTATCTCTCAGAAATTGACAACTTCCATAAGTACTTTTTCTTTCAATTCTATCTCCAACATAGTCAGCATCCCAATAGCCCACTAATTTATACTCACTTGATTTTCTATAAATAAACCAAGATTAATAGTACATTTCAGATGCCTAAAGATTCTCTTAACAATAGTTAAGTAAGTTTCCCTAGGATCTGATTGGAAGCGAGCACATAAGCAGACACTAAATAAGATATAAGGTCTAGAAACTGTTAGATATAGAAGAGAACCTATCATACCTTTGAAAAGCTTCTGATTTACCTTACTGCTTACCTCTTCTTTCTTCATAATGCATGTGGAATGCATTGGAGTCTTTGCTAGCTTACATTCTGATAAGTTAAATTTCTTCAGAAGTTCCTTTGTATATTTTCTTTGACGAATATACGTGTCTTCTAGTCTTTGATCAATCTGGATTCCCATAAAGAACTTTAGTTCTCCCATCAGATTCATTTCGAATTCTGCCTGCATAGACTTAGCAAAATCCCTGCACAACAACGCATTAGCAGAACCAAAATCAACATATATTTACACAACCAGAATGCCATTCTTGAAGGTTTTACAAAAGAGAGTTGTGTTCACTTTTCATCTGGTAAAATTATTTTCCAACAAAAAGTTGCTTAGTCTATCATACCAAGCTCTTGGAGCTTGATTTAGACCATACAAATACTTTTTCAGTTTAAAAACAAAATTAGGATTTTGAGAGCTTTCAAAACGAGGAGGTTGATGCACATAAACTTCTTCAGAAATATAACCATTCAAGAATGCACTCTTAACATCCATCTAATAACGTATGATGTTATGATTGACTGCAAAAGAAATTAAAAGATGAATAGACTCTAACCTGGCAACTGGAGCAAAGTTTCCTGTATAGTCTATACCCTCTTGCTGACTATAACCTTGTGTTACCAGTCGAACTTTATTTCTAACAACTTCGCCTTTCTCATTCAGCTTGTTTCTGAAAACCCATCTGATTCCAATGACATGAAAGCCTTTTGGTTTCTGAACAAGATCCCAAATGTCATTTCTGGTGAATTGATTTAGTTCATCTTGCATGGCCATAATCCATTCATTATCCAGAAGAGCTTCATCAATGGATGTGGGTTCTATCAGAGACATCAAACCTAAAAGAGTTTCTTCATAAGGTCTGAATGAAGATCTAGTTCTGACTAGAGCATTCTTGTCTCCCAAAATCAGTTCTTCGCAATGAGAAGTTCTTGATCTACTCATCTTTTGATGAGTTGGATCAATGATTGCTTATGGTTGAGTCATTTCTTCAGATTCTTTGGCTTTGCCTTCCGAGTCTTTTTCTCCAGAGACAATATCTTCGAATTCTGAAAGGTTGATCTTCAGATTTGCAAATTTCTCAACTGGATTTGAATTTTTAGGGTCAAGCTTATCATTGAATCTAATGTGATTTGATTCCTCAATAATTCGTGTTTCTGTATTAAATATTTTGTAGCCTTTAGAGCATTCAAAATATCCTAACAGTAAACACTTACGTGCCTTAGAATCAAACTTGCCAAGATTCTCTTTAGTGTTTAACATAAAGCATTCACATCCAAAAGGATGAAAGTAAGAAATGTTGGGCTTTCTGTTCTTCCACAATTCATAAGGAGTCTTACCTAGAATAGGTCGGATAGAAATCTTGTTCTGTATATAACATGTTGTGTTAACTGCTTCTACCTATAAATGCTTAGCCATATTAGTTTCTTGGATCATGGTGCGAGCCATTTCTTGCAACGTCTTATTCTTCCTTTCTACAACTCCATTTTTCCATGGAGTTGTAGGACATGAGAAATCATGGGAAATACCATTTAAATCAAAAATATTTTCAAAATGTTTATTTATGAATTTGCCACCATGATCACTTCTGACTTTGACTATTTTGCAATTCATTTTTGTTTGCACTAGTGAGCAGAAGGTAGAGAACAAAGAGTGAGACTCATCCTTGTGTTTCAAGAACTTTACCCATGTCCATTGAATGTAGTCATCAACCATGACTAATCCATATTTCTTTCCATTGATAAAAGCAGTTTTCACTGGTCCAAACAAATCAATGTGCAGAAGTTTTAATGGTCTAGAGGTAAAAACAACAATTTTTTCTTTGAAAGACGTTTTAGAAAACTTGCCTTTCTGACATGCTTTACAAAGAGAATCTGAAGCGAACTTCAGTTTCGGTAGACCTCTGACTAATTCAAGCTTATTTAGCTGAGAAATCCTTCTCATGCTAACATGACCCAAACGTCTATGACAAACCCATTGCTCCTCATTAACAGACATTAAACATTTTACATTTTGATCTTCAAGATCAGAAAGTCTAATTTTATAAATGTTGTTTTTCCTCTTCCCGTTAAAAAGGATTGTGCCATTTTCTAACTAACAGCCTTACAAGTCTTTTAATTAAAGATGATATCATAACATTGTCACTAAGTTGGCTAATAGACAATAAATTATGCATCAGACCATCAACTAAAAGAATATTAGTAATAGAAGGATGTTTACCATTACCAATGGTTCTAGAGCCAATGATCTTCCCCTTCTGGTTTCCTCCGAAACCAACGAAGCCTCCAGGCTTAAGTTCCCAATCATTGAGCATAGACCTTCTTCCCGTCATGTGTCGCGAGCATCCACTATCCAAGTACCATGACTGGTGTCTCACCTATGTTGTTAAGGATGTCTACAACATAAATGATTTTATCCTTATTTGCCCAATTTCTTGGTCCTCTTTTGTTAGTTTTCCAAGAGTTTCTCCTAGCTTTAGGTCTTTTAGCATAAGGATAATCATGAGGGATTTGTGCATGATACTTAGGTTTCAGAACGGAGTTCCTATCCTCAGTATGCTTGTGTGTCTGTCCAGAAATACCAGACTCAGTGCCAACAGACACGAAATGCACATAAAGAGGTTTTGGTTTGACCTTCAGACTTTCGTCAGGTTTTGTAGTTTCTGTATAACCCAAACTTTTCTTGCCATTTCTGCTAACTCCATAGATCAAGGAAGCCATTTTGATTGTATTTATGCTTTTAGCCAGAAAGTATTGGAATTCTCTGTCATATCTGATGAAGTAATCAGTACCAGAAGCTTTTGAAGTTATTTCCTCCTCTAGTTTTGAAATTTTGATTCTCAAAGCAGAGTTATTACTTTCTAAAGAAAACAATTTTTTCGTTTAGAGAGGAAATATCATTCTTAAGATCTTTTTGAGTTTCATAAGTAGTTCCTTAGACTTGTTTAAGGTCCTTGTATTTACTTTGAAGACCTTGGTACTTTTCCAGCATTTCAGAAAGACAAATTTCAATATCAGAACGAGATAGATTAGAGAATACCTCTTCAGAATCGGAGTCGGATTCTGATTCTAATACAACCTTGTCTTCTAGTTCCTCAAAGCTAGTGGGATCCTCAGTGAAATTCTAGTTATCAGACTTTGGATGTCACACTGGTTGTTATGACATCCAATTCTGCACTGACAGGGATTATGCAGAACTTAACAGTAAGTGCAGTAAATAACACAAGTAATTGTTCACCCAGTTCAGTCCAACATGACCTACGTCTGGGGGCTACCAAGCCAGGGAGGAAATCCACTATTAGTAGTATCAATTCAAAGCTAAACTCACCCGTTTACAACTTATCACTTAATCCCTACCCAATGCAATTTCAATCTTAACCTAAGATCAGAGTTCCTACTCACTCCCCCTCAATCACCTCAGTGATTACTATCTTTAAACAATATTAAAGACAAGTTGAAGTCACACTTCAAACAACTCTTGATTGTGCTTCACAGCTTTAATCAAGATACACAGCACTCACGCTTAAAAGCTTTGAGTGACACAACACTTACAACTCAATGAACACCCTATGCCAAAGCTATCATCTACTTGATAATGACTTGGCTTACAAGATACGTCTAATACAAGACTCACAAAAATACAGCAGTGAAGTATGATGGACACACTTAATCTTCACGCCTCAAAATCCCTGAAACTGAATGAAGGAACGCCTTCCTTTTATATTGCAGTATCCTGGGCTTTTGCACCTGTATTCTCCTGAATTTAAGGTCACACAAGTTTCCATAAATTCAACATTTAGGTTACTAACAAATAGGCTATTTGTTAGGTTCATTGAATGTAGATTGGTTGTTGATTTCCTGGTTTTTCTCTAAGCTGTTGACTTCCTGAAGAATAGCCTGAGAAAAAGCTGAAACAGAAAACTGAACAACCTACAATGTAGCATATGCTGTCAGGCATGAATGTCACGACATTCAGCTTGACATCAAGGTTCATATGTTGAGTCTGTTTTTCCAGAAAACAGACTGTACAATTTTGCTGACCTGTACATGATCAAAATGACCATACTACAGTGAAAGCTTACATTAATAAATGTCAAAGTGTCCAACTTAACATTTACACAATTGGCCTTAAGTTAGTTCTGTTGTTCTTTTTGAAAAACAAACTAAGTTACATGCTGAAGTATAGCAGAACACCACTCTGTCTAATCTTCAGCAGCTGCTGTCAATGATGAAAGTCATAACATCCAGTTTGACTTTCAGTCAGTAGGCCTTATGCCAGGTCTGGTCTTTCCTTGATAACCAGACTGGAAATAAATACTAAGTTCTAACAGAACTCCTGCTGTCCTTAGTATCTGTTGACAGGTATGAATGTCACAGCATCCAGTTTGACATTCAATAAAACCTGTGTTAGCTAGTCCTGCAGTAACTACAATGTAGTCACATCTACATGTCATGACATCAGTCAAGACATTAGTAACCATCTAGTGTTTTACCATATAATGCAGCCAATTAAGCACCTACAAACTCCCCCTTTGGCAAATTTTTGGCTAAAACACTTTGATCCCCATAACAGAGTTCATGGCAGCGGAATCACACACCTAGCAGGAAATATTACTAGCTAATACACTCAGAGTGGCAGCACACTCACACACATACAGAAGTAACAAAAAAACTTCACACAGCAGCACACACAGGGGAGAGAAGTTAAATAAAAACTTCACACACACATAGCAGCATACAAACAGAAGCTAAATGCACCCTTCATCACACATAAGCTGCAGTAGAGGAAAACTTCAATCTGTCAGAATGAGAACCTGTTTTAACAAATTTAACAAAGTAAACTTTTGTTGTCTTGGGGTATCACTTGTCACTCCCCCTTTTTGTCAAAAATGTTGCCAAAGCAACACATTAAGTTACAGATCCACAAATAGTAATGACAGAAAACACAGAAAGACAGGTATTTAATCCTCAGCCTCATCATCAGCCTCCTCTTCAGAGCTGGCCTCCTCCTCCTCCTCAGAGATTTGCTTATCAGCTCCATCCGTGTCCTCAGCAGAAGTCTCCAATTGCAAGATGAGCTTTTTTCCAGAGCATGCTTTCTAGCCTCCAGTTCTTTGCAAGTCTCTTTGAGAACTGCAATAACATCAGCTTTGTCTGGTTGGTTGCCAGCTTTGGATGATTCTCCTGATGTCAAGACAATGTCAGGGACATGCTTGCCCAGGAACAGTTTGTAGCTGAAAGCCAATGGACTCTCTCTTCTCCTCACAAAGTCATTATCTGTCAGGATATGTGGAAATTGATTCAGCACAATTCCACATATGAGAGATGGAAAGGCAATGGGTTCCTTCACACTAAAGCTCCCAGCATGTTTCATTGTCTGATCAAAGATGTACGTGCCATAGTCCACCTTTGTCTTGGTTCCCACTGCATAGATGAACTTTCCTAATGCCACAGACACAGTTGACTTGTGATTAGTGGGTATCCAGTTGGCTGCTCCAACTTTGTGAAGTATTGCATACTTAACACTTAGTTGGCTGGCTACCAGCTTCCCTTTGAGAGGCCATTTCTGTACTTGCTTTGCTGTGATGACTTGACAGATAGTGTTGTCAGTCACTTCAAGTTCTGGCTGCACTTCATCTGGTCTTCCCAAATACAGATTTATCACTGAAGGGGAGAAAGTCACGCACTTGCCACGCACATAGACCTTTCTAAATTCTCGGGATTTCCCATCAGCACACTCCTCAGACAGATTAACAATGAACTCCTTCACTAAGGTCTCATAGCATTTAGGGAGTTTACTCACAGTTCTCATCAGTCCTGCTTCTTTGATGAGATCCACAATTTCTTTACACTCCAATGCATTCTGGGCCAGTTCTCTCTCCAATGCCAGCCTCTTGTGGTATACATACTTCCACCTGTTGACACTGGAGGCAAAGTGGAAGGACACATTGTCAATGGGAACTTCTGGGACACTGGTTGCCAGCCTGCTGGAAGAAGGCTTCTTCCTGGACATGGATGTTGTGACATCACATGGGACATCAGATTCAGACTCAACCACCACAGCCTTGGTCTTCAACTTCTTAGGCACCTCTTTGCTCCAAGCTTTTGTAGGTCCGTAACCTTTCCTCTTGTGTGCACTCTCTGACTCTGGTTGCTTGTGAGGATTTGTTTCACCAACTTCCTTGGAGGGGGACTTCTGCTCCACAGTCTTATTTTCCCTTCTAGACCTAACTCTCTTGGCTATCCTAGGGACAACTGAAGCCAGAAGTTCATTGTCCGAGAGCTCTTCCACGTTAATCGTTTCAGTTCTAGGGTTGTCCTCAACACTTTGAGTAACATTGGCCTTCTCACCTCTCACTTTGCCTGAGGGTTTGTCAATCTTTGACCCCTCATGAGCATCTGGTTGCTCAACGTTATCAGTGACATTTTTCCTCAACACTACTGCTTTATCTTGACATGCAGCACTATCAGGAATGATTGTGTTCAAGGGAACAGAAACCCCAGGAACATTTCGATTACCAGATAGTATCTGAGTGACGATAGTTGCAATGGAGTTATGTACATACCTTGACCCTTCCCTTGTGTGCTCATCAAGAGCGATTTCTGATGAAAACCCGGTGACCGTTTCCTTAGGTCTTCTTGCATGGGACGAAGTTGCTGCGTCAACAACTGGATCCTCCCGGGTAGGATGGTAAGACTCGGTGCTGAGAGAATCAAACATGGTGGTGTAGGAGGAGGTATCGGATTGACGAGCCATGCTGAAAATCTTGGAGGGAAGATGAACCGTTTCTTTGGACGAGGGTTTGCACGAGTGGAGAATGAAGCGACTGAATATGAAACGCTTTATGCAAGAGTAAGGTCTATTATATTTTGACCACTCAGAGCTCACTATTAGTTGTTTAATAATTTGACTTATTAAACAGTAGCTAACTAACTTCATTAGTTGCTATAACTTTTCAGACGCACGCATTCCCTTTTTGCCCTTACTAGTCTCACACTTAGTAATGTACAATGTCATGACATTCCGGGTGACATTGTACTCCGTCTGCATCAGGTTCCTCCATACTGGAGATGACCACTTGCTACCACAAGCTAGGTACTGAGTTTCTGCAGACGTCAATAATACACACCTCTGTCTGTCCCTTGCTGTCATATCAGTAGCATGATGACCAATGGGAATCAAGGGCTCATTACTTTTGATCGGACACTTTCCACAGTCTGTCCTTTTACCTAAAGACAGATATGATACTCTTCTCATCGCTCCCTTGGAACTGCTCTTCTTCACTCCTTTTACCTGAAGGGGATCAAGTCTTCCATGTCCCAGCTTCCCTTCCTGATCTCCCTTGGCCAAAGGACATTTGGGAAGGTTGAGATAGTCTTTAGATTTCCATAAATAGCAATTATCTTTGGATCTATCTCCTCTCATCACTTCTTGATTGCACCCATTCAACACCACACATCCTCCCTTGGTAAATTCCACCTTGTATCCTTGGTCACACAGCTGGCTGATGCTTATGAGGTTCACAATTAGTCCTTTTACTAACAATACATCACTCAATTTTGGAGTTTCTGGACAGTCCAGCTTCCCAACACCCATGACTTCTCTTTTAGTTCCATCCCCCAATGTCACAAACTTGGTGTTAGCAGGATGTAGATTCACCACTAGGTTGTTCATCCCAGTCATATGCCTTGAGCAGCCACTATCAAGGTACCAATCTTGTCTGATATGTCCCCTTGAAGAAGTGTGAGCAAGGTTAGCAACACACTGTTGATTCTCAGGCGAGAAGTGAATCTTAGATACCAGCTGCTTAGGATTGACCTGAGGTGTCTGCTTAGTCGCCCATGTTTGTTTCTTGATGGGGACATTATGCATACACACTTGTTTCTTAGGCCTACCTTGAGGGGTCTGGTTTGGGTAACCATGCAGCCTATAGCAGAATGGTTTTATGTGACCAAATCTACCACAATAATGACATTTCCATCTCTTGAATTTCTTCTTCTGATGATTGTTCATTCTGGTTCCTCGATGTTGTGACTTTGGATGTGACTTCCCTTTGGGTTTCTGAACTTTAGCCTTTGGGCGTTTGCGTTCAACTGAGGATCTTTTCCCAAAGCCTAAACCAGATGTGGTTCCAGACTTCTGTCCTGTCTTCAGGATCTCTTCCAAGGTGTCAGATCCCTTATTCAACATTTTGATGGATTTTGTCATTTGGTCTAGCTTAGAGATCAGCGAAGAAATCTCACCCTTCAGATCCTCTATGACTTTCAGCTGCTCTAGTTTCTCAGCTTCTAGCTCTTTGATGAGTTTCTTATGCTTTTCTCCTTGGATGCAAACTTCTGCACTTTTAACACATAATTCTTTATATGAGACAGCAAGTTCATCCAAGGTGAGCTCATCTCCACTAGAGTTATCCTCAGAGGCACACACACTGGTCAGTGCAGTGACATGTTTGGCCGATTCTCCTTCAGATTCACTCTCAGTGTCTTCTTTTGACCAGGTGACAGATAGCCCTTTCCTTTGCCTCATGGGAAAGGTAGGGCAGTCATCCTTAATATGACCATATCCTTCACATCCATGGCATTGGATTCCCTTGCCTTGGGTGACCTTTTCTTCAGAAGTTGATCTTTTATTTATGTCAGACGGGATGTTCTTGACATTAGGTCTACCCTGTTGATCAAATTTCTTTATGAGCTTGTTGAACTGTCTCCCAAGCATGGCTAAGGCTTCTGATATACTTTCCTTACCTCCAGTATATCCTGCTTCTGACTCCTCTTCAGCATTAGATACAAAGGCTATGCTTTTGTTCTTCTTATCTGCATACTCACCCAAGCCCATTTCAAAGGTTTGGAGGGAACCAATGAGTTCATCCACCTTCATGTTGCAGATGTCCTGCGCCTCCTCTATGGTTGTGACCTTCATAGCAAATCTCTTAGGCAAGGACCTGAGAATCTTTCTTACGAGTTTCTCTTCAGCCATTTTCTCACCTAGTCCACCAGAGGTGTTTGCAAGTTCAAGAATATTCATGTGAAAGTCATGAATAGTCTCATCCTCTTTCATCCTCAGATTTTCAAACTTGGTGGTCAGCATCTGAAGTTTGGACATCTTCACCTTGGAAGTACCTTCATGAGTTACCTTGAGGGTATCCCAAACTTCCTTAGCTAGTTCACAGTGGTGTACCAGCCTGAAGATGTTCTTGCTGATTCCATTGAACAATGCATTCAAGGCCTTGGAATTTCCAAGAGCTAATGCCTCTTGCTCCTTGTCCCACTCTTCTTCATGAATCTGCACACTGACTCCATCTTCACCTGTCCTCATAGGATGTTCCCATCCTTTGTTGACAGCTCTCCAGACTTTGCTGTCTAGAGACCTTAAGAAGGCTATCATACGAGGCTTCCAGTCATCATAATTAGAGCCATCCAACATGGGTAGTCTGTTTGAGTGTCCTAAATCCTTGTCCATGGTACTAGAAAGTAACTTCCCTAGATCTCACCCAGAAATTCACAGGCAGGGTGCCTGCTCTGATACCAATTGAAATTCTAGTTATCAGACTTTGGATGTCACACTGGTTGTTATGACATCCAATTCTGCACTGACAGGGATTATGCAGAACTTAACAGTAAGTGCAGTAAATAACACAAGTAATTGTTCACCCAGTTCAGTCCAACATGACCTACGTCTGGGGGCTACCAAGCCAGGGAGGAAATCCACTATTAGTAGTATCAATTCAAAGCTAAACTCACCCGTTTACAACTTATCACTTAATCCCTACCCAATGCAATTTCAATCTTAACCTAAGATCAGAGTTCCTACTCACTCCCCCTCAATCACCTCAGTGATTACTATCTTTAAACAATATTAAAGACAAGTTGAAGTCACACTTCAAACAACTCTTGATTGTGCTTCACAGCTTTAATCAAGATACACAGCACTCACGCTTAAAAGCTTTGAGTGACACAACACTTACAACTCAATGAACACCCTATGCCAAAGCTATCATCTACTTGATAATGACTTGGCTTACAAGATACGTCTAATACAAGACTCACAAAAATACAGCAGTGAAGTATGATGGACACACTTAATCTTCATGCCTCAAAATCCTTGAAACTGAATGAAGGAACGCCTTCCTTTTATATTGCAGTATCCTGGGCTTTTGCACCTGTATTCTCCTGAATTTAAGGTCACACAAGTTTCCATAAATTCAACATTTAGGTTACTAACAAATAGGCTATTTGTTAGGTTCATTGAATGTAGATTGGTTGTTGATTTCCTGGTTTTTCTCTAAGCTGTTGACTTCCTGAAGAATAGCCTGAGAAAAAGCTGAAACAGAAAACTGAACAACCTACAATGTAGCATATGCTGTCAGGCATGAATGTCACGACATTCAGCTTGACATCAAGGTTCATATGCTGAGTCTGTTTTTCCAGAAAACAGACTGTACAATTTTGCTGACCTGTACATGATCAAAATGACCATACTACAGTGAAAGCTTACATTAATAAATGTCAAAGTGTCCAACTTAACATTTACACAATTGGCCTTAAGTTAGTTCTGTTGTTCTTTTTGAAAAACAAACTAAGTTACATGCTGAAGTATAGCAGAACACCACTCTGTCTAATCTTCAGCAGCTGCTATCAATGATGAAAGTCATAACATCCAGTTTGACTTTCAGTCAGTAGGCCTTATGCCAGGTCTGGTCTTTCCTTGATAACCAGACTGGAAATAAATACTAAGTTCTAACAGAACTCCTGCTGTCCTTAGTATCTGTTGACAGGTATGAATGTCACAGCATCCAGTTTGACATTCAATAAAACCTGTGTTAGCTAGTCCTGCAGTAACTACAATGTAGTCACATCTACATGTCATGACATCAGTCAAGACATTAGTAACCATCTAGTGTTTTACCATATAATGCAGCCAATTAAGCACCTACACTCAGTAGTTTCCATCAGTGAAACATTCTCGCTTTCTACGTCAAAATCTTCTTCTTCAGATTCGGAGTCATCCTAGGTAGCTATCAACCCCTTCTTGACTTTGAAGAAGTTCTTCTTAGGCCTTTTGTCCTTCTTTAGTTTAGGACAATCATTCTTTTAGTGGCCTGGCTTCTTGCACTCGAAACAGATGACTTCTTTTCCAGAAGTTTGCTTCTTTTGACTAGATGAGGATTCAAAGCGGCCAGCAGTCCTTCTGACTTCTTTGAATTTCCCTTGACCATTTTGCATGTGTTTCAAGAGTTTATTGACTCTCTTTGAGATTAGAGACATCTCATCATCATCTTCGGAGTCTTCATCAGATCCTTCTAATTCTTCCTCAACTATATATGCTCTAGTATTCCCAAGCTTGGATTTTAGAGCTACAAATTTACCTCTCTTTTAAGGTTCATCTTCTTCTAGCTCAATCTCGTGACTTCTTAAAGAACTAACAAGTTCTTCAAGACTGTTGTTGTTAAGATCCTTAGTCGGCTTTAATGTAGTTACCATAGGTCTCCATTTTTGGGGAAGACTTCTGATAATTTTCTTGACATGATCATGAAGGAGAATTGCGATCCAAAATGCAACGGAAATTAAAATTTTCTCCTTTAGAGATCCTTACGAATGGTCATGATCAGTGATAGAATATTTATCTCTTGTGACGATTGAAACCTTTGGTGCAGATCTCTTGTGACGATCAAAACCTTTGATGCAGATCCACGGAGCGATCACGAACGTTGAACGATGACAACGTCTCTACTCAGTCCACACGAACGGATTCCTTCAATCACAGTGCTAGTTGGTACGAA
The DNA here is from genome assembly GCF_024323335.1 of Lathyrus oleraceus. Classification (NCBI taxonomy): domain Eukaryota; kingdom Viridiplantae; phylum Streptophyta; class Magnoliopsida; order Fabales; family Fabaceae; genus Lathyrus; species Lathyrus oleraceus. The sequence goes on along the minus strand of NC_066580.1, from coordinate 443,083,612 downwards.
TGAAGGCTTTGAGTGTGTGTGTGTGTGTGTGTGTGTGTGTGAGAGAGAGAGAGAGAGAGAGAGAGAAAACGAAAATAATACAACCGCAATCAATGCTTCTGCACAAGGGTTCTATTTATAGAACCACTTGTGTGGGCTTCAAGCTAAAAGGCCCACTTAAGTGTATTTTGGCCTATATCTTATAATATGCCCAAAATCACTTAAGCTTATGGTACCTTACCATATTTCATATTCTACTTAAGTACACCGTACCTTTACGATGTTCTACAATTCACTTAAGGGCACCGTACCTTACGGTGTTCCTTAGTTACTCTATCTCTCATCAATTCGTCCTTTGTGTGTGACCCTGTAGGTTTTCGCGGTATTGGCAATTATATTAAATCATGTATTTAACATAATAAACAGTGAGCGGTATCTAGCAACACATCACTGCTACCCAAGACACGAAAATATCATGTGATCTGATAATTCCTTCTGTGATAATACTTATGTGTATAATTACCCTTTTGCCCTTATGTCTATATTGAACACAAGGCATAAACCGTGTCATCCCTGTCCAGTTCAATATTGGGCCCATAGACATTTATCCTGTTATGCAGGATGGGCAAATTCCATCTAGGTCACTCATGTCCCTCAGCATGCTTCGTGGAGTACCCATCAACTGTCTTTATGGTTATCCAGTTACGGACAATGTTTGATCAGCAATAAAGCACTCGACTCTACATCTAGGGTCCATAGTGGTTTCAGGTCGAAGAGTGGTATACACCATTATCACCATGAGAATAACTTATGACACTTTGCATAACTTTCTATATAGTATTCTCATAACGGGTCAATCCGGTATAAATATTACTCTTAATATTCATACCTATGTCTAAGACTTGATAACTCCTTATCCATGATCCATGAGATGTGATCATCAGTCTATATACATAATAGTCTTAATGCTTTAATGTCATCCCACTTCACAATAAAGCTCGACTACGGATACTTTAAGAATAGTGTCCTTATGTTTAATGTGATCTCATGATTAAGTCATACTTGATACATTAAACAGACTAGCTATTCTAGGGACTTTATTAAACAAACATAATAAAGAAAAAGCCTTTTATTATTAATAAATAATTCGATACAAGTACCAAAAGTATTGGCCTCTAGGGCTTACACCAACAAATCAGCTGTAGAATACCCTTTTTCCAGAACCTTAAGCCCTAAAACAAGCATCTGAAACCTTGAGAATATAGTCTCAACTTTTTCATCATCTTCCATCTTGAAAGCTTCATATTTATGGATTTAGGCCAAGGCATATGTCTCCTTTACTTGAGTTTTTCCATCATGAGTCATTCTCAGAGAGTCAAAAATGGATTTGGTAGAATCTTTATTTGTTATCTTCTCATACTCCGTATAAGAGATATCATTAAGCAATATGGTTCTTGCCTTATGATGATTTTTGAAGTCTTTCTTCTATTGATCAGACATAACGCTTCTTGCTAAAGTATTTCCTTCAGCATTTACTGGGTGAGCATAGCCTTTGACTATAAGATCCCAGAGATCAACATCGTAACAAAGAAAGAAACTTTTTATTCTGCCTTTCCAGTAGTCAAATTTTTCATCATAAAAAATAGGTGGTTTAGCACTATAATAATCTCTATCATTATTATTAACAACGTTAGTAGCGTTGGCAACATCCGTTGTTTCTCACACAACTGGATCAGTACTGAACACTGTGAGATGTTGATAAAACTATTATCACAATCAGAACAGGAGATCTAATGCCAGTTGAAGGTGTGAAAAACACAAGAAAATGGGGGGTTTGAATTGGGTTTTACAAGAAAAAGCTTTTTCTAAAATAAAAACATCAATAACAAGTCTAATAATGAAGAGATAAAAACACATAGATTTTTATCCTGGTTCGCTTGAAACTCAAAGCTAATCCATTTCACCCGCCAAGGTGATTTGTCTTATATACAAGGACTTAATCCACTATAATCAGCAGATTATAATAAACCCAAAGAATAACCTTCTTTGTCTTTTCAAGGATCCAACTAAACCTTAGTCTCCTCAAGGACTCACAAAGAACAACTTTTTTTTGTCTTCTCAAGGATAACCTCCTTAAGGAATCAAAAAAATAGTTTGAATAATAGTTTGTATGTTACAAGATGCTTCTACAAAAGCAGATTTACACAAATGAATACTAAACACTTAAAGAACAATGTATACAAAGAATGATAGCTTTTCACAAAGAAAAATAGTTTGTCAAAATACTTGTGCAAAATCAGTGTTTTCTTCAAGTCTCCAATGCATGCTTGTATAGTGTAAGCATGTGATCGTTGGAAGGGAAATGGGGAAAACTCCTTGAGCGAATGTCCACTGATGAATGGGAAAGAAATGATACCACGTACTGTCCTTTCACCCATAAATTCAGTGACATGTGTGATGTATAATATTGTCTTTGCCCACAAAATCAGGTAGTGGAAAGGTTGTTAGATTTGTATTATATACTATTTGATCATGTTCTCATTTGATCTTATCTTCAGATTCATTGGCTTCTGATAAAAGATGATTGAATCATGAAGTGAAGAAGTAGAGAGCTAGATTCAGAAACTTCAGAACCTTGGGTCAGAACCTTGACGGCGTCAGTAGTCTGGCTTGAGTTCTTCAGTGTCTTCAGAATCTTTAGAGTCTTCAGAATCCTAAGTCAAAACCTTGATAACTTTAATCGTGTGTCTTGAGATCTTTATTATCTTCAACTATAAAACATAACATCAGAATCTTGCCATTCTTCAGGAGTTTGGTGATCAGAGTCACTTCCAGAAGCAAAAACTGAGAGAATATTAAAGCAACAATAAAGAGTCTCCTCAAAAGCTTCTAATGGGTGAAATAACACAGAAGCAGAAAGAACATTGCAACAAAAATATTGACGTCTTTCAGAACTTCTCATTGTAGCGCATAAGCGAATTTGGAATGCAAAGTTCAGAAACTGGTGATGTTGCACATCATATGATCAGAATCATAACTGGGTATTAAAGCTACACAATAATAAACCATTAGGGTACCAAAATTGTTCTCACACAATCACAACATTGTTATCATCAAAACTCAAGGTATAGATGCATAACTAAATCTTGTTCTAACACTTCACACACAATTTGAAATGTCGAAGAAGCTGAGGAAAGCTAAAATTTATGTTGGTTTATCCTCATCCACCAATAACATGGCAGTCACAACCTTTCAAAAAAAGAGAAAAGAAAGGAAAAGTCCGCTAAGTTGAATACCAAAAGACGACTTAGGAAAGAAATTAGAGCATCTCGATGGACCGAAAGCTTCAAATAAGTAGTCCAGGAAAAATTAGGGATCAAAAATAAAAATGAGATCATCAAATCCTTAACAAAAACAAAATAAGGTGACTGTCATTTCAAGAAAAACTTATCTTGAATCTTCATCTTCACTGTTCCCCCTTCAAACACCCTTGGAAGTCAAATGTGCATGTCAATTTAACTGAACGTAGGACTGTAGATCATCACGAAGAAGGGGTGGGTTAAAATTAAATTTTGAGCCTTTTATCCTTTTATTTCAAAAAAACCGTGAACCAGACCATGTTACAACCCTTAAAATACCTAATTGAGGCAGGGTTTATTTTGAAAGCACACTACAATAAGGTTGCATTAACCTGACTCTGAAAGATCTTTGACAATCATTTGTGTTGATCACACCATCTTGTACATTGTGAATGGCTAGATCAACATTATGTTTCTATTATTGACCCGTTCACTGTATTTCACCAAGTCATTTCAATAATGATTTATTTCAAAATTTTCATTTGCATTGCATTAAAATTACCATTTTTAGTGAACAATTTAATTTGCAAGTAAGCATTTAATGTCAAAGGAATCCCAACAATGCACATCCAGTCGAGGAACTTGATTAAGTGAAAGAAGTCCAAACAGAGAAAGCCATTTAAAGAGCTCAGTGAGTCCAACTCTCCAAAGGTCGGACAATCAGAGGTTTACCATTCTAAGGTTTGGTTAGCCAATAACCGCTTCAAAGATTCAAACATTGGGGCAATCCATCTCAAGGTCAGGTTATGGATAGCTACTTCTAAACTACTTATGAGGAGAGCATCTTCAAATACCCAACAGACTGGGCAAGTTGAGCCAAGGAGGGGAAAGTCATCTTCATGCCTTCAAGTTACTCAAGCTTATGCCATACGTCAGCAACTGATGAGTTCAAGACGAGTGTTAGGAAATCATGCTATCACCCTATCAATTAACCTTTGCCTTTGACAAATAAGCTTTATTTCAAAGGGGACTTCCATCCAATACCACCACATGGCATCTTTGGGAAGCTTTTTAGTCTTTGTTTAGATCATTCTCATGCATTAATCATGTCACCTTGCTCTAATGCTAGCCAGACATATCATCGCATTCATATGGCATATTCCCATAGCATGATGTCTTGAAAATCAAACATCTATAATAAAAGTCCAACCTTGCTTGGCACCTCTCAAAGTCCAATTCTTATTTGAACACATACATGCATTGATTAGTTGTTACATTTCATGCATCATTACATGTATGGTATACTCACAAGTGTGGGGCACTGCACCAAGTAATCATAACATTACATGCATAAATCAAAATACAAATAAAAGCATATTTAATCATAACATAACATTAAACATGTCTCATCCATATAGGATGACAATCATTATTACTACAACCAACTACTCTACACTTGTTAGCAGAATCTCGACGATAGATTCCCTGGTTGGTCTCAACAGAAGATTTCTAGTTAAACCTCGGTAGCATGTATCTTTTCTCATTAAATCTCGACAAAAGATTCACAGGTTCATCATGACGGTAGATTTTCCAGCAGACCTTGGCAGAAGGTGTTTCCCCATAAAATCTCAGCAGTATATTTCATGGCTAATCTCGATAGTATATTCTCCAGTAGACCTTGGCAATAGGTGTATCTCTCTCATTGAATCTCGATAGTAGATTCCCTCGTTGATCTCAGCAGAAGATTTCCTAGCAGACCTCAGTAGAAGGTGTTTTTCTCATTGAATATTGGCAGAAGATTTCCTGGTTGATCTCAGAAGTAGATTTCCCAATAGACCTCGACAATATGTGTTTTCTCAACACAACCTCGACAGTAGATATCTCCTAATGACTCTCGGAAGTAGACTCCCTAATGAGTTTTCTTTTGAATCTTCCCCAAGGAACCTTGGGAGTATCCTTCCTTGTTGGAACTTCTTTAGAGGATTATTCTCGAAGAACGTGCAAGAAGTCTGAGTAGTTGACCATGTCTCTCCCCAGTGTTTTCACCTTGCATTTCCATTCACCGATAAAGGCATCTCTCCAAACCATATTTCATAATATGTAATGAATGTAAGAATTTGCATATCATTATCATTTCATGCATCATGCATAAAAGCAAATTCAAATCATGCATAGCCTGAAGTATACTTTGTGCTCATTTTGCATTGACCCAAGTCTTGTTGTTGATTGTTATCCCTTGACCCCAAGTCCATTCATTACCTACACCTTTCCAGATCCGTTTGTCACTAATACTCTGTGATAAGTCCATTTTTGTGGGCATTTTAAAGTCCAGCTTTTGTCTGACACATTCAGAGTTTGTGTTTTGTTTGTCTTGATGTTTCCTAGAAAGTTGTCAGTTTGACTCTTTCATTGTCAGGAATTTCCAGAATCTCAGATCGCATGATTTTCTTGTAAGAGATCTCCAAAATTGTTAAGAACATTCTAAAGTATTGCCAGGTCATGTATGAACCTGTTGATATACACCATTTGAATCTTCTAATGTTGTTAGGTCATGTTTGAACCTATTGTTGGAACTTTTTGATATTCCCCAACATTGTTAGATCATGTTTGAACATGTTGCTGAAACTTTCTTTATTTGTTTTCTAGTATTGACAAGTCATGTTTAAACCTGTTGATGGAACTTTTTATTCCAATGTCGTCAGGTCATGTATGAACCTGTTGACTAAACTTCTTTGAATGTTCATAGCAAGAAAGCATGCTACATGGACTCAAGGCATGGTACTCGTATCTAAGGACCACCAAGATCTCTTGATCATGTTGGGATTTGCCTAATCCACCATAAACCTTTAGTTTCATTTTTCAAGCACTCTTTGACCTTGTGAGGCTGCACAAGTCACCACATGCACACCTAAATCCTAGTTTGTCTGACTATAAACCTTGATTGACCTTTCAACCCAATAAACCCTAGTTGGGGGTGCTCATCATTGGTGGTTCATCTGATCCTTGTTGGAGGCTTAAAACCCTGACTTAGGAGGTCTTGCCTTCGAATTGCTTGTTGCATGTGCCCTAAAACCTAATTGATTATCTTTTTGATCTTTGTGTGTATGCTTTGTTTTGAGGATTCATTTGTATCTTATTTGTGAAGAAAAAACATAATTGTGGTTATCCTTCATAGGGTGGGCACCTAACCCTGATTTCATTTGGTTCACTACCACTCATTTGTGCATGATTCAATTACTTGGTCAAGATCCAGTCAAAGTCATTTGTTATTGGCTCATTGTGAGGTTTCATTTCTTGTATGAAATCCTTTTCAAGTCACTACATGCTCATATATTTCCTAAGGGTATCTTTTGAGCCAAAGCCCATTCTCATGGCATCATAATTCCCACATGTCCCATCTGGTTATTGGCAACTCTTGTTTGGTCCACTTATGTTTGTCCATATCTCCGTTAATCCTTCATTCAAGTTTCATTTACAATTAATCCTTGATTCATTGTGTCATTTGTGCCATGGTGAATTAGACCCTAGTATCTGGTCTATTCAAATTTGTTTCATGCACTCCATTACTCATTCAAATGGTCTTAGGTCTTACACTTGGTTCATTGGATCTCCATACAATTCATTTCCATACAAGTCAATTCATTTAATTAGTCTACGTTTCCATTCAAGTCCACTGTCAATTCAATTCAAGTCATTTTCATTTTAATCCATACAATATCATTTCAAATTCAACATCATTTCCATTCATTCAAATGTTCATTCTGTTACAAGAAAGTCCATAACTTATACAAAATAACAACAAATTTTACAAATTTTACAAGTCTGGCCATTTTTTGCAACAATTGACTTTTGGCCAACAATTGACTTTTTGGTCAACTAGTTAACCAAAGTCAAATTACCCATATTGACCACCCTAAAACCTAATCCAATCCCATTTGTCTTAATTCATCATCCAAATACATGTGTGCTTGTGCTTTATTCATTTGCAAGTTATCTTTGGCAAGCCATGTTCATGTTCATGTCATGCCTACAAAACCAACCAAGCCAAGGCAATGCAAAACCCAAACATTTCCAAGCATACATGAATACATACATGACTAAAAAAATCAAAACAATCCAATCATTTCAAGCAATAAACAACCATACAAACCTAATATGTGCATACCAACAATCACCATAACATAAACCATACAAAGCAACCTACCCTTGCAGCAGACCAATGCATATTGCAGCAAGTCAGCCTGCAAATATTACACAATAGTCACTATGACTAAAGGCAACAACAAACCTATGTCAAGCCAGACCTGCAACAAACTCTGAAATCAAACATCACCATTTAAGCAAACCTGCAGGGCAAAACATCATTATTCCAACATCCACATTACCATCACCAAATTTGCAGCCTCATCATCCATCTTGCAATAAACCTGCATGTAGCAAACACACATAGCCAAACATGGATCGAACAATTGCAACCTTGCAGAATCCTACACCATAATCGACCATGCAAACAGTTATGAATAACAGTGCCATCAACATCAACATGTCATTTGAAGCATCATCAAACTTGCACATGGTTGCAGTCCATAATGCCTGAATGTCAAGACTCTCAATGCATAAGCTTAAGGTGCAGTAGTCAACAACAATAAGCCGCAGCAAGCCTACAGTGTACCACATGACCACAAGACCTTCCAACCCAAACTACAACATTTCATCCTGCAACAACACCTGCAAACTGCAGTAAACCACATGTCATACCCTAAATTTTGTCCCACCTAAAGTCATTCATATGCATTTATCCATTGATATTCATTCATCTGCAACTAAGTCATTCACTCGCATACCATCTTTATATAGTCATTTCATTCATCTGCATCTCATCATTCGAACTAATTCCTTATGACAGTTTCATCTGGTCGTAAAGATTTCATTTCGCATACATAAGTCATGATTAATGTTCACTTTGATCAATTTATTCAATTTGATAAATTCATACATACCTCCATTCATTACATATCCATAGTCGGCATTTGGTGTGGAAATTCACTCAATCATTGTTAATTTGATAACTTAAGGTCTTTGTTTCAATTTTTTTTATTAGTTGATTTTAATCAATTTAAACTACATCGCTATTTCATTCATCCATACATATACTACATAATCATTTGTCTTACATTGCATATGGATGATTAGAAATTTAATTTGCATTTTGTATTAAAGGTTTAGTTTTGGACTTTTGTTTTTACATTCCTTTTCAAAAAATAAAGTAAGTTTTAATTGTTGTATTGTTTTGTTAGTTTTTTGTTTATTATATCTTATTAAAGATTTTTATGTGTTTTTTTTAAAAAAGGTCATGATAATAATCAAATTTATTTTACATTTTTAAATTGAAGTAAATTTCTAAAAAAATATAGAACTTAAATTTTGTTTCTTGTCACATTTATAATTATATTTTTTTAAATATCATGTTATTATTTTTATTTTTTAGAACGAAAATTTTATTTACACTTTAGATTATTTTCTTTTTACATCATAAAAAAAACTTTAAAAAGGAAGTGAATGGTGATAGGTTTACTGATTTTAATTCTCATGGTTTACATTTATTCTATTTTCAATATCATTTAATGCACTTTTTTTCTTCTTCCAAGAATCACAGATTTACTGCTCATTTGGTCTTTTGAAATGACTAAATATTCGGTTGTATGTTCAAAAGAAAGAATAACCTTTATGACAGTTGGTAAAAATATATTAAAATCAGAATAATAAAAGGATTTTTTATTTTTTAATATTAATACTTTTTTCATTATTATTTTTAGTTGTTTTTTTAATAATTTAGTTATTTGGTCATAATTAATTAATTGTTACTATTATTAATTGGATTACTTAATTAGTTTTGATTTCTAAATTACTTTTATCATTCATTCTATGATTTAATTAAAATATGTACTTTTTTATTTATTTATGGGTTGCCATTTAAATAAATAATTGTACGATGATATTGATCTAATAGATAGAATAAGAATTTTGGCCCAATACCAAGTTTTTTAAAATTGGATTAAATATTTTTTCCTGATTAAATCATCTTATTGTTTGAGTTAAAATATTAAATCTTTTCAAAAATTACTCGAAAGAAGAGGACCATGGAATCTAGCATTCCGGTGGGAACCCTCGAATGATCGGTCCTGAGTCCCGCGTTTTGGATTAACCGTTCATTCTTTTCTTAAAACATTAGAATCAACTTTTTCATTAAAATTATAATTTTGAGTTTCATTTTCTTAAAATATCAAATAAGATGAATATTAGTAGAAACTGAGACCTTTTTTCTTTATATCTATTTTAATTTTATTTATAGTTTTTTTATAGAGGGTTAGAAGTTCTCTTTTGTTATATCTTTTAAAATACAAATAAATAAATAAACACGTAGAAATAATAATAATAAAATCACAAAAATAGTTTTCTAAATATTTTCTTGTATTTTAGATTATCTTATACAAATTTTAAAAATAATTTAACTTAGTTATTTTTCATTATTATTATTAGATTATGTCATAAAAATAAAAATCATAAAAATTAAGTTTACCAATTATTTTATTTTAATTTTAGGTTATGTCATAAAAATATTCCAAAAAAAGAGTTTACTATTTATTTTATTTTAATTTTAGATTATGTCATTTAAAATTCCCCAAAAAATAAGTTTACCATTTATTTTATTTTAGTTTTAGATCATGTTATAAAAATCATAAAAAAATGTTAATTTAGTTATTTTCATTATTATTTTCAGATTGTGTTATAAGAATATTTAAAGAGTTAATTTAATTATATTTATTATTATTTTTAGATCATGTTAGGAAAAATAAAATAAAAATTATGTTTAATTTATTTTATTTTGTTATTATTTTAGTTAGATTTTAAAGAGAACAAAAAAAGTATTTAATTGTTTTATTATCAGACATTTTAAATGCATATGTCTAATATTAAGTTAGTCTTATTTTCTCACTTTAATTTACTAGACATAAAAGAATATATAATTGTATTTTTCTCCAACTTTATTTCTTGCTATTTTCTCTAAATGTTTGAATAACTATAGAATTATTATTTTTCCAAATAATATCATTTTCTTTGTAGTTTTTATTTATTATTGTTAGAATATTACGAATAAATAATTAAATAAATATCTAGTAATGATGTTGATTAATTAATAGAATAAAATACTTATGACTAATTTCTTAAACTTTGATGCTACCCCAAGTTGTACCTTTTAATCTGATTAATTTGTTTCTTATCCCGACTCAAACACTTTATTATTTAAGTTAAAATATTAAAACCTTTTTTCAAATAACTCGAAAGAAGAGGATCATTGGAATTTAGCATTCTGGTGGGAACCCTCGAATGATCGGTCCTGAGCCTCGCGTTTTGGGTTAACTGTTCATTCTTTTCTTTCGTCACTAAAACACTTTAGTTAACTTGGAGAAAATAAGAGCCGTTGGGATCAAGCATTCTCGCGCAACTCTTTGAATAATTGATTCTTATCGAGCGTTTTTTGTCCATCAAACAATTTTCTCAATTAATTCGAATGAAAAAAGGACCATTAGAATCTAGCATTCTAGTGGAACCCCGAATGATTGATCTCGAGGCTTATGTCTCGTTCTCATCAAGTGTTCGTCATTCACTTATAAAAAATATCCAACCAATCAAACTATGTTTTCGCCGCCGTGCGATCTCAAAACCTTTTCATAAATGAAAGACATTTTGTCTTAAGATGATGCAAAGCAATGCTTCATCCATAATTGTTGAGTTGAGATAAATGACGTTTTTCCGAATGTTGATTTGTAAATCCATTCAATGTGTGGTATATGTCCGCTCCTCATCTGTTTGGGGTAAAACAATGTTTTCGTCGATTAATACAACGTAGCTTTCGCTAAAATCGACAAATAAACAAACATTTTTTACCCAGAACTACGTAAGCCTTGAATTCTCTATTGCACTCGGAGATACGTAGGAGCAGGATTGCGAAATCTTGTTAGGCCCATTAATAAAAAATTTAGGTTTAGTTCCCTTTTCCCCCCTAATAATGAAAACCCTTTTAGGTCCTTTCTCATTAATAAAAATTCAAAGACATTTATTTCCTCTCTCTTTTCCTATCCCAAATAAGTAGAAGATTAGAAACTAACATAAACTAACATTCAAATAGAAACTAACTAAACGGTTCCCGTTGAGTACAACGGACGTGAGGGGTGCTAATACCTTCCCCTTGCGTAACCGACTCCCGAACCTTGATATTGGTTGTGATGACCATATCTTATCCTTTCTTTTAGGGGTTTTATCGATATTTTCCCTTTCCCTCTTTGGGAATAAATAAAGTTCGGTGGCGACTCTGTTCAGTCCATCCCGCGAGCGTGCGATTGCGTTTCGCGAATGTCGTGTTCTTATTTTTCAAGGTACGACAGATGGCGACTCTAGTGGGGATAAGAACATCTCCTAAGTGAGTCAACCCTAGTTTAGTTAGGTTTTTTTATATGTGTTAGTTTTGTTTGTTTCCTTTTCTTATTTGTTATATGAGTTTCTTTATCTTTGCTTTAACGTATTCTTATATTTGTATATATTTATGTGTGGGCTTTGGGTTTGGATATCATGAATAAAGCTCTACACCCGAGCTTTGGACAAAGAAGAGAGAACACATAAGTTAGAATTGGAAGTTGTGTAGTGTTAGTCCCCAAGGGTCACTCTTTGCGTGCCTAGCATGAAGATTCCCCTAGAGTAGACTTGTTTGTAGATCTTGTTATAAGACAACTAGCCTATCGCATGACGTTGATTCATGAAGGGTCCATGACTCTATGAGCCCCTCTTAGAACCAGTTTCCTCTTTGGTGGTTGCGTAATGTTGAACTCCAAGGACCTCTCCTTGTTGCACCCAATATGAAAACCCACTCAGAAGAGACCTTTCGTCAATCTTGTCATAAAGCGGATAGCCTGTTGCATGATGTTGATATGATTATGGTCCATGACTCTAGGAACCTCATCAAAAATGTAGAAACTATCCCGTGAGTGGGTTTATGGGTAACCAACTTAGAACTATCTGTTAAGAAGCCTACCAAATAGGATATTTTGAGTTACCTTATGATATCCCAAAACCAAATACCATGCATTCATGATCATTTGCATAACATCATGACACTCATACTGATTTTGTTTTCAGGGAATTCTTGAACACGCAGTTGCTAGCACAAAAAGTTTGTAATGGGTTCAAAAAGAAGGAAAGCATTACAATTCAAAGCTAAGATGCCAGATATTGCTAACATATTAAGACTTTTGAATGAACTTCCTGCATGCTTCAGGGTTACTTTGCAAGGAAAGTTTGGCCAGATTTTGGATCTCTTCTCAGTAGATGTTCAAACACCAGCCATCACCGCTTTGGCTCAGTTCTATGATCCTCCGCTTCGAAGTTTCTTATTCCAAGACTTTCAGTTGACTCCAACCTTGGAGGAATTCGACCGACTCTTGGGATTTTCTATGAAAGGAAAGACATTGTATAATAGAATTGGTCAGGTACTTGAGGTAGAGAAGCTAGCTCTTGCGCTCCACATCCCCATATCCGATGCATTGGCTAATTGGAAGAAAAGGGAGGTTCTATTTGGTTTTTAGAGGGCTTGCCTAGAAGAAGAAGCAGAAAGGCTATTTGTGATACATCATTGGGATGCATTGGCAAATATACTAGCTCTTCTCATATATGGGCTAGTATTGTTCCCAACCTGAAATTCTGGTATCAGATATGAGATGTTGAAGGTAATGTCACGACACTAATATCTGAATAACAACTAAAATATAAACAGGATAAAAGACAAAGAAACAATAGAACAAGTGACACAAGCAATTGTTAACCCAGTTCGGTGCAAACTCACCTACGTCTGGGGGCTACCAAGCTAGGAAGGAAATCCACTAAACAGAATTAGTTCAAAGACTCTCAGTAAACAACTTCAAGTTACAGTTTTTTCACCTAATCTCTACCCGTGTGACTTCTATCTAAAAACTCTTAGATATGAGACCCTACTCACTCCCCCTCAATCACAACAGTGATATAAAAACAAATATTACAAAAAAAGAAGACACTCTTCAAGAACACATACTTGATCTTGCTTAAAAGCTTCAACCAAGTAAACACACACTCATGCTTCAAAGCTTAGAGTGGACAAATTACAACACAAAAGTCAGTCCAATTCAATCATCAATAGGATGAACGAATGGCTCATAATACACAAGATCACACAAGACTAAAACCTTGAAACTCTCTCATTATTTCATTCGTTTCTTGTGTGTTAAAACCAGGTTTTACATGGCCTTTAAATAGAAGCTTTTGAAAGGGCATGGGCATCATAAAACCCTAAATCTATTTTCCTTGCGTATCTTCTTATTCACGACAGCTAATCATCCCTTATTGGAAAATAAATCAATCTGGTTTTAAATCAAATTACTCCTTGAATAGCGCATTTAATCTCCACATAATCACACACAGATTTGCATGAAAAGTGCAATCTTAAGATACATAACATTCAGACTGAATGTTCTGTATACACATGTCTTAACATCGGGTCTGACATCTTAGCTAAATCCTGCACAACCATATTTAAACATCCTGCATGAAACTGATATCACATGTCAAGACAACACGCGTGACAACTTGTGATAACTCTAGGTTTTACCAAAATTGATGCCAACACATAGAACCAACAAACCCCCCCTTTGGCAAATTTTGGCTAAAACGTACATCAGATCATACGTTTCACAAGAAAATAACCACAGTATCAGTTCAGCAGCAGAAGTAAGCATACACACATTACTATAGCATAGCAAACACACATGCATTTGTGCTCAGAACACACCACCTCCCCATTCAGCTAACACCAGTCTGTTTTACACAGACAGGACACTTCCACCTCTAACATTATCTCCAACGACATCCTTAACATCATCTATAACATCATCTATAGCATAACATATTTCTACTTCTCCCCCTTTTTAGCCAAAAGAGACCAAAGAGACAAAATAAATGTCTATTCAGTCAAGAATTAGAATGTCAAAAGTTAAGGGTTACAGAACCAAGTACATACGCAACTTTAAACAAGCTGAGATACAATCCAACAAGTCAAACCAGAAAATCCAGAAAATCCAGAAAAATAAACATCAAAGCAGCAAAACATAACTACCAAAATCTAGAACATCCATCAACATAGAAAAAAAAACATCATCACATGAACGGGGGCCAACTTCAAAGGAGCTAATCAGAGAAGCTTGAGCTTGCAGCTTCATCAGCATCAGAAATAGAATTGCCACTTGTCTCATCATTAGTTGCAGACCTCTCACTAGAGGTTTGGGCTTCAGCTTCCTTAGCCTATTCAATATTCCCACCTTCAACTCGCTTCAAGCTTGCAATCAGGGCTTCCAACGATTCTTTCCTAGCTGTTGTTACCCTTATCCCATCACTCAGTTCTTTACACATTTCCTTCAGCTCAGCAATAAGTCCAACTTTTGAGGCTGGCTTTTTCATAGCAGATGTCATGACAATGTCTTCGACATGACTGCCTTTAAACAGTTTATATTGTACTGACAGAGCAGGTTTTCTTCTACTTGGTAGGTCATTGGTACTCAGAATCCCAGGGTGTTGACTCAGGATAATCCAACAAATCATAGAGGGAAAGGCTATAGGCAGCTTTATTGCATTAGTAGAAGCATGCTTGACAATTTGTTCAAACATAAATCTATCATAGTCAAAGTTTGGTTCCAACATCAAAGATAAATCTTCCAAGGGTATTAGAAATTGTGGAAATGTGGTTGGTAGGCACCCAATTTGCAGATCCTATTTTATGCAATATGGCATACTTAACAGTCAGCTTCCCAGCAGGAAGATGCTTTTTAATAGGCCACTCTTTCACTTGCCTTGCTGTAATTTCTCTACAGACCTCATTGTTTGTAGCTTCCAATTCACCTGCACCCTCTATACCTCTTTCCAGAAACTTGTTAATGACAGTGGGAGAAAATGTGATACATTTTCCTCTCACAAATACTCTGCAAAATTCCTTGATGTTCTTGTCAGCAATATCTTCAGGAATGTTGACAATGAATTCCTTAACCAATCCCTCATAGCACTGAGATAATCCAGCCACAATCTTCATTAACCCAGCATTCTTTATTAGGTCCATGACCTCTTTGACTTCAACAACATCCTTTCCTAACTCTCTCTCTACAACCACCCTTCTTTGAATCACAAACTTCCATTTGGCAGCTCCATCTTCAAGATGGAAAGAGATATTGTCCAAATGTACAGCAGCAACTTTCACAGGGGACTTCTTCACAGTGGTCCTCTTCACAGGGGAGATGTCAGGGACATCTTCCTCAACATCTTCGTCAGACTCAGAAACTTCTCTAACCTTCCTCTTCTTCACATCAACTTTGCTCCAAGATTTGGAAGGGCCTACACCAGCAGTCTTCTTAGCTATTTTAGCTGACATCATTTCAGCCACAAATCTACCTTTTCTAGTCTTCATACGCTTAGCCACATTAGGCTTTAAGTGATAAAGTAAGCTATCATCTTGATCATCAGACCTATCATCCTCTAGGTCAATCACATTGTTTGCAGAATCATGCTTCTCAGAGTGTGAAGCATTGGCAGTTGTAGATGCCATAGATTTTCTTTTACCAGACGCAGTTTGCCCTAGAGAGCACAAACCTTCAGCAGCCATGTCCTTCTCAGATCTAGAGGAATCGTCATCCTTCTCACTATGAGGTTCAACCTCAGGAGAGGGGTACATTTTAGACAGGGGAGTAGAAACTCCCTTCACAGAATGTCCTTCATTAAGGATTCTAGTGACTAGGTTTCTTATGACACGATCAGTGTGATGCATATCTTCCTTAGAACTAGTGGCATGAGTTGAGCTAGAAGGGATACTAGAGTTGTTACCTTGATTGGGGCATGCAGAAGCAGATGCATCCATGGGATGGTTTAAATCAAGGGCTTCGCCTGGAATAACTGACAAAAGGACCACATCCAAAACCTCATCATCGAGAAAGTCCATGGAAGGAGTGTTATCCTTGTGAGTAGGCTTAGTAGTTTTTGAACCAGATGGAGTTTGATGTTGTGACATCTTGACGTTTCTGTGGAAAAAATTTAGTTGCCCTAGCAGAGGAGTTTAAGGAAGAAGCAGGGAGTTGGAAATGTTGGAGTAGATAGTGAGGTTGCGTGTGAAAAGGTAATAGATGGTATTTCCAAGACTAGGTGATGATTTACCATAAAGGGAGCGCTTTATTTTAAGAAAACAGACAATAATTTGATTACCTTTTCCACTCCATATTAATTGCTACAAATTTTCATAAATACAAATCCCTAATTCCCTCTTAGGAATTCAAATTGATTTGCATCCAAGGCCTTTGTAAAAATATCAGCTAACTGCATCTCAGTGGCAACATGCTCTAGGGCTACAATTTTATCCTCCACGAGTTCTCTAATAAAATGGTGACGGATATCAATATGTTTTGTCCTGCTGTGCTGAATAGGATTCTTAGAAATGTTTATAGCACTCAGGTTGTCACAGTACAATGTCATGACATCTTGCGTGACATTGTATTTAGTCAACATTTGTTTCATCCACACCAGTTGAGAGCAACTACTTCCAGTTGCTATGTATTCAGCTTCAGCAGTGGACAGAGACATACAATTTTGTTTCTTACTAAACCATGATATTAAGTTGTTCCCAAAGAAGAAGCATCCTCCTGATGTGCTTTTCCTATCATCAGCACTTCCAGCCCAATCAATATCACAATATCCAAACAGCACAGATTCAGATCCATGAGTGTATAGCATCCCATAGTCACTAGTGCCATTGATATATTTCAGGATCCTTTTCACTTGGTTTATGTGACTCACCTTTGGTTCAGCTTGATATCTAGCACATACACCTACAACAAAAGCAATGTCAGGTCTGCTTGCTGTGAGATATAACAGACTCCATATCATGCTTCTGTGGAGACTTTGATCCACACTGACACCATTTTCATCTTTAGACACTTTCAGATGAGTAGGAGCAAGTGTCCTTTTGTGGCTTGCATTCCCCATGCCAAACTTCTTAACAATATTTTTGGCATATTTGCTTTGAGATAGAAAGATAGAATCTTCCATCTGCTTGACTTGTAGCCCAAGAAAATAGGTTAGTTCTCCAACAAGGCTCATTTCAAATTCAGACTGCATTTGTTCAACAAAATGTTGAGCCATCTTATTTGACATCCCACCAAACACAATATCATCCACATATATCTGAGCCACCATGAGTTTTCCTCCTTCATTTTTGACAAATAAAGTCTTATCAATGCCTCCCTTCCGGTATCCATTGTCAATGAGAAACACTGTGAGTCTATCATACCAAGCTCTCGGAGCTTGTTTCAACCCAAAGAGGGCTTTCCTCAACTTATACACATGCTTTGGAAGATTTGGGTATGTGAACCCTTTAGGTTGTTCAACATACACTTCCTCATTTAAGTAGCCATTTAAGAAGGCACTTTTCACATCCATTTGGAATAGTTTAAACTTCAGAATACATGCCACTCCGAGCAGTAATCTAATGGACTCCAGGCGACCTACAGGGGCAAATTTTTCATCAAAGTCAACTCCTTCAACTTGAGTGTATCCTTGTGCTACCAATCTTGCTTTATCTTTAGTAACCACACCTTTTTCATCAGATTTATTCTTGTAAACCCACTTTGTTCCAATAACATTTATTCCTTCAGGTCTTGGAACCAATTCCCACACTTCATTTCTCTTGAATTGGCCTAACTCTTCATGCATGGCATTGATCCAGAATTCATCAGTTAAGGCTTCTTTGACATTCTTGGGCTTAATCTTGGACACAAAACAGGCATGTGAGATCACTTCCCTTAATCTAGTGGTGACCCCTTTATTTGGGTCTCCTATAATGAGATCTTTCGGATGATCCTTCTGAATTCTGATAAAGGGTCCCTTATTAATTTTATCAGCTTCAGGTTCAGCTTGAGTGGACTCACTCTCATTACTGTTGTCCAGGAGATCGGCTGGGGCATCATTCAGAGATGTTTCAACATCGTCCGTGACATCAGTCTCTTGATCATCAATAACAACATTAATAGATTCCATCATAACTTTTATTCTGGAATTAAAGACCCTAAACGCTATGCTGTTTATTGAGTAGCCCAGAAATATTCCTCCATCACTCTTGGGGTCCATTTTCCTTCTTTGTTCACGATCAGCCAGGATATAACATTTACTACCAAACACATGGAAGTATTTGATAGTAGGTCTTCTTCCCTTCCAGACTTCATATAAAGTGGTTGGGGTCCCTTTCTTCAAGGTTACTCTATTGTGAACATAGCAGGCCGTGTTCATAACTTCAGCCCAAAAGTGGTAAGGCAACTTCTTCGCATGAATCATAGCTCTAGCAGATTCTTGGAGAGTTCTATTTTTCCTTTCTACCACACCATTTTGTTGAGGGGTAATGGGAGATGAGAACTCATGACCAATTCCTTTAGATGAACAAAATTCAGCAAATTTACTGTTCTCAAATTCTTTCCCATGATCACTTCTGATTCTGATAACCCAACTCTCTCTTTCTCTTTGAAGTCTTAAGCAAAGATCTTTGAACACCTCAAACACATCAGATTTTTTCCTTATAAAATTTACCCAGGTATATTTGGAGAAGTCGTCCACCACAACATAAGCATACCTTTTCCCACCAAGACTTTCCACCTGCATAGGTCTCATCAAGTCCATGTGGAGAAGTTCAAGCACTCTAGATGTGGTGTCATGTTTGATCTTCTGGTGTGACATCTTTGTCTGCTTTCCAATCTGACACTCACCACAAACTCTTCCTTCATCAATCTTTAATTTTGGGATTCCTCTTACAGCTTTAACAAATATAATCCTCTTCATTCCTTTAAGATGGAGATGACTCAGTTTTTGATGCCATAGTTTCACTTCTTCTTGTTTAGCTAGAGTACACATTGATGAATAACTAGTTTCTTGAGAATTCCACATATAGCAGTTGTCCTTAGACCTGACTCCTTTCATGATCACCTCATTTTTTCCATTAGTAATCAAACATTCAGTTTTTGTGAAGTTCACATTTAGACCTTGGTCACATAGTTGACTGATGCTGATCAGGTTTGCAGTCAATCCTTTAACAAGCAGCACATTATCAAGGTTAGGGACTCCAGGACAGTTTAGCTTTCCAATCCCCTTGATATCACCCTTTGCTCCACCACCAAAAGTCACATAGCTGGTGGCATGAGGTTGAAAGTCAATTAGCAGGTTTTTGCTTCCAGTCATGTGTCTGGAGCATCCACTGTCAAAATACCAGTCTTCTTTGGCTGAAACTCTGAAGGAAGTGTGAGCTATCAAGTTAGTAGCACCATCCCTAGGAACCCATTGTTTTCTATTAACAGGGATATGGTGTTTGGGTCTAGGTTGATGATGAGTAGGACTAGGATAGCCATACAACTTAAAGCATAATGGTTTTATGTGGCCAAATTACCCATAATAATGACATCTCCATCTTTGGTGTTTTCCTTTATGTTGTCTTTCCTTGTGATGTTGAGACACCTGATGTGACATCTTTGGTTTGCTACCAGTGTGACTACACTAAGGAGTGGATTCATTGAACCCAAGGCCAGACTTGTCTCCTGCCATCTTTCCAGTCTGGAGGATTTTGTCTAAGGTGTCAGATCCACTGTTTAGCATTCTGGCACACTTTGTCATCTCATCCAGTTTGGAGTTCAGGAACACAACTTCGATCTTCAACTTAGAAATGGTTTCTAAGTGTTCTGTTTTCTCATCCTCTAGTTGGGTTATCAATTTCTTCTGATTCTCCACTTGTTGACACACTTCTCCACTTCTGTAAAACAACTTTCTGTAGGTAGTAGCTAATTCATCAAAGGTTACTTCATCATCACTTGAGTCTTCATCAGAACCCCATCTTCCAGTCAAGGCAGTCACAAGATTGACAAACTCTCCTTCTGTTTCACTTTCATCAGACCAAGTAGCAGCAAGACTCTTCTTCTGTTTCTTGAGGTAGGTCCCACATTTAGCTCTAATGTGTCCATACCCTTCAGATTCATGGCACTGAACTCCTTTTCCCTGTTTGGATTTTTCCTCAGATTTTGTTCTTATTCTAGCATCATTGGACCTACTGATGTCAAATGAGTTGTTCTTGACATTAGACTTTGAACTTGCATCCATCCTCTTCAGGAGTTTGTTGAATTGTCTCCCCAGTAATGCTACATCATTTTCCAGATCTTCATCAGTATCCTGACCACTGCCTTCCTCTTTCTCTTTAGTGTTTGACATAAAGGCTATGCTTTTGCCTTTCTTTTCAGATCCATCACTCATTCCCAACTCGAATGTTTGGAGGGATCCAATTAGCTAATCCACTCTCATATTGCAAATGTCTTGAGATTCTTCTATGGCTGTCACTTTCATGGAAAATCTCTTGGGAAGTGACCTGAGAATTTTCCTCACAAGTTTTTCATCTGACATCTTCTTACCCAGGGCTTCTGAGGCATTAGCAATTTCAAGGATATTCATATGGAAGTCATGAATACTTTCATCTTCTTTCATCCTCAAATTATCAAACTTAGTAGTAAGCAACTGCAATCTAGACATCTTTACTCTAGAGGTACCTTCATGAGTGGTTTTGAGAATATTCCAAGCATCTTTATCCACCTCACAGTTGTTCGCCAGTCTGAAGATGTTCTTATCAACCCCGTTGAATATAGGATTCAATGCTTTAGAGTTTCCAAGAGCTAGTTCATCCTCCTCCTTGGTTCATTCTTCCTCAGCCTTCTTATCAGTTGTAACTTCTCCTTCCTTAGTAATGAAAGGATGTTCCCAGCCTATTAGAACAACCTTCCAAGCCTTATTATCCAAAGATTTCAAGAAGGCTACCATTCAAGATTTCTAGTAGTCATAGTTAGATCCATGCAAAATTGGTGGTCTGTGAACAGATCCTCCGTCTCTATCCATAGTACTAGAAAGTAACGTCCTAAGATCTCACCCAGAACCAAAGCAGGATGCCTGCTCTGATACCAATTGAAATTCTGGTATCAGATATGAGATGTCGAAGGTAATGTCACGACACTAATATCTGAACAACAACTAAAATATAAACAGGATAAAAGACAAAGAAACAATAGAACAAGTGACACAAGCAATTGTTAACCCAGTTCGGTGCAAACTCACCTACGTCTGGGGGATACCAAGCCAGGAAGGAAATCCACTAAACAGAATTAGTTCAAAGACTCTCAATAAACAACTTCAAGTTACAGTATTTTTACCTAATCTCTACCCGTGTGACTTCTATCTAAGAACTCTTAGATATGAGACACTACTCACTCCCCCTCAACCACAGCAGTGATATAAAAACAAATATTACAAAGAAAGAAGACACTCTTCAAGAACACATACTTGATCTTGCTTAAAATCTTCAACCAAGTAAACACACACTCATGCTTCAAAGCTTAGATTAGAAAAATTACAACACAAAAGTCAGTCCAATTCAATCATCAATAGGATGAATGAATGGCTCACAATACACAAGATCACACAAGACTAAAACCTTGAAACTCTCTCACTATTTCGTTTGTTTCTTGTGTGTTAAAATCAGGTTTTACATGGCCTTTAAATAGAAGCTTTTGAATGGGCATGGGCATCATAAAACCCTAAATCTATTTTCCTTGTGTATCTTCTTATTCACGACAGCTAATCATCCTTTATTGGAAAATAAATCAATTTGGTTTTAAATCAAATTACTCCTCGAATAGCGCATTCAATCTCCACATAATCACACACAAATTTGCATGAAAAGCGCAATCTTAAGATACATAACATTCAGACTGAATATTCTGTATACACATGTCTTAACATCGGGTCTGACATCTTAGCTAAATCCTGCACAACCATATTTAAGCATCCTGCAGGAAACTGATATCACATGTCAAGACAACACACGTGACAACTTGTGATAACTCTAGGTTTTACCAAAATTGATGCCAACACATAGAACCAACACAACCCATGAAGGTTTTATAGATTCAGCTGCCATAAGTACCTTTTGGGCCGTTTGGAAGGATAAACAAAGTTTGGTTCCTCCACTACTAGCTGACACTTTTCATACTTTGCATACTCGACATCAAAAAAAGAATGGAATGTTGATATGTTGCCTTCCATTGCTCTATAATTGGCTTATCTCATATGTGTTCAAGCCTAATGCTCACATCAGTGAAATGTCCAATGGGGATTGGGCAAGAACTCTGGTGTCTTTGTCTAGTAAGGATATCATTTGGTACCGACATAAGCTGAATGTTGAAGAAATCATTGTCAGTTATGGTAGTTTCCCAAATGTATCACTAATAGGATCTAAAGGTTGCATCTACTACAACCCCATGTTAGTTCTACGACAGTTTGGATACCCTATACGTGGGAAGCCCGATGATAAAGAGTTAGAAAAGATGGTTTTGAATGATATGGGAACCAATGATCCTTTTCTACTATGTAAGATCATCCAATCTTGGGAAAAGGTGCATACCAAAGGAACAAAATTAGTAAAGAAGAATGGTGCATCAAGGGTTCCTTATCAGCAACGGGTCTCGGAGAGGATCAAAGTTGTGAAGCTCCCTTTTTCTATAGAGATTCCTCTAAAGTCTATTTCACCATAACCAATCCCTGTTTATCTTGAAGAGGTGGAAGAACTTAGAGCCATGGTAGCTAAACTTGGAAAGGAGAAAGAGGATCTGCAATCTAAACTCTACAAAGAAATTGGGGAAAATATGATTCTCAAGAGGAAGAGTAACCAAAGGAAGGAACTTTTGGAGGAGAGTCGTAAGAAGAACAAAATTGAGCAAGATCTCAAGGAAAGAGTCTTGGAGTGCCTAGATCAGGCTGATAGTGGATTAGTTTCACTCCATGATGAGTTAGCTAAGGCCAAAAGAGATGGACAAGAGTGGAAGCGTTGGTGGGACCTAGCCACTAAGTAAAAGAAGGAGGTAAGGGAGGAGCTTGAAGCCCAAATCCAAGAACTGAAGGAGCAACTTCGAAGCTCTGAAGCTGAAGTGGTGCGTGAAAGACATCTTAAGGAACGAGCCCAAAGAGCCTCTCAAATATGTCCTAAAGCCTGGGAAGAGAAGTGTGATGAGTTGAATACCAACAAGGAGCTAGCTAGTTATTGGAAGGAAAAATATGAGTCTCTGAAGAAGCAAAGCATGGGTTGGCTAAATCATAGGAAGCATTTGAATGAGATATTGGATGAGTATGAATGCACCATCAACCTTCTGCAGCCAAGTGTTGCTCCATACCATACGAAGTTGGCTAACCTCATAGAGTTTTGTAATGGTGTGGCGATAGGCTTACCATGGAAATTAGAAAATGCTCTAGAGGACATGGATGAAAATAACACTAATCCTTCGGTTCGTGACCTTGTTTTGCTTTGTGAAAGGATGATGCGAAGATTCAAAGAAGAATTGAAGGCCCACAAAGAGCGAGTTGCTAAGAAGACTCTTTAAGTTGTTTGCTTCGTGTTATTTCCAATTTTTATATTTGGATTAATATTTTGTACCCACTTTGACTATATACTCCATACTTTTTGGCTTCATTGAATGAATGGGTATTGAATTTTTGCATCAGATTCTGACTATTGTCTTCTATTTCTGTTCACATTACTTTCGAAGTGTGTGCTCAACAACTGCAAAGTTTATAAGAATCCCTAAAAATAAATAAACATAAAACTTCATAATACATTCATACATACATTCATGCATTCTCCAAAATAAATAAATAAAAACTCATTATGTTTTCTCTATCTAGTTGTTACATACTGAGTCCTCAACACCACTACAACACTCGAGCCAACGCTCGTCAAAGAATGGCGGATCAAGAGCAAGAATTGGAGAGAGTAAGCTTAGAACTTGAGGACCTGCGAGGAAATATGGGTCAAGTCATGGAGATACTACAAGTCATTAAGGCCAAATTGGACACCCAAACGATGGTCGTTTCAGATATCACTGGTCCTACGATTGAACCCCGACTTGCAAGAACAATGTCTACTACTTGGCCAATTTTCGGTTTACCTCCCGGCTTTACACCTCCAGTTGAAGGCTCCCCTAGAGTTGTACAATCCACTCAACAAACAGTTCCTCTACCAACTATCAATGAAGCTCATCCCGTGGTCCACACATTTGCACCACCCCTTGTCCATGCACATGTGCAACCTTATTTTGAAGATCAACAACATGCTCCGGATTTTTCTGACGAAGATGATGAAAGGCATGAAGACATAAGAGGAATGAAGGAGAATTTTCAAATTCTTGAGAAAAGGTTAAGGGCTATGGAAGGTGACAAAGTCTTTGGTGCTGTTGCTAGGGAGATGTGCCTAGTGTCCGGTATCGTGATTCCCGCAAAATTCAAGACCCCGAATTTCGATAAGTACGGGGTTCACTCATGTCCTAAAAGTCACCTCATTATGTACTATCGGAAAATGGTGGCGCACGTGGAGGACGATAAACTTATGATACATTTCTTCCAAGACAGCTTGAGGGGTGCTCCCTCTAAGTGGTACTTAAGCCTTGATCAAAGTAGAATTCGTTGTTTCCAAGACTTATCTGATGCTTTCATCCAGCATTATAAGTATAACATGGATATGGCCCCGGATAGGAGGCAATTTCTCAGCATGTCCCAGAAAGATAACGAGTCTTTTAAGGAATACGCACAACAATTGAGGGAAGTGGCCTCGCAAGTCGAACCACCCCTTGTTGAGAAGGAGTTAGCAGATTGGTTCATGGATACACTAAAGCCCATGTTCTATGAAAGGATGGTGAGTAGTGTATCGGCAAGTTTCTCTGACTTGGTTGTCGTGGGCATAAAAGTCGAGCTTGAATTGAAGAATGGCAAAATGATAACCACCACTGAAACATTTGGTAATAATGTCAAAAAGTTTTCTGGAGGTTTTCAAAGAAAGAGGGCGAAACAAACATAGTGTCGACCAGTCAAAGAATGAGTCACTCGTGGAAGAAGCAACAATAACAAATTGCTCAACAACAACCATCTTATCCAGTGCAGTATATCCAACAACCATATGTGGCAACAGTCACACCAACTTTTAACCAATCACAAGCTCCTATCTATCAACCTGTTCAACAAGCACCAGTATACCAATGAGCACCTACTGCACCCGTTTATCAACAACCAAGGCAGCAAGCCCCTCATCCACAAAATCTTCCAAATCAGAATAGGGTACAAAGAGGTAGACGTTCTTTCGCTCCGATCCCTATGACGTATACTGAGTTGTATCCATCATTGCTGCAGAAAGGATTGGTGACTCCCAGACCTTTGGATCCTCCACCAAATCCTTTGCCTCCATGGTACAATCAAGATGCTCATTGTCCTTTCCATGAGGGCGCTCATGGGCATGATTTGGAAGGATGTTATGCTTTGAAGCATATTGTGCGAGAGTTGGTTGAGAAGAAGATCCTTTCATTTCGAGATGTTGGACCCAACGTAAAAAGTAACCCGCTGTCGGCGCATGTTGATGTTAATTACATTGAGGATGTTTCTAATGTTTGTATAATAAAAAATGTTGAAGATGTTAAAACTCTGTTGCTAGCACTCCATGCAAAATTGGTGGGAGCTAGTTTAATTGATGCATGTCACAACAACTGTGAAGAATGTGTCGTTTATCCAAGAGGGTATAAAATGGTACGAACTGATATTCAAAACTTGATGGATCAAGGTGTCTTACAAGTTTGTGGTCCTACAACAAACGAGGAAATTTTAGTAATTGAACCCTTTTTCAATCTACCAGAGTTTGTTGAGATAACTTATCAAAGAAAAGATGTTGTTCATCCATCACCCGTGGTAGTTTGTATGCCTACCCCATTTCCCTTTGAAAGCACCAAGGTCGTGTCGTGGAAATATGACATAACTATGGTGGATGGAGTGGTAGATGGAGAGCCCAAAGATGTTGAATGTGAGAAGAGCTTAGAGAATGTTGACGCCAATATCACTAACATCGTAGGTACGAGCCTAATGACCCGCAGTGGTTGGATTTATACTCATGGTTTCAATATAATCCCTCAAGAACCAATAAAAGAAGCTACAACTACATAGCCTACCCAAGAATCTGGAGGGGTACAGTCAGCGGTGCAATCAGGTGAAGCGGTTGAATTTCTGAAAATGATAAAGAAAAGTGACTACAAGATAGTCGATCAACTACATCAAACACCGTTAAAAATATCTATCTTATCCTTGCTTCTGAATTCCCAAGCTCATAGGGAGGCTCTACTGAAAGTGCTTTCTAAAGCTCATGTTACTCATGATATAATGGTTGGCCAATTCGATGGGGTGGTCGCCAATATCAAAACTTGCAACACTTTAAGTTTCAGCAATGAAGAGCTACCCAAGGAAGGGCAAAATCACAACCGCGCTTTACATGTATCCATAAAGTGCCAAGAAGATGCTCTGGCCAGGGTCTCAATTGACACTGGATCATCCCTCAATGTCCTACCAAAAATGGCACTTGCTAAATTATCTTACCAAGGTTCAGAGATGAAATCCAGCGTGCTCGTGGTAAAAGCCTTTGACGGTTCCCGAAGGACAGTAGTTGGGGAGGTAGAGCTATCAATCCAAATCGGACCGCATGTATTCCCCATCAATTTCTAAGTCATAGACATCAATCCCGCTTATAGTTGCCTTTTGGGACGTCTGTGGATACATGCTGCTGGGGCAGTGACTTCTACTTTGCATCAGAAAATGAAGTTTGTCGTCGACGACAAGCTCATCATTGTCTCCGGTGAAGAAGATTTCATCATTAGTCAACTCTCCTCTTTTTGTTATATTGAGGTTGGTGAAGATGCTTTGGAGACTTCTTTCCAAGCACTTGAAATAGCCAATGCCACACTTGCGGAAGTAAATGATCATGTTGAGGAAGCCAGTCTGTCGTTCGCCTCTTTGAAGAGCGCGAAGTCAACAGTTGAAAGTGGATGTCCTGCTGGTTGGGGGCAAGTCATCGATGTCAGCAAGAAAAAAGATCGTTTCGGTTTGGGGTACAAGCCTTCTACTAAGGAAGGATCCCTGGTCCCTGTAAAGAACCGCATACGGAGCATTCAAGAAGTCTTCTTAAGCACAAGTTGTATTCATGGGGATCAAGTTGGTGCAGTTGAAGATGACACTGAAGATGGAGAAGCATCAAATCTGGTATATCGGTGTGAAGCAACCTTAACAAATTGGGAGGCAGTTGATATTCTAGAAGTTTTTCCGTGTCAAAGTAATTATGTTTTCTTTTGTTTTTCAAAATCCTTAGCTCTGCCCAAGGCTAACGGATCATTTGTAGGGCCACTTTAAATTTCAAAATCATTATGACAAATAAAGATCATTTTGTTCAAATTCTTATCGTTCATTTATTTGTTTTTCTTTCCTTAAAATGGCAATCCTTTCAAAAGTTACAAAAATATTTTCTTTCTTTTGCATTTTATTTCCACTTTTCTAAAAAACCATCATTTAAAAAACATGCAGAATAATCAATAAACCAGTTGAATTCGGTGACCCCACTACTTCTTATAACTTTGAATTCTCCATATACCAAGCAGAAGAGGATAGTGAGGAAGATTGAGATTTCCCTGAAGAAATGGCAAGGCTGCTCGAGCATGAGTCAAATGCCCTTCAGCCGCATCAAGAACTGGTGGAGACAATCAACCTTGGCACTGGAAGAGAAGAAAGAGGTTAAAGTCGGGACTACACTTAGGGCAAGCATCAAAGACAGATTGATCAAGTTGCTACAAGAATATGTAGATGTATTTGCATGGTCATACCAAGATATGCCAGGTTTAGATACTGATATTGTTGTCCACAAGCTGCCACTACATCCAGATTTCCCGCCGGTGAAGCAGAAGCTCCGAAGAGTAAGACCCGGCATGGCTTTAAAGATTTGTGACAAGGTGAAACGCCAATTTGATGTCGGTTTTCTAGCAGTTATGAAGTACCCTCAATGGGTAGTTAATATCGTATCAGTACCCAAAAAGGATGGCAAAGTTAGGATGTGTGTAGATTACAGGGATCTAAACAAAGCTAGTACAAAGGACGATTTTCCCTTGCCGCATATTGACACTTTGGTAGATAACACCGCTAAGTTCACAATCTTCTCCTTCATGGACAGAATCTCGGGTTATAATCAAATTAAGATGGCTCCAAAAGACATGGAAAAGACCACATTCATCTGCCCTTGGGGAACATTTTGCTACAAGGTAATGCCATTTGGTCTCAAAAATGTTGGGGCAACTTACCAAAGAGCAATGGTCACTCTTTTCCATGACATGATGCACAAGGAAATTGAGGTTTATGTCGATGATATGATCACGAAATCCCAAAGTGAAGAGGACCATATGGATCACTTGCAAAAGCTATTTGAGCGTCTCCAAAAATTCCGACTACGGCTGGATCCTGCTAAATGCACCTTCAGTGTCCGATCTAGAAAGTTGCTTGGTTTCATTGTTAGTGAACAAGGAATTGAGGTAGATCCAGACAAGGTCAGAGCAATACAAGAAATTCCTGCTCCACGTACAGAGAAAGAAGTCAGAGGATTCCTGGGACGTTTGAACTATATCTCTAGGTTTATATCTCATATGACTGCTACATGTGAACCTATATTCAAGTTGCTTAGAAAATATCAAGCAGTTGAATGGAACTCTGACTGTCAAAGGGCTTTTAAGAAGATCAGACAATACCTGCAAGAGTCCCCTATTCTAATTCCACCTGTTCAGGGGAAACCACTCTTTATGTACTTAACTGTGCTTGAAAAGTCAATGGGATGCATGCTGGGACAACATGATGAAACCGGCCAAAAATAACACGCCATCTACTATCTAAGCAAGAAGTTTACTGATTGTGAAACTCGATATTCACTCTTAGAGAAAACTTGTTATGCTTTAGCATGGGCCGCTCGCCGTCTAAGGCAGTACATGATTTGTCACACTACTTTGTTGATCTCAAAAATGGATCCAATAAAGTATATATTTGAAAAGCCTGCTTTAACTGGAAGACTCGCCCGTTGGTAGATGTTATTGTCTGAGTATGACATCCAATATGTATCCCAGAAAGCCATTAAAGGAAGTATGTTGTCTGATTACCTGACACACCAGCCTGTTGAAGACTACCAGTCGTTGAAATTTGACTTCCCTGATGAAGACATTATGGTAGTAAAAGATTGTGAAATCCCAAGACTTGATGAAAGACCTGAACCCGGATCTCGGTGGAAGCTCATGTTCGATGGTTCCTCCAATTACGTGGGGCATGGTGTAGGAGTTGTTCTATTGAATCCGAATGGTGGATACACTCCTTTCACATCAAGGTTGTGTTTTGATTGCACAAACAATATAGTAGAATATGAGGCGTGCATCCTAGGCATTGAAGCAACAATTGACCTCCGAATCAAAATCCTCGAAGTATGTGGAGACTCAGCCTTGGTGATATACCAAGTCAAAGGCGAATAGGAAACCCGTGATGCCAAGTTGGTCCCATAACGTGCCTATGTCATGGAACTAATAAAATACTTTGACGAAATCACTTTTCGTCATATCCCGAGAACTGAGAATCAAATAGCTGATGCTTTGGCTATGTTCGCTTCAATGTACCAAATTAGATTCCATAATGAAGCGCCTCTCATTCAGATAGAGCGGAAAGTTGCACCTGCCTACTGTTAGTTGGTTGAAGAGGAAGCTGACGGTAAACCTTGGTTTCACGACATCAGATGCTTTTTGCAAAACCAAGAATATCCAACAGATGCAACAACCCTTGACAAGAAAATGTTAAGGAAATTGGCATCCAAATTCTTCTTAAGCAATGGTGTGTTATACAAGAGAAACCACGAGATGATTTTGCTCAGGTGTGTGGAAGGACGCGAAGCGGACCTGTTAATCAAGGAAATTCATGAAGGATCCTTTGAAACTCATGCCAATGGACATGCCATGGCAAAGAAGATTTTGAGAGAAGGTTATTACTGGTTGACCATGGAATCTGACTGCTTCAATTATGCTAGAAAATGTCATAAGTGCCAAATCTATGCTGACAAGGTACACGTGCCTCCGACCCTATTAAATATTTTGACATCACCTTGGCCATTCTCAATGTGGGGCATCGACATGATTGGCGCCATCGAGCCTAAAGCTTTCAATGGTCACCGTTTCATCCTGGTTGCCATTGATTACTTTACCAAATGGGTAGAATCCGCCTCTTATGCTAATGTGACAAAACAAGTGGTTGCACGGTTCCTCAAGAAAGAGATTATTTGTCGATATGGAGTTCCAAGCCGGATTATTACAGACAATGGGACAAATCTGAATAATAAGACAATGAAAGAATTATGCGAAAGCTTCAAGATTGAGCTCCATAACTCTTCACCATATCGTCCAAAGATGAATGGCGCTGTTGAAGCCGCTAATAAAAACATCAAGAAGATCCTGCATAAAATGGTGTAAACCTATAAAGATTGGCATGAAATGCTACCCTTCGCACTGCATGGATATCGGACTTCCGTTCGCACTTCAACAAGGGCAACTCCATTTTCTTTAGTATATAGGATGGAAGCAGTTATCCCAATCGAAGTGGAGATACCTTCAATGAGAATCTTGATGGAGACCAAGCTAGAAGAGGCTTAATGGATCCAAAACAAATTTGATCAGTTAAGCCTCATAGATGAGAAGCGAATGACCTCACTGTGCCATGGGCAGTTGTACCAGAAACGGATCAAGAGGGCTTTTGACAAGAAAGTACGTGTTTGGGAATTTAGAGAAGGAGACATCGTGCTCAAGAAGATCTTGCCAGTGCACAAGGACTCACGTGGGAAATGGACTCCCAATTATGAAGGCCCATATGTTGTAAAGAAAGCCTTCTCCGGAGGTGCCTTGATTCTTATAACTATGGATGATGAAGAGCTCTCACACCCCGTGAACTCTGATGCAGTTAAAAAATACTATGTCTAATAAAAACCCGCTAAGTCAAAAACTTGAAAGGACGACTTAGGAAAAAATGGGTATCTCGGTGGATCGAAAACCCGAAAGGGCGATCCAGGCAAAAGTTAGGGATAAATAAATAAATGATAGCTCGCTAAGTTGAAAACCCAAAAGGGAAACTTAGGCAAAAAAGAGCGTCCCGGTGGATTGAAAACCCGAAAGGGCGATCCAGGCAAAAGGCATAAACTGCATCAGATGTTACTAATCGATACAGAAGAATCAGAGGTGGAAGATCAGTCAAGTTACTCCCTTTAGAAGCAAGGTTTTAGAGGGTCATGGTTATTAGGGATAATAGTGGTCACTGAATTCAACGTAAACCTTTCCTTATTTCCATTTTCAAAATTGTAATATTCCATGGAGCTACGCCATTTATATGCTACCATTCTTGAATAAAATACAAGTTTTGCCCGTCAATCATTGTTAATTGTGTTCTTCTATGTTTTTCTTTGTTATGAAAAATGTCATTTATTTGTTAATAATAAAATCTTGAAACTTGAAAATAATTAAAAACATATTGAAAAACAACAAAATTGCTTTGATATAGGTGAAAACCAAGAGAAAATCATTTGTTTTCCCGAAAGTCTCAAGTTGCAGAAGCACTCCTAGATCACTAACAAGAATCTCCCTGGAGCATAACCTATTAATACTATGGAAGGATGACCCTTTGGCTAGTTATAACTGTCAATCTTAATAGATTCTCCTCTGGATATGCCTAATACTTATACTGATTGGAGTTATTGGTGTTGAGGAATCAGAATCTCTATAAACAGACCCTTCAAACTCCCAATCTACCTATCGTGAGCATTACATATCATGATCATTCATATATCATGTATAAAACAAACAAAAAAGTCAAATCATGCATGGTTCAAGATGTACTTTGTACTCATTTGCGTTGCACTTTGGCCTCGTCGTTGATTGTTATCTCTTGACCCAAAGTCCAGTTGTCACTGGTACTCCATCTAAAAAACCAATCATAATGGGAATCCTGAAGAGTTCAGTTGTGACTGGTGTTATTTCCAATCCGATTGTTATGGGTATGTCTAGTTCAGCTGTCACTGATATCTTGTCGGAAATCTAATTGTTATTTGATACCCTTAAAATCTAGTTGTCACTAGTATCATTTCAAGAGCTCAATTATCATTGGAGTCTCCAGAATTCAATTCCCTGGCATTATCATCGAAAACCTAGTTATTACTAATGTCTTTCGAAATCCGAGTAGTAGCTGACACTCTATTCCTAAAATCCAATTGTTATTGGCTTTTCTCTAAAAGTCCAGTTATAACTGGCACTCAGTTTGAACATCCAATCATAATTGGTACTTGAAGTTTGGCTATCGCCAACATCATTTAAAGTCCAGTTGAAATTGTCACAAATCTGTTATAAGCTGATTGTAATCCATTGCTTACGGTCCAAGTCCAATCATCGTTGGCATATACATAGAGTTTGATTACACTGTCTTTCCTGATGGTTCCTATAAAGTCATGTATGACTCATAATTTTAAGGAATTCCCAGAAGCTTGGATGTTATTCTAGTTAGAAATAACTCCAATGATGTTTGCCTTGACTGATTTCTTCATAAAGAGTCATCTTAGCCTTTTACGTGGATGATCTTCTCGTAAGAAGACTCCTAATCTGTTTTATATGGATGATTTTCTAAGTGAGAAAACTCCAAAGTGTTGTGTGGATAATTTTCTTGTAAGAAAATTCCAAAATGTTTTGTGGATAATTTTCTGGTAAGAAAACGCCACTATGTTGCACGAATGATCTTTTTATAAGAAGACTCTCATATATTCTTGTCTTGGGTGAATTTCATGTTAGGAATCTCCAAAATCTTTGATCGAATGAATTTCTTATGAGAAATCTCCAAAACGGTCAGATACATTCTAAAGTGTCGGGTCATGTCTGAACCTATTGATAAAATCATACTTTGAATATTCCCCAACGTCTTTTCCCCAACAATTTATCATCCCTAGTGTGTCTTCACCCATTGGTCTTTGTTATTTTTCCTGCGGATCACCAATACCATATTCCAAATGTTTTCCCCAAGTTTGCTTATCATCCATCATAAAAAAAATCATGCTAGGGTCCATCATATCCCCAACAAACCAAAAAGAAGTTTGTCAGCTCATAGCATAACATGTCATTGCCTCTTAGGGAAAAATTTGGGTCTTCTGTATTTAAATACCTTTCACCCTGATTTCATGAGAATTTCCATCACTCATGCTATCTGGTAAAGATATTTAAATAGGGACAACTGTCATACCCTAAATTTTGTCCCACCTAAAGTCATTCATATGCATTTACCCATTGACATTCATTCATCTGCAACTAAGTCATCCACTCACATACCATCTTTATATAATCATTTCATTCATCTGCATCTCATCATTCGAACTGATTCCTTATGACAGTTTCATCTGGTCGTAAAGATTTCATTTTGCATACATAAGTCATGATTAATGTTCACTTTGATCGATTTATTCAATTTGGTAAATTCATACATACCTCCATTCATTACATATCCATAGTCGGCATTTGGTGTGAAAATTCACTCAACCATTGTTAATTTGATAACTTAAGGTCTTTGTTTCAAAAAAAAATTATAAGTTGATTTTAATCAATTTAAACTACATCGCTATTTCATTCATCCATACATATACTACATAATCATTTGTCTTACATTGCATATGGATGATTAGAAATTTAATTTGCATTTTGTATTAAAGGTTTAGTTTTGGACTTTTGTTTTTATATTCCTTTTCAAAAAATAAATTAAGTTTTAATTGTTTTATTGTTTTGTTAGTTTTTTATTTATTATATCTTATTAAAGATTTTTATGTGTGTTTTTAAAAATAGGTCATGATAATAATCAAATTCATTTTACATTTTTAAATTGAAATAAATTTCTAAAAAAATATAGAACTTAAATTTTGTTTCTTGCATTTAAAAAAAAGAAGTTTCTTGTCACATTTATAATTATATTTTTTTAATTATCATGTTATTATTTTTATTTTTTAGAACAAAAATTTTATTTACACTTTAGATTATTTTCTTTTTACATCATAAAAAAAACTTTAAAAAAGAAAATAGGAATTTATATTACATCACTAAGCCTCTATTACACACATTACAAAATTAAAGGGACTCTTCAATTGTATTAGTTACACAATGACTAAGAGATAGTTTATCTCTTTCATTCCTCTACACAGTCCGAACTCTGCTCTCTTTGCCTTGGACATATTCTTATTTTGTTGCTGCAGTAGTTGCAGTTGCAGAATAGTGCAGTTAACATATTTTGTAAGCAAAACATATTTCAAAAAGTATAGAAGAGTATCATAGTTTAAGGTTTTAAAGCAGGAAATTTGTATCATACCTCAAGGGTTGAACCATAAAAATAATTATCAACCATATTGCTTTGCAATATAAATAACAGTAACAACAAACAAAAGGGAAGAAGAAAACCTAATATCAGTTTCATAAAAAACAAAGATATCAAAACCTCAACTGATAGAAAGCTGACCCGCAGAAACTTCAATATCTATGGATTAAAAATCAAACACAAAAAACTCAAAGCCACAAAAAAACCATAACCCTTTTTTTACTATAAGAAAAAATCCAAGCAGCATTACAATATAAACACTAATTGAATCACTGATACAAGTTTGAACAATAAAAAAGAACACGAACTCAAAGGGAAGAAGGGCCTATCCGAAATCGAAGCAAAAAGTTCGAATTTTTTCCGTACCTGAACCTAGGTAGCCCTCTTTTGACTCTTTCATTTTTGTTTTTTTTACTTTGATTGTGAAAATCGAATCTTGTTGGTCGTTGTTTTGATTTGTTCTTTGATTTTATTGTTGCTCCATTCATCATCTCTTTGTTGGTTGAGATTTTTGAAAAAAAACTGAATATAGATTTGGAAAGAGCACGAAAACAAGGGAGGTTGGTGTTTGGGTATTAGGGTTTCGAGGTGGGGAAACGCCGGAGGGGGCGGCGAGCCGCCGTCGGCCACCTTTCTCTGGTGAGGGTAAGAGATCGAAATTGAGAGAGAGAAGGATGATTGAGCGTGAAAGAAGAAAGGAACTCAATGGTGATAGGTTTACTGATTTTAATTCTCATTGTTTACATTTATTTTTTTCTTCTTCCAAGAATCACGTGAAGATTTTCACGCTTATTTGGGGAATTTTTACCAATATACCCCAGTTTTTCAATTAATTTCCCAAAATAACCCACATTTCAAAAAAATTCCCAATCTACCCCACATGCATAAGGGAGGCGCCAATTGGATTGGCGCCCCCTCTTAAAAATTACAAGGAGGCGCCAATTGGATTGGCTAGGGCACCTGCCCTAGCCAATCCAATTGGCGCCTATGTGTTATTTTTAAGAGGGGGCGCCAATCCAATTGGCGCCTCCCTTAAAAAAGCCTCAAATGGAAAAACTTTCAACATGAAAGTTGTAGATCTTTTCAAGACAATGAATTTGGATATAAATTTTGCAACATTTGGATTTTTTTTGAGAAAGTTATGGCCAGTTGAAGTTGGACTTCTGAGTTTTTCAACTGTTATCTGACCCATAATGTTTTGTATTATTGCATGTGTTTCTTTTAGGAATATGAATTTTTGTCCAACATAACATTTGAAGTAGACATCCTAAATTTTGCAATGCACTTGGTCCCACCTCAAAATAATTAAAAATGAGTGAGTTAGGTCCCTGCGAACTTGACCTAAAATTAGGGTTTCAACTGTAATTTGACCTATAATGTCTTGCATTATTTCATGTGTTTCTTTTAGAGTTATGAAATTTTGTCCAACATAACATTTGAAGTAGACATCTTAAATTTTCCAATGCACTTGGTCCCACCTCAAAATAATTAAAAATGAGTGAGTTAGGTCCCTGCGTGGTTGACCTAAAATTAGGGTTTTGAAATGTTTTGAAATGAATGATGAGCTTCCAAGTTTCAAATGGATTTTTGATGAACATGAAAGTTGTTCATATGGCGACTGTTGTTAAAACTTGAATGGAGGCGCCAATTGGATTGGCTAGGGCAGCTGCCCTAGGCTAGGGCAGGTGCCCTAGGCTAGGGTAGGTGCCCTAGCCAATCCAATTGGCGCCTATGTGTATGTTTTAAAAGGAGGCGCCAACTCAATTGGCGAGTCCCTCATAAAATGCCTTTTTTGTCTTATAAATAGATGCGTTGTGTGACCTATTGTTCCACAACTCATATAATCATTTGGCTATCATGTTTGGTGTTCGTCGCCGATACGGTAAGGTGATTTATGCGAGAGACAAACCGCAATTGCTGATGCTGTTTTGGAACATCACCACGTTAGATCAACTGAAGAGGGAGCTGGTTCGATGGTTAGACGGGAAAATACCAGAAGGGGAAAAAATCAGAAGTATTGAGAGACTTGACAGTATCTTTGGTTGGGTGCGAATGAGGACTGATAAGGATGCTAGGGAAATGATGTTCGGTCGAGACGACATTAATTTGATTGTTGTAATCAGTTAGAATTATTTATGTTTTCAGATGTTTTGTACTGATGTTGGTTATGAAACTCGTTGTAACAAGAACTTAATGATATATAATGATTGATTGTTACAGAAATACAATGTTACAACAAGCATAAGATGTAGATACAATGTTACAAATAGCTTAAGATCTAGATATAATGTTACAATAAGCTTAAGATGTAGATGATGCTCCTTGATTGGGACAGTTGTTTTTGTTGTGTCCTGGTTGACGACAGATACTACATAATCTTATCATTTTATCTGTGGAATCCATCTCTGTTCTTATACGTGTGCTGTTTGGCCTTCCTTTCTTCTTTCTACGCATCTCTTCATTGTGCCAAACAATATCTCCTTCATATGGAGGCCAATAATCCTCCATTGGTAGTACTGAAAAGCTTTGACTATATACATTCATGATGGTGCTGGCCTTGTACACATCAGATAAATGGGTGTAAGCGTCTTGACGAGTATAAGCGCATGCTGCAATGACATGGGAGCAAGGTATGCGGAAGGCCTGAAATTTTCCACAATCGCACCAACTTCTGTTTAGTCTAACAGCGTAGGCTAAATTTGGTCTCCCCTCGTTGTTGCCCATTGTTTCCTGGACGCTGAAATTTTGTCTATGACGGTCAAACACTGTTACAGCGTGTGTCGTAGCTTTGATGCTCTCCTCTTTCATGACCTTCATGCAACATTCACTGAATACTTGTCCGGACATTAACACTGCACTCCATCTTTCACCTCTGCTTGCGAACATAGAAGCCAACCTATAATAGGTTGATCTTACCAAGGCTGTTATCGGCAGGTTTCGTATTCCTTTAAAAACCCCGTTCATGCATTCCACAATGTTTGTTGTCATGTGGCCCCATCGACAACCACCGTCAAATGCTCTTGTCCACTGCTCTACTGGGATGTTATTTATCCATCTCCCCGCGTCTTCATTAGACAGTCGAATCTCATCACGATAATATTGAAAAGACGGTTGAGTTAACGCATACCCAGCATTCACCACCTTCTTGCGAAGATTCTTATCTTTTATAGCACGCATGAAGTTTTGTGCTATGTGTCTGATACAGTAGACATGTGTAGAAGGAGGATCATGCCATCCGTTGTCATGGTTGTTGTAGGCACTTTCGATGGCAGCATGTCTATCAGAAATCAGACATAGATTGGCTTGTGGTGCGACATGCGTTCTGAGATGTCGAAGAAAGAAACCCCATCCAGCAGCCGTTTCACCTTCAACAAGAGCAAAGGCAACGGGAAATACATTGTTGTTACCGTCTTGTGCAACTGCCATGAGCAACGTACCCTTGTATTTTCCGTATAACCAAGTGCCATCAATTTGCAGGAGAGGTTTGCAGAATGCGAAACCTTTGATGCAAGGGTCAAATGCCCAAAAGAGACGGTGAAATATTCTATTACCTGTAGCACAGGTTCCGTCTGGCATCATTGCTTGCACTGTCTCCAGAATTGCCACAGT
The DNA here is from genome assembly GCF_024323335.1 of Lathyrus oleraceus. NCBI lineage: Eukaryota > Viridiplantae > Streptophyta > Magnoliopsida > Fabales > Fabaceae > Lathyrus > Lathyrus oleraceus. The sequence continues at coordinate 443,045,282 of NC_066580.1, read as the reverse complement.
TCCTGGGACATAAGTTTTTAGTGCCCATAAAAACCGGGGTAATTCCTTGAATGAGTCCTCTCAGTTGCCGAAAACCTGCTCAACAGCCTTTGTCCTCGCAAGAACATCCCCCATACCACCACCAACAAATGGACCATCAACCTTCGACCGAACATCGCTTCGCACCCACACCATCACCCTACCAAAGTCGCCTTACCCAAAACACTAACCGCCCCATCACCTACCGTAGCCAAGAACCCCAAACATCACAATACCAAAACATCCCACAACCATATCTCTTCCAAACACCCCAACAACCTTTCCAACCTTTCCTAGACCCATCATTGTCACCCATGTCCCCCTTCAACCGTCCTGGTCGCCCATCCATGAGTCAACCACACCCCAACTTCTCTGGCATGGGTCATGAGCTCAGCTACGCTGGTACACCATCATTGAATACTGAAGACTATGCTGAGTTGGCTGAATACCTCAACGGATCTTCTCCTGTAGGCGGTAATGACGCTCCTGGACCATTAGATGAACAAACACCGGTTCAGAATCGTCAACGTGGGTTAGGGCCAAGGGTTAGGATAGCTAGGGGATGTGGGACCGGAGGTCGGTTAGGTGATCCCGGTCATCACCATTAGGATTCATTGTGTAAAATCCAAATTTTATTAATATCAATTCGTATTATGTCAAATTTATCTTTGTGTATTCTCCAAACATTAAGTTTCTTTCATAATTCTAAAATTAACACATATCATAAAACAAAAATTTATAGGTCAAAAACTCTAATTCAAGGACTTGTTATTGTTATGTTGAAGGGCTTGAATTTGGTCCCTTTTGGCAAAGTTCACATACACTTGTTTTGACAGAAACCCTAATTTTGGGTCAAGTTCGCAGGGACCTAACTCACTCATTTTTAATTATTTTGAGGTGGGACCAAGTGCATTGCAAAATTTAGGATGTCTACTTCAAATGTTATGTTGGACAAAAATTCATATTCCTAAAAGAAACACATGCAATAATACAAAACATTATAGGTCAGATAACAGTTGAAAAACTCAGAAGTCCAACTTCAACTGGCCATAACTTTCTCAAAAAAAATCCAAATGTTGCAAATTTATATCCAAATTCATTGTCTTGAAAAGATCTACAACTTTCATGTTGAAAGTTTTTCCATTTGAGGCTTTTTTAAGGGAGGCGCCAATTGGATTGGCGCCCCCTCTTAAAAATAACACATAGGCGCCAATTGGATTGGCTAGGGCAGGTGCCCTAGCCAATCCAATTGGCGCCTCCTTGTAATTTTTAAGAGGGGGCGCCAATCCAATTGGCGCCTCCCTTATGCATGTGGGGTAGATTGGGAATTTTTTTGAAATGTGGGTTATTTTGGGAAATTAATTGAAAAACTGGGGTATATTGGTAAAATTCCCCTTATTTGGTCTTTTGAAATCACTAAATATTCAGTTGTCTGTTCACATGAGAATAACATTTATGATATGATATTTATTTATTTTATTATTTTGTCTATTTTTATAGTAAAAAGGGAAAGTAAAAAATAAAAACGAAAACAAATTTATATTATATCTATTTTTAATTAATGGATGCTTAGAAATTTTCTTATTTTCTTCTTTATTTTAAAATATAACAGTTTGTAAAAATACATTAAAATCAGAATAATAAAATGATTTTTTCATTTTTAATATTAATATTTTTTCTTTATTTTTTTAATTGTTTTTTTAACAATTTAGTTATTTGTCATCATTAATTAATTGTTACTATTATTAATTGGATTATTTAATTAGTTTTGATTTCTAAATTATTTTTATCATTCATTCTATGATTTAATTAACATATCTACTTTTTTATTTATTTATGGGTTGTTATTTAAATAAATAATTGTATGATGATATTGATCAAATAGATAGAATAAGAATTTTGGCCCAATACCAAGTTTTTTAAAATTCGATTAAATATTTTTTTTCTTATTAAATCATCTTATCATTTAAGTTAAAATATTAGAATATTAGAATCAACTTTTTCATTAAAATTATAATTTTGAGTTTCGTGTTTTGGATTAACCGTTCATTCTTTTCTTAAAATATTAGAATCAACTTTTTCATTAAAATTATAATTTTGAGTTTCATTTTCTTAAAACACCAAATAAGATGAATATTAGTAGAAACTTAGACCTTTTTTCTTTATATCTATTTTAATTTTATTTATATTTTTTTATACAGGTTTAGAAGTTCTCTTTTGTTATATCTTTTAAAATTAAAATAAATAAATGAACACATAGAAATCATAATAATAAAATCACAAAAATAATTTTTCATATATTTTCTAGTATTTTAGGTTATCTTATACAAATTTTAAAAATAGTTTAACTTAGTTATTTTTCATTGAAATAAAAATCATAAAAATTAAGTTTACCAATTATTTTATTTTAATTTTAGGTTATGTCATAAAAATATTCCAAAAAAAGAGTTTACCATTTATTTTATTTTAATTTTAGATTATATCATTTAAAATTCCAAAAAAAATAAGTTTACCATTTATTTTATTTTAGTTTTAGATCATGTTATAAAAATCATAAAAAAAATTAGTTTAGTTATTTTCATTATTATTTTCAGATTGTGTTATAAGAATATTTAAAGAGTTAATTTAATTATATTTATTATTATTTCTAGATTATGTTAGAAAAAATAAAATAAAAGTTATGTTTAATTTATTTTCTTTTGTTATTATTTTAGTTAGATTTTAAAGAAAACAAAAAAAGTATTTAATTGTTTTATTATCAGACATTTTAAATGCATATGTCTAATATTAAATTGGTCTTATTTTCTCACTTTAATTTACTAGACATAAAAAAATATATAATTGTATTTTTCTCCAACTTTATTTCTCGCTATTTTCTCTAAATGTTTGAATAACTATAGAATTATTATTTTTCCAAATAATATCATTTTCTTTGTAGTTTTATTTATTATTGTTAAAATATTATGAATAAATAATTAAATAAATATCTAGTAATGATGTTGATTAATTAATAGAATAAAATACTTATGACTAATTTCTTAAACTTTGATTCTATCCCAAGTTGTACCTTTTAATCTGATTATTTTGTTTCTTATCCCGATTCAAACGCTTTATTATTTAAGTTAAAATATTAAAACATTTTTTCAAATAACTCGAAAGAAGAGGATCATTGGAATCTAACATTCTGGTGGGAACCCTCGAATGATCGGTCATGTGCCTCGCGTTTTGGGTTAATCGTTCATTCTTTTCTTTCGTCACTAAAACACTTTAGTTAACTTGGACAAAATAAGGGCCGTTGAGATCAAGCATTCTAGCGCAACTCTTTGATTAATTGATTCTTATCAAGCGTTTGTTGTTCATCAAACAATTTTCTCAATTAATTTGAATGAAAAAAGGACCATTGGATTCTAGCATTCCGGTGGAACCCCGAATGATTGATCCCGAGGCTTATGTCTCGTTCTCATTAAGTGTTCGTCATTCACTTATAAAAAATATCCAACCAATCAAACTATGTTTTCGCCGCCGTGCAATCTCAAGACCTTTTCATAAATGAAAGACATCTTGTCTTAAGATGATCCAAAGCAATGCTTCGTCCACAATTGTTGAGTTGAGATAAATGACGTTTTTCCGAATGTTGATTTGTAAATCCATTTGATGTCTGGTATACGTCTGCTCCTCATCTGTTTGGGGGTAAAACAATATTTTCGTCGATTAATACAACGTAGCTTTCACTAAAATCGACAAACAAACAAACATTTTCTACCCAGAACTACGTGAGCCTTGAATTCTCTATTGCACCCAGAGATACGTAGGAGTAGGATTGTGAAATCTTGTCAGGCCCATTAATAAAAAATTTAGGTTTAGTTCCTTTTTCCCCCCTAATAATGAAAACCTTTTTAGGTCCTTTCTCATTAATAAAAATTCAAAGACATTTATTTCCTCTCTCTTTTCCTATCCCAAATAAATAGAAGATTAGAAACTAACATAAGCTAACATTCAAATCGAAACTAACTAAACGGTTCCCGTTGAGTACAACAGACGTGAGGGGTGCTAATACCTTCCCCTTGCGTAACTGACTCCCGAACCCTGATATTGGTTGCGATGACCATATCTTTTCCTTTCATATAGGGGTTTTATCGATATTTTCCATTTTCCTCTTTGAGAATAAATAAAGTTCGGTGGCGACTCTGTTCAGTCCATCCCACGAGCGTGCGATTGGGCTTCGCGAGTGTCGTGTTCTCATTTTTCGAGGTGTGACACCACATAGGCAACAATCCAGACAAAATCTCACATCAAAGCTTGTACAAGCAATGCAAGTAGCCCTAGTTCCAACTAATTGAACCAAGCATGCTAATAGTCTAAGCTTTGCTAATCCAAGTAACCTACAGAGCAGGTCATACCTCGAATTAGAAGACCATGTTTTGCAACCTTAACCATGTCTCCATCAACCTCAAACCTACATCAAATGGCCATGATTCACGAGTAGGACAAGGTTGCCCACAAGCTGCAAATAATGGCATAACAATCATCAACTACAACAAGCAGACACCAATTCAACTCACCATCTGCAGTAATCAAATGCTCACACCATGAGACATGTTTCAACCAATGCAAATTCCATGCCATAAACATCCTGCAAACCTTGGCAAACAACAAACCATATTCTGAACTTGCATAATCCTGCACCATCACATTCAAAATCTTGCAAGCAACATAAAACACATTCATCATGCACATAATCTCATCAATTCTAGCAGGCCTACACAAAGCAATCACCAAATTTGATTCCACTCAACAACAACTAAGAAAACATCATGAGCCAAACAAGGTAAGCCACATCAGCAAAACAATACACTATCCAAATTACCATTTACTACAGTAAAAAAATATACAAATGCAATGCAGTAAAAAGAGCATAATAGTCCAAAAGGCCAAAAAGCAAAACAAGCAAAATAGACAAACAAGGACAAGGGTGCAGTCTACTTTTCAAAATTAAGACACATTTTTGGACAAACACATCCTGCAACATAACATCTCCATCGCCGCCATTCCATTTGCATTGATCTCTTGATTCAAAAACCCTAATGGTTTCACTATAAAAGCAATCATTCAGAAGAAGAAAAGAGGTTGAACAATATAAGTCTAAAACCCTAAGCATCAGGCACTCAGTCACCCAAACATTCTCACCCTCAAAAAACTTATTTTTTTTAGAGCATAAGAGAAAAGAAGAGTAGCAAGACACAAAATAAAGAACTTACCTGTTGATTTTTCGGTCGTCCTCTTTGGCGAGGTAGAGACCCAAGTTTTTTTCATTTGGTCTCGTTCTTAATACCGTTGTGTAGTGCTCGCTTCAGGGAGTCAAAGCCCTCTGGTTTAAGACTTTGAGTCCCTCTCATGGCCATTTAATTTTCATTTTCATTTATAGGGTTCATGCTTGTTTATTTTTTATTTGTCCGATTGTGTAAAAGTTGGGATTTTTGGTATTTGGATTCTTGATTAGCATGTTAAGATGAGGGGTTTGGTGTTCTTGATTTTTGTTTTAAAGCTCCGTCAGCGGCGGCGATGAGCTTTGGCGTGACAGAGTGGGAAACAATTCAAATATTTAAAGTAGGGGGAGGGAAACCTCAAAGTCCCTTTCAAACCCTTTTGGCCCTCGGTGGTGCCTTTCCTCTTGGGTCCAAGGCCCCTTTTCTTTTCAAACTCCCCCCTTTCACTCCTATACCCCCTTTTTCTCTTTTTAATTTCTTTTTTTTCTTTAGTTTCTTTATTTTCTTTATTTCTGCTTTCTTATTTCTTTTTACTTAATATTTCTTAATCAATTTTCTTTTGTTTCCTATTCATTTTTTTAATCAATTTTTACTCAATATATTTCATTAATATTTTTTTATTAGTATTATTATTTTCTTTATCATTTATGTTTTGACCATTTTGCCCTTTTATTTGATTATATGGTTGATGAAAATCTTGAATCATTAATTATTGGTCCTAAAATTGATTAGACTTTCTTCAAATATGTTGATGAATGATCAATGGATCTTTCTTGACACTTTGAGGTGTTGATAGGTTGCCCTTAGTTGATCATGTTTAAATCTCTTGATATTTAGATGAGACCTTTAATTGCTTGAGCAATTGCCCTTTTGATTTTTCATCTTGCTGCATTGTTTCAAGAGGTTAACTTTGTGGTAGACCTCCAACATGCCTAACACTTATATTATTATTGACTGACCTCTGATAGGTGTGACTTCTACATAAGTCCACTTACGATTATTTAACATAGCACTAAAGTGTCATGATTCGATTAAATATTTCCATTGATCATTAATCACTAACATTTGGATTTTGATGGTTAACTTATGTGTTATCTGACTTTAATGTATGATTATTTGGGTGATGAAATCTTCCACACTTCAAATCATTGATATATGGACTTGATGTTGATTCAACCTTCTTTGATTCAAATATGTTGATAGATGGTCATGAATCATCTTCAACACTTTGTATCCATTATAAGTTATCCCTCGATGTGCCACTAGCTGTTATCACTAACCATTGACTCGTGGATAAATTATCCTTAGGTGGTTACCTTATGAAACTAAACCTCTAACCACTAACTGTTATCACTAACCATTGAATTATTGACTTAATCTTTTATTGTCATTTATTTCTTGTCAATTTAACTTCTTCTTATTTACTTTCAAGTACTTTATTCTCAGATCCATCATCATTGTATATATCCCATGCATCTTTATCTTATTGTCATTTACTTATTATCATTGCATAATCAAAAAGAACAAAAACATGATAAAATCAAAAAACCAAAAAGATGCATTCATTTGTGCCTACTCTTGGAATTAGAGGATTCATTAGGACCCTTGCACTTGGACCTTGTTATGATTCTTGACCCATTTCTCTGACTTGGAATTTCATTTGTAACTTACAATCTTTTATTGTAAGAATGACATTCGTGGCACTACCCTAGGAAGACACACTCTTAAGTCCATTATCCACTTGTTAGCATAGGTCACTTTGCACACACAAGGCTTTCTCTTGGGCTACCTTACAGTGAGACCCTTTATTTTTCGCATTAGTTACTTTGTAAATATCCATGCACCTCACCATTTCAAAATCAACAAGCAATAAACCCTTGATCTAACGTCAAACGGCATTTTCTTAATCAAATTCAAAATACAATAAAAATACAATTAGAATTACGCGTCACGAGCCTTAAGTTGTAGAGAATGAGTAAGAATTAAGATTTCCTACCCTTACTCTGATTATTTTGGACACAAGACGCTTGACTTGTTTGTCTGAAACATTCGCCTCTACCCATAGTCTTTAGTGCAATCCTAATCAAGAACAATCTCTTTTCAAAAACCATAAAACAAACATCAACTCATCAAACCTTATTTTTGCGCCTTAAGGCATCACTCAGAAAACCTTTTTTCAATGTAAAAACAACCAATAAACAAATCATTTTCTACTTCGAACTACAAAGCTCTGATTCTTCATCCCTTGATGATGATACATAGGCACAAGGGCCTCAATCCTTGGTGATCACAATAATAATAGAAACAACCCTTTCCCTTTTTCCCGATAGTAAGTAAGCATTAAGATAGGTAAACACCCGCGTACATAGACAACTTAGATGGTTCTCGTCGAGTACGATGAATGTGAAGGGTGTTAATACTTTCTATTCGCATAACCGACTTTCAAACCCTAATTTGGTTTAGACCATAAATCTTTCCATTTTGTCTTTAGAGGATTTTATCGATTATTTTCCCTTTCCTCTTATATATAGGAATAAATAAAATCTGGTTGCGACTATATGTCAGTCAGTCATTTTTTTTGTAGCGATAAAGTGTTATCAAGTCATGTATGAACATATGGATACAATTTTCTTTGAATATTAAGAAGTTATCAGGTCATGTATGAACCTCTTATTGAACTTTTCTTGGAATTTTCCAAGTGTTACCAGGTCACGTATGAACTTGTGGGTGGAAATTTTCTTTGAATGTTCCATTATTGAGATCATGTATGAACCTATTGTTGAACTTCTCTCTTTATGTTTTCCAATGTTTCCAGGTCATGTATGAACTTGTATGATGAACCTTTCTTTGAATTTTTCACTATAGTCAGGTCATGTATAAACCTGTTGCTGAATTTTTCTTGAAACCTCCCAAATTTTCAGGTCATGCATGAACCTGTTGATTAAACTTTCCTTGATATTTCAGTGTTGTCAGGTCATGTATGAACATGTTGTTGAAACTTTCTTCAAATATTCAAGTTGTCATCAGGTCATGTCTGAACCAGTTTATTGAACTTTTCTTTGTTTGTGTTCTCTAGTATTATTGGGTCATGTCTGAACCTATTGTGGAAACTTTCTTTGAACATTTTCTAGTGTTGTCAGGTCATGTTTGAACCTGTTGACAAAATATTTTTGCATATTCCCCAATTGTCTTTTCTCTAGCAAGATTTATACCCCTAACTAATTTCTTCCCTCGTTGTTGCTTCCTGTGGGCATCCAATATCATCGATTTTAACCCTGAATCATCAATTTAGTGCATTCATCATAGTTGTTACACCCCTGCATAGCATAACATACATTCCATACCGTATAGTGCCTAAAATATCAATAGAAATAAATTTTCGGATCTACAGGCAAATCCGTTGAATCATTTGTCAAATGTGTGTCAAAACAGTGGGGGGGACATTTTGAGAATCAAGCTTGCATGCATCAATCTTATTAATCCATGTTTCGCGTAGCTTAATCTGATGTGCTCGATTTATTTTTTGGCTAATTATTTTGTCACATTTTGATCTGTCTGAGAGTTTTAGTCATGCGGTTTCCATTTCAAAATTTGACAAAACCTATATTTTCGAGAAGTTTATTTCGCACTGATCATGGTGGTGCAGTTATTTTAGCTTTTCGGGCATTTTTTCGTCCAATTTTTGTTCATTTTTTATCTGTTTATTTCTCTTTTTTAGTCAAGATGATCGACATATTTATTTAGAATGAATGATCATTTAATTTGAATTTTCATTATGCATTTTTATTTTTATTTTTATTTAATTTTTCAAAGTTATATTTTAAAATTTGTTGGTTCTAAGTATTGGCAACAATTTTGGTAAAACAGAGAGTGTTCACAAGATGTTATGTGTGATGTCTTAACATGAGATATCCTATGTACCTGCTGGAGTTTAAGAAACATAATCATGCATGATTGTTTCAGAGTGTCATACACAAGGTCATGGCATCTGATATGTGTGTACCTGCTGGAGTTTAAATGAAAGACATGTTCATGCAGGATTGTCTCAAGATGTCATACACAAGGTCATGGCATCTGATATGGTTGTACCTGCTGGAAGTTATAAAAGGAATTATGGAATTATGCAGGATTTTTCTAGGATGTCAGATCCGATGTCATGACAACCTGTACACAGAACATTCAGTGTAAATGTCTGGTGTTTTATGATTGCACAATTAATGGCAATCTATGTATGATTGAAGATCTGATTTGCGGGCGCATTCAATCATTGATTACAACCTGATTTACTTATTTTCCAAAGAGATCTAACCAGCTGTCATAAGAAAATTTGATTGGAAAATAGGTTTAGGGTTTTCAAGATGTCCAAGCCCAGCTGAAAGCTTCTATAAAAAGGGACTTAGAAAACCTGTTTTAACACACAACCAATACTGAGCGAAATATAGAGAGAGAGCTAGGGTTTGTGTCTGTTTAGTCGTGAGACTTGTAAGCCATTCAAGTCATCTTTTGATGATTGAATTAGACTGATTTGTGGTTGTAATTTGTCACTCTAAAGCTGTGAAGCAAGAGTGTGTGTCTTCTTGATCAAAGCTGCGAAGCAAGATCAAGAGTGTGTCTTCTTGATTGAAACTGTGAAGTAAAATCAAGAGTGTGTTATTGAAAAGTGTTCTCTTTTCTCAAGGGATTGTTGTTTAAGATCACAGGTGTGATTGTAGGGAAATGAGTGGGTTCTCATATCTAAGAGTGCTTATGTAGAAATTGCACGGGTAGAGATTAGGTGAGAAAGACTGTAACTTGTTGAAGTGTACGGAGAGTCTTTGAACTGATTCTATTTTAGTGAATTTCCTTCCTGGCTTGGTAGCCCCCAGATGTAGGTGAGTTGGACCGAACTGGGTTAACAATTACTTGTGTATCATGCATTACTATTCTCTATCTTTATTCTGTTTGCATTACTCAGATATTAGTGTCATGACATTACCTTCGACATCTCATATCTGATACCAGAATTTCAATTGGTATCAGAGCAGGCATCCTACTCTGGTTCTGGGTGAGATCTATGAGCAATACTTTCTGGTACAATGGAGAGAGATGGGGGATCTGTTCACAGGCCACCAATTTTGGATGGATCTAACTATGACTTGTGGAAACCTCGAATGGTAGCCTTCTTAAAATCTATGGATAATAAGGCTTGGAAGGTTGTGTTAACAGGATGGGTTCATCCAGTAATTACTAAGGAGGGAGCATCCACAACTGACAAGAAGCCTGAAGAACAATGGTCCAAGGAAGAGGATGATTTAGCCCTTGGAAATTCTAAAGCATTGAATGCCATATTCAATGGAGTAGACAAGAACATCTTCAGATTGATAAATAATTGTGAAGTGGCTAAAGATGCTTGATACATTCTCAAAACCACTCATGAAGGCACATCTAGGGTTAAAATGTCTAGACTACAGCTGCTCACCTCCAAGTTTGAAAATCTAAGGATGAAAGAAGATGAAAACATACATGAATTTCATATGAGCATTCTTGAAATTGCAAATGCCTCAGGAGCCCTGGGAGAGAAGATGTCAGATGAGAAGCTGGTAAGGAAAATACTCAGGTCACTCCCTAAGAGATTTGCTATGAAAGTAGCAACCATAGAAGAATCCCAAGACATCTCCAACATGAGAGTTGATGAGCTAATTGGTTCCCTTTAAACATTTGAGATGGGATTAAATGATGGTTCTGAAAAGAAAACCAAAAGCATGGCCTTCATGTCAAACACAGAAGATGAAAACAGTCAGGATGTTGATGAAGACTTGTCAAAATAAGTAGCAATGCTAGGAAGACAGTTCAACAGACTGCTGAAAAAGATGGATGTAAGATCCAAGACTAATGTCAAGAACATCTCACCTGACATCAGTAGATCTAACAATGCTGAAAGAAGAGCAAGGTCAGATGATAAGCCCAAAGAAGGAAAAGAAGTACAGTGCTATGAATGTGATGGGTATGCACACATTAGAACTGAATGTGGAACCTACCTCAAGAAGCAAAAGATGAGTCTTGCTGCCACTTGGTCTGATGAGAGTGAAATAGATGAAGCTGCAAATCTGGTAACTACCTTGACAGGAAGATGGGGTTCTGATAAAGACTCAAGTGATGATGAAGTAACCTTTGAAGAGTTGGCATTTACATACAGAAAGTTGTGTCACAAAAGTGTAGAGCTATGTAAACAGGTTGAAAGCCAGAAGAAGGAAATAATTCAACTTGAGAATGAGAAGGTAGAACACTTAGAAACCATCTCCAAATTAAGAACAAAAGCAGTGGTTCTGAATGTCAAGCTAGAAGTTGAAAGTCAGAAGATAGTACAGCTGGAGAATGAAAAGGCAGACCGTGTGGAAACCCTCTCCAAGGTAAAAACTGAAGCTATGTTCTTAAATGCTAAACTAGAAGAAATGACCAAGTATGTAAGGATGTTAAACAATGAATCTGATTCCTTAGACAAAATTCTTCAAACTGGACAAATAACAGGAGACAAATCTGGCATTGGGTATAATGAGTCTAAGCCTGAGAGCAGTTACACTGGTTGCAAACCTCAAGCCAAACCTAAATGCAGCCATAGTAAAAGTAAACTTGAGATGTCACAACATTAAAGGATACAACAGAAAGGGAAACACCAAAGATGGAGATGCCATTACTGTGGGAAACTTGGTCATCTGAAGCCCTTCTGCTATAAGCTGTATGGTTATCCTAGCCATGTTCACCATCAGACTCACTATCAACCCTGACCCAAGCAGCACAGGCCTATCAACAAGAAGCTATGAGTTCCTAAGACTAATGTTACGAGTCTAATAGCTCACATTCCCCTCAAAATCTTAACCAAAGAAAAGTGATATTTTGATAGTGGATGTTCTAGACACGTGACTGGAAACATATACTTGATAACTGATCTTCATCCTCATGCCATAAGCCATGTAACCTTTGGTGATGGAGCAAAGGGTGAAATAAAAGGGATAGGCAAGCTTGATTGTCCTGGAGTTCCTAAACTTGACAATATCCTACTGGTTAAGGGCTTGACTGCAAATCTAATAAGCATCAGTCAACTATGTGACCAAGGTCTGAATGTTAACTTCACCAAAACTGAATGTCTAATCTCTAACAAAGACAGTGAAGTAATTATGAAAGGAATCAGGAACAAAGACAACGGTTACATGTGGAGCTCTCAAATTGATTATTCCTCAAAGTATACCTATGTCAAAAAGGAAGGGATGAAGATGAGTATAGCTGCTAGAGGACAAGTCTGTGGGAAATGTCAGACAAGGATGTCACAACAGAAGCTAAGACTTAAACTCACTTTCAAAGGAGAAAAGGTCATGATGACCCAAATAGCTGAGAAGTTAGATAAAATGGGTGGACATGTGACTAATCATACGCAGTCTGAAATTGGAAAGAGCTTTGTTGGAACTGGACCACAAGGGACTATGTGTCTATCTCAAAGTAAAAGTACCAAGAACAATATGGAGAAGATTGAGATGAAGAGTGAAAGGACTCCTTCTCCTACACATTTGAAAGATAAAAATGATGTTTATGATGAAAGTATATCAGATGGAAGCAGCTGTTCTCAACTAGATTGGATGAAACTACTGATAATTGCATACAATGTCACACACGATGTCATGACATTGTATTATGACAACCTGTATGTTGCAACTATGTCCAAAAATCATATTCAACACAGTTGGACCAAGTACATTATTTGATGTCATCACTCAATTAGAAAATATGTGGAAAACAAATTCTTAGTTCTAAAGCATGAAATGCAACTAGCTGACAAGGCTGCAGGGGATTTGGATGATATTCAACTTAAATATGTAAGACGGAAATTAGGGATTTGGATTCTTGAGAAATTATGGCAATTAATATGGAGTGGAAAAGGTAATAAAAATATTGTCTGCCCAATTAAAAGAAAGAGCCACATTAATGATGAATCATTACCTTATATTGGAAATAGTATCTATGTCATCTGCACAGGCTACCTGAACACAACTCTTTCCATCTTCATCAAACTTCTCAGAGGACCTCTGCCAGGACAAAGAAATTTCTCTCAAAAGTTCAACAACATGTCTCAACATCCTTCATCATCTGGGTCAAAACCCTCTCATCATGCAAAGACTCCCTCCATGGAGTTTCTAAATGAAGACGTGTTGGACGTCACTCCTCTGTGTGTGATACCCAGTGACGCCTCAGGTCCCTCTTCCATGGCTGGAAGTAAACAAGGTAATATCCCTGATAAATCTCCTCTTCCAAAGGACATGCATTATGTTGATCGTGCCATTAGGAACCTAGTTACTATGATACTAAGTGAAAGGTATTCAGTCAAGGGTGTTTCTACCCCTCTGTCCAGAAAGGACCCCTCTCCTGAGGAGGAACCCCAAGCTGAGAAAGATGATGACTCATCTAGGTCAGAAAAGGAAGTGGCTGCTGAGGGGCTATGTTCTCTAGGAAAAATCCTACCTAGCAAGAAACCAGCAAATATGTCTCAGGAGAATATTATTGACCTAGAGGTAGAAAGCTCTGAAGAAGAGGATGACACTTTGGTCCATCTTGTAAAACCAAGTGTAGCTGAGAAACTGAGGACTAGAAAAGGAAAAAGTGTGACTAAAATGAGAACAGCAAGAATAGTGAAAAAGGCTTTTGGTGTAGGACCCTCCAAATCTTGGAGTAAAGTTGAGGTTAGGAAAAGGAAAGAAAGAGACAGTTCTGACTCTAATAAGGATGTCGAAGACGATGTCCTAGACATCTCCCCTGCAAAAGGCAGGCTGTTAAGAAGTCTCCTGGAAAAGTTGCTGTTGTGCACCTAGACAATATCTCCTTCCATTTAGAATATGGTGATGCAAAATGGAAATTTGTCATTCAGAGGAGGGTAGCTGTTGAAAGAGAGCTTGGAAAAGAGGCTGTAGAGGTAAAGGAAGTAATTGATTTGATCAAAAATGCTGGACTAATGAAGATTGTGGTTGCTCTACCCCAATGTTATGAGGGGTTAGTAAAAGAGTTTATTGTGAATATTCCTGAAGATGTTTATGAAAGGAGCAGCAGGAAGTTCTACAAGGTGTTTGTAAGGGGTAAATGTGTGAAATTCTCACCAAGCATTATCAACAAGTTCCTAGGAAGAGGAACTGATGGAGGAGTGGATCTAGAGACTACAGACAATGAGAATCATTCATGCAATTGGAACTAGGATAAACTATGACTTTGGAAGGTTTGTATTTGATCAAACTATCAGACATGCCTCCACAAATGTTGTGAAGCTGCCCATTGCCTTCCCATCCATTATTTATGGTATTATCTTGAGTCAACAACCATACATACTCAATACAAATGACATTCTAAGTAGAAGAAAGCCCCCACTATCCATTCATTATAAGTTGTTTGAGGGAATTCATGTCAATGATGTTGTCATGACATCTGCCAAAAGGGAGTCTGCATCTCAAGGAAGCTTAATTGATCAACTAAAAGATACCTGCAAGGAACTGGATAATAGTATAAGGGTAGCCAAGGCAAGAAAAGAATCTCTGGAAGTTCTTATTAGGAGTCTAGAAAAGGAAGAAATGGAGAAGGCTGGTGAAGATTCAGATGCCAATACCTCAAGAGAGAGGTCAAAAGCTCAATACAGCGGCAGCTCTGAAAGCTCTGAAGGCTCTGAAGGTGAAGGTGATACTTCTTCCTCTGATTGATGGTTCCCCCTTTTGTGTTGAAGACTGAAGATTGGGTGAGGTGTGCTGTGAAGATTGATGTTTTGGAAGCTGTTCTGATGCTGATGTTTGGAAGACTGAAATTTTATTGTTTTTTTGGAATATGTGTAATTCGTGGCAGTCCTCATTGATGCTTGTTTGTAATATTTTGGGCTCTTAATGAGTTCCATGGATTTGTTCATCATCTCAACTATCACAGCTGTGTATGATGATGGTTTGTATCTCCTGAACAATTATGTTTTAACATTTTTAATGTTATAACATCGGTGCTGACATTCTCTGCTAGGCTAATTGACATTTATTTTGTCTAATTGGTCACTTTTGGTCAATTTTGACTAAAAAGGGGGAGAAGTGTTTATGTGGAGCTGGAGCTGTGAGCAGATGTATGTGGCTGGACAGATGGACAACTATTGTTAAACAAAATGTTGTTCTGTTTACAAATGTCAAAGGGGATGTCTGATGTGGTGGTACACAGGTGGTGATGTTGAAGGAGATGTCAGAATGACATTCTAATTGTTACAGGTGTTGTGGTTACATGTGTTGTTATTTTCATGGAGATGAATGCATAGATTTAGGGGGAGAAGTAGTACCCTTGTGCATTTGTGTGTCTTACTAGTTGCATCCATAACTAGTAATTCTGTTTGTGTTGCACAGATTTAGGGGGATGAGAAGTACCCTTGTGCATGTGTGTATTACTAGTATCTATTTCTAGTAATTGTGTTTGCTTCTACTGCTGTTTAAACTGTTGTTTAACTGCTAATAGTTTTCTTGTGAACAAAAAGGACAAATATAGGTTTTAGCCAAAATTTGCCAAAGGGGGAGTTTGTTGGTTCTAAGTATTGGCAGCAATTTTGGTAAAACAAAGAGTGTTCACAAGATGTTATGTGTGATGTCTTAACATGAGATATCCTATGTACTTGCTGGAGCTTAAGAAACATAATCATGCAGGATTGTTTCAGAATGTCATACACAAGGTCATGGCATCTGATATGTGTGTACATGATGGAGTTTAAATGAAAGACATGTTCATGCAGGGTTGTTTCAAGATGGCATACACAAGGTCATGGCATCTGATATGGTTGTACCTGCTGGAAGTTATAAAACGAATTATGGAATTATGCAGGATTTTTCCAGGATGTCAGACCCGATGTCATGACATCCTGTATACAGAACATTCAGTGTGAATGTCTGGTGTTTTGTGATTGCACAATTAATGGCAATCTATTTATGATTGAAGATCTGATTTGCAGGCGCATTCAATCATTGATTACAACCTGATTTACTTATTTTCCAAAGAGATCTAACTAGCTGTCATAAGAAGATTTGATTGGAAAATAGATTTAGGGTTTTCAAGATGTCCAAGCCCAGCTGAAAGCTTCTATAAAAAGGGACTTAGAAAACCTGTTTTAACACACAACCAATACTGAGCGAAATATAGAGAGAGAGCTAGGGTTTGTGTCTGTTTAGTCGTGAGACTTGTAAGTCATTCAAGTCATCTTTTGATGATTGAATTGGACTAATTTGTGGTTGTAATTTGTCCCTCTAAAGCTGTGAAGCAAGAGTGTGTGTCTTCTTGATCAAAGCTGTGAAGCAAGATCAAGAGTGTGTCTTCTTGATTGAAACTGTGAAGTAAAATCAAGAGTGTGTTATTGAAAAGTGTTTTCTTTTCTCAAGGGATTGTTGTTTAAGATCACAGGTGTGATTGTAGGGGAGTGAGTGGGTTCTCATATCTAAGAGTGCTTAGGTAGAAATTGCACGGGTAGAGATTAGGTGAGAAAGACTGTAACTTGTTGAAGTGTACGGAGAGTCTTTGAACTGATTCTATTTTAGTGAATTTCCTTCCTGGCTTGGTAACCCCCAGATGTAGGTGAGTTGTGTAACACCCTTCTAAATACCCCAAAATATTTAATTAAAATATATAACATATCAAATCAGAGTAATTATGCCCCGAAGGGTGCCACACAATCATTTCACAACAATCATCAAATTATCCTGTCATGCTCGTTTATTTAATCAAAATAAGACTCTTTTGCATAATTCGCAGCGGACACAAAATATCGACATTCGAATCATGTACTACATTACATGTAAAGTTGATCAACAACTAAATTAAAGCATAGTCAAACATCCCCTCCCGATGTTACATCTACCAGAGCATGACCACTAAGGACGACACTAGACTCCAAGGACTAGCTTCTACTCAACTCTGCTCGTTACCTGAAAACATAGTTGTAAGGGTGAGTTTCTCAATCAATATAATAAGCATTATACAACATTATGTAATGTTAAGTAAATACGCATTTGTTCACCCTAACCAGACTACACACTCAGCAACGGCAGTACCAACTCAAACATCATACTCAACAATAACATATAGCATATGTATAATCTCAAACCATACTCAATCATCAACAACACAACACATAATAACCATATAATACTGGAATACATCCATTCATATTATATGCCATACATTCATTATGCAATGAGACTCAACATATGCGGTACCGACTAATCTTGAACATACAGTTCAAGCTCACCGATCAACTCCAGATACGGCTACTAAGCTCACTAGTCCCACTCATTTGAGATCTAATGACTCACTCACTAATTCCTCACCATGGGAATTAGCTACAGCCCCAAAGGCTAGACTATGCAAGCTAATCATCTAGCATGCAAACATCAACAACAAATCCACAATGATTCACTCACTAATTCCTCACCATGGGAATTAGCTACAGCCCCAAAGGCTAGAATATGCATGCTAATCACCTAGCAATGCAACAACAACAACAACAATTCAATAATAGACATAAGCTCACACTCTAAGCCATAAAACAGTCTATTCACAAATGCATACATAACTGATACATTCACAGCATCGTGCTTATCATCACACATCATTAATACATTTTATCACAAAAGCATATCACATCATGCCACATAACCAAATACAGTATTAGCACACTCTACTAATACCCATACTACTCAAAACAACGGGAAATGATCCTTGCTACATCATACATCAGCTAAGTACATCACTCAGCCTAAACAACCAAAAACTGCACAACAACAGCACAGAAAATCACCATTCTGCCCATACGCGTATTGCCTATGCCCATACGCGTATTGCCCAAACCTGACCAAGTCCATACGCGTACTGCCCACTCTCATACGCGTATGCTACGCGTATCACTTCCCCATACGCGTACTACCAGAGACCATTTCACGTTCAAAATTTCATCTTCCTCATCCATACGCGTATTGCCTAGTGCCATACGCGTACCAGCCATCTCATACGCGTATTGCCTAGTGCCATACGCGTATGACCAGAAACCAGATTTCCAGATCTGCAATGGCTTTCTCTGCTACGAGATCTACCCAATCCAACCTTCCACAGTCCAATTTCTACACAGAAGTCGTTCATATTTTCAACACAATTCGTATTTTATTCGATTACACAAAATCTGACACTTTTACATCTAATTCCTACGAATTCTTTCTCAATTATACCCCAATTTCGTTTATCCAAAAGTTCACAAATTCATCATGCATCAATCAAATCAGAGGTAAAACAATGGTTATCACTACTCAGTACATATTATCACATAATGCCCTTTAACCGATGATAAACCCCCCTTACCTGAGTTAATCCAGCAATCTCTGAGCTCCAAGCTTTTCCTCTTCTCTTGCTCTGCCTTTTTGCCCTTTTTCCACTTTCAACCGCTTCTCTGTGTTTTCCTTTTCACGTGCCACCCTTTTTACCAAAAATGGGACTTTTTATTATTCCAACTTATTTTATTCCAATAAATAATTATCCCAATAATTATTATTCCAAAATAATAATAATAATAATTCAATTATCTAATTAAATTAATAAACATATTATTAACTTAATTTAAATAATTATTATATTATTATCGGGGTGTTACAACTCTCCCCCACTAAAAGAGTTTTCGTCCTCGAAAACATACCTCAAGCGAACAACTCCGGATAAGACTCCTTCATCTGACTCTCAAGTTCCCAAGTCACATTGCCACCTGCTGGTCCTCCCCAAGCTACCTTCACCAAGGCAATCTCTTTACCCCGCAACTGCTTCAACTCTCGATCCTCGATCCTCATAGGTGATGTCTCAACAGTCAGGTTATCTCTCACCTGTACATCATCTACTTGGACTACATGCGACGGATCATGAATGTACCTCCTCAACTGAGACACATGAAAAACCTCATGCAAATTCGCAAGCGACGGCGGTAAAGCGATACGATAGGCTACCTCCCCTATCCTCTCCAAAATCTGATAAGGACCAATAAATCGAGGTGTCAACTTCTTCGACTTCAACGCTCGACCAACACCAGTTATCGGAGTAACACGAAGAAACACATGATCTCCCTCTTGGAACTCAAGTGACTTCCTCCGCTTATCATGATAACTCTTCTGACGACTCTGAGCAATTCTCATCTTCTCCTGAATCATCTTAATCTTTTCCGTAGTTTGTTGAACAATCTCCGGTCCAACTACAGCACTCTCACCGGACTCATACCAACATAACGGTGTCCGACATCTCCTACCATACAAAGCTTCAAACGGTGCCATACCAATGCTCGAATGAAAACTATTGTTGTAGGTAAACTCAATCAAAGGCAAATAACAATCCCAAGCACCTCCCTTTTCCAAAACACAAGCTCTCAAAAGATCCTCTAGTGACTGAATCGTCCTCTCAGTCTGACCATCAGTCTGCGGATGATATGCAGAACTCAATCTCAGCTTAGTTCCCAAAGCCTTCTGCAAACCTTCCCAAAACTTCGATGTAAATCTAGGATCTCTGTCCGAAACAATACTCGACGGAATACCATGCAAACTTACAATCTTCTCAATATACAACTCGGCTAATCTCTCTAACGGATAATCCATTCTGATCGGAATGAAATGAGCCGACTTTGTCAATCTATCAACAATCACCCAAATAGCTTCAAAATTCTTACTTGTCCTCGGCAAACCAGAAACAAAATCCATACTGATACTATCCCACTTCCACTCTGGAATAGCCAACGGTTGCATTAGCCCAGACGGCTTCTGATGCTCAATCTTTGACTTCTGACAAGTCAAACAGGAATAAACAAAACTCGCAATTTCTCTTTTCATTCCCGGCCACCAAAATAACTTCTTCAAATCATGATACATCTTCGTAGCTCCAGGATGAATACTCAAGCCACTACGATGTCCTTCCTCAAGAATACTCTTCTTAAGTTCGGCAACGTCCGGAACACACACCCGATTACCAAATTTCAAAACACCATTCTCGTCAACTCTGAATTCACCACCTTGACCTTGATTCACTAGAGTCAACCTGTCAACCAAAAGCATATCGGATTTCTGACCCTCTCTAATCTTATCCAAAATACCACTTGTTAACTTCAGCATACCCAATTTAACACTATTGTGAGTACTCTCACACACCAAACTCAAGTCTCTAAACTGCTCAATCAAATCCAATTCCTTAACCATTAGCATAGACATATGCAATGATTTCCGACTCAATGCATCAGCTACTACGTTTGCTTTACCCGGATGGTAATTCAAACCAAAATCATAATCCTTCAAGAATTCTAACCATCTCCTCTGTCTCATATTCAGCTCTTTCTGATCAAACAAATACTTTAAACTCTTATGGTCACTGAAAACCTCAAATCTCGACCCGTACAAATAATGCCTCCACAACTTCAGAACAAACACCACAGCTGCCAACTCTAAATCATGTGTCGGATAGTTCCTCTCATGAACCCTCAATTGTCTCGAAGCATAAGCTATAACCTGCTTATTCTGCATCAACACACCACCCAAGCCCAACAAGGAAGCATCACAGTAAACCTCAAACGATTCCGACGAATTCGGTAATATCAGGATAGGAGCAGTAGTCAACCTTTTCTTTAACTCTTGGAAACCTTCTTCACATTTTGAGTCCCAAACAAACACTTGCCCCTTTCTAGTTAACATCGTCAACGGTAACGCTAACTTAGAAAATCCCTCAATGAACTTCCGATAATAACCAGCCAAACCAAGAAAACTTCGAATCTCAGCAACGGACTTCGGAGCTTCCCACTTGGATACCGCTTCTATCTTAGAAGGATCAACAGCAACACCACCTCTTGAAATCACATGACCAAGAAAACTAACCTCTTCTAACCAAAATTCACACTTAGACAGCTTAGCAAATAACTTCTTTTCTCGGAGAACTTCTAAAACCACTCTCAAATGCTCAGCATGCTCTTCTTCAGATTTCGAATACACCAGAATGTCATCAATAAACACCACAACAAACTGGTCTGGGTACGGATGGAAAATCCTATTCATATACTCCATGAATACCCCAGGTGCATTAGTCACTCCAAAAGGCATCACAGAATACTCATAATGTCCATACCTTGTTCTGAAAGCAGTCTTCTGGATATCCTCAGTTTTCACACGTATCTGATGATACCCAGATCTCAAATCTATCTTGCTGAACACACTCGCACCAACCAATTGATCCATCAAATCATCAATCCTCGACAAAGGATACCGATTCTTGATCGTCACTTTATTCAGTTGCCTGTAGTCCACACACAACCTCATAGTACCTTCCTTCTTCTTAACCAATAACACTGGTGCACCCCACGGTGACACACTCGGACGAATAAATTTCTTATCCAGCAAATCTTCCAACTGACTCTTCAATTCAGTTAACTCAACAGCAGACATACGATATGGAGCCATCGATATCGGTCTAGTACCAGGTACCAAATCAATCGAGAACTCAACTTCACGCTCTGGCGGCAATTCATTCACCTCTTCCGGAAACACATCAGGAAAGTCACACACCACGGCTAGATCGCCAATCACTAGTTTATCTTTAGCTTCCATGGTCGCTAACAACATAAACAACTCTGCCCCATCTACTACTGCCTCATTCACCTGCCTTGCAGATAGGAACAAATTCTTTCCTTCCTCAATCTCAGGAAAAATCACAGTCTTATCAAAACAGTTGATATAGACTCGGTTAAACACCAACCAGTTCATACCCAGGATAACATCAATCTGCACTAGTGGAAGACACACAAGGTCTATCCCAAAGTTTCTACCAAAAATACTCAAAGAACAATTTAAACAAACTGAAGTAGTAGTCACTGAACCCTTCGCAGGAGTATCAATTACCATACTTCCAAGCATCTCAGATATCTCTAACTTAAGTTTCACAGCACAATCCAAGGATATAAAGGAATGAGTAGCACCGGTGTCAATAATAGCTACAAGAGGAAAGCCATTAATATAACACGTACCTCAGATCAAACGATCATCTGCAGAAGTCTCAGAACCCGATAAAGCAAAGACCTTGCCTCCTGACTGATTCTCTTTCTTCGGCTTAGGACACTGTGGACTGATATGACCCAACTCTCCACATTTGAAACAAGTGACAGTCTTCAACCGGCACTCTGCAGCCAAGTGACCACCTTTACCACACTTGAAACACTTCATAGCAGCACTGGTACACTCATGAACACGATGTCCAGCCCGACCACATCTGTAACACTTAACAGGAGCACTAGAGTCTCCCCCACTAGGCCTCTTCATCCCACTCTGACTCTGAAAACCTTTGCCAGCTGCATACGGTTTTCCACGATCGTTCTGGTTCTTACCTTTCCTATCAACCCTTTGTTGATAACTCTCTGCTCTAGCCTTGGAATCCTGTTCGAAAATCCTGCAACAGTCAACCAAATCAGAAAACACTCTGATCCGCTGATATCCAATCGCCTGCTTGATCTCGGGGCGCAACCCGTTCTCAAACTTCACGCATTTGGAAAATTCCCCAGTAGCCTCACTATAGGGAGTATAATACTTTGACAGTTCTGTGAACTTAGCAGCATACTCAGTAACAGACCGGTTACCCTGCTTCAATTCCAAGAACTCTATCTCTTTCTTCCCTCTAACATCCTCTGGAAAATACTTCCTCAGGAATCTCTCTCTGAACACAGCCCAAGAGATCTCAGCATTCCCAGCAGATTCCAACTCAGTGCGGGTAGCAACCCACCAATCATCCGCTTCCTCTGACAGCATATGCGTACCGAACCTGACCTTCTGGTTATCGGCACACTCAGTCACTCGGAAGATCCTCTCAATCTCCTTCAACCACTTCTGAGCACCATCTGGATCGTATGCTCCCTTGAACATTGGAGGATTGTTCTTCTGGAACTCACTCAGTTGACGAGCAGCTCCCATTCCCATAACATTCTGATTTCCTCCAAGTACTCCAGCTAGCATACCCAGAGCCTCAGCAATCGCAGCATCATCTCTACCTCTTCCAGCCATCTCTACTTTGAAAACCCAACAAACTAAAACAATGAGTACTGATAGGTTACACAACACCTATACCGTACAGGGGAAACAGAATAATTACGACTCGACTCGACCGACTATGCTCTGATACCACTAATGTAACACCCTTCTAAATACCCCAAAATATTTAATTAAAATATATAACATATCAAATCAGAGTAATTATGCCCCGAAGGGTGCCACACAATCATTTCACAACAATCATCAAATTATCCTGTCATGCTCGTTTATTTAATCAAAATAAGACTCTTTTGCATAATTCGCAGCGGACACAAAATATCGACATTCGAATCATGTACTATATTACATGTAAAGTTGATCAACAACTAAATTAAAGCATAGTCAAACATCCCCTCCCGATGTTACATCTACCAGAGCATGACCACTAAGGACGACACTAGACTCCAAGGACTAGCTTCTACTCAACTCTGCTCGTTACCTGAAAACATAGTTGTAAGGGTGAGTTTCTCAATCAATATAATAAGCATTATACAACATTATGTAATGTTAAGTAAATACGCATTTGTTCACCCTAACCAGACTACACACTCAGCAACGACAGTACCAACTCAAACATCATACTCAACAATAACATATAGCATATGTATAATCTCAAACCATACTCAATCATCAACAACACAACACATAATAACCATATAATACTGGAATACATCCATTCATATTATATGCCATACATTCATTATGCAATGAGACTCAACATATGCGGTACCGACTAATCTTGAACATACAGTTCAAGCTCACCGATCAACTCCAGATACGGCTACTAAGCTCACTAGTCCCACTCATTTGAGATCTAATGACTCACTCACTAATTCCTCACCATGGGAATTAGCTACAGCCCCAAAGGCTAGACTATGCAAGCTAATCATCTAGCATGCAAACATCAACAACAAATCCACAATGATTCACTCACTAATTCCTCACCATGGGAATTAGCTACAGCCCCAAAGGCTAGAATATGCATGCTAATCACCTAGCAATGCAACAACAACAACAACAATTCAATAATAGACATAAGCTCACACTCTAAGCCATAAAACAGTCTATTCACAAATGCATACATAACTGATACATTCACAGCATCGTGCTTATCATCACACATCATTAATACATTTTATCACAAAAGCATATCACATCATGCCACATAACCAAATACAGTATTAGCACACTCTACTAATACCCATACTACTCAAAACAACGGGAAATGATCCTTGCTACATCATACATCAGCTAAGTACATCACTCAGCCTAAACAACCAAAAACTGCACAACAACAGCACAGAAAATCACCATTCTGCCCATACGCGTATTGCCTATGCCCATACGCGTATTGCCCAAACCTGACCAAGTCCATACGCGTACTGCCCACTCTCATACGCGTATGCTACGCGTATCACTTCCCCATACGCGTACTACCAGAGACCATTTCACGTTCAAAATTTCATCTTCCTCATCCATACGCGTATTGCCTAGTGCCATACGCGTACCAGCCATCTCATACGCGTATTGCCTAGTGCCATACGCGTATGACCAGAAACCAGATTTCCAGATCTGCAATGGCTTTCTCTGCTACGAGATCTACCCAATCCAACCTTCCACAGTCCAATTTCTACACAGAAGTCGTTCATATTTTCAACACAATTCGTATTTTATTCGATTACACAAAATCTGACACTTTTACATCTAATTCCTACGAATTCTTTCTCAATTATACCCCAATTTCGTTTATCCAAAAAGTTCACAAATTCATCATGCATCAATCAAATCAGAGGTAAAACAATGGTTATCACTACTCAGTACATATTATCACATAATGCCCTTTAACCGATGATAAACCCCCCTTACCTGAGTTAATCCAGCAATCTCTGAGCTCCAAGCTTTTCCTCTTCTCTTGCTCTGCCTTTTTGCCCTTTTTCCACTTTCAACCGCTTCTCTGTGTTTTCCTTTTCACGTGCCACCCTTTTTACCAAAAATGGGACTTTTTATTATTCCAACTTATTTTATTCCAATAAATAATTATCCCAATAATTATTATTCCAAAATAATAATAATAATAATTCAATTATCTAATTAAATTAATAAACATATTATTAACTTAATTTAAATAATTATTATATTATTATCGGGGTGTTACAAGTTGGACCGAACTGGGTTAACAATTACTTGTGTATCTTGCATTACTATTCTCTATCTTTATTATGTTTGCATTACTCAGATATTAATTTCGTGACATTACCTTCGACATCTCATATCTGATACCAGAATTTCAAAATTCAAAATGATTAATAAAAATTTAGAAGAGAAAAATCAAAATTTTCATTTTTGCCACTTGGCAATCTCGATGGAACTTCTCTCTCAAATTCAAACACAAATCTAGGTCAGATATCACACTTTAATGGATTAGCCTCACAATAAGGCCAGCTAGCACTCTTATCCAAAGACATGACAGTTGTGGCCAGGAGGATGCACCTAAAAAAGGGGATCTTGACCTCTCTCTTTGATTCTCGTTGAAAAGGAAAGAAAAAATATAACAGGAGAAAAGGACTTTTGTTTTCAAAAAGAATAACAACAACTTGCTAAAAAAATATCTATATCAAATGAAAATTAAAGGGAAGAATACTTCATAACTCAAAACCCTTTAACACTTTATCAACAAAGGGAATCTCCACCACCAAACAGTTTCACCACTCACCTCTTCTTCCTCTGCCCTTTTCATCTTCAACCTCATATAAACCTCCACCCGTGTTCTCAACCTCTTTTTCCATCACCAACACCATTTCTCCATCACCAAACTAATCTCTTGAATCCCTTTCTCACTCTCACGCGTCACATTCCCCAAGGTTCTATCCATGACAACGTCTCATTCCAACCCACACAATTTCACCAATCATATTACTTCCGAATAAAGCCCTTATCTTCTTCAGCACGTTCATAACCCTGTTGATTGGTATCCATGGGGAGAAGATGCTTTCACCGAAGCATTCTGTCTAGATTCACACATATTTTTATCAATTGGGTACAACATTTGTCATTGGTGTCATGCTATAGAGGTTGAGTCTTTTGAGGACGAGGGGATTTCTAAGTTGTTAAATGATGGGTTTGTTAGCATTAAGGTGGACTGTGAGGAGCGATCGGATGTTGATAAGGTATACATGACGTATGTGCAAGCTTTGTATGGCGGAGGAGGTTGGCCCCTAACTGTGTTTTCTTTCATCTGACTCGAAACCTTTAATGGGTGGAATTTACTTTTCCCTTGATGGTAAATATGGCCAACCTAGTTTTAAGACTATACACAGAAAGGTAAAAGAGGCTTGGGAAATTAAAAAGTATATGCTAGTTAAGAATGGAACATTTACAATTGAACAACTTTCAGAGGCATTATCTACTAGTTCAAATTTTGGTAAATTTCCTAATGGTGTTTTTGACGAGGCAATACGTTTATGCTAAGAGAAGCTTTCATCAATGCAACCCAACCTACTCATTGCAACTTTGTGGGGTACTCAGATTCAATGTTGCTACTACGCTTAAATTTGACGTTTAAATCATGGTGTTTTTGGTGAGGATTTGTTTCGGATCCGAAACTATTTTCAACTTTATCACATATAAAATGTTGTGGTGTAACTATTGTTTTTGCTGGAATGGATTTCCATTACAACAATGTGCACGTGAGCATGCGTTTTTCAATACTTAGTTTGTCTACTGAAACATGGAGCATGGAGAAGAAAATCAAAATGAGAAATATACTGCTACTTATATTTTTTGTTAATGTTTTTTTAATTAATTTCAGCGTATTTTTATATAGGTTTTGATGGATGCAAATAAATGACAACAAGACAACTCTAATTCGTGGTTGAGGCGTTGGTTTGCTTCCCACAGGTCTTGGGTTCCCACAGCGTATTTTCAAAAAATTTGTTCTTTTTTCCATTTTTAAAAGCATCATATTATATATATATATATATATATATATATATATATTTATAGATGCAATTAGTTGACAGAGATATGGTTGTTAGGAGAATGGTTGAAGCTTCATGCCTCCCTCCCCCATGTTTTGCGTTTAACCCCTTGCTGCCACTTTTCATCACCACTTTTTTTTTCCATTTTTTCACCCTTATTTTTCATGATCTTTCACATTTTTTTAACCATCAAAATTTTGTTTTCTTTCTGATTTTTTTCTGCTTACTTCTTATTTGTGACATTGTATTTGCAATATAATTTTTGTTTTTATTTTTTCCATTTATATCCCCCCGATTACGACCATTTCAAAAGTGTCTTATGAATGTTTCAAAAAGTGCATTACTTGTTGGATTTTGCTTAGTTTCTTTGATTTATTTTCATGGTTAAGCATCAAACTTTGGTCTATGGATTCTACATTTCCCATGTCGTTATTCCACCAATTATTTTGATGGTATTTTGCCGCATTTTGACTCGTCGCATACGACACTTCTATTGGTGTCAATATGTGTAAACCGTCCTTGAGCACATTACATAGGGTTTTGCTTGCACCTCACAATTTTATTTTTCCTCGCATGTTCTTATGTTATGTGACTTTGATTCGCATCCTCGCATCCCAATTTTCTTCCGTGCACGCATCAGCTTTGCTTCTTTCGATTTGATTTTTGATTATTTTTTAAATATAACTTATGTATTGTTATTCCCTTCACATGGATTACTCTTGGGCCTTCTTACAATGAGACCATCCTCTTGCACTTACACTTGTCTATTTGTTTGTTGATTTGGTATGATTTAATCGGTTCATTATCATGAATCCTCATTCGACAAAATGTACCCCCATTCTCATGATGTGTAATAATTTTAACATTTTATTTCTTTATTTTCTTATTTGTTTAGCTAGCTATAACACGAGAATATAATCAACCTTTTTTCAATAAAGATAAAAAAATAAAGAATTGATCCAACATATAGTATTTTCTCAATAACCAAATCAATCCATTTCTTTCTATCCCATCTTCTTTCAAACCATTTCAATCAAACCATTCACAATTGTTAATCAAAGCTTATTCCAACGTCAAGCCATTTTCACAATAAATCTCAAAAACATTTAATGCCTATTAAATACTTTTCAATAAAGATTGAAAAGAAACGGGGTGGATACCACGAGCTCCTGAGACTAAGATTTGAGATGGATATCTCGTTCATCTTAGCTCTCACCATCATACAAAACTTTCAATGCGGTTTCTTCAAACCCATTTTTCAATAAAATCTCAAAAACACCTAAAAATATAAAATACTTTTGCAAATAAGATGGAAAGAGGACATGATGGATACCAAGCATTCCTGAGTTTAGGATTCAAGATGGATATCTCGCCCATCCAAATTCTCGCCATTAATCAAAACACATCAAACTAATCAAACTCTTTTCTCACCGTCAGGCGATTGATCCTTAAACCTCTTTCTCAAGCGAAAGGTGTTTTGTTTCAAGACGATGCAAAACAATGTTTTGTCCACTTGAACGTGTGAGAAAGTTGGCGATGTTTCCCATGAATGTTGATTTGTAAATCTATTCGGCCGTGATGCAAACACCCCCTTTTCCACTTGTTTTGGGTAGTCAAATAATGTTTTCGTTGATTGACACAAAGTAGCTTTCGCTAAAATCGACCAACAAATAAACATCTTCTACCCAGGACTACGTAAGCCTCGAGTTCTCTATTGCACCCGGACATACGTAGGAGCAGGATTTGTAAATCTTGTCAGGCCCATTAATAAAAAACTTAGATTTAGCCCTCTTCGTTGCAGAATCCAAAAACATTTTTCTCTTTTCTTTTTCTTCTATTCTTCATTCCCTCTTAATAACTTATAAACCTAACATTTTTAAGCTAACACTAACGACACAACTAACCTAACGGTTCTCGTTAAGTACAACGAACATGAGGGATGCTAATATCTTCCTCTTGCGTAATCGACTTCTGAACCCTGATATTGGTTGCGACGACAATAATCAATGTCGTTCTTTCTTGAGTTTTATTAATATTTCCCCTTTACTTTTTAGGAATAAATAAAGTTCGATGGTGACTCTGTTCAGTCCATCATTGCGAGCATGCGATTACGCTTTGTTAGGTCGTGTTCTTATTTTTTCGAGGTGCGACACCCCTTAGCATGCACACCTTCACAACCCTCATATATGGACCTTATGATCATGCTTGCTTTGTGTTTATACACGCATCTAAGCAACACGAAAATCATAATTCCTCTTGTACAACACATCCTCATTCAAATAGAACTCAGCAGAAAATATTCTCAAAGCCTTCTTATTAGTGATGGATACTTTATCAGGATACTCTTGTTTTTCCTGATATATCTTGATGTCGTAGAACCAAGGCTTATCATCATATTCGACCTCCATTGCTAAATAGTGCGTTGTTCATCCAAGTGGTCAATACGGATGGTAGGTGCTTCATTCTTCCATTTGACTTTAAACATGGATGCCAGAGTAGCTAGAGCATCGGCTGACTGATTCTCTTCCCTTGGAATGTAATGAAAAGTGATTTCATCAAAATTGGGAATCAGCTTTGTCGTACCCTAATATATGCCCTCCCATTTTCATCTTTTCACTCATCCCTTAACTTGAGATTCATCTGTATACAATCATGCTTCATTCATATGCATTCATTCATATTGACATTTGTTAATCTATAGATTCAAGGCTCAGTGGCTTGCAAGGTTATGGTTTGTGCATGGGTTAAACCCCTAGAATGTGATTTGGTTTTTCATCTGATCATATTTGGAGTAAAACCCTAATTCTTGTTGATATGGTTATGGGACCTTGTGGATACTCTTTGGGCCTTGTTTGGTCACCTAAACCCTAATTGGGACCGCATACATTGAGACTTGCTTATGAAGCATCATACTTGAGTCAGAGGCCTTGATTAAAAGACATGCCTCATGAAACCCTAATCAGGGAAGTTGTGGTCCTGACCGGCCTTGTGATTTGGCTTATCACCTTGTGCTTAGTTGAAAACCCTAATCCATTGGGGAAAGATGTTTGGATATCATATCATGCATCACCCATCTTCTACATGTCTACATGGTTGATCTTTCAAACATTATCTAAGTCTTTTGGTATTGGCAGAAGCACTGGTCTATATGTCTTGATTCATTGTGGCTTAAACATTAGCCTTTGTTTCATGTGAATCATGCCTTGTTAAAATCATGTGAAAACCCTAACTCATGCCTCACAATTGACTTTGGTCAAATGTTGACTTTTTGGTCAACAAGTTGACCAAAGTCAACCATCCATTTCATACCATTTGATATTGATCAGTCACATTTGGTTCGAATTATACATTGAGATTTATTAACAGTTGATCTTTCCATCTAATTCCAAATTCAATCAACTATCAAATTTTAGTTTATCTATTCAAGATGAACATTTAAGATTCCAAATCATTTATTAATATTCAAGTTCATTTCAAATTATTTTAATTGACAACTTTCAAACCATTCATTAAACCATTCAAATGCATGCCATAACTTTCCATAATTTTCAAACCACTCATTTGCATTCCATAATTTCCATAATGTTCAACCATCCATAAACCCTTCAAATCCATGACCCTGCAAAATTTGATAACAGAAAAATTTAGAGTTGGTTGAACCTTGCAAAATTCAATTAATTGAACCCAATTAGAGAAAATAACACCTAACAGGAAATCGGTTTGAACATTTCATAATAACTTCTGCTACACAAAATAACCCTGCACTTTTTGCTAATGAGATTTATATTTTAACATCTTTTTGCAGGCACTCATTAACCAAAGCAATTCCTGCATAATTTTTCACCAAAACATATCCTTAATAGCCATCAATATTTGAACCAATTAACACATAACTTCTAACAGCTCAATGTGAAAAGACCAATTGGTTTCACAAATAGCGTATCCATAATAATAACTCATAACACTTCACTAAAAGAAAATATGATTGATAAAACCTGCAAGTTTCTAACGTGAGTTAACAAAAGATTTAACATTCAACTGACTTAACCTAATTTTCATCTAACAGTTCCTCATGCATCCCTAAAACTAACAGAGTCTTAACTCCAAACGACTTTGAACTTTACCCAGATTTACATAGTTAATCTCTGATAATCTTCAAGATCTATAAATCCTCATTATGCTCATCATTAGGAAAGAAAACCCATTATCATAGGGTCTTAAATATTAGAAGTTCAAATTTTTGAAAATTTTAATTTTTTACGTATACTAATAAAAATAAATAAAATTTATTAAAAAAACTCAATAATAAAAAAATGTTATGATAAAAATTCAATACATACAAAATAAATAAAGATGGATCAAAATTTAAAATAATTATAATTAAATTTATTTTTAATTAATATATAATTATATTTTTAATATATATTTTTTAATTATTATAATTGTGTTTTAAAAAAAAAATTAAGCTCATTTTTATAATTAGAACGAGACGTCCGATATAATCTGGCTAGCACTGTTCCCTGTGTTGAAATATTAAACTTGATTTGGGCCTAATTTTATTATTTGATTTTGGACTTAGTTATTTGGGCTTAGTTTATATTGGATAATGTTTCTAGAAAAGTCTTGTAGTATTTAGAGTATCTAGATATTTCTTAAGATTGTAATATTTTCTAGAATACTCTTTGAATATCTAGAGTTGAGAACTCTCTAGAATTAGTGTGTCTAGAGTTCTCCTTAGAGTACTATAAATAGAGATGTAATCCAACACTTTTAAATCAAGCAAAAATACAAAGTTCTCTCTTCCAGAAATAATTCTCCTACCTACCAAGTTTTTATTCAAGCCTCTAATATTCTCACACACTTTTCCTAAACACAAAAGGGTTTATTTCCAACAAAGTGGCATCAGAGCTTCAAGGTCCTAAAAAAATGGCGAATGGAGGTTTCCCTTTTCAAATGCCGATGCTCACAAAGAACAACTATGACAATTGGAGTATCAAGATGAAGGCGCTACTAGGAGCTCAAGATGTGTGGGATATCGTTGAGAAAGGCTTCAATGAGCAAGATGAAGCCTCGCTAAGCCAAGGTGTAAAGGAGACATTGAGGGAGTCAAGAAAGAGAGACAAGAAAGCTCTCTTCCTCATTTATCAATCGGTGGATGAAGATACATTTGAGAAGATCTCCAACGCAACGACGGCCAAAGAAGCATGAGACAAACTTCAAACTTGCAACAAAGGAGTGGAACAGGTGAAAAAGATCCGTCTTCAAACTCTTAGAGGTGATTTTGAACGTTTATTTATGGAAGAGTCCGAGTCAATTTCTGATTATTTTTCTCGAGTATTGGCCGTAGTCAATCAACTTACAAGAAATGGTGAAGATGTTGATGAGGTAAAAGTCATGGAGAAAATACTTCGCACTTTAAATCCAAGGTTTGACTTCATTGTTACCAACATTGAAGAAAACAAGGATTTAAAGACGATGACTATTGAGCAACTCATGGGTTCCTTACAAGCATACGAAGAAAAACAAAAGAGAAAAATTAAACAAAAGGAGGCTATGGAGCAACTACTACAACTCAACATAAAGGAAGCAAATTATGTGAATTACAAGAGCCAAAGAGGACGAGGTCGTGGCCAAGATCGTGGGCGCGGACGAGGACATGGAGAAGAAGGAAGAGGCAATTACAACAACTACTCTAACAATGGAGAAAGAAGTTGGAATCCACAAGCAACAAGAGGTTGTGGAAGAGGAAATTCATGGTCGAGGTGTGACAGATCACAAATCAAGTGCTTCAACTGCAACAAGATCGGTCATTATGCATCTGAGTGTAGACTCTCAAAGAAAGTTGTGGAGAAAGCTAACTTTGTAGAAGAAAAAGGCAGCGAAGAAGAAACTTTGTTGCTCGCGTTCCAAAACCAAATTGAAGAGAAAAGAAACAAATGGTACCTCGACACCGACGCAAGCAATCACATGTGTGGCGATCGAAGCATGTTCGTAGAGATCAATGAAGCGACAACTGGCAATGTCTCATTTGGAGATGACTCAAAGATACCGGTCAAAGGCAAAGGTAAAATTCTTATACGCTTAAAGAATGGGAGTCATCAATTCATATCCAATGTCTATTATGTTCCTAACATGAAGAATAATATTTTGAGCTTGGGACAATTATTAGAGAAAGGCTATGACATCCACCTGAAAGAACATAGTCTTTTATTAAGAGATTGTACACATAACTTGATTGCTAAGGTGCCTATGTCAAATAATAAAATGTTCCTCTTGAACATTCAAAATGATGTTGCAAAGTGTCTCAAGACTTGCTATACCGACTCTTCGTGGCTATGGCATCTACAATTCGGACATCTCAACTTCGATAGTCTAAAATGTTTGTCAAAGAAGGAAATGGTGAGAGGCTTGCCTAGTATAAACCACCCAGACCAACTATGTGAAGGATGTATAATTGGGAAGCAATTCCGGAAAAGCTTTCCAAAGGAATCAACGTCAAGAGCGACAAAACCGCTAGAGCTCATACACACTGATGTCTGTGGACCAATCAATCCAAACTCTTTTGGTAAGAGTAAATACTTTCTCCTCTTTATTGATGATTATTCTAGAAAAAATGGGTTTATTTCTTGAAGGAGAAGTCAGAAGTGTTTGAAAACTTTAAGAAGTTCAAAGCCCTTGTGGAGAAAGAAAGTGGTCTTTCCATTAAGGCCATGAGATCTGTCCGAGGAGGAGAGTTCATTTCAAATGAGTTCAAAAAATATTGTGAAGACCATGGAATCCGCCGCCAACTAACAGTGCCAAGATCACCACAACAAAATGGAGTAGCAGAGAGAAAGAATCGGACCATACTTAACATGGTGCGAAGCATGCTTAAGAGCAAGAAGATGCCGAGAGAGTTTTGGGCCGAAGCAGTGGCATGTGCAGTTTATCTGACAAATCGTTCCCCAACAAGAAGTGTGCATGAGAAGACACCACAAGAAGTGTGGAGTGGAAGGAAGCCTGGGATCTCTCACCTCAAAGTATTTGGAAGCATTGCCTATACTCCTGTTCCTGATGAAAGGAGAACAAAGCTCGATGATAAAAGTGAGAAGTATGTATTCGTCGGTTACGACTCAAGCTCCAAAGGGTACAAGCTCTATAATCCAAATAGTGGAAAGATCGTCATAAGTCGTGACGTGGAGTTCGAAGAAGAAGATTGTTGGGATTGGAGTCTTCAAGAAGACAGGTACGATTTTCTTCCTTACTTTGAAGAAGAAGACGAAATAGAACAACCAATGATAGAAGAAAATATTACACCACCGGTCTCACCGACACCAAGGTTGAATGAAACAAGCTCAAATGAGAGGCCACCACGACTAAGGAGTATTGAAGAGCTTTATGAGGTAACCGAAAACATAAATGACATTAACCTTTTTTGCCTTTTGGGTAATTGCGAGCCTCTAAGCTATCAAGAAGCAGTTGAAAATGTAAAGTGGAGAGACGCCATGGAAGAAGAAGTCAAGTCAATCACGAAGAATGATACATGGGAACTTACTACACTTCCACGAGGACAAAAAGTAATCGGAATAAGATGGGTGTACAAGGTGAAATTGAAGTATGTATTGTCTCAAGATCAATCTGCTGACATTTTCACTAAGCCACTCAAGTTGGAAACTTTCGTGAAGCTAAGGAATATGCTTGGAGTCACAAATCAAGTTTAAGGGGGGATGTTGAAATATTAAACTTGATTTGGGCCTAATTTTATTATTTGATTTTGGACTTAGTTATTTGGGCTTAGTTTATATTGGATAATGTTTCTAGAAAAGTCTTGTAGTATTTAGAGTATCTAGATATTTCTTAAGATTGTAATATTTTCTAGAATACTCTTTGAATATCTAGAGTTGAGAACTCTCTAGAATTAGTGTGTCTAGAGTTCTCCTTAGAGTACTATAAATAGAGATGTAATCCAACACTTTTAAATCAAGCAAAAATACAAAGTTCTCTCTTCCATAAATAATTCTCCTACCTACCAAGTTTTTATTCAAGCCTCTAATATTCTCACACACTTTTCCTAAACACAAAAGGGTTTATTTTCAACACCCTGCACTCATCGCAGCAGAAGAAAACAGAAGAAGAAGAATGAAATAGAAGAAGTTGCACGAGGAAGAAAAAGAACGAAATTGTACCTACTGTTTACCAGAGAGCTGCCGTGTCGGAGCTAAAAACTCCAGTAAGTATTTTTGCTTCATCCGCGTACATAAATAATCTAATTCGACAAGTTTGGATGTTGTTTTCAATTTGAATTCAAGCTTGCTCACGATTTCTCTTATGCTAAATTGAGTCGAACAATTCTTGTGCTCATGATGTTTCTGCGTTTGCTGAATACCAAGCTTTTCAACTTAAGATGGAGGACACGAAGATGTGTGAAACCGGCTGCATCGTTTGAATCTTCATTTGCTGGAATGTTTTTGTGTAAGCATTGACATAGTTGGACTTGGATATGGATCCGACTGGCTTGGATCGGCCCAAACATTTTTCTATTTTGTACCCTCCTTCGGGCCGCTACACGCCTTCTGTCCAGCCAAGCTAGCGCCTGGGCCTAAGGCCTCATGCCCAGCCTTTTTGTGGCTTCTGCACCCCATTTTTGGGGCTTGTGCCCCCTTGTTTCATTGTTTTTTTTATTAATCATGATTGATTAAATAATCAATTTTTGTTAATCTTTGGGTTAGTGTATAATTAAGATTAATATAATTAATTAATTTTGCTTATTAGATTAATTCTTTAGTTGTGATTAATAGAGCTAATTTTAAGTTAATTAGTTAATTATAATTTAATTAATTAATTGTGATTAGTAGATATAATTGTTAATTAATCGATTAATTGAAATCTTCAGAAATTTCAGGTTTTAGTTAATTAAACTTAGCCTAATTTTTTAATCACATATTCATGAATTGTTTTTAATTAATTTTAAATAATCTTGATTATTATTTCCATATATATATATATATATATATATATATATATATATATATATATATATATATATATATATATATATATATATATATATATATATATATATATATATATATATATATATATATATATATATACACACACATATATATATATATATATATATATATATATATATATATATATCACTTGTATTGATACCTTTTTATCTAAAGTCCTTGTGGACATCGGTTCTTCTCTTAATGTGATGCCTAAAAAACACATTAAGTGAGTTACTGGTATAAGGAGCAAAGATGAGGGTCACTGCTTTAGTTGTGAGAGCTTTTTTTGGCTCTAGAAGATAGGTATTTGGTGAAATTTATTTTCCTATTAGGGTTGGATATCATTTGTTCACCATCACATTCCAAGTGATGGATATTAACCTGACCTACAATTATCTACTAGGAAGACCATTGGTTCATGTGGTTGGGATAATGACTTACATGTTGCACCAAAAGCTAAAATTCATGGTAGAGGATAAATCAGTCATCATTTATGGAGAAGAATATTTGATCATCAGTGAGTTGTCGTCATTCCGGTATATCGAAGTTGATGAGGGTGCAACAGAAATCCCTTTGCACAACTTGGAGTTTGAAGATGCCAATACTGCTACATCTAATCTAGACAAAGCACTAGAGGTGGTCTTATCTTTCTTGAAGAGAGCCAAAAAAACACTTGAAAAGGGTAACCCTAATGGTTGGGGGCAAGTTACGGATGTTGTTGAGAAGAACAACCATTTCGGTATTTGCTATCATCCGTCATCACACCTGTTAACATGATGACCTTGTAACAGTCATAAAAAATTCAAGCAAGGAGGTTCATAGCTTTGTACGTCGGTGCCCATCTGGCTTCACATTAAACAACGGGACAGCCTTTGTGATCCCTATAGTCTTTTCAATGACGAAGTAATGCATTTTGTATTTACTCGATCCTTTGTCCTCTCCCGAGACAAAATGATAGATTTGTAAGGACCTTCACATGTTTTCAAAGCATTATATAATCAATCAATAAAATAAATTTTTGCAATCAAAATCGTGTTCCTTTCCTTTCTTTTATTTTTATTTTCCACAAAATAAATGGCAAAATCTTATTTTTCTTTTACTTTATAATTCTAAAATAAATCTCATTAAACATTCAGAAAAAACAAATCCATTAATAACAACATGGCTAATATCCCCTGTAACTCTGGGCTCCCAATTAACGATATTGAAGACGACAATGAGGAAGATTGTGAATTGTCAGTTGAACTAGCCATGCTCCTAGAGCAATAGCAAAAAAAGATTTAATCACATCAAGAGTCGGTAGAGGTTATCAATCTGGGTGCTAAAGAAGCCATAAAAGAAGTGAGAGTTGGGGCATCTCTAGACAAGCATGTGCATACAAAGTTTATGACATAACTGCAAGAGTTTGTAGACATCTTCTCATAGACGTATTAAGATATGCCCGGTTTATACAATAACATTGTTGATCATCACTTACCACTCAAGCCAAAATGTATTTCTGTCAAGCAAAAGCTCAGAAGGACAAGACCGAACATGGCACTCGAAATCAGAGAAGAGGTTAAGAAATAGTTTCATCTTGTCATCTTAGCCATATCTGAATATCCTCAACGGGTTTAAAATATCGTACCAGTCACGAAGAAGGATGGTAAAGTCAGTATACGTGTGGACTATCGAGACCTCAACAAAGCGATCCCAAAGGATAATTTCCCTTTGCCCCATATTGATGTCTTAGTTGACAACACTGCTCAATTCTCAGTTTTCTCGTTCATGGATGGATTCTCCGGGTACAATCAAATAAAAATGTCTCCTGATGATATGGAAAAGACTACTTTTATCACTCCACGGGGAACATTTTTCTACAAAGTCATTCCTTTTGGTTTGAAGAACACATGGGAAACCTATCAATGATCCATGGTAAACCTATTTCACGATATGATCCATAAAGAGATAGAGGTTTACGTGGATGATATGATTGCCAAATCCAAAACAGAAGACGAACATCTTGACCATCTGAGGAATTTATTTTCCTGACTCTAAAAGTACGAGTTATGGTTAAATCCTGCAAAGTTCACCTTTAGGGTTAGATCGGGTAAACTTATAGGTTTCATTG
The DNA here is from genome assembly GCF_024323335.1 of Lathyrus oleraceus. Lineage (NCBI taxonomy): Eukaryota > Viridiplantae > Streptophyta > Magnoliopsida > Fabales > Fabaceae > Lathyrus > Lathyrus oleraceus. The sequence goes on along the minus strand of NC_066580.1, from coordinate 443,006,813 downwards.
TCAGTCGACGAGGCATTGAAGTTGATCCCGACAAGTTTCGAGATATTCAAGACATGCCACCTCCAAAAACAGAAAAGGAAGTTTGAGGCTTCCTGGGTAGACTAAACTGCATCTCAAGATTCATCTCCCATCTAACGACTACCCGCGAACATATATTCAAACTATTGAGAAAGAAAAGCAAATGACTGAGTGGAACAACGATTGCTAATGAGCATTTGACAAAATAAATAAATACTTGCAAGAACCACCGATCATAATACCTCTGATTCCAGGTAGGCCACTGATAATGTATCTTACCATATTGGATGAACCAATGGGTTATGTACTTGGTTGACATGACAACACAGGTAGAAAGGAACATGCCATCTATTATCTAAGCAAGAAGTTCACTGATTATGAGACCAGATACTCACTCTTAGAGAAGACTTGTTGTGCTCTAGCTTAGGTTGCTCGACGCCTAAGACAATACATGGTTTGTCACACTACTTTATTGATATCCAAAATGGATCTAATCAAGTACATATTTGAAAATCCTGCTGTCACTTGAAGAATAGCTCATCGACAAATGCTGATAACTGAATATAATATCCAGTATGTCACCCAAAAAGCCAATAAAGGGAGTGTGTTGTCAGATTATCCCGCTCATCAACCTGTGGAGGGTTATCAACCAATGAGGTTTGACTTTTCAGATGAATATATTCTGTTTATCAGAGACTATGAAATCCCAGGCCCTAACGAAGAACCCGAATCAGGATCACAATGGACGCTCATGTTCAACGGTGCTTTAAATGCTCAAGGTCACAGGATTGGTCAATCCTTACTTATCCAAAAGGCTTTCATCTTCCTTTCACAATAAGATTATGGTTTGACTGCACCAACAACATGGTAGAATATGACACATGTATCTTTGGAATTGAATCATCAATTGATTAGAGGATTAAAATCCTTGAGGTATACGGAGATTCATCTCTGGTAATCAGTTAGATCAAAGGGGACTGGGAAAATCGAGATCACAAGTTGATTCCATACAAGAAACATATCTTAAAGTTGATTCCCAACTTTGATGAGATCATTTTTCATCATATCCCTAGGAAATAAAATCAACTAGCAGAAGCTTTGGCTACCTTGTCGTAGATGTTCAAAGTTAAGTAGGCCAACGAAGCACCCTCCATAACAACTGAACACCTGGATGAACCAACATATTGTCTAGAAACAGTGGTATAATCCGATGAAAAACCTTGGTTCTACAATGTCAAAAGGTACCTCGAGAAATAAGAGTATCCTGAGAATGTATCCATTACAGACAAGAAAACTTTGAGGAAACTATCAGCAAATTTCTTCCTGAATGGTGGCATATTATACAAAAGGAATTATGACTCAATCTTGCTCAGAAGCATAGATAGACACGAAGAAGGCATGATCATAAAATAAATCCATGAAGGTTGTGAAGGAGTCCATGCCAATGGACATGCTATGGCTTAGAAAATCCTCAGAGCCGACTATTACTGGACAACTATGGAGACTGATTATTTTCATCATGTCAAAAGGTATCACGAATGTGAGATCTATGCTGACAAGATCCATGTGCCACCAACTCCATTGAATGTCTTGACTTCACTATGTCCCTTCTCTGCGTGGGAAATTTATATGATTCAAATGATTGAGCCTAAAGCTTCGAACCATCGTCACTTCATTTTAGTCGTTATCAATTACTTCACAAAATGGGTCGAAGCTGCTTCATACACCAATGTCACTTGACAAGTGGTTACAAGGTTCATCAAGAAATAAATAATTTGTTGCTACAAAGTTCCTAGCAAAATTATTACTAACAATGCCAATAACCTGAACAACAAAATGATGAAAGAGTTGTGCAAAGAATTCAAAATTAAACATCACAACTCTTCACCATACCAACCTAAGATGAATGACGTTGTAGAAGCGACAAACAAAAACATCAAAAAGATTGTCCACGAAATGGTCAAGACATACAAGGATTGGCATGAAATGCTTCCCTTTGCTCTACATGGCTAGATAAGTTCAGTATGTACTTCTATTAGGAAACACTTTTTTCACTCGTATATGGCATGGAAGTTGTCCTCTTGATCGAGGTTGAAATTCCTTCATTAAGGGTTATCATGGAAGCCAAGCTTGATGAAGCAAAATGGGTCAAATCCAGATTTGACCAGCTGAATCCTCATAGATGAAAAATGCTTGATTGTTCTCTATCATGGTAAGTGTCGCATCCGCGAAAATCAACCGGCGGGACTCAAAGAAAAACACACACAGAGCCGCCACTAAATGTTATTTATCCCAAGATAGGGAAAGGAAACGCTCAGAGAAACCTGGAAAGACATGGTCTTGCGACCAAAGAGAACGGGTAAGGGAGTCGGTTACGCAAGGGGAAGGTATTAGCACCCCTCACGTCCGTCGTACTCGACGGGATCCACGTCCTAGAATAAAGAATAGGTTGCTAAAACATCACACACACACACAGGGAACGCAGGTGGGGTTAGGAGGAAAGAGCTCGATAAGGTATCGCACCTTATGCCTACATATCTTGTCTGGAACAAGAATCAGAGCCACTGTAGTTCGGCTTACGCACGCCAAACAACACAAAACATACAAACAGATGGCAAACATGGAGCCCGGCAGCCAATTATTGGACTTATGTCGGCATCCGAACCAAAACACGCACAAAACGGCAAACGTGGAGCCCGACAGCCAATTATTGGACTTACGTCGGCATCCGAGCCAAAACACAATCAGACAACAAGTAAACACACGCAAAAAAGAAAAAGGTTGCCCGGAGTGGTCTCGCACGACCACCTGCCTACATACCTCGTCTGGAACAAGAATCAGGGCGATGTAGTTCCCCTTAAAGGGACTGAATTACTAGCCAGAAACCAGGGAAAGACACACTACTAGGGAGCTGGACTCGAGCCTAGTGTTGTCATGCATCGTTACCCTAAGTTCAGTTTTCTATCCTACTTGCATAAGCAAACTACTCCTATCCAGGAAAGAAGCAAGCATACAAGCATACAAAATAATTCAAGCATACATCAAATGAGAACAAGCATCTCAAACAAGCATGTCAATCAGATATCCACAGAGCACACACTATAGCCAAACAAGGGGCTCACACAATAGGTTTGACTGCCTCAGCAAGTCATCTGTACGGGCTGTGTTTGCTCTTAACCTTGCCATTACGAGGCTAAGGTGAAGCAGATGAAAAGGTGAAGTGAGGATCAGACCTCACAGCTCTTATCCCTAACCAGGGAGAGCTTCTGACAAATGAGCATGGGTCCAGAATGGGGGAACCCTTCTATACTCAGAGACTCTGACACAATGTGCACTGCACAAGATCTTGGGCTTGTGATCTCAATGCTACAACCATGTAATGGGAGCAAGGAGAGGACTCAACTGAATAGTGGGGGATAGATTGCATATCCCTACCTTCCACCAATTGCCTTATTTAAAGGACTTTCACCTGCTTGGCACGAAAAATAAACAATCACAATCATCGCCTCTTAAGGAGGACTTCAGACATTTATTTGCCCGGCCCGGTAACAGCCGGGTCTCCAGACTACATGAAGTCAAGAGGACCTACCTCAATGCAAGTTGCTTAAGCAAAGCAAAGCAAAAGTTCACAAGGAACTGAGCAACTAAAAGTACCTGGAAACAGTCAAACACAGTTAGTACTCAGACAGACAAAAATAAACAGCAAGTATTAATCAGTCAGACTATACAAACTAATGCACAACAAAGCAAGCTCAAAGCTCAAGCCCAAGCTTCACAACCTACAAAACAATGTTATGTTAGTGTACAAACATCAAACAACATCAATTGCATTTAACTTAGTTCATTATCCATGTGCATTATGCTTTTGATCCTGAAAAATCAAGCAAACATTAGCAACAAGACCACTAGGCTAAGCCTAGGGTCCAAAGGCAAGAAAAATTCCTAAACAGCAAGGTATTCACCAACCAAAGTCAAATTAATGTCAAACAAGAGCAAACACCATTAGTCTCATGTTTATATCATTCATCATGTTCATGTTATGCACAAAACAAGGCAAATTAGTTCAAATGAAGCACCAAACATGCAAACAGAACTATTGCATTCAAATCCACATCAAAACAACTTCAAAAATTCTCAAATAAATTACACCTAAACAGGACCTAATCCAGGTATGGCACACCAAATTTCAGCTTAATTGGGCAAAGGTAACTATGTCAATGAAAATCAACAAAAACAGACACAACTATATGCTCCAAATCACAACATCAACACATGCTTCCACTTCAAAAACTCATAACTCAATGAAAACAGTAAAGAAATGAGTGAGACCAAAACAGGGATGTCACATCATGTGTCTATAACTATCATACAAAATTTCATGATCATTCAATACCATATGAGCATTTCACATTGATTCTACCAACCTATGTCACATGAACTTGTAAATTCAACCACCAGAGATGAAAAATAGCAATCAATTTGAAAATGCCACATAAAATTCCACAAAAAATCACATAGCATCCTAACACGTTAATCACCATTCATGCAAAATTTCACATCATTCTAACAAGTCTAGGTCACTCAAAAAAATCCAGCAAATTGACATAATGAGGTGTGACACAAATTGTCACACCTAAGTTCCAAAATTCATAACTCAATGATCAGGTATCAAAAATTCATGAAATTTACATGTAAATAAACATTGATCAGTCCACAATCATCACAAAAATTTTCAAGAATTTATTTCACACTATGAGCATTTCACATTGGATTTGGTAGAATGTATCAAAATGTAGCACATGTTAAAGAAACCTAAGTCAAACACAAATATTACCATGCACAACTTTGACCAATAGATCAAAAAACATCTACAGTCAACAAGGAAGCCAAAGAAAAAATTCCTATATTTTTCTGAATTTTCTATGATTTTTGGTGAATTTTTAACATGTTTATGAATCTTTTAGAATTTCTTAGAATTAATATAATTAATTAAATGTTCCAATGGCACAATGGTAATTAGTTACAGGCGGGGGCGGTAAACGTGTTATTCAAAAATTCAAACGCAATTTTGGATCAAACACTCAACTATTTCCAGAAACTCGTCTTCTTCAACCCAGGCACACGAAGAACACATGAACTATGAACTAACACCAAAATGAACAAGTTAATACTCGTTGGACTCGTCTAAGCACAAGGATCACAAATATCAACCTAATTTTATCCAATTATTCCTTAATCTCTCAGATCGATCATGTTAGGGTTTGGTTACAAAACTTCCAATCCAGATTTCTTAGCCTACAGTGCATCATTTCACAAACCAAGCACATCACCATAACCTACGTTCTATGCTCTACAAAACGCACCTAAGCACTTGAAGAATCGTGACACTCGAAAAAATCACATACCTGGAATGGCAGTGGTGTTCTAGCTGTTCTTTGCGTGCTTCAACCTCAAACAGATGCAGTGGAAGGTCCAGACAATTGGATGATGTGATTAGGTTCCATTGACTTCACTTCTATTGCTCGAAAACTCGATCTTCCATTGATGATGCTTGTATGGACAATTGAGAATCAGTGCTTCTCTCCTTCCAATCTTCACAAACAGATGGAGAGGATGATGATTGAAGATTGATGCAAAAGGAATTTCGAAGATTGATCAAGAGTTGATGAAGATTTTTGGATTTGAAGGTTTTGTGTTCTTGAAGGAATTTGAGAGAATGAAGAGTTTTTGGATCTGGTTTTGGGATGTGTGAATTTTGATTATGGTTATGATTTTCTGTTATGATTATGGTTTAAATACTCTCCACTAATCACCCTCTAAACATGATTAACCAATTGGTAAATGGAAATGGTTAAAATGGAGGTGTTTTGACAAAATGAGATTTTCACTCTTGTGCATGAAAATGGTGCATGAAGTAATATGGACGTGAACAGTGCTGTATGAGAGCTCAAAACAGAGTTATGTATTGATACATAACACTTTTGCATCGACGCCTAGCACCCTTTTAACAGTATGGATCGATACATGACTCGTATGCATCGATACATAGCACTTTTTAACAGTGTGCATCGATACATAACTTGTTTGTATCAATACATAGCATTTTTTGACAGTGTGCATCGATACATAACTTGTTTGTATCAATACATAGCATTTTTTAACAGTGTGCATCGACACATAACTCGTGTGCATCGATACATAGCACTTTTTGCCTTGCATGCATCGATGCGTAACTCGTATGTATCGATACATGGAAAATTTTGCCATGCACGCCCGGTGGTAATTTGATCATATCTCCTCAACCGTTCATCCGATTCTCATGATCTTGGACTTTTTGGAAATGGGAGAGAAAGATCTACAACTTTCATGTTCAACAAAATTTCATTTGAAGCCTTTTTGACGTTGGAAAGTCACGCTGAAGTTGGTCCAAAACTTGCCATTCTTTGGAAACTTTCAAATTACATATCACTTTCCATTTGGGAAACTCTTGATCCGGCTTCAAAAACCTCAAGGTAGATGTTTGACATGATGAATAAATCTCTTTTAGACATGAATGAAGTATCTCCAACCATTTCTCCATCTCCTAGCCCTCAGTTGACTTTACAGTTGACTTTTCAACTGATAGATGAATATGGCAATACACTAATCAATCTGAGCCCCAATCTTCTGATGAAATGGCTCAAAGGTGAAACCCTAGCCTCAATTAGCACAAAATAACCAAAGAATGAACCCCATATCCATCATAAACCCCATCTCCTGATTATGCCCTAATTGGCCCAATGCAACTGATTAGGGTTGACCAGTGGTCAAAACCCTAATCTCAAGGAATGAGCTTCAATCTTCTGATGATACCCAACCATGATGATGATGATGTATCACTTCAAACAAGATGAAGATCAATACCCTTTGAGAATCACAAAACTCTAATTCACAGCCCAATCCTCAGATGGCCAATGCTCAATCAATAAACCCTAGGCTTGCACTCTGACTTCCTTATCTTCTGATCAAGACTTGGGAGAATGACTTGCACAATGCAACCACATGATATGCAATATGCAATGCCTAATGACCTAAAAATGATATGTAATATGTTAATGCTAGTCCCAAGAGAGGAGGGCAAATTTTGAGGTGTTACAGCTGCCCCTATTCAATCCACTGTGAACCTGTCGATACGAATAGCCTCGGCTTTCGGATGATCAGGATGAAGAGTGATTGAATACCAAGAACAGACGAACAATTTGCACTCTGATGGGATATAATTAACAGCGCCTGTCAGCATCGGCGAAGAAACAAACTCGAAACCAAAACGTCGACCTGGATACCAAAATAAATGGTAACGCAAGGATAACTATGGCCTGAACACCACTCATCCGCTCGGGATTATTATTTTTTTCTCTTCTTATGCTTTTCTTGAACCCCGGAATTTTCTTCTTTGCGCAAACGATCCTCGGATCTCTGCATTTGAACCCCATTCTCCGGTTTGCCAAAATAAATGGACCCCATTCTCCGATTTGAATCCCAGTCGCCTGACGATAACTCGCGATCGCCAATATGAACCCCATTCTCCAGAAAATGTCGCAACATCTCCTTTTCTCCGTTTGAACCCCAGAACATGCCTCAGCATTTCTTTTCTCCTGTGATAATTCTGCTGGCAACGTCGGAACTAACACCAACCACTCTGAGGGCGACATGTCAGAGGGTAAACCTTCATAAAGGAAGGTAACATGCGTATCTCTTCCTCAGAAGACACCTACAACGACCTCCATTGGCCTCAGCCGGAGTCTAAGGTGACACATGAACAGAAGATAATCCTAAGGACCTCATCCCGGATACATTCTTCAACTCCAATCTTCATTTGAACCCCAGAAAATACCTCAGTATCTCCTTTTCTCCGTTTGAACCCCAGAACATGCCTCAGCATTTCTTTTCTCCATTTGAACCCCAGAACATGCCTCAGCATTTCTTTTCTCCATTTGAACCCCAGAAAATGCCTCAACATTTCTTTTCTCCATTTGAACCCCAGAAAATGCCTCAACATTTCTTTTCTCCATTTGAACCCCAGAAAATGCCTCAGCATTTCTTTTCTCCATTTGAACCCCAGAACATGCCTCAGCATATACTCTTCTCTGATTGAACCCCGAGCTCCAGAAAATGTCGCAACATCTCCTTTTCTCCATTTGAACCCCGGAATCGCGCTGATCGCGTAACGTCTTCTGATATCATTTCCATCTCTGTCCGACGGAAACATTTCCTCCAATATCGCACTACTGGGGAACACTGCTGATCTGACGTCATGGTACCACACTCCTCAGAGTAACACTTTCAACCAGACACTGACTGATGACTGGGAAGAAACTCGACGTTTACTGGACATCAAACAATGATGTTTACAGGACATCGAACAATGATGTTTACAGGCATCAACCAATGATGTTTACAGGCATCAAACAATGATGTTTACAGGCATCAACCAATGATGTTTACAGGCATCACACAACGATCGACCAGACATTAAACAATGACTGGGAAATAACTTGACGTTGACTGGACATCGAATGATGATGTTGACTGACACCAAAGAAAGCTCGACCAGGCACTTACTGATGACTGGGAAATACTGCTGCTTCAAAATCCCGCTGCTGAACTCCTCGGAGTATCGTCTTCACTGTCCAGCAAAACTCATCCTCAAGCGGTAACCACGGCTTGAATCGCGCTGATCGCGTAACGTCCTCTGATTTTATTTCCATCTCTGTCCGACGGAAACATTTCCTCCAATATCGCACTACTGGGGAACATTGCTGATCTGACGTCGTGATGCTAAACTCCACAGAGTAACATCTTCGCTTTCTGGCACAACCACCTCTCAAACGGTAACCACGGCTTGAGACTAGCTATATGCTTGCAACAATGATGCATGACCTTTTTCTGCGTAATGCTCCATAATTATGGAGATGCTACGCGATTTATTATTTTTTTTTTATGCAATATGCTATGCTTATTTACATGATGAATGCATAAAAAGGCATCCCCCTCAAGGGACTCTGCTGAGGAGCACGAGACACTCTGCTGAGGAACTCGTCAACACTCCAATCTCCACCCTGCTGGGGAATAAGCACTGCTGCTGGGAATAAGGCAACCCTTGCTGGGGAAGAACCTCCTTTGCACCTAATCCGCTCGAGAAACTGCTGGGGATAAGCACCACCAACACTCTGTGGGGATACAACAGTTTTTGATTTGCTGAGGATATCAATCCCGCACCTGCTTTGAGAACCCTTACAGATACCTGACGACTTCACTGGGGAAATGCTCACAGATAGCTCTGCTGGGAAACAGCCACCTCCAGGCCTGTCGACTGGGGAAGCATCGATCTGACACCTGCTGGGGATAACCATCCAAACCCTACTAGGGAAAACGAATGCTACTCCGCTGGGGACAACCCATGCAATCCATAGGTAGAATCAACTCAGTTGGGGATGCAGATATCAGTCTGCTACGGAAACTCGTCCAATCCACTGGTAGGATGAACACTGCTGGAGATATATTTCATTGAAACCCGCTCCACTCGGGGAATAGCAACCTTCTGGCTTGGCTGCTGAGGAAACACCGTTGTAAACCTGCCGGGGATAACCATCCTGACTCGGCTGGAGAAATCACAGACCCTGGATCTGCTGGGGAGTTAGTCCTCCGATTCTGCTTGGGGACCTAGCTGGGAAATGAGAAAAGTTGGTACAGAACACCCGTCGACTCGTCGAACCCTGGTATCCACCTCCCAATCTTGCATCAGTTTTCCACTTTTGGGAATTCCCAGACTCGTCTGGACCTTTTCTGCTCCATCATCTTGTATTCCCAATCGCTCCGCGCTCGACGAAGATCGAACTCCTGGGGATTATACAGATTTTTCAATTTTCCGACTTTTGAAGAGTCTTCTTGATTAATTCCAAGGGTCGTCGGACGTCTCGACGTCTCTCACTGCTTCTCTTACCCATTCATTCGTCCCTGATCGGACTCTGCGGGGAATTACATACTTTCAAGTCTTCCGATTTTGAAGAGTCTTCTTGATTATCATCAAGGATCGTCGTACGTCGTAACGTCACCTCACCGTTCCTTTATTTATTCGTTCCTGAGCGAACTCTCTGGGGATCCATTACTTGTCAAAGCTTCCACATCACAACCTGCAAGTGAGTGAAAATGTCCAACAGTTCCTGCAAAACAGATCATTAGATAAAACCGTGCCCCAGGCGTGTCAAGATTTCAACACTTGGGTCACTCAACCTTCCAAATAAGATTTCAAGCTTTCAATCCTATAAACCTGCATTGGAAGGAACCTGTATGTCTTAAAATGCACAATTCTTTATCAAAATAATCTGGATGTTTTTGCAATCAAAGCGGTAATGAAAACAAAAAACAAAATTATTTGACTGAATATGCATTTTATTGATTGGAAAAAGTGTGTGGCTCAAATGAGCAATACAAAAGGAAGCAATTCCTGAAAAGAGGTAATTGCGCAAAAGGAAAAATCTATCCTAATGGCAATGTGAAACTCGTGATCTCATCAAGTTCCAACTCGGTTACACCCCATATGTCCTCAGACTCTCCATGCTTTCTGCCTTCTGAACAAGACGTTTCTGACTGATCCCTACCGGGTATTCTCCATGATGCTTTAACCAAAGCGCAAACGATCATGCTAGACGCAGTTGTTCGTTTCAATCCCTCTTTTGCCTGGACCGCCCTTTCAGGTTTTCAGTCCACCGGGATACCCATTTTTTCCCAAGTCGCCTTTTCAGGTTTTCGACTTGCCGGGTGTACAGTTTTTTCTTTTATCCCTAATTTTTGCCCGAACCTTTTTCTGTTCTTGGTTCGCCGGGATGCCCATTTTTGCCTGGACTATTTTGTTCTTTTCGTCCAGCGGGTCTCTTCATCCGAAGTATTTTTTAACTGCGTCCGCATTCACAGGGGATGGAAAATCTTCGCCATCCATGGTCGTTAGCAACAAGGCTCCTCCAGAGAAAACCTTCTTGACCACGAATGGACCTTCATAATTCGGTGTCCATTTGCCCCTACGATCGTTTTGAGGAGGAAGGATCCTTTTCAGCACCATATCACCTACGTGATATACCCGAGGTCGCACCTTCTTGTCAAAAGCACGCTTCATCCTCTGCTGATATAATTGCCCATGACAGATGGCTGCTAGCCTCTTTTCCTCTATCAGGCTCAACTCTTCATATCGGGTCCTCACCCATTCAACCTCTTGCAACTTGATGTCCCTCAGGACTCTCAAAGAGGGAATCTGAACCTCAACAGGTAATACCGCTTCCATCCCATATACCAATGAGAAAGGAGTTGCCCCAGTAGATGCGCGTACCGACGTTCGATACCCAGAATACAAGCTTCCTACTCAATCACACCGTCGTTGGTGTATTCAAATGTTATCCGGGTAACCAAAAGCTCATTCACCTTAACCTCCCCATCAGACATCAGAATCCGTTCGGATTCGGGGTCAGGCCCCTCCTCCGGGATCGGTCACTCTCAATCTTTCGATTGGAGCACCTCGAGATGCCCTCATCAGGGAACTCAAACCTCATCGGTTGATAATCCTCAATGGGTTGCAGAGAGATGTAATCAGACAATACACCCCTTGATTGTTTTCTGAACGGTGTATCGAATATCGCATTCAATCAACATCATTGGCCCTTTCGCAACCCGTCCGGTCATTGCTGGCTCTTTCAGAAATCTACCTGATCAGATCCATCTCGAAATCCACAAAGTGGTATGAATCAGCATATACTGTCTCAGTCGGCGAGCAGCCTATGCCAAAGTACATCAAGTTCTCCGAGCAGTGAATGTATTGTTTCACAGTCGGTAAACTTTTTGCTAAGGTAAATTTCATGCTCTTTTCGACAAGACTCGTCATGCTGACCCAATACACCTCGTAGACCCCTCGAAGGCCGTCAAGTACAGATTAACAATTTTTCCTTCCACGGGAGGTATCAGAATCAGAGGTTCCTGCAACTTATTCTTTTTTATTCTTCAATGCCCCTTGGCAATCATTATTTCACCTGACCGTTTGATTTTTTTTTCTTGAATGGGTTCCCACGTGGCTGTTAAATGAGATGTGAACCATGACAGATAGTTCAATCTTTCTAAGAAGCCACGAACCTCTTTTCTTCCTTGGTTCAGGCGTTTCTCTTATTGTTCTTTTTTTTTTTTTTTTTTTTTACGCAGGATCAACCTCGATTCCTCTCTGACAATGAACCCCAACAACTTACCGGATCGCACTCTGATAGTGCACTTATCTGAATTCAACCTCAGTTTGAATTATCTCAACCGGTCAAACGACTTGCCCCGGTCTGCCAGATGCCCCTCTTCTGTCTGGGACTTTGCTATCATGTCATAGCATTTGATTCCACGATGAATCATATCATGAAGCAAAGTCAGTCTGATACGTGGCATCGGCGTTCTGCTTCTTTAGAGGACAATCTTCTCTCCATGGCAGCTTGTGTACAACGACACCGGTATCCGACCCTGGCATATCCTGACATGACCAGGCGAAGGTATCCACATGCTCTTTCAATAGGATTACCATTCTGCTCTCGACTCGCCTCTGAAGCGGCCCCAATTTTCACTTCCTTCCTGACCTCGGCGGTACCTGTAATAACGATCTCAACCCGCTCCGCATGCGGCTCAATCACTTTCTCCTCTTGTTTTGACAACCTGACTAATTCCAGCAGATCACAATCTTCTTCGCCTTCTTCTTCAGCCTGATTGCTCGGATTGTCGAAGTCATATGAGGGGTAACCAAATTGTTGTCAACGAGATCCGGAAAATTATTTTTGAATTCGGGACGAGACAAATCAAGAAAGGAAAATGAAACTAAACATTGCCATTTTTTATTTGTTTTTAAACTGCAAAAATAAATGAAAAACAGGGAACACCGCTTTTTGACTGAAAAACATCCATTTATTAATGATGCAAAAAATGCAAATTTATGAACATGTGGTGGCCCTTACAATGAACCATTACGTGTCGGGCAACACGCATGGCTTTCATGCAAATAAAATCAAAACAGAAATCATTACTCTTCCGGATGAGTGACAGTGCTGGTCTTCTTTTTTAAGCCTTCCAGCTTCCTGGTACGCACGATCTTATCCATTGATCAATCTCCCAGTCACTGTCAGTTTCTCCACCTACCGCATAGGCGTGATCCGAATCTAGCATTCCAACACTGACAAAGGTGAACGACGAACGACGTCCCCTGTTCTGCTCAGATGAATCTTGACCTGGCTGATAGCCAATCCCAAACATGTCCGATTTTACCACAATGCCTATGATTTTTCCCCAGCCTGGAATCCCTCCATTTCTCAACATTTCCAGTGCCTGTTTGTAAGAAGACACAGACGGTTTTTTCTCTTCTCCAATACCGATGGCATTTTTCACCTTGATGGCTCCAGCTACCAGACCAGGTGTTTCAAATTTTCCACCGTCTATTTCCACCCCCTTCATCTTCTGGGTCATATCCCCCATCAGTACACCCCTCTCTGCGGCGACGACCGCACAACAAGTATCAACACTGGGGAAAGCTCCATTTTGCATCAGAGGTCTCTGAACCACAGACATCGGAGCTTTTAGCTGATCCCCATTCGTTTCAACTATTTTCCCCTTGTCTTCGGACATCACATTCACCCCCATAGGGCCATGCATCGGCATAGGATTATCATTAACATCCGACATCAGCGCAAAATTGATGGCTTTAGAATCCACCAAATCTTGGACCACATGCTTAAAAGCTTTACAATCCTCAATGTGATGTCCGAGTGCCCCAGCATGGAACTCGCACCTGACATTCTCATCGTAACCGGCAACCCTCTGATCTGGTTTCCCTGGAACCAATATCCTTGGCCGCACCAACCCCAGATCCATCAACTTTTTGAACAGAGAGGCGTAAGTCCCGGGCGGCTTATTGAAATGACGATCCGTCGTCCTCCTTCTCACTTGGCCCACTGCTCTTTGTGCTCTCTGCTGAAGTGGTAGTTGCCGTTGTTGTGCAGATTGATTACTAGTAAGGATTGTTACCATATCAGCATATGGGTGATAACGATCCTTACCGCGTCCTCTTTGGGCCTGCACACCACCGGATTCAACTTCCTTCTCAAGGTGACCATTGCCAAAGGGCTTTTTTGCTACAGAGCCAGAGGGATTCGTCACTTCGGACGACGGAGCCTTTCCCCGAACTTTCTCCACCATTAGCCACTTCTCAATCTTTTCCAATCTTTCAGCCATGGCTTTCTGCCCCAAGGCAAGCCCTTGCACCACACTGAACAAATCCCTCACCATCTCTTTCAATTCGAGCATATCGGCGTTGGGCGGATTCATCCCTCCTGCGTCAATCAAAACAGGTTAGAAACTGACACCTGCAAAACAAAAAACAAGTTATTATGCATGAATGCAGTGTTTATCCACATGAGGAACACTTTGTCTCTTGATCCTGGTTTCATCTAGACAAATAACAATCCGGCAGCAATATTCCGACATTCAGCATTTGATTTCATCGTGCAGATCAGAGATATATAATTTAGCATGATACCCCCAACCATGTGTGTGCTGGTGTGAGTGCATACGGTAAAGCAAATAAAGCTTGAAGATCAATCATTGAATGAAAAATCACCATTACATAACCAAAGAGTGCACAATCGGTGCCATAGTCTTACATCAAATCGGATAAAGTCAAATACAATCCTCCAGAATCAGGAAAGAAATACAGACAAGTGAATTCCGTCAACAAGCCTGACGGTAATCCAACACAAATGAAAGATCTAACTGGATGAGGGTCCCGCAGGTGGCCCTATCTCGTCTTCCATCCTCGCGAACTCTGCGGCGAACCTGAGCTCTGTATTCTCTTGCTGCAGTCTCCCAACTTCCTTCTGATGAATCTTCATCTGCCTGAAGTAGTGGTCTCTCTCTGCCACGTAATGATCTCTCTCAGCCCTGATCTTTGCTTTCTCCGCTTCCCATTCTGCAGCAAGGATTCGGGCCCTATCATCCCTCTGATCTTTCACCAAGATTTGCCTTCTCTTCTCATCTTCAATGACCTTTGAAGCTCTAGCCAATCTCTCTTTGGTGATGTCGTGCTCCCTGTTGGACGATGCTAATGCCTGACTGATCTTCCCATAGTAGGCTGTATCCATCTCAAAGCGCTTGGCCTCCAAGGCATGTCGCTTGTCTTGATCTTCCATCCTCACTTTGATCTCCTGATTGGTCGTCTGAAACCGAGCAACACTTCTCTCCAATTCAGCTTTCTTTGCAAGTAACTGATTTCTGGCCCTCTTCATCTCAAGGAATTCCTCCATGCTGACAGAAGAACTTGGACCCTCGATCATAGGACACCCCAAATCACCTCCAGGAAATGGTAGAAATGTGGCTTCAATCCTCTTCCGCAACCAATCTTCAAACAAAGGAAAATACCGACAGTTGACTTTGCCGAACGGAACCTTACCCTTTCTCTGAACATTGCGCCATGCCCCGGACACCTGCATCATCTTGGCCTGATTGCCCTCCACAGGAAAATAAAAGGACTCCCGAGTCTCACACTCGAGAGGAGGAACCTCCATAGCGAACCCCATCTGTCTCCTAAGAAGCGTCGGGTTGTAATTAATGCAACCCTGAACTCCTATAAGAGGCACATTGGGAAAAGCCCCACAACTGTATATAAAGTCTCGTCCAGCCAAACCATTATGAGTCCAAGAAATGTCATCAGCCCGCAGACCCATCAACCTGAAGGACCACTTGACACTGGGATCAATCTGAACGAAGGCACCTCGAGAAGGCAAATACCCCTTGAACCACTTGAAGAGCAACTGAGAACAGCATCTGACCAAACCCCCACGCAGCTTCTCATTCCGATTATGCACTGAATAGTAGACATCTCCGATCAAAGTAGGGATAGGATTTCTCTGCATGAATAACCTGACAGCATTATGGTCTACAAAATTCTTCTGATTGGGGAACAGAACAATCCCATAATTACTCACAGCAATCAATGCGCAGACTGTCTTCCAGTCACCCACAGCAGCATGCTCCTTGGCCTTAGCTTCCAAAAAACTCAAATGAAACCCGGGTAGCTTTCCTTTCTCTTTCAAACCTCCCTTGACCATTTCCGGACTCAAATAAAGAGCACGTGAAATCCCCAGGACGTCAGGCTCTCCCTTAATAGCACAAAAAGGAATCTGATCTCGAATCGTGATACCCAGAATACTGGCATAGTCCTCCATCAGAGGTCCCAACAGATAGTCTGGAAACACAAAGCATCTCAGCCCCGGATCATAGAACTGGAGAAGGGTATGAATGGCACTTCTGTCGTTGTCACTGAGTCTGAAAACCATCTTCAGGATACTACCGTATGCCTCCCGGAACATCCCCACATGGTCGGGAGTAATCAATGCTATCATATCCTTGAGCACACCAATCTCGGGATCGAAGAAACTGTAAGCAATGTTGTTTTTCAGGCCGGTCCTCATCTCTGAACAGAAAGTCTCTCAACCAGAATCTCGATCAAAAGTGTCCCTGCATATGGGTAAACATGTGTTAGATGTAATTAATGCAAGATGCAATGATGCTGATGAATGAATGCAATGCATTGCCATCCTCCAAGCCATCTGATCATCTGCACTGAGACTGGTCTCCGAACTGATCATAACCATCTGAGGAATGAGTAACTAACAATCTGACCCACGGGTTCCGAAATAAACGGAAGACAGATACATCATCATCATCACTGGTCTCTGAGCAGACACACCATCACTATCTGAATCGGCCCGGGGAATCCGAAATAAACGGATCCCCACTGATAAACATCTCGGCCCGGGGAATCCTGAAATAAACGGATCCCCACTGATAAATCACGGACAGCACTCCGGCGTCACGACAATAAATGACCATAAATCCGACTTATAAATATGTCTCTGAATCACAGATCAAAAAGTCACCATCGGGTTATGCATCTGAAAGAATCACCCTCACCTCACAGGTAAATTCTAAACAGGCCATCCTAAGGCGGATAATAGTCTCGACAATCGGGCAGAGATACTCAATGGGTTTGCCCTTTCGGGTGTGCCATTGTAGCTCCCTTAAGATCGTCTAAACCAAAGATCCGGGAAATGATCGGTCACCAGAGTCAATAGTTCAGATGGAGTAACTCAACCAAAGTGGAATGTCCACAGAGGAGAGCACTATCAAATGAACCTCGTCCGGCTTGTGGTATGTCACGTTACAACAATATGTTGATTCAGCAAATGAGGAACGTGAGACCACACTAGTCCTAGGTGTATACTCGGGCCTGGGTTTTAGCCCCACTCAGAACACCCACCCCAACACAGAGGAACCACCTGCACAGAGGACGGCAACAACATGATAGAATGATGCATGCAAATATTCAATGCAAATACATATACACTGGTTAGAATAATAAATGCAATAAATACAACAACACAAGCAACCTAAACTATCCTAGAACGCTAGGAAAGACTCGCTTAGGGAAGATGGACCAGCACAGGTCTACATCCGAGATCCCCAGCAGAGTCGCCAGCTGTCGCATCCGCGAAAATCAACCAGCGGGACTCAAAGAAAAACACACACAGAGCCGCCACTAAACGTTATTTATCCCAAGATAGGGAAAGGAAACGCTCAGAGAAACCTGGAAAGACATGGTCTTGCGACCAAAGAGAACGGGTAAGGGAGTCGGTTACGCAAGGGGAAGGTATTAGCACCCCTCACGTCCGTCGTACTCGACGGGATCCACGTCCTAGAATAAAGAATAGGTTGCTAAAACATCACACACACACACAGGGAACGCAGGTGGGGTTAGGAGGAAAGAGCTCGATAAGGTATCGCACCTTATGCCTACATATCTTGTCTGGAACAAGAATCAGAGCCACTGTAGTTCGGCTTACGCACGCCAAACAACACAAAACATACAAACAGATGGCAAACATGGAGCCCGATAGCCAATTATTGAACTTATGTCGGCATCCGAACCAAAACACGCACAAAACGGCAAACGTGGAGCCCGACAGCCAATTATTGGACTTACGTCGGCATCCGAGCCAAAACACAATCAGACAACAAGTAAACACACGCAAAAAAGAAAAAGGTTGCCCGGAGTGGTCTCGCACGACCACCTGCCTACATACCTCGTCTGGAACAAGAATCAGGGCGATGTAGTTCCCCTTAAAGGGACTGAATTACTAGCCAGAAACCAGGGAAAGACACACTACTAGGGAGCTGGACTCGAGCCTAGTGTTGTCATGCATCGTTACCCTAAGTTCAGTTTTCTATCCTACTTGCATAAGCAAACTACTCCTATCCAGGAAAGAAGCAAGCATACAAGCATACAAAATAATTCAAGCATACATCAAATGAGAACAAGCATCTCAAACAAGCATGTCAATCAGATATCCACAGAGCACACACTATAGCCAAACAAGGGGCTCACACAATAGGTTTGACTGCCTCAGCAAGTCATCTGTACGGGCTGTGTTTGCTCTTAACCTTGCCATTACGAGGCTAAGGTGAAGCAGATGAAAAGGTGAAGTGAGGATCAGACCTCACAGCTCTTATCCCTAACCAGGGAGAGCTTCTGACAAATGAGCATGGGTCCAGAATGGGGGAACCCTTCTATACTCAGAGACTCTGACACAATGTGCACTGCACAAGATCTTGGGCTTGTGATCTCAATGCTACAACCATGTAATGGGAGCAAGGAGAGGACTCAACTGAATAGTGGGGGATAGATTGCATATCCCTACCTTCCACCAATTGCCTTATTTAAAGGACTTTCACCTGCTTGGCACGAAAAATAAACAATCACAATCATCGCCTCTTAAGGAGGACTTCAGACATTTATTTGCCCGGCCCGGTAACAGCCGGGTCTCCAGACTACATGAAGTCAAGAGGACCTACCTCAATGCAAGTTGCTTAAGCAAAGCAAAGCAAAAGTTCACAAGGAACTGAGCAACTAAAAGTACCTGGAAACAGTCAAACACAGTTAGTACTCAGACAGACAAAAATAAACAGCAAGTATTAATCAGTCAGACTATACAAACTAATGCACAACAAAGCAAGCTCAAAGCTCAAGCCCAAGCTTCACAACCTACAAAACAATGTTATGTTAGTGTACAAACATCAAACAACATCAATTGCATTTAACTTAGTTCATTATCCATGTGCATTATGCTTTTGATCCTGAAAAATCAAGCAAACATTAGCAACAAGACCACTAGGCTAAGCCTAGGGTCCAAAGGCAAGAAAAATTCCTAAACAGCAAGGTATTCACCAACCAAAGTCAAATTAATGTCAAACAAGAGCAAACACCATTAGTCTCATGTTTATATCATTCATCATGTTCATGTTATGCACAAAACAAGGCAAATTAGTTCAAATGAAGCACCAAACATGCAAACAGAACTATTGCATTCAAATCCACATCAAAACAACTTCAAAAATTCTCAAATAAATTACACCTAAACAGGACCTAATCCAGGTATGGCACACCAAATTTCAGCTTAATTGGGCAAAGGTAACTATGTCAATGAAAATCAACAAAAACAGACACAACTATATGCTCCAAATCACAACATCAACACATGCTTCCACTTCAAAAACTCATAACTCAATGAAAACAGTAAAGAAATGAGTGAGACCAAAACAGGGATGTCACATCATGTGTCTATAACTATCATACAAAATTTCATGATCATTCAATACCATATGAGCATTTCACATTGATTCTACCAACCTATGTCACATGAACTTGTAAATTCAACCACCAGAGATGAAAAATAGCAATCAATTTGAAAATGCCACATAAAATTCCACAAAAAATCACATAGCATCCTAACACGTTAATCACCATTCATGCAAAATTTCACATCATTCTAACAAGTCTAGGTCACTCAAAAAAATCCAGCAAATTGACATAATGAGGTGTGACACAAATTGTCACACCTAAGTTCCAAAATTCATAACTCAATGATCAGGTATCAAAAATTCATGAAATTTACATGTAAATAAACATTGATCAGTCCACAATCATCACAAAAATTTTCAAGAATTTATTTCACACTATGAGCATTTCACATTGGATTTGGTAGAATGTATCAAAATGTAGCACATGTTAAAGAAACCTAAGTCAAACACAAATATTACCATGCACAACTTTGACCAATAGATCAAAAAACATCTACAGTCAACAAGGAAGCCAAAGAAAAAATTCCTATATTTTTCTGAATTTTCTATGATTTTTGGTGAATTTTTAACATGTTTATGAATCTTTTAGAATTTCTTAGAATTAATATAATTAATTAAATGTTCCAATGGCACAATGGTAATTAGTTACAGGCGGGGGCGGTAAACGTGTTATTCAAAAATTCAAACGCAATTTTGGATCAAACACTCAACTATTTCCAGAAACTCGTCTTCTTCAACCCAGGCACACGAAGAACACATGAACTATGAACTAACACCAAAATGAACAAGTTAATACTCGTTGGACTCGTCTAAGCACAAGGATCACAAATATCAACCTAATTTTATCCAATTATTCCTTAATCTCTCAGATCGATCATGTTAGGGTTTGGTTACAAAACTTCCAATCCAGATTTCTTAGCCTACAGTGCATCATTTCACAAACCAAGCACATCACCATAACCTACGTTCTATGCTCTACAAAACGCACCTAAGCACTTGAAGAATCGTGACACTCGAAAAAATCACATACCTGGAATGGCAGTGGTGTTCTAGCTGTTCTTTGCGTGCTTCAACCTCAAACAGATGCAGTGGAAGGTCCAGACAATTGGATGATGTGATTAGGTTCCATTGACTTCACTTCTATTGCTCGAAAACTCGATCTTCCATTGATGATGCTTGTATGGACAATTGAGAATCAGTGCTTCTCTCCTTCCAATCTTCACAAACAGATGGAGAGGATGATGATTGAAGATTGATGCAAAAGGAATTTCGAAGATTGATCAAGAGTTGATGAAGATTTTTGGATTTGAAGGTTTTGTGTTCTTGAAGGAATTTGAGAGAATGAAGAGTTTTTGGATCTGGTTTTGGGATGTGTGAATTTTGATTATGGTTATGATTTTCTGTTATGATTATGGTTTAAATACTCTCCACTAATCACCCTCTAAACATGATTAACCAATTGGTAAATGGAAATGGTTAAAATGGAGGTGTTTTGACAAAATGAGATTTTCACTCTTGTGCATGAAAATGGTGCATGAAGTAATATGGACGTGAACAGTGCTGTATGAGAGCTCAAAACAGAGTTATGTATTGATACATAACACTTTTGCATCGATGCCTAGCACCCTTTTAACAGTATGGATCGATACATGACTCGTATGCATCGATACATAGCACTTTTTAACAGTGTGCATCGATACATAACTTGTTTGTATCAATACATAGCATTTTTTGACAGTGTGCATCGATACATAACTTGTTTGTATCAATACATAGCATTTTTTAACAGTGTGCATCGACACATAACTCGTGTGCATCGATACATAGCACTTTTTGCCTTGCATGCATCGATGCGTAACTCGTATGTATCGATACATGGAAAATTTTGCCATGCACGCCCGGTGGTAATTTGATCATATCTCCTCAACCGTTCATCCGATTCTCATGATCTTGGACTTTTTGGAAATGGGAGAGAAAGATCTACAACTTTCATGTTCAACAAAATTTCATTTGAAGCCTTTTTGACGTTGGAAAGTCACGCTGAAGTTGGTCAAAAACTTGCCATTCTTTGGAAACTTTCAAATTACATATCACTTTCCATTTGGGAAACTCTTGATCCGGCTTCAAAAACCTCAAGGTAGATGTTTGACATGATGAATAAATCTCTTTTGGACATGAATGAAGTATCTCCAACCATTTCTCCATCTCCTAGCCCTCAGTTGACTTTACAGTTGACTTTTCAACTGATATATGAATATGGCAATACACTAATCAATCTGAGCCCCAATCTTCTGATGAAATGGCTCAAAGGTGAAACCCTAGCCTCAATTAGCACAAAATAACCAAAGAATGAACCCCATATCCATCATAAACCCCATCTCCTGATTATGCCCTAATTGGCCCAATGCAACTGATTAGGGTTGACCAGTGGTCAAAACCCTAATCTCAAGGAATGAGCTTCAATCTCCTGATGATACCCAACCATGATGATGATGATGTATCACTTCAAACAAGATGAAGATCAATACCCTTTGAGAATCACAAAACTCTAATTCACAGCCCAATCCTCAGATGGCCAATGCTCAATCAATAAACCCTAGGCTTGCACTCTGACTTCCTTATCTTCTGATCAAGACTTGGGAGAATGACTTGCACAATGCAACCACATGATATGCAATATGCAATGCCTAATGACCTAAAAATGATATGTAATATGTTAATGCTAGTCCCAAGAGAGGAGGGCAAATTTTGAGGTGTTACAGTAAGTTGTACCAGAGACGTATCAAGAATGCTTTCATAAAAAGGTTCACCCTAGCGTATTCCAAGAAGGTGAAATAATTCTCAATAAGTATTCTCCAATACACTCGGATCCCTGAGGCAAGTGGACTCCCAACTATGAAGGACCCTTTATCATAAAGAAGGCCTTCTCAGGTGGAGCCCTGATCCCCACCATCGTGGACGGGGAGTTCCACTACTCGTGAACTCCGACCCAGTCAAAAAATATTATGCCTAAAAAGAAATGAATAAAGAATCCTCTAGGTTGACATCCGAAAGGACAACCTAGGAAAAAACTGATGAAAAAAAAGAAATGTCGAGGCAAAAATTAGGGATCAAATAAAGAAAAACATCATAAAAAGCCGGCTAAGTCAAAAACCTGAAAAGGTGACTTAGGCACAAAAAGGTATCCTAGTGGATGAAAAAAAGAGAAAAAATATCCTGGAAAAAGTTAGGCAGAAAGGCATTTAACTACAAAACTTGAGCCTACTTTATCACAACTAGAACTCAGACGGAAAAAGATCGGTCCAGTCATTGTCAAATGAAGTAGAGTATTGTGAATCAAATCTTACATTGGATAATAGTGTGCGTTGTAAAAAATAGAAATTCATATAAATTTCTCATTGCCATTTACCCTTATTTTTCAATTTTTTGTAATTTCCTCTTCTAGGATTTTTCATCTTTGTACTCACATCTTATGTACAAACTTCCTTTAACATACAATAAAATTCTTTCTCATATCAATTTTCTTTTTCATTATCAATCTTCTTTTCTCGAATTTTGTTTGCAAATATTGATTATTTTTTATATATAATAGTGTGAAAACATCGAGAATAAGAAAAAAGCTAAAAATAAAAATGTTTGCATTACTTTGTTCACTTGAAAAGTTCCAAAGGGAGATCGGTAGTCTACAATGAACACTTAATACTTTAAAGCATCTCAATGACTGCCCGATCTAGTCATAATTCATTTTCTATCCCATAAAGAATCAGGATATAATCCCCAACAATTATGGTAACTTGAGGTCCTCTCCTTTGCTATGAATTCTCTAGTTCAGTTATAGGAAATCGGAGAATCAAAGTCTACCACTACTCAAGAGAGTCTCATCCTTGTGGATACCAGTCATTTCCCATACAAAAAATAAACCACATTGCTGTCTAACATGCATAATCTCATGCATCATATAAATTAATCATGCACACTGCATACATCATGCATAACAAACATCTCTGTTGTGACTGATATATTCCGAGACAAGGATGTCGGTCAATGACCCCACAAAAGCATATCTTCCATTCCATATCCCCAACAAGCAAATTCCCGACAATACACTTATACTCCTTTCTCTAAGGATTTTTTTTGGATATTTTTGTATTTAATCCTCTTCTACCTCGAATGCCTGAAAAGTTGTCGTTATTCATACATTCAAGTCCAAGATGATTAAATAGGGGCAACTGTTATACTCCAAAATTTGCCCTACCATTTTTCCTCATTTTATCTGCATACTTTAGTCATATATCATAAGATCATTCACTCACATTTTTCAAATAAACATCATTGATTCAAAGGTTTTTTTATTTACGACACAAAGATTTGAATCGTGACAAGTAACCTATCAAGCTCCATGAGCTAGGTTTTTTCTATGGTGTACTTGAGAATTAAACGTATGGAATCATTGTATTACACTTGACTTTGAAGGCTCATCTTTTTGGATCAATTCTTGTGAGAAACCTTAATGTTTGTATAAGCATTTTGATTATAGGGATTGCATCATGGATGGAAGAATTTGGAAGTGATGGACAAGTTTGACTTTGGTCAACAAAGTCAACCGTTGAAGGTTGACTTTTTGAAGTGATGTACTTGTTAAAGTGAGAAATCAATAACTCATTTCTCAAAACATAAAAATAACTCAACACATTCAAACCTTTTGTTTGAGCCTTAGGGCGACACAATTGAAAACCCTTCTTCAAGGTAATAAAATCAACAAAACAAACAAACAATTTCAAACCCACGAACCACGAAGGCTCTGATTTCTCACTTCAACAAGTGGGCATACGTAGGCACGAGGATCCATTCCTTGGCGAGCACACTAATTTAAAATCTACTTCCACTCCGCAAACCTTTGGCAAGCAAACATTCGATAAACAATACACACGTAAGCGCAAACATCCTAGATGGTTCCCATGGAGTACCATGGATGTGAGGGGTGCTAATACCTTCCCCTTGCATAACCGATTTCCGAACCTGTTCGTGGTTGCGACGACTATTCTTTGGGGTTTTCTCGATATTTTCCCTTTCCTTTGGAATAGATAAAAACCGATGACGACTCTGTATTTTTTGCGTAGCGACACAGTCAACATATATTTAACCCATAATTCATTAGGTAAGTGATTTCCTTTCAACATACTTCTTACCATGTTCATGATGGTTTTATTCTTCCTTTCATCAATACCATTTTATTATGGAGTGTCGGGTGGCACCACCTAATTCAAAATCCATTCTCTTTCACATAATACATCAAAATATCTCTACACATATTCTCCACCACCAACAGTCTTCAAAGTCTTGGTATTGTGGCCATTTTATCTCTCCACCATAACTTTTAACTTGGAAAATACCTCAATCACATCACTTTTTTTCTTCTGATTAGGTATGTCCATATTTTTTTACTGAAATCATATATGAACACAACAAAGTATATGTTACCTCCAATTGAATCTACATGAATATAACCATACACATATATGATTATATGATCTCAAGGGTTGCTTTCGACTTACTTCCTGCATCTTTGATAAAGTTGTTCTTGTGTTGCTTTACCTGAACACATTCTTGACATATGTCATTTAGAATGTCAATTTATGGTAAACTTAAAACCATATTTCTTATCTTCAGGCTTCTGATGTCTTTGAAGTTTAGATGGCCAAGTCTTTAGTTCCATAGCCATTCATCATTGCTAGTTGTAGTTTCCAGACACTTATGCTCCATCACATCGAGTTCAATCTTGAAGGTTCTGTTTTGAGACATATGTGCCTTCAAGATTGACTTACCAACTAAGTTGAGTACTCTCATTATCATATATTTGATCAATACTTTGTAATTCTTCTCGATTTGTTTCCATATGATGAGTAAATTGGTTTTCATACCTGGTATGTACCATACATTTGAAATTACTGATCATATGCCATCTTTCCTTATGAATAGAACATCACTAATACCTTATGTAGCTTAGTTACTTTCATTTTCAAATTTCACTTTGTTCTTCATCGATTGATTGATGTTGATAAACCAATATTTTCTTCCAAACATGTGTGATGGGCAACCTAAGTCTAAGTACCGTTGATCCTTGAAACCTTCTTCTTCTTTTGTTGTGACCATCGACGACACTTCTTCTTCTTCTTTTTCTTATTCATGTTTTGCAAGTTTTGCATCACCTTCTCGATTATTTCTTTTGTTTTCTGGACAATCACGAGCATAATAACTATGTTTATGGCGATTGAAACACTGAATATGACTCTTATTAGGTCTCCTTCCACCACCTATTCCTCTACATGCAACACCACATTTGTCATTACTTTGGTTTATGGATTATATCTGGTTCGACATATTTCCTTCTTGTTGGTAACTCATACCATTTGAATTTTTGTAACCGCCTCTACCTTTGTTATTGTTCCAATTTCCTTTACCTTTCCTTTCTCTTGTTGGTTATGTATCAGTAATCTCTACCATCATGCATTCGAGAGGCTCTGCGTATAAAGCTTACTCCACCTTTAGAGGGTCGGAATCCACTTGCATTTTTGGCCTTTCGCCAAATTGGAGCCTTCCTTCTTTCAGAGCTTTCTGCACCAAATCCGTGAAAATAACACATTGATGAGTTTTGTGACCAAGGAAATTATGAAATTTATAGAATCCTTTTTTTTTCTTTTGTTATAGGGGAGGGTCTTTTAAACCCTGAGGGACGATAATCTGACCATCTTTTACTAATAAATCAAAGATTTCGTCGCACTTAGACACGTCGAAAGTATAGGTCTTAGCTATATATTTGTCTGTTTTCTCTGGTTCGAGAGGGTTTTTCCCATTCGAGGGCTTCAGAACCTTACACACATACGGAGGTCCGGGCTTAAGTTCTGCCACATTAACCTCACTCCTATCGACTATATCTTTGTCATCGGAAGAAACTTCTTCGACTGCGATGTAGGACACGTTTTCTTTCTTATGGTATCAACCCTCCTTGGACTTCTTAGCTTTCAAGCATTCGATACGTAAAACTTTATCGGTCAATTGGGCCATATCTCTAAGATACTAAGTATCTAGATTTTTCCTTATAGAATAATCTAGACCCCCAGTCTCCATCTCGACTAATTCGTGTTCAGGGACTTGGGTAAAACATTGTGCTTTCAGCAGTCTAAACCTGTTTAGATACTGATCAACTGACTCAACAACCTTTCGCTTAACGCTAGCTAGTTCTTTGAGGATGGTCTTTGATTGCCCCATGTAAAATTGTTCATGGAACAATCTCTCTAACTGTGTCCATGTTTGAATCGATTATGGAGGTAGGGTTGTGAACCATGTAAATGCATTTTTTGTAAGAGAACTTGAGAAGTATTTTAACTTCAAGTCCTCATTGTTCGCTATGTCTCCAGCCTTAGTCTGGTACCTGGCCACTTGCTCGAAGGTAGATTCTTTAGTATCCCTAGCGAACTTGGTAAGTTTCGGGACTTTCCACCCCCTAGGCAATTCTATTTGTAAGATAAAATCTGGTAGAGGCAAAGAGTAAGTCGGCCGTTGTAGGCCAGGACTTACTCTGTTTTACACTATGATCCGTTCGACGATAACCTATATGTTTTGTTCCCCCATGGCTGCATCGTGTCAAACTTGTCGGACCAACTGGTCAGAATCCTGGTTACGGTTAACCAGTACCACGGGGGGCCTTCGTGCCACCCTTGGGATCTGTTCAAATTCCTGATATTCCTGTTCGATAGTATCATCCGTCATTTCCTCTTGTCGAACCGGTGTTTCCGGTCGAGAAGGATGCGTAGGATTCTGACGGACCTGAGTCCTCGGGGCTCTAAAAAAATCTCATATCCTTGTCATTTGGGTTGCCAACTGTTGGTAACTCTGCGTTGAATCCTGGATCATTGGCCTTAATATGGTACCCATTTTCGGAGTTAGCTTGTGTACCACTTCATGATTACTTTCGCCCATCTGTTGTCTTATAATGACGACGAAACTTGACGTAAAAGTCGGGACTGACTGAGACGTCAATCCGAAACCTGGGGGTCGACCAAATGGGGTTGCCAAAGGTCCAAACCCCTGGTAGCGAGAGAATGGAGATGATGAGGTATCACTATAAGTCGAACCGAGGTTATGCACATTCGCCATAAACTCAGTCGACATTCCTAACGTTCTGTGCATGGGGACCGTGAAACTGGACATATGTTGCCCAACAGTTCCTATGGTTGTTGTTGGCGTTTGTGGCTGACACGACGTCAGAATTGGCCCTACAAACTCTGTTGAAACCGTTGATGCCACGCTAGAGCCGATATCGACAGCCTGAGGCGTCGGTGTATCTCCCACCGAAGACACTTCTTCGTGGGGTCTAGGAGACGTCATCTTTCCACTGCGCAATCGCATACACTTAACATTGTTGATGTCCCACCAAGTGTGCCAATTTGTTGCTTCGTCAACAATCTCTAGCCTTCCTATAAGAGGTTTACTTGCAGGACCGACTACAAAGTCCTTGACTTAGTGTTTGGGTGTATGGTTTTTTGGCAAACAATGTTTTCTAAAGGTTTAAAAGGTGTAAACGCAACTCTTGATGAGTTAGGAACGTGATAAAAGTAAGGCAAAAAAGGAACGTATAAACGATAAAGTAAGAAAACAAAGGTAAATTTGGTAAGATTAAATGACCTGTAAATGTAAAATGGAGGCAAAGTACATTTTCGTGAGGAGATTGACTCTTTTCTTGTAAACGCTTTGATATTTCAAGCTTTACCCCACTGCAAATGTTCAAAGTGCCACCCTCTAGAATATCATCTAACACTAGCTTAAATACTAGTCTGGGGGGTTACAAAACCATCTCATGATGCCACGCGTCGGTCCACTTCCCCCATTTTGACAAATAACTACTCACGTTCTTTGAGTGCCCATGATTTCCTTCACCACTCAAACCCTTCGACTTTGACCGAGGCTTGCAGATGTCAACCTATGGACGCGTCCACCATCATGTCGAGGATGCTCCGACAAGTTCCCTAATCGAAAATGGCTTTCTCCTCTAGCTGAAATTGGTCAGCAAACAGAGGGATATTCTGCTTTTAAATCAAGGAGGGAAATTCCTTTCCACCAAAAGAAAACATTTCGGAAGCACGAAACTCTACCATCTATAAGAGGAGACAAATATATCACCATATCTAGCAGCCAAGATATTCCACCAACGACCTGTGGCTTATGAGATAAACCTCTATCTCCTTTTAGTTAAAAGAGCTTGGTTAACAAGCCGAAGATCCTTAACCCCAAACCACATGTTCTCTTAGGTTTACAAACATCTACTCATTTTACTCAAGATATTTTGTTGTCTCCCTTCACATCTCCCCAGAAAAACCTTATTTCGATCAACACAATCTTTCCCATCCTTCACTAGTAATTTTAAAACAGACAATAAGAAGATAAATATATCATTAAGCAAGACAACTCACCCGTTAAACTAACATGCACATGCTATCAAGAATTGAGTTTTTTAGAAAGCAAATTACCAAAAAGATCTCAAATTATCTCTCGAATAAGAATAACTTTACAAACAACCATAAATAATGATTAAATATTAAATATAAATATATAGTATTCAAACATATTCACTAGAGAGTCTGATATTTTCCTAAATCATTAATTAATTTCAGCCCTCAAAACACATAAATCAAACATACAATAAATTGTTTGATTTTTGTTTCATTTAGAACTATAAGTTGAGTGTATATTTTGTAACATTTTTTTTTAATGTCAAAAACCTACTGTCTTCACAAAAAAACAGGTGGGTTAGGGTGGCGTGCAAGAGGGGGCATCTTTTGCGTTTTGTGGTGTCCAAAAACAATTACAGAAACATCGTTAGTTTGGTTATTTCGTCAAAATCTAATCCAATAGAAATCCAATATAAGCATTCAATTCACCACCTTGGATCGAAGCGGTTTCATCACCGAAAGCAACGGAATCAAAATTACTTTAAACCCAGAAACTCTAAAATACCCTCCAACTTCTCTTTCTCTACTATGTTGCAGAGACCTAGACGCCGCTGCGAAGGCACAGCCATGGGCGCTATCGTTCTCGATCTCCGTCCCGGTCTCGGAATCGGTCCTTTCTCCCTCGGTAATCATCAATTTCTCCATTCCCTTTTCTTCCTCCTTCGTTTTACCAATTCGATTACTATTTTTGTCGCTCCAATAATTATCCGATTTGTTTCCGGATTACACTTCATTACATTTCGTTGAATTTGATT
The DNA here is from genome assembly GCF_024323335.1 of Lathyrus oleraceus. Lineage (NCBI taxonomy): Eukaryota > Viridiplantae > Streptophyta > Magnoliopsida > Fabales > Fabaceae > Lathyrus > Lathyrus oleraceus. The sequence goes on along the minus strand of NC_066580.1, from coordinate 442,976,794 downwards.
TCATTTTTTAATTGTATTATAGTAATCGTTCTTCGTTAGCTCGTTTTTTAATTTAGGTCAAACAGATTGAGTTTTTTTTTTTTTGGGTTTTTGAGCGATGAAATTATTACTTAATTACAATCATGTAGTAGTTTTATCGAGTATGGTGGAGTTTTTGTTTAGCTTATTTGACAATTTTGGAAGAATTGAAGTTCATGCTATTTGGCATTTCGTTTATCGTTAATGTTTCGGTACTGTTTACAAGCTTATTATTGTTTTTGTTTTGCTGTTTAGGGATGCCTATATGTGAAGCATTTGCTCAGATAGAGCAGCAACCTAACTTATATGATGTGGTGCACGTGAAGTATTTTGACGAGGTTTGTAAATTGTAATGTATAGCTAGTAATACAGCTTAATTTCTTGTTTTTTTGTTGTCAATGCTCATGTGAACTTGCTCAAATAGTGTTAGAAACCAGAGGTAACAGAGCTGTGAAATATTGAAATTCACTGCATTGAAGCACAAAAAATAATGAAATATTGTACCACACAGTTTTTTCTTCAATTTTGTGGAAACTGGCTTATTACCATGGGCTGATGACTGCTGATGGTTTTGCATCTGGAGGCATCTGCCATCTGTTGTTCTATTTTTTTATATATATATTTATTTATTTTTTACTTTGTGAGAGATTTATTTAGGTTTACCTTGGTTTGTTTATGCTTTGTGCATTTGCAGGAACCCCTAAAGTTGGATATTGTTATTAGCTTTCCTGATCATGGTTTTCATCTTCGTTTTGATCCTTGGTCACAGGTTTTTCTTTTTTTCCCTGTTATGATTCCATCTTTAGATTTTATACTTGTTTAAATGCCTATTTGGGAAAAAAAGGGTAGGACGATACATCTAAGTGAAATCTTTATTTATTGTGTCTTTAATAGGAAGTATGAGGGCTTGAATGGCTATCATCAGAAGTTTACAATTTATTTGACGGGAACAATAACTGTTGCTTTAGTATAGTGTTGGGGTTGCACGGATGACTATCGTAATTTGATTGAATAATATGCTAGTATATTTAAGAATGTGCATATAAGTATACATGTGGAAAATATAAATGGGTTATGAATATTAGAGTTTTTTCTTTAGAAAACCTATGTAGTTTTTAGTTTGTATTTTCATTGAAGTTCATACAATCTATGTAGTATTATTGAGAAAAATCCAAGTCCCACACTCGTTAGAGATATGTCCTAAATAGAGCTTATAAAGCTTAGGTAATTATCACCTCACGTGTCAATTTTGTGGGGCTGAGTTAAGCCCAAAACATAAGATGGTATTACAGTTTCCTAAACCAGTTATTGGGCCTCCCACATTATCCACGCAGCTGACACAATAGCCTTGGACGTGATAGAGGTTATTGAGAAAAATTCGAGTCATAGATTAGCTAGGGATATGTAATACAGTAGCACTTATCAAGTTTGGACAATCCTCACTCTACAAACTTATTTTTGTGGGGTTGAGTTCGATCTAAGCAGAACCTGATACGAGAATAATAATAATGAAATTTGTGTAAGGATCTTGCGATCCTATCCTCATGCAAATGTAAATTGTGGCAGTAAGTGATTGTAGTTTAGAATTTAGCAATACTTTATTTCTCCAAGTTCATTAGGGGTGGATCAGTTGAAAGTGAGGGGTGGGTTTTTCTACTCTAGGTCTGTTTCTTTTCTTAGAGTTATGCGTTCTTTCCGGTGAAGATGACATCATGCTAGAGAGCTTGTACTTTTAAAGCTGATATTGCTTAATCAAATAATTGTGCAACACTCCCAATCTCCTTTCTCTTCTTATAGATTTAAAGCTCCAACCCAGCTGTTTTTAGCACTTCTTATGCTTTCAATCATTTTATGCTGTCACAGAGAGCTTGTTTTTTATTGGTTTCCATACCTAACAAGATGATTTTATAAATGACAACTTTCCATTACTATTTTAGAGACTGCGGCTTATTGAAATATTTGATGTAAAGCGGCTTCAAATGCGCTATTCTACTTCTCTGATTGGGTGAGTCTCTGGCCCTACAACTTTGCTACAATTTATACTTACCCCAGTTGGATTTGCTTCTAACTTGTACACTTAATTAAAATTTTGGTTCTTCATGTGCAAAAAGGTAATTGAAAGCTTATAGGTATTTGTTGAGAAGTTAAATAAAAGTTTTTCTGAATAAAATAAAATGTAGAAGCTCCTTTCAAATTTTATGAAAGGCTATTGTTTTTAAAGATTCATAGTTACTATGATATTCTGTTAGTATTTCTTTCTCTACCTACCAATGACTGTTGAGAAGTTGATCCAAACTAACCGTTATTATCAATTGCTATTCTTTTCAACTTCTAGGGGACCAGCCACTCTAGCTACTTTTGTTGCCGTATATGCACTGTTTGGGCCCACATACCCTGGAATTTTTGACAAGGATAGATGCATTTACACGCTTTTTTACCCGGTAATGCATCAGTATTGGTCTTTATTTTGGTTCTACTATTCCACATTTATGTATTCTGGTTTATAATTTTTCTTGGTTTATATAGGGGCTTTCCTTTGCATTTCCTATTCCGGGTCAGTTTACAGACTGCTGTCATGATGGGGGAGGTATATCATCATCCATTTGATAAGTTTCAATTTTTCTTGTTTTCATATGTTAACTTTGTTTCTTTTCATCATGAAAGTGGAATTGCCGTTGGAGTTTCCAGATGGCACAACCCCAGTTACATGCCGTGTTTCTATTTATGATAGTTCCTCTGGTAAGAAGGTTGGTGTGGGGTCCTTAATGGATAAGGCTTCTGCTCCTCCATTACCTATTGGCAGCATTTACATGGAAGAGGTTCATGTTAAGGTTTGGTTTCTTTAATCTCTAAAATCTGAAACAGTTTGCGTTTTTGTTTGTTTAGTCTGACCTTTAGTTGGCTGCATAAACTTTCTGTTTATTTTGGCAAGGTAGTTGTTATTCAGTGTCTAATTCAGTTCTTTCTATGTTTTATAGCTTGGGGAAGAATTGTACTTCACTGTTGGCTCCCAACACATTTCATTTGGTGCATCCCCACAGGTAAGTTTACATTCAATTGAAGTTGTTTGTTATGCTTTTAGCAGATTATTTTCATGTGCTTTCACTTCTTCCACTTGATTTTTATTCTTTATCTAAAACAAAGTGTATGCTATGCTTCCTGTTTTATGCAGGATGTGTGGACTGAGCTAGGACGTCCCTGTGGTATTCATCAAAAGCAGGTATCATAAATTACCAATTCTTAAAAATGGAATGCCGTTGTTTCTGTAGGATTCTTGTGGACTTCAACTGATGCACTACAGAATCAAAATGAACTCTTTCTGCATCTTTATTGTTGATGTACCAGAAAAACATGAATTTATGAAGATTTATACAGTTCCACTATTGAGCTTTTTGGTGTACATTTTATAATTTGTCAGCAAATATAAAATTTCAACATAACAACAAATGCCTTCTACCTTTTAATTTTAATGGATCGTTCACGGACCTAGCCAACTTACAAGTTCTTTTTGGGTAGATATGTAAGTTCTAAACACTAGGAGTTGGGATGGATCTAAATAGAAATAATCAAATAGAGTTTTACTATCTAAAGAAAATCTGAAGCTTTTATTTATATTTATATTTTTAATTTTTTTAGTAAAAAAATCAGAAGCTAATTTTTACTTGTAATCTTGTTATTTATTCTCTTCATGGAGGAGTAATGATTTTCACTAGATAGTTTTCAAATTATTTCACGGAGGGGAACTCTGAATTCAACCTTGAGCATATAACAACATCGTAATATTGATAGCTACTAAACTGCTTTAATGGGTATTTTGTTTGTGTGGATTCTGACACATTGGTTCTGCAGGTAGATCAAATGGTTATACATTCTGCCTCTGATCTTCGGCCACGGACAACTATCTGTGGAGATTACTTTTATAATTATTTTACCCGTGGTCTGGACATATTATTTGATGGGCAGGTTTGCACCTTACCTCATTCTTTTGTATCTATGCACAGTGTGCCCACAATCCTAAAATTGGTAATCGCTGCTCCCTCTTGTCTTGTTTTTTCAGACTCACAAAATCAAGAAGTTTGTGTTACACACTAACTACCCCGGTCACGCTGATTTTAATTCATACATGAAGTGCAATTTTGTTATCTATTGCTCAGATGGTAAGTCGTCTATTATTTACATGATTGGTCTCAAATGTAATAGTTATATAATTTTTTGCTATGAAAAAAGTGAAAAATCATTTTCCCCCTTTCCAGTTGGTGGAGGATCTTTTCAGGATGTAAATAATAGCAAACAGAGGGTCATTACACCTAGCACAAAGTGGGAACAAGTGAAGGTGAGCTTTTACCCGCTTTCAAATTGTATGGTTGCCTAATAATGATGCTTCATCTTGGAAAATATTGATCCCTGTTTGTAAAATGGATAAATAATTTGAGGAAGAAAGTTGTCAGTAGCTATGATGTGGGTTTCTCATAATTATAAATATAAGTTTTTATTACATAATAGCACATAATGGATTCTTGTAGGAAATACTTGGGGATTGTGGGAGAGCTGCCATTCAGACACAAGGTTCCGCCAGTAACCCATTTGGTTCTACTCTTGTATACGGTTATCAAAATATAGCTTTTGAGGTGTGTCATTCTTTGTGCTTTTATGGTGCTCTGCTAATTTAGTTGTTCAGTCTTTTATGGGGCCTTTGAATGACCTCTAAGCTATAATTTGGTGATTTTAGCAGGTGATGAAGAATGGTTATATTGCAACCATAACTCTCTTCCAGTCATGATGATGGTACATTTCTTGTATTGTTTGCTCTCGTGAAAATTCCAACTTTATATAAATTAATATTTCCGGCTTCTGTCGTGCTAGACTTTGATTTATATATCAGATTTCTTCCTTATGTTACTTCTGATAGTTATCCCAATTTAGTATATAGAAGTTTCTCATAAAACATATCAATTGCAGGGGCTTTTGAAGTTTGGTTAATCATAATCTTTCTGCCTATCGTTCCAAGGGGTGGTTGCAGAACTTCATAAGGCGTAGCAGGCTTTGTACGTTCATTGTGTAAAAAAATATAAATAGTTCAACCATCACCATCATTATCGTGTGGACTGGCAAATTTGTACAGCTGTCTAACGAATTGTACATATAATTTATGTAATTAACTGAACAAAGCAAATGCAATAAGTTCCCAGTGCTTTAACTTTAAGATGACTTCACTGTGAGATTCTCTTTTACTATCCTGCCATAAAGCCTTGATACAGATAGAGATATTGAAGATATTTAAATAAAAAATATAAATTCACATGATAGTGACAAACATAAATAAAAATAGTTACTAGAAATGATCAAATCAAATGATAGTTATGTCTTTTTCATCTTTTCTGTATTAATTACGATATAACAAACATCTATTGTCGGATATTAAATTCTTTACTGTTAATTCTAATTGTGTCAAGTCTCCTCTTCTCCATTTTCATCATCATAGCAACGGTTTGAACTTCTTCCATTTCTTCCCAGTTCCCACACTGCTTTTGCTCTTACTTACAGTCCCACTGCATTAAACATTCTCACACTTTTCTTTTGCTACAATGCAGTAACTGTTGAATCTAAAATGGAATTCCGTGAATGTTGGAACATATTTAAAGCAGATCCTAGTTAGAATGTTTACTGGCCATTTTTTATTTATTTTTCAGGAGATAAAAAAATGTTTCACAAAATAAACAAACATTAAATTTCTATTTTTTTCTTCTCTCAAGTTATGAAAACCTAACCACTCAAATTGAACTGAGTTGGTTCAGATCAATAAAAAATGGAGTTATGTGTGTTTTCTCATGATTAGAAAAGTTTCTATTGAACCTAACGTCATCTCCTAGAGCACCTGCACCTAAATTCACACTAATAAGACATTTTTATTTTGTCAAAAAAATATATTAAGAGTATTCACTCATGACCAATATTATATAATAAGCCAGAATTATAGTAACAATTTTTCCTGAAATCTAAAATGGGTAGAAATAAAATCCGTGTTTTTATAATACTGAATTTTTTTTTTTATTATTAAATAATGTTCATTAATTATTAAATAACCTTAAAAAGAATATCAAAACTTTGTATAAAAATATCCCAACACTGCATCTGCTACTATAACTTTTTAAACTTTACAAAACAACAACAAAAATATTATGAAGTCAAAATAATAACTCATGTATGACACGTAATACAAAACTTGAAACTATAACAAAACATAGAGGTGTTTGATACAATAGTCAAAATAACAATATTTTTTCGATTTCAGAGATGTATTTTTAGGTATATATTTTTAAATAAAATAAAGGTATTTCACTTACAACGCATTTATTAATGTATTTTTAGATGCGTTCGGAGATGCATCTCCATATACATGAGAGATATTTTTAAATTTTCAAGAATGTGGGTCACACCCCTGAGGGTAGAAAGAGCAACCCCTTAAAAAACTTATAAGAATTTGAACTGACTTAAAGTAGACGAATTTATTTTATCGGGTTTTATACTTTCTATTAGTGATGAGGATGTGCTTTACTTTGTTAGTTTTGTAATCCAAAAAGGGAGTTGTTATTTCCACCCTTATGTGTTATTCCACACCACTATGAAAAATCTAGACTGTCCATAGAGTCCAGAGATACATCTTTAGACACACATATTTTTAACAATTTCTCAGATCAAATTCAAGAGGCACCCCCACTGTGTCAAAAATGTATCTGAAAATGCATCTTCGTATGCATAAAAAGTGCGTTCAAATATGCATATTTGTAAACACCGTTTATTCAAAAGTTAGTGGATGATCCAGAGATGCATCTTCAGACGCTTTTGTTTCATATCCTGCGCCAGACTACCTTTCCCACTTTCCTTCTTGTTCATTTTCTACAAAAAGAAAGTTCTCTTCGTCCTCTCAAGCTTTTGAGCTCTCTGTCTCATTCAAACTTCTCTTTATAGCAAAGTTCTACCGTTGGAGCTTTAACTCCACATTTCCAACGTCTCATAACTCATAATTCAATTTGATTTGGTAAGTTTTTAAAAATTCTCTCTCTCTCTTTATGTTTTGATTTGTAGTTAGTTGTTTAAGCTACACTAATTGTTTTAGGCACATTAAATAGTAGTGTAAACGGTTTTGGTAGGCTAGAAGAACATGCATTGAGGTATTTTTGGACTGTTAGGGCAAAAATGATATATCTTCGATGGCTGAGACAATCCCAGGTTTGTCTGGAGATGCATCTCCAGATTTGGTCCGCATTATTTTCAGAGATACATCTCCGGATTGAAATCTTGCAAAAATTTGGTTGATTTTGTGGAATTTGTGAATTTGTTCTGACATGCTGTTTATACATGTCTCTATTTTTAGCGCAGGCGCAATGCCTGAAAATAATGTGTCCCGAACCGCGTCGATACGACTTGAGAGGGCCACGAGGCCATAAGTAACTGATAACTCGTTTGATGATGCATCTACTTCGCAGCCCTGCAGTTCTTACCTGTTTGGTTCTCGTATCTGACTCTCTTGGGCATATGACGTAGCAGATTCTGAAGTTCCTGAAGCCCCTATGGCGCCTGAGGAATTCGTTGCTGATGCCTCTTTAGAGAGTTACCCAAGAGGCCCATTTGACACCTATTTACTTCATCTATATGCCGTCCATGCTGCTAGGCATGTATGGGAAAATGGGAGGGGTATATATTTTATTCTTTTGAAATTTGTATGTTTTCAACTAATTAAATCGACGTTGATGGTGGAATTTTCTTTTAACAAGAGTGTTATTATTTGAAATCTATAAACCACGACAGGAAGATATTGGAGCTGGAATAGCCCACCGATGCTTGGTTCATTGACATTGTCCGCTATTCCGGTCTTGCCTATTTATGCTTTGTTGTGTACATGACCGTAAACCACCGCATGCAAGTGACTTTTGCTGAGAGGTGACATTCAAAGACGTCATCTTTCTATCTTTCAATAGGAGAGATGACCGTCACCTTGGATGACGTCTCATGCATCCCACATCTTCCTATCAGGGAGAGATTACTAGACATCATGAGGATCCGACGAGAGGAAGTTGTCGATATGATGGTCACCCATTTGGGTGTTGGTCATAGTAAGGCCGCCAATGAGGCAGCTAACACTAAAGGTGCTCATGATATGTTTAGTTTTTTTAAAAGCTTTATAAAGACCATTTGAAGGGGCCTTGGATGCTAAATGTGATGATATGCAGGTTGAATACCACAAATAGTATGCATTGAGGTGTTACCTCTTGTTCCTAGTTGACATGCCCATGTTTGTGGACAAAAGTTCAACCTATGTTGATATGGTGTATCTTAATTCCTTCATCGACCTAACTTCTATTCACGAGTTCAACTAAGGGCCCGCCTATTTGGTCTACATGTACTCGAAGCTGGGCGAGGGTTGTCTTTGAAAGACAAAACACCTGCGCGCTGCTTACAATATTTTCTTGTTACTAATATTTTTATAATTCATTTGTTTCACTTATTATTAATATTATATCCAAATCATTTTCAGGGATGGATCATCTCTCACTTCCCTCGCATCATCGGATGGGAAGCTGCACCTACCTACGATGAAGACTGACAACATGTAGCCACATTTATTCCGTACAGGTGGAACAGTGCGATCGAGTCATTCAGAGTCTCTCTTGACCGTATGATACCATATGGCATTTTCTTCTGCCCATGGGTCACCATTATATGAGTCAGTTTGACGTTATTTTCTTATACTCTAGACGGTTAGTACGTGGGTCATCTCTTATGTATCCTTATCTTCCCGAGCGAGCGATGCGCCAGTTTGACTACTTGCAAATGATTTTGAGACCTCCTTATGAGTCCGCTCCTCCAGACGTTTGCCGCAGAGATCTTGGTGCGATACTAGATGATTTCGAGAGTCACTTGGTACTAGAGGAGTATCTTTGAGTGACAACTCCTTTTCAGTGGGCTTATGTTAAGGGATACATGAAATGGTTTTATAGGATGTCACACCCTATCATGACACCACATGCTCCTAGAAGACCACCTAGGTCAGCTAACCAGGAGGTACTTGAGGCTTAGGATGACCATACCGAGGATGTGACAGCGGTCTGTCAGCGTGTTGTGGAGATAGGTAGAGCATATGCAGGGGCCTGACTCTTTAAGGATGGCAGTCCCTAGTTGACCCTCGTGGAGAACATGATTGTAATGTTACAGAATGTCGTGCAGTACAGGCGGAAGAGAGCGTTGGGGGGGGGGGTGTTAACTTACCTAGTAGGTTATCTTTTGATGTGTTTTTTTTTGTATTTTTAGAAAAATGTTATGTACGATCTTGACTTTTAATTAATGTATGACTATTTAACTTTCATTTGAGTTTACTTTAAAATAACTTTGCTTCAAAAATTACAATAACTTTGCTTCAAAAATTACAATGTTGGGAAAAGGGTTATGCCCTAAAATCATTCAGGGGACATTTCAGAGATGCATCTCCGGATGTATCCAAATAATGTAGGAAGATGAATCTATGAACTATATTTTGTTCAAAATGGAATGGATCTCATAATAATGTTTTCTGATGTGATTTTAGGTCTATCTGGAGATGCATATCCGGACGCTTGAAGGGATTTTTTTTTAATTTTCGAGGGTGTGGGATGCACACTTAAGGTTGGAAAGAGAAGCCCTCTTCAAAAATGTACGGTAGTTAGTAGTTATAACTTTGTTAGTTGATAGAGGTCAGTCATAACTATCTAAATTCAGTGGCTATTGATTTAAAATGTTGATAAAAACTATATAAATCATTTCCTATACATGTAATAACCACTAACAATTCTACATTCAATTCCATAAATTCTTCCTTTTCAATTCGTCTTCTATTTCTAATCGCTTCATTTGCTAGTAATCGGCTAAGGTGATTCTTAATCCAACATATTGGTATTTAAGAGCTTTATACAATTCTAGAGAGTCTTGATCTTTCAAGAAGTAAGAAAGATCTTGTGAGAAACTTTTCATGCCACTCTTACTATCCTTAATGACAAGAACATGGATAGATGGTTTAGTCAAATGAGAATGATTTTTGCAGTTCATGATATGTATGAAAAAATGACCAACGGTGTGGGTCCACTTCCTACAAATCCATCAGATGCTCAAAAGAATACTCACAAGAATGCAAAGACAAATAATAACAATGTTTTTTTTCTCATGCACCGATACGTTAATGTTAAGGTGTTTCAAATTTTTTTTGACTCCAAGAATGCTTGAGACATCCCTGTGAAAAGTTGTAGAGGTGATGCAAAGGTCAAGAGTGAGACTCCATGCCTTAAGAAAACAATATAAGCTGAAAGAGATGAATAATGATGGAGTGATAGCTGGCTACTTTATAAGGTTGGTGACCCTCACCAACCAAATGAAGATCATGAAGATGTCATGACAAAGGAAATGGCAATTGAGAAGCAAGTGTTGTGACTGCTAACCATCAAATTTGATCTCGTGATAACAATTGGAGAAATAAAGTAACTGAGTGGAGTCTAGATTGAAGATATACAAAGCATTGTTAAATCTTATGAACCGAAGGTCAATGAAAGAAACAATAATAAAGAAAAATAACCTTTTATTTTTCAATTAAAAAAGAACTAAGTTGACAAGAATAATTGGAAAAAGAAGGAGTAAAACAATTGGAAAGGGAAGACCAAACATGAAACCTGAATCCTCTCATTAAAGAGAAGGAGAGAATAAGAAGAATCAAATCAAGAAGAAGCTATTTGGAAAGAATAATATTTAGTGCTATAATTGTGAAATTTTTGGGCACTATGCTAATGAGTGTTGGTATGGAAAAGGAAAGAAGTCTCAAAAAGTGAAGAAGGAGAAGAAAATACAACACACGAAAGCTCCCGTTATATCTTTGAGCTATTGATGTTGATGGCGAGGATAACTCATGATATTGTAGATTCTATGATTTGGCACCTTGATCCAAGATGCTCAAATCATATGACATGCAACAAAAAGCTACTCATTGAATTTGATCATAGAAAAAGAGCCAATGTAAAACTACCTTACAATAACTAAATAGAAGCAGAAGGCTTGGGAAATGTATTGGTGCATTTGCAAAATTACAAAAAGGAAGTGATATAGAATGTTATATGTGTACCTAACTATAAGACCCCAATTTTGACTCTAAGATCCATCATGCCATCTCATCATTTGCATTGGCTTTGAGATCACACCTTGGTATCCTCCTCACCCCTTATTCATTGGGTTTGCATTGGGATAGATCACCAAGCATTTGTGATTGTATCATAATTTATTTTTCTTTGATTACTAACCAAAATACCAAAAACATGTCTAGTGTAGTTTCATTTCTTTTATAGGTAGTGTGTGCATCCACCTGTGCCTCATCAAGATCACTCTAGGATTTGAGACCCTTAATGCAAGAGATCAATCAAGGAAAGGTTCGCATTGGTTCTAAGCATCATATATGGATCCCCATGTTCTTCATTTGTCATTTTGATCAAGAATTCATCAAGAGTTTGAGGCTTATTTTCCTTGGAAGCCCTAATTCATCTAGGTATCTTGTGTGTCTTCCTCAACAAGTTTCTTCAACATTTGGTCAAATATATCAATGTATACTCCATTTTACTTCATATTAAACATATTTTATTCTACATGAGACCCAAAGAGCAAAATAGCTTCAAGTTTGCAAGTTGGTTCAAAGAGGTTGACCAAAGAAAGTTAACCGGTCAAATCTAGGGTTCCCTAGACCCTATCTCCTACAATTTTTGTCATATGAAAATGATTCCAAGATAAAAGTTACTCTTTATGGCATTCCAAACAATTTTCATGTTGGAATAAAGAGCTAATTTTTCTTAGAAAGTCATTTTTTATGGTGAAAGATTATAGGTCATTTTGTCTGTGGCCTAGATAGAAGGCCAACTTACAAGAACCATAACTTGCTCAATTTTTATGATATGAAGACAATACAAGTTTCACGATCAATTTAAAGATGTATTCTCCAACTTTTACTCTTTTAGAAAGTTCAAATTTCACATTCAAAGGAATGTACCAAAAGGAAACATTATAAGTCATTTTGGGCCATCATCATTGAACAAGTAATTTTCCTCAACTTCTAAAATCCATAACTCCCTCATGAAAGATCTAAATGGTGTCAAAAATTTTACCAAATTAAATAGAATTGAAATAGCTACAACTTTGAAGAAGGAACCAAAGTCATTTGAAGTTCATAGCAAAAGTTATTCAAGTTGGAAAAAGTGGTCATTTGACTTTTAACTTAGAAAATTTTCAACTATGTTTGATTCTTCCAACTTCCACACTAAAATTCATCATGATCCAATCTCCAAATGGAAACAGTTTCAACACAAAATTTGTCCCCCTTCATACTAGCTTTCCAAAGAGTCCAAGATCATGGCATTTAGATTATTTTTGAGGGACTTGCGCATGAATGCATTGCATGGCCCTATTTGGAAATTTTGTGATCAATTTTCAACCAACATTGCATGGCTTCATGAATTGCTTTCAGCATCACATGTGCATGAATTTGGATTTATTTCAATCATCATTTGGGCCTTGTTGCATGCCCATGCAACCATGCACACCAAGTTGCTATTTTTGGCCATTTTTTGGAAGTGCGTGGAAATGAATCTTTAAGCTTATAAATACATGTCATTCTGCTCATAATTGGGGACCCTTGGACCAAGCTTTGAACTGCAATCTCTCCCACCCTCCATTGATAGAATTTCTTGAAGATTTCTCTTGAAATCGAGTTTTGATTCCGATTCTGTTTTGGAATTGAAACTCCAAGAATTCAAAGCCATTTTGCATCCAAACCATCTCCTGCAAGCTAGTAGAAGCAAGGCCAAGAAAATTGAAATCAAGATCAGGCTTCATCACTGCAAACATAAGGTGAATTTTCAGGAACTTTCCTTCTTTGATTCTTCCTCAATTCTCCATCATTTCACTTCATTTTTGGTTGGCTGAAGTCCTATCAATGTAGGAAACAAGATTGAGTTGCTTTGAGGTCAAATTGAAGCAACTCAGTTCATCCACCTCATTTTTCAATTCCACATATCTCTCTATATAGTGAGAATTGGGAAAAATAGAGGTCAGATTCGTGCTCTCCATCATTTTCTCTTTAACTTGGTATATGGATCTTCCATTTTCATGAACTTTGAAGTTAGACCAGTCCGACGGAGGCCACTAGAGAAGATGAACGGAGCTAGGGCTCTAGTGGTGTGCTGACATCAGTCCCAACCAACTGACCTTTGTCCAACGTTTTAATCTGAGCCATCCTTTGTGATTACCCCATCTTCCACGCATTGACTTGGTTCCACCGTGGTCTTGATGAGCGTGACCATCAGATCTGCCACCTCAATTAATGAGGGAGATCTGGTGACCCTTGTTTTTTCTCTTTTTATTTTAATTCCTAATTTTTGTTTTAATTAGCTTAGTTTGTTTAATTCATAATAATTTCATTTTTAATCCAAAAAATATGGGACTTTCACCAAAAATCTTTAAATAATTTCCTCTTCCATATTTTGAATTAAAATCATTTTTTTGGATTATATTTGATATTTTATGTGAATTTAATAGTTTTTGACTTGTTTTTAAATATTTTTAAATACTTCTGACTTTCTAAAAATTCTCAAATTTTTTGTCTAAGGTCCTTTGACCTTGTTTAACCTAGGATAAATCCCTTTGCCATTTATTTGGTGATTTGAAGGGACTTGAGGTTTTTCCTTTTTTAAAATTCATTTTACTTTATTTTTAAATTGACTTTTAATTGTTTAAATGTTTAAAAATATTGTTGAGCCATTTGATTGACCTTGTGTTGTTCATCTTCTGTTTGGCCTTGATCATGGTTGGTTTGAACTTCCATTTGATCAATACTATTGAATTTAGGGGGTTGATGAATTGTACACTTCATCCCTCAAGATGCATGAATAATATTGATCAGATGAAATTCCTCCCTTGATCAATTTGGGTTTCTATTTCCATTTCCCTCTTCATCTTCATCCCTCTTCTTCCCTAATCCATCATTGACCAATGATTTCTCTACAAATCCAATGCTAGTTGATTCATCAATGACCTTGTGTCATATGAATCAACATGAGCTTGATTGAGATAGGTCCATCCCATTTTATTTTTGTATGTGGTATGCTTTAGGAGCTTGGTTCTTTGTACCATCTCTCTAGCATGCATTAACACCAATATTTTATCGCCCGACCTCAGATAGTTGTGACTTCTACATAAGTTCAATTACGATTGCTTAACATAGAGCTAAATTTTATCCCAAAGGCATAGCATTCTTGTAAGTGAGATTGTAAGTCTCCTATGTTAGACGATATTACCATTCTAGAAAGGGGGGGGGGGGGGGGGGTGAATAGATCACGTATTTAAAAAATTGGCGCATTTTAAAATTGTTTTTAAAGGTTGCGAAAGCTTCCTAGACCACGATCGTCTAAACGATCCATTACTGGAAAGATCAAATATGTGTGGGACCTAATGGAATGTCTAAGATAAAGCTAATCAACAACAATCTTAATCAATCGATCAAATACACAAATCCTTGATATAGCTACCACCAATGGTGAATTAAAACAATGAGAAAACAAGCAAAATAATGATAAACTTGTGTGAAGTTAATTTTAGCAAACACTTGGTGTACACACTACACCAAGTCTTAATTTCACTAGAATTGATTGTGCATAATTTTCCTTAGTTACAACCAAAGTGATTGCAACAATTTATCAAACAACTTTAATGCACAACAATTAAGTGAGATGAAGTTACCAATTAGTTTAACGCAAGATTCAATTTATGCATAAATTAAAGAGTTAGAGAAAGAGAGAACAACACCAAATTTGTTTAGGCAATTCCCCTTTCATCCTCACTTCGGGTACGTCTGCCCTCAATTGTAAAACTAGAATTGAGATATTTATTATCAATTGTAAATTTTATACAAGAGAAGAAATAATCACCACCAAGCAAACCTAAGTGTTATTGTAGATCCTATTCACTTCTCTCCCCTTGGTTCGAGTTGAACCAAGTGCTTCAAACGTTCCGAACAAACCTCCGATTGTAGCTATCTTATCGCAAGAACTCCAAGTTCTCCAAAACTCTAGCTCGGCTGATTTCGACCGCGACACGCTTGAACCTAAACCTTTCTTCACAATCCTCCGGTTACCGTTAATCGTTCGAATGAACCCACCGTTCTTTAAACCTTTCACTCGGTTGAATCTATGAAGCAAGGATTTGTGCAAAAACCCCAAAGTCTTGGGGGACAAAACCCTAAGATTTTATTCAAGAAAAACCCATTAAAAACCTCTACCCAAACCAAGATACACAATCCTATTTGGACGTTATCACCATAACAATGCACTATGATCAACAAAAATTGTTATGTGTAGTTGTTGAAATATGCAATGAAGAATGAAGATGAAGAGGAACTTTAGTGTATATCTTTCACTTTTCTTGTTAAAAAAATGAAAATGAGACTCAAGAATATATATATGATGTATGGACCAAGTGAAAAACACAACAGAACTTTTAGCAAAAATACACAACAGAAAAATGAGTGAAATCAGCGACCACTCGACCTGTTCACACTGGGGACTCGACCTGTTCAGATCCACATCAACGCAATTCAAATAAAATAGGTTATGAGTCGACCACAACAGGGAGATGAGTCGATTCATCTTGTTTTTCCAAAAATGAGTCGACCTGATCAGACCCGTGAGTTACAAAGAAAATGACATGCATGAATGAGTCGACCGCTCCAAAGCATGAGTCGACTCAAAGATTTTAAATGGTCAAAAATGAGTTTTTAAGATGTATTTTGGTCAATCCAAACCATTCTCTTATGGACCTAAGGTACCAACAATTACCAAGTGCAATTTGACATATATGAGATGCTCTTATATGCATAGACACATTGAATTGATACTTTGAGCATGTTAAAGAATAAATGCACTCTGCGATATGATGACACCGTCCAAAGTACACAGTATGCGCTACTAAAAGGTTTGACATTATTAAAACAAGGACTAAGAACCTTTTCCCTTACATACTCCCCCTTTTTTATGATGGCAAACCGTGACATAATATTTCATATATCACGTACTTTGATAGACATCCTCCTCTTGATTTTATGCATTCTTTTGGAAAAAAAATTGCTATCATAATAAGTTGTGTTTCCATTGCTTCTCACCCTTTGACAACATCAAAAAGAGACAAAGACAAGGTCAACCAGAATCAGAATAAATTCATAAGCACGTAATCAACCACTTTGCAACGAATAACATCAACAACCATTCACATAAAATAAAGTTAATATAAGAAATATAATCATAAATAAGACACGGAACTAGAAAAAGAAATTTAGTACACTACATATCCAAATTTGTTCAACATAAGTTCCAAGATAAATAAACTAAACACAATAACATGCAAACATGAAGAAGATGAAATGCACTACATGGAAGAAAGCTAAATGAATCAATCTTCTAAGGTCTTCTCTCCCGTGACGGGTCATTTCTACTTCTATAAACAAAAGGGTGACGTCGAGGTCTGTCTTGTTCATAGAGGTAAATGAATTCAATGAAGTTTCGATTAAGAGTATTGAAAGATCCGGTGACTCGGTGAGAGAGCGATGATTGGAACCCGTAGTATCAATCTATTGCATAATTATGGAGGCAAATGAATTAAAATTGTCACTCTGGGTTTGAATCTCACCCCTTAAGGCTAAGTACTGTTCCTCTTGGAGAGTTGGAAAAGAGGAAAAGTTGTCACTTTGAATCTGAAGCTGACCCTACAAAGCCATAAATCTCTCCTCTTGAAGTGTGGAAATTTTTTGCTGATGAATTTGCATATTTCTCAATAGTTCCATTACTTCAGAATTATCAGATTGAACCTTGAGTAGCAAAGAGTCGACTCATGGGTCGACCTGTTGGGACTCGAAGTTTATGATTCACAAACATGAAATGCAACAATGGTCCTAATGATGAATGCATGTTAAATATGATTCCTAAGCAAGTTTACACATATTTCAAACATAGAAATGGATTAAGCTTAGACCAAACCATAAAATAAACACCAAGAAAGTTCATTATATAGAACAAGTACATACATATATAAATGATCAAGATAGTTCAAATAGATAGGAACGACATTACCTCCAATGATGATAAACGATGAATGCCCCCACATAGCTCGCACTTATCAATGTGATTAATCAAAGAATAGACAAGCATAAATATAAAGCAAGGGTCATATATAAATTTAAAAGAGATCCGAGATATCGAGAACACCAACTTCCCTACGGATGTGGAAGAAAGGTTCTTTTGCAAGTTCTTTTGTGAAAATATTGGCAAGTTGATTTTTGCTCTCAACGTGCTCGAAAACAACACCACCTTTCTCAACATGATTCCTAAGGAAGTGATGTAGAATTTCAATATGTTTAGTGCATGAACGTAGTATAGGATTTTTGGTTAGATTAATGGCGCTTGTATTGTCACATAAAATGGGAATACGTTCAAGTTGGACATTGAAGTCGAGTAATTGTTGTTTGAGCCATAAGATTTGGGCACAACAACTACCGGCTGCAACGTATTCTGCCTCGGATGTTGACAAAGCAATAGAAACTTACTTTTTGCTGTGCCAACTCACTAAGGAATTTGAATAAAAATGACAAGTACCACTAGTGCTTTTCCTATCTGATTTGCAACCAGCAAAGTCGGAATCATAGTCGCCAACCAAAGAACAATCACTTCCCTTAGAAAACCAAAACCCATACTTTGAATTACCACAAAGGTATCTAAGTATGCGCTTGACGACCTTTACGTGTGATTCTTTGGGACATGATTGATACCTAGCACACATACATACACTAAACATAATATTTGGACGAGATGCGGTAAGATAGAGGAGGGAACCTATCATACCTCTTTACCTGTTTATATCTATGGCCTTACCATTTTCATCCCGATCCATATTTACCGCAGTAGGCATTGAAGTGTTGATTACTTTGGAGTTTGCCATATCGAAGCGTTTGAGTAACTCATTGTAGTACTTCGTTTGGCTCACAAAAGTTCCTTCTCCAAGTTGCTTGATTTGAAGTCTGAGGAAGTAATATAACTATCCCATCATGCTCATTTCAAATTCTCCCTGCATCAACTTAGAGAATTCCTTGACCAAAATTATGTTAGTAGATCCAAAAATAATGTCATATACATAAACTTGAACTAAAATAGAGTGTTTTCCTTGTCGCTTAATAAAAAGGGTTGTATCAACCTTCCTTATTGAGAATCCTTGTTCTAGTAGAAACTTGCTAAGATGCTCATACCAAGCCCTAGGGGCTTGTTTGAGACCGTACAAAGCATGCTTAAGCTTATAAACATAGTTAGGATGCTCATAGTTTTCAAAACCGGGAGGTTGAGATACATAGACCTCTTAATTAATGTATCCATTTAGAAAATCACTCTTAACATCCATTTGAAATAATTTTAAGTTTTGAGAAAAAGCATAGGTAAGCAAAAGGCGTATAGCCTCGAGTCGGGCGATCAGAGCATAAGTCTCCTCATAGTCGATGCCTTCCTCTTGGTTATACCCTTGAGCAACAAGGCGAGCCTCGTTACGGGTTATAACTCCGTTTTCGTCTAACTTGTTCCTAAACACCCATTTAGTACCAATTACTCGATGGCCTCGCAGAAGGGGGGGGGGGACAAGATCTCACACCTCATTTCTCTTGAACTGATTAAGTTCCTCTTGCATTGCTAAAAACCAATGTTCATCGAGTAATGCGTCTTTGGAGTTTTTAGGCTCAATTTGAGAGACGAAAGCGAAATGATAACAAGAGTTACATATCCTTGACCGTGTGGTGACTCCCTTTGAGATATTCTCTAGAATATTATCGATGGGATGATCCTTAAAAGATTTACATTCCAAAGGAAGATCATTGTTATTAATTGGATGATCCTCCTCTTTCTTTTCAGATACATGATTCGGCTCCTCCTCAACTTTTTCTGGATTGGGTTTAGCACTCTTTTCTTCTTGATCTTTTCTTTTATTATGTTTTTCGAAGGAACACCTGCACAATCAACAAAAATACATTCTTTGACAATTTTCAAATAAGATTCATCAAAGGAAATATGCACGGATTCTTCAATGATACATAACCTTTTGTTGTATACCCTATATAATTTACTAGATTGAGAGTATCCGAGAAAGATACCTTCATTGACTTTTGAGTCAAATTTACCAAGGTTTTCTTTACCATTATTTAACACAAAGCATTTACATCCAAAGACATGAAGACGTGATACATTAGGTTTCCTTCCCTTTAACAATTCATAAGGAGTTTTGTTGAGAATAGGACGAATGAGTATCCTATTCAAGACATAACAAGCCGTATTTATGGCATCGGCCCAAAAATATTTAGGAAGGCCATTTTCATTGATCATAGTCTTTCCAAGCTATTCTAAAACTTGGTTTTTACGTTCTACTACTCTATTTTGTTATGGAGTTCTTGGAGCGGAAAAATTATGATCAATGCCATTTGTTTCATAAAATTCCTTAAAGAGGTGGTTTTCAAATTCACCTTCATGATCACTTCGGATAGTAATTATGCTAGTGTTTAATTTGTTTTGAGAAATCTTGGCAAACGTTTCAAAAAAAGTGTCACTTTTACTTGCTAAGAAAATGGTCCAACAAAATCTAGAGTAGTCATATACAATAACAAAACCATAGTAGTTTCCTCCTAGACTTTTAATTCTAGATGGCCCAAAAAGGTCCTTATGGAGAAGTTCAAGGGGTCTCGTTATAGAAACAATGTTTTTAGATTTAAAAGAGATCCTTGTTTCCTTTCCTATTTGGCACGCATCACATAAGTGATCTTTTGAAAATTTTATTTTGGGTAGACCAACTACTAAATCTTTTGCAACTACTTTATTTAGCAAGTCAAAGTTGACATGCGCTAATTGTCTATGTCAAAGCCAAAAGTCTTCACTTATGGAGACAAGACATTTAGCGCTAGTCAAAGATACTTCATTCAAGTCAAGCATGTATATGTTATTTACCCTCAGGCCCTTAAACACATCATTCTTTTTATCATTATGTCCAATAATGCAACAATCTTTTGAAAATGATACTTTATATCCTTTGTCACATAATTGGTGAATGCTAATAAGATTGTGCTTAAGGCCTTCAACTAAAAGGACGTCTTAGATAGTAGTAGAAGAGGGATTACCTACACTACCTTTTCCGAGTATAACTCCTTTGTTATTATCACCGTAGGTTACAAATCCTTTCTTCTTAGTCACAAAGTCAAAGAATAAGGAAATGTCATCCATCATATGTCTTGAGCATCCATTATCGAGAAACCATCTTCTCTCCGTAGCCTCAAGACATTCCACCTGCAAATTAAACAAGGGAAGGAGGTACCCAATTTTCATTGGGTCCTTGTGTGTGAGTTAAAATTTTATTGCATTTGGGAAACCATTGGAAAATGCCTTTAGGAACCAAAAATCTCCTAAATCGGCATTTAGCAATAGTGTGTCCCTTCTTGCAACAATATAGACAATTTAAGTTTGGATGAGAGTTGTTTTCGCTAACTTGATTTTTTGACCACATAAGTGTAATTTTGATAAGGATTATTGATATTACTTCTAAAATATGATCGATCAATAGCAAAGGTAACTTTAGGTTGTAAAGCCTTGTCTAATTTAGCTTGAAGAGTTCTAACCTCTCTTTGCCAAATGTGACAAGTTTCACATCCAGAACATCTAAACCAAAATCCCCTATCATCTTCATTTTTGCCTTTAGTAGTCTCTATCATAGATTTCTTAAGAGTTTCTAATTCCTTTTCGGAATCAGAAACCTTCTTTTCTAAATACCAGAAAATCTTCTTATTTGAGGCTAATCGCTTAAAAGCTTTCTTTTCCTCATTGTGTAGAGTACTAAAGGCTTTTTGCAAATCAAAATAAGACATTTTATCAACATGATCATATTTAGAATGACTTACATTCTTTTTCTTCTTTTGATGAGCCATAAGACAAAGATTGACCTTTTCTTCTTCATCACTTGAGTTACCATTGCTTAAGGGCTCACTATCGCTCTCCCATGCAATGTATGCTCTTATAACTTTGCTAGATTTCTTGTGACGTTTGTCTTTTCCTTTGTCTTTCTCCAACAATGGACAATCTGGCTTATAGTGACCGGCCTTTCCGCAATTGTAACATGAGCCTCTTAACTTAGTTATCTTACTTTCTTTTTGATTTGAGAATTTTGATTGTCTTCTATAGTTGACTAGATTTTTATCCAAATGTTGAACTTAATTCTTTATAAGGTATCCGTTATACCTCCTTATAAACAACCTCATGTCTTCATTCGAATCTTTATCATCATCACTTGATTCACTCTTACACGTATCATTGGTGCATGACTTAGAACTTGAAGCCTTTAAATCGATAGACTTCTTTTCGGTGTCCTTTGCTTTCTCCTTCTTTTCCTTCTTTTGGCTCTTTTCATGTTTCTCAAGGTTCATGAGCTCTTGCTCATGCTCTTGAAGCTTACTGAACAATGTTGTCATGTCCAATGTTCTTAGATCATTGGCTTCCTTAATCACGGTGACTTTTGGTTGTCATTCCCTGTTAAGACATCTTAAGATTTTGTTAGTAGCAACATCATTAGGGGTAGTTTTATCAAGAGCATTTAACCGATTGATTAGATGGGAAAATCGCTTTTTCATATCAGCAATGGTTTCACCATCCTTCATATGAAAAAGGTCAAATTCTTGAGTCAAAGTGTTGATTCTAGCTAGTTTGACATTATTGGTTCCCTCATGGGCAATTTGCAATGAGTCCCACATAGCTTTAGCACTAGTACAATGGGAAACCTTGTAATACTCATCAACACCTAAGGTGACGATGATCATATTCCTGGATTTCCAATCATAGATGTACTTTTTCTCATCCTCTTCATTCCACTGTGCTTCAGGTTTAGGTATAACAACGTCATCCGCATTGGTCACAGTTATTTCCATAGGACCATCTTGGATGATTTTCCATACCTTCCTATCAACAGAGTTGATATGAATACGTATACAATCTTTCCAATAACTGTAGTTGTCACAAGTGAAAATAGGCGCTCTATTGTATGCCCCTTTAGGACCGTTACCCATTTTCTAAAAAGTTATATGCGAAGCATTAGATGAACCGGTGCCCGTGATGCCACTTGTTAGATGATAATACTGATCTAGAAGAGGGGGGGGGGTGAATAGATCACGTACTTAAAAATTTAGCGCTTTTTAAAATTATTTTTAAAAGTTACGAAAGCTCCATAGATCATGATCGTCTAAACGATCCATTACTGGAAACATCGGATATGCGTGAAACCTAATGGAACGACTAAGATAAAGCTAATCAACAACAATCTTAATCAATCGTTCAAATACACAAATCCTTGACATAGCTACCACCAACGATGAATTAAAACAATGAGAAAACAAGCAAAATATTGATAAACTTGTGTGAAGTTAATTTTAGCAAACACTTGGTGTGCACACTACACCAAGTCTTAATTTCACTAGAATTGATTGTGCAGAATTTTCCTTAGTTACAACCAAAGTGATTGCAACAATTTATCAAACAACAATTAAGCGAGATGAAGTTACCAATTAGTTTCACGCAAGATTCAATTTATGCAAAAATTAAAGAGTTAGAGAAAGAGAGAACAACACCAATTTTTTTTAGGCAGTTCCTCTTTCGTCCTCGCTTCGGGTACGTATGCCCCCAATTCTAAAACTAGAATTGAGGTATTTATTATCAACTGCAAAGTTTATACAAGAGAAGAAATAATCACCACCAAGCAAACCTAAGTGTTGTTGTATATCCTATTCACTTCTCTCCCCTTGGTTCGAGTTGAACCAAGTGCTTCAAATGTTTCGAACAAACCTCCGATTGTAGCTACCTTATTGCAAGAACTCCAAGTTCTCCAAAACTCTAGCTCGACTGATTTCGATCGCGACACGCTTGAACCCAAACCTTTCTTCACAATCTGATTATCGTTACTCGTTCGAATGAACCCATCGTTCTTCAAACCTTTCACTCGGCTGAATCTATGAAGCAAAGATTTGGGAGAAAACCCCCAAATCTTGGAGGACAAAACCCTAAGATTTTATTCAAGAAAAACCCACTAAAAACCTCTATCCAAACCAAGATACACATTCTTATTTGGACGTTATCAGCACAACAATGCATTATGATCAACAAAAATTGTTACGTGTAGTTGTTGAAACATGCAATAAAGAATGAAGATGAAGAGGAACTTTAGTGTATATCTTTCTTTCACTTTTCTTGTTCAAAAAAAATGAAAATGAGACTCAAGAATATATATATGATGTATGGACCAAGTGAAAAACACAACAGAACTTTTAGCAAAAATACACAACAAAAAAATAAGTGAAATCAACGACCACTCGACTTATTCACACTGGGGACTCGACCTGTTCAGACCCGCAGCAACACAATTCAAATAAAATAGGTTATGAGTCGAACACAACAGGGTGATGAGTCGACTCATCTTTTTTTTCCAAAAATGAGTCGACCTATGAGTCGACCTGATCAGACACGTGAGTTACAAAGAAAATAGCATGCATGAATGAGTCGACCGCTCGAAAGCATGAGTCGACTCAAAGATTTTAAATGGTCAAAAATGAGTTTTTAAGATGTATTTTGGTCAATCCAAACCATTATCTTATGGAACTAAGGTACCAACAATGATCAAGTGCAATATTGACATATATGAGATGCTCCTATATTCATAGACACATTGAATTGATACTTTGAGCATGTTAAAGAATGAGTGCACTTTACGATATGATGACACCGTCCAAAGCACACAATATGAGCTACTAAAAGGTTTGACATCATTAAAACAAGGACTAAGAACTTTTGCCCTCACATCCCATCCCTCATGGTATTGTGTGAAGACTTAACCTTTTTTCCTTTTGTGAGAGCTAGTGACATACTTGTTGATTTATCCAAGTTGGAGCCCTTCTCATAGATGATGTCTTGGTTCATGCCTTCATGCTTGTGAGTAGATGGTTGAGTGTTCTCCAAAGAATGACTTAAACAATTTAATTCTCCACTAACATTTCACTAATATTACTCTATTATTGTCTTATCTTTAATGTCATTTACTTAATGCAATTTAAATTCTATTACCTTTATCATTCATTGCCATTTACATTTCATGCAAGATGTTTATGTTTCAGTCCTTTTCACTTTGCTCACTTGAGCCATATCTTTATGATTGATTTTGTTCTATTTGTGGTCTTAGGACCTTAAAATACCTAATAACAACAAAACCCTAAAAAATATGTTGATGGACTGTTGGACCTCTGCTTTTGACCTTGATCTTAACTTTTGGACTTAGAATATGCAACATCCCTATGCTTTGAAGAACTTGGCCAATGCCATTATTTGAGACCGAGTTATCTTGGCCAAAGCCATTTCATCTGATACAAGCCTTGATAGCCTCACTAGTTTATTTGTTACTTTGTCTATGTGCTTAAATTGTTATAATGTTCTTATTGTTTATATCTGATGATTATTTATATGAGTTTGCCACAAGGAATATTTCATTTGATACATTTAAAGACACTGAAGACTGCTTGCTTTTGGAATGTTTGCTTGGATGTTATGACTATCTTTATTTGATGCCTTGGTCTTCATATTAATTTCTTGGATGTTGCTTATGCTTGTTGCTTGCTCAATAGTCCAAAGGAAATGGGTTTCTATCTGACATTCTTGTCTTGTGGATTGCTTCCCATTGATCAGATCTTTTCAACTCTAAACTTTTAACTTTGTCTAGGATAGTCCCTTCATCTCTTCCTTTCTTTTTTAAATTTCCAAATCTCTCCCTCATTTTAAAACCTTTTTTGCTTGTGTTTTCAACTTAGACCTGTTTTAATGAGTAGAAACGTTGGCCTTATGCCATTGATTTTCAAAATATTTTCTTAATCAAACTTGTGAATAAACCTAATCATATTGACTTAACTTTCAAAAGACAAAAAGAACTAACAACCCCATCTAATCCTTTTGGACATTTTATGCCTTTTTTATTTTAAAATTTTGTAAAAGGAAGTATTTAGATTTGAGTTATCTTTGGTTGAGATATAATTCTCTCATTCCATGATATGTTTGATGGTAAGTCTTTCCATTTATTAGGGGTTAGTGGCATACTTGTTGATTGAATCCAAGTTAGAGCCCTCCCTCTTAAGTGTTGTAAAGCACTCATTGTCGGTGGATGTTTGGTTGAGTATTCTCCCTTTGATAACAAAAGATCTTTTAAACTTTTGTTAAAATCAATCCACCAATTTTTTTGAATTTTTTACCACAAACTACAGGGTTTTGATCCCTCATTTTTATGTTGGTACGTAGGCATAAGACCTAAGGTCTTGTCAAATATAAAAATATAATAATTGAATTCTTTTTGTCATCCCCCCAATCTATATTTTAGCAAACATCTTTTCAACTAAAACACTTGCATACAAAAAGGGCTTCCTAGGAGTACCTAGGACACTTTGGGTGCTAATACATTCCCTCTGTGTAATCAACCCCTTACCTGTAATATCTGACATTTTATTAATTTTGATTTGAAAACTTTTTATCTTTGGTTTTTGTTCTTACTTTTCCCCTTTCCTTTGGAAGCAATAAAAACACGGCGGCGACTCTGGTTTTATTGACGTTGGGTTTATCCATAGCTCGATGGTCACGAATACACCGCTACACTAACTAATATGAAGTATAACTTGATGAATGTTAATAAACTAGTGGAGAAAGGATAATCAGTGATCACGAAATATGATTCACTCAAATTGTATAATGCAAAGAGAAAGCTAATTTTGAAATAAGTACTAGCCAATAATATAACATTCAAGAACTTAATCAATGTAGTGATAGTTGCCTATCTTGCAACTATAGTTTAAAACAAGGAGAGAATTATATGGAACAAGAGGTATGAACATTTGAATTTCAATAATTGGTAATTGAGTAGGTTTTGTGAATACTAACCACCAAATTTGATCACATAGCGATGACAATTGAAAAAACAAAAGAATTGAGTGAAGTCAAGATTGAAGATCTGCAAAGCATTATTAAAGCTTATGAGCTAGATGTCATCAAAAGAAACAATAATAAAGAAAAAAAAATGCCTTATTGCTTAGTTCAAGAAGAACTAAGTTGATAAAAAGAATTGGAAAAAGAAATATGAGTAAAATAATTAGAAAGGGAAGGCCAAGCATGAACCTTGAATCCTCTTATAAAAGCCAAGGATAGAATAACAATAATCAAATCAAGAAGAAGTCATTTGGCTAGAATAAGGTTTAGTGTTATAATTGTGAGATTTTTGGGCAATATGCTAATGATTGTTGGTCTGGAAAAGGAAATAAGTCTCGAATAAGTGAAGAAGAAGTAAATACAACATAAAAAATCTCTCGTTATGTCTTTGAACCAATGTTGATGGTGACAACAACTGAAGATACTAAATATTTTATGATTTGGTACCTTGACAGAAGATGCTCAAATCATATGACAAGTAATAAGAAGCTACTGGCTGGATTTGATCATAGAAAAAGAGCCAAGGTTAATTTGCTTTACAATAACTAAATAGAAGCAAAATGCATGTGAAATGTACTTGTGCATTTGCAACATGACAAAAATAAAATGATATAAAAGGTGATATATGTTCCTAATATGGAGTGAAACTTGATGAATCTTGATCAATTAGTGGAGAAAGGATACTTAGTGATCATTGAAGATGATTAACTCAAATTGTATAATGCAAAGAGAAAACTAGTTTTGAAATCAGTACTGGCCAAGAATAGAGAATTCAAGAACTTTATCAATGTAGTGATGATTGACTATCTTTCAACTATAATTTTTTTTAAAAGGAGAGAATTATATGGAACAAGAGGTATGATCATTTGAATTTCAATAGGTTGGGTCAGTTTAGTCCAAAGAAGACGATGCTAGGAAGTACCTAGAATTATAGTTTCTGAGATTTATCACACAACATGCTTAGTAGGAAAACATTCAAGATTAACTTTCACTAATAACTTGAAAATAAGATAACTGAATGTGGATCATTCAGATATTTGTGGTCCATTTGATGTGCTATCCTTGGGTGTCCTCAAATTTTTCATAATTTTTTCAAATGAATTTTCTAAAATATTGTGGATATATCTGATATTGGCTAAAAGTGATGTCTTAAAAGTGTTAAAATGATTCAAGAGAGGCTACTAGAAAAATAAAGTGGGCAAAATGTTGAGTATCTTTAGAATAAATATAAGACATATGGGTGATCAAAGTAGACTTCCAAAGAGTTTGAAACCTATTGGAGCTGACATGGTATTATACATGAAGTCATAACACCATACACTTACAATACAATGACCTAGCTGAAAGAAGAAACAATAGCGTGATAAACATGGAAAAAAACATATTGAAGCAGAAAAGACTAATTCACAATTTTTGAGGAGAAGTAGTGACCAAAATTTCTTATATTTTGGATAAATATCCTACAAAGAGGTTGAAGAAGAAAATTTTGGAAAAAATTTGGTCAAGAAACGATGCCTCCCTTGAGAGTGTATATGTCATTGTGCTTCAAAAACATTCCTGACGTAAGAATAAATAAGCTAGAAGATATATGTGAGCTCGTTATCTTAGTTGGCTACCACAAGACTGGTGCAAGAGGTTGTACAATTATGTGTTAAATAAAATTGAGGTGATCAAATATATAAAAGTGGTGGGAGAAGAATCTTAGGATTGAAAGTAAAATGTTGTGTCCAATTCCATTTACTTAATTAACTCAGATGACAAGGGAAATGATGATGAGACTGCATACAAGGATGAATTTGGTGTGCGTGATGCATGTTCAAATGAAGAGCCTCAAATTAAAGTTAGACCTCAAAGAAATAGAAACTTGCTAAAAAGGCTAGAACACTTTGATGTAATACTGGATAGTGTCATTGATGATGATGGTGAACTGGTACATTATGCAATATTTGCAAATCATGAACCTGTTGATTTCAAAATAGCGTTGGTTTCAAGATATCATTGAAGAAACAAATGTGGAGAGATGTTATGCTTGAAAACTAAGATCCATAGATAAAAATAGAATTTGGAACCCTCCTAAGTTACCAACTAACAAGAAGGCCATTGATCTAAAGGGGTTGTAGAAGTTCAAACAAAATTCTAAAGGAAAAATTGTGAAGCATAAGAAAAAATTTATGGCAAAAAGGTTCCTGTAGAGAAAAATCCTAAACTACTATGAAATTTTCTCATTTGTGTCTTGACATGAGACAATTAGGTTAGTCACTGCCTTATTCCATCTAGATGTTAAGTAAAAAAAAATCTAAATGGACCATTATAAGAAACTATCTTTGTCAATCAACCCACATGTTTTGAGATTAAAAGCGAGGAAGACATGTTGTAGGCTCCACAAATATCTATATGACCTGAAACATGCACCAAGAGCACGAGACAAAAGAATGTAAAAGGTTTTTGTTCAAGAAGCCTCTAAAAAGGTGCAATGTTGAGCATGGTATGAATGTGAAAGACATTAAAGATAGACATATAGTGATCATATGCCTATGTGTAGATGATTTGTTGGTAATTGGTAGATGCAACATAAAAATTGAAAAATTAAAAAAAAAGTTTGAGTTTGAAATAACAGATCTGGATACAGGGCCGGTCTCGACTTTTTAGAGGCTCAAGACAAATAATAAAAATAGACCCTTAATAAAAAAAATACAATTTAAAAATATTCTTATATTCTCCAAATAAAAAGATTTTACTGCACTCACTTCTCTGTCAAATCGTTGTATTCGTCAACGTCGATATTAGCTATAACTACTTCCTCCTCCGACCTGAATACCGCGACAACCTTTTCATAAGTCTAAATAAATAATCAAAATAATATTATGATCAACCTCAATATAGTTAGTCACAAGTGAAAATTATCATACTTTGTAACATTTCTTGATAACATATCAAATACTAACATCAACGGAATAAAATTTAAAAACATTCAAAATGCTATGAAGAACATAATAGATGACTAACTATCATTGAAATATATAATGTATTAGTGACAATCTATAAGACATGAATAAAATTGAAAAACAACACGAGATGGTTAGATTATACTGCTAAGTATTCATAACGTTGACTCAAAATGTGTAAAAGCAAGTAATTGTTAAAAATGTGTATGAAATAATGAAATTAACAAAGAAAGAACGACCTTATGCTAAATATTCTTGAAAAAGAATACAAGAATCATTTATACATTCACATAAATATCTCATTCCATGTTTACCAACTAGCAAGAGCTTCAGCGGTATGCGCGCCATCAACATCATACACGACACCAACATCGTACACAATACTGACACGTCAACGATGATAATAATTTTAAAAAATAAATAAACTAAATGTAATCACACGTGTCACTATCCAGGACCGACCCAATCAATATGAAAACCATATTCTAATTTTAAAATGTATAAATTAAAAATAAATATAGTTTTAATAATTAAAATAATATATAAAAAATACAATTATATATTAACCAAATCAAGCAACAAAAAATTCAAAGTATTGTTTAAACTATAAAAAAATTCATACAACATAAAATTTTTAATTACTTAAAAATAGTCTTTCTCGAAATATCATTTTGAAGCAAATTGATCAATTAAGTTTTATATTTTAGTGTCTCCAAAAGATCATTAAACAATTAATAAATAAAATTACAAATAAAAAATAATAAATGAACATTTAACAATTACATAATATAAAGAATCAATAACTAAAAAATGAAAAAAATATTAAGTCTTCAATTCCATTCAATTTTTATATTTTCTATTCATCTTTAAATAGTTTAATCATTAACATTTATCATAATAGTAAAAAAAAATTATGCAACGATAATTAAAAAAATGGATGCAACATAGAAAAAATGAATTCAAGAGGATCGCACCCACAACCTTTACTATCTTATTACGTATAATGAAACCCCTTAATTTAGAGGCCCTAGACTAAGGGCCATCTTTGCCTTGCTCAAGGCCTTATCTACAATATTGTTTAGTTTTGGAGAATGAAATTTTTAGAAACATCATAGGTCTAATACTCCATCAAGGTCTAATACTCCATCGATCAATATGCAATTGAGATACCAAGGAAATTTGAGATACTTGAATGCAAAATTTGCAATGATACCGATCGAGGCAAGATCAATGATCATAGAAGTTGATAAATTTGTGGATCCTACAAAGTTCGCATAATTTATTGACTTGTTGATATACATCAATGAATTATCCATTATTACAAGAGGCTTGCTATGTTGACACTCAAATCTGACATCGAATTTTACACTATCCAAAATACATCATGCGCATGTGTATGTTTGTATCAAGAAAAAAGAAAAAAGGAAAAAATAATTATTAAACATAATGAAAAAACAAAACAGTATATTTATACGGTGTATGTGTCATCTATAGTGTAAGAATAATATTTCTGTTATTACAATTTGTTTCCTAAACCTTTGATGCCTAACAAGCTAAATGTATTAGGGTTTTCAGATGCTGGTGTTGTGATAAGGTGGATAGAAGGAACAAAATGATTATCTATTCAAGTTTTAATGATTATGTATTCAAGTTTTAAAGATCACTAATCTCTAGGTGTTTTAAAAAGAAATCTCATGAGTGATTTGAAAATCACCAGTAACATTGTAGTCAAATTGAGGATTGACAACAAATAAGTCATCTATTTAATAAGAAATCCTATTTATCATGGAAAGAGTAAACACATTGAAACAAAATTGATAACGAAATGATGTTCTATACAAGAGCAGATTTGCTTAAAAGTTTGTGGTCGAGTAAACACATTGAAACAAAATTGATAACGAAATGATGTTCTATACAAGAGCAGATTTGCTTAAAAGTTTGTGGTCAGTAATCTACTTTGCACTGTAGTAAACAAGTTAGAAGCCGGGGTGACGAACGGACATGCCCCGCCCCGTTTAGATCTGTCTTATAAATGTCTGCAAAAAAACAAAATAGAACAGAGGAGACATAGTTGAGGATGAGGATCTAAAAGCTTGGCCCGCCCCACAAAAAAATTAGGTGGATGGTCATTGCATATTTTAACCCTAAATAAATAGATTAAAGGCAGCGCCAGCAAAAAATGGAACGGGCGGAGTGGACGCATAAGAGGGTATGAGCCTAAAACCTTGACCCGACCTGCAAAAAGTACATGCAAAACGGACATGTCCGGCATACCAAATCCATTTTGCCATCCCTAATTAGAAGGTTGTTAGACACTATATAGAATCATTGCCTATACTTGTAATAACCACTTATCATTTCACAATCAATTTCATACCTTTTTCCCTCTCAAATCTTCTTCTATTTCTAAATGCTGCATCGGTAAGTAATTGGCTAAGTTGGTTCTCAATCCAACATACTTAGTTCAATTTTAATAAATAAATCTGGTAAACACATTTTCTTGATAGATTTTCACCATTGACTAAAACAAGATTATTCAAACATGAAATAGCATTATTTTGTACAAATCTGTTTTGCCTTGCATTTGTTCAGATTACACAACAAAACAATATAATTAAGTGTAAGTTGTACTAGAAATCAGGGTAGTTTCTAGTCATAGATCATACAACTCATACATACAATATAATCATATACAACTCCTGCTCATATCCTGGCACTGAGACAGCCATAAATCCATATGCTCTATGATCTTTTGCCTGACTTTGTGAACAGCATCAGGTGATGTGCAGTTCTTGTCATTGCCTAAAAAGAGATTTCACAACTTATAACGTTGGTTGATAATATAGTACATATCACAAGTAACTAACACAGTTGTATGCGGATAGGATGAAAACCATGTAAACATCGGTCACACAATTTCTGTTACTTTATTCCTTTATATATTTTTCTCCTTAACCAACAGGTTCTTAGGAGAAAGAGACTCTCTTAAATTTAGAGTTCATCCGAGAGGTAAGTAAAATCTAGTAAAAGATTGTTACAGCCAGAGTTCGAACTTGGATACTCCTTATCGATTTGACTTTCGTTGAAGCTTATTTGCTACTTGAGGTTAATCACTTAGTTTCTTCTTTAATGTTCTCCCATTATTATTATTATTGAAACATTTTCTTCTTTTAGATAACATGAGATTTATTTGTTGATGCGTGTGTGAAGAAATCTCGGTGACCACACAGATGAAAAGTGATAACAGCACAAAGTTAAATCCTATAAGTTGCAGGTACAAGATTGTCTGCCTAAAACATATGACGATGACAGTAATTATTAGAGAGCTAAATCAGACAAACCTTCAATATTAAAGGGACTTTGAGGGCAACCTCGCATGTCTGTTCCATGGCCACAATTATGACAAGTGATGGTGTAGGAAGGCACTGAAAGCACAGTAATGAGAAAACAGTACTCAGCAAATGTTACGAGAAAACAGTAAATGTGATTGTTATGCGAGTAAAGAGTATTATTGCCCAACTTGGTTAAAGTAAATTCTAACTCACTATCGGGTGATGAAATTTGTTTAGATGCACGACGCCAAGGATCTTGTGAACCATTTGTGAATACTATTTTGGAACCTGTCCATGCATGTTAAATTAGGATACATGAAATGAAGTTGAATTTCAAAATGACAATATAAATAGTATATTCACAATAGAATCATAGAATAATGTAAAATGAGCAGTGTCCAGCCAAATTGGGCTATTGCGCGATAGGCTAGAAATATGACCTTAAAATAAGCCATGTCAAAGTTTTTAATCAAAAGTCATAAAGTTTCGAGTTGGTTTTGTGGGGTTGAATCATGCCTTCTAACTAATAAGTGCTACTTAGGTCATATCGCTAGTTGAGGCGAGACTCAACAAATCAAAATGAAGAAACCAAAAAGAAACATAAAACTCAACAAGCTTCTAACCAGCAATTTTTGTGCCTCCATAGTATAAATTAGTTGCATCAACATCAGGATATATGCCCTTTCCAAAGACATTTTTGCAAAGGTCCAAATGGTATCTGCATGGAAAAAATGTGCAAAAACTAGAAACATTAAAACAAAAGGTTAACTCGGCTATACAAAAGATGCGGAAAGGAACGTTGTCAAGAAAGAAGTATATGAATGATGCCAATTAGGATATTGCCTCGTGTCAACTTTGTGGGAGCGTATACTGTCATTTGAAGGAGCCACCTGAAAGTATGCAACTTCAGTACAAACTTGAAACCACCATAGTCTATCAGCACTGTTTTCAGTGATAGCAGTGTTCTTCAAGTTCTGTTGGTTATAACTTTGTGTACTACCTTCAGATTTAAGGAAAAAATCTTTGATAAATTTGGCATAAGCTTCCTGCATAGTGAGTTATATATATACCAACTTAGAGCTATATGATAAGATACAAAATTACATGATTATATTGTATGACAAAAGAATAATATTACTCTCACGCACGCAAAGCAGAGAAGAAAAAAAACGAAAAAAGCAAGTTTATTCAGGGTTGAGTGGTTTCAAAATGTTTTGGCAAAAGTAGCTAACTTGAAAAGCATACCACCAAATCATCTCCGTGCTTCTTTGCTTCAACAAGAGGCTTGCATAATATATCCGGATTTCCATATTGAAACTGAAACATTCACAGAAATCGACAAAAAGAAGAAAGACATGATAAAGTTTGAATGGATGATATTGGAAGAATGAATTAATAAAGAAACAGCACAGTCATATCAATTACCGCTGTAACAGCAGCATCAGCCATGAAATACAAGAAGTCTCCATCATTTTCAAGCTGCAAAACCAGGAGAAGGTCGAACATGAGAATCATAGAAGAAAATGTAGCTGGAACTCGGGAGTGTGATTTGTTTCTGGCTTAACAGAAAGGAACAATCATACATTAGCTGCATTAAAAGAAGCCTTCAGTGCCTTTCCATTAGTTGCTAGTTTTTGTTCGATAAGTCGAGTGGTTTCTTGTAACACTGCCTTACATTCAACGCCTGCTGACTCACCAATCTGCATATTCAAGAGAGAAATCTAAACTTCGACACTATAAAAATAGGGAAATTCGGAAAATGCACAACATCAAGGACACAAAAATGATGGCCGAGAAGAATAAATCGCTATCTTCACCTGCTGATCAAATTCTGGGAAGTTGTAAACAGCAAGAACAACTGCAGAACTTGCAATACTTCCACATGTTAAATGGGGAAACTTAAGACGGAACCATGCACTGAGTGCTCCAGGATACGAGACGCCGAAAACAAACCATGGATTATCGGTTTTTGTTCTATTAAGCCTCGCATTTAATGATTCCTACAAGAATATACTGCCAGTTATGACAACTAACAACATCTTATGACAAGTTTCCTTTCATTGCATCTATTTCTGCCATGTTATCATGAACCAGGAATGTAACTTACCTGATAACTCTGTCGAAAAACAGCCAAATCAAAAAGTGCTTGCTTGGATGAAAGATATCTCAAATTTTCTGTTGCCAGAGTTCTAAATGGCGAACTCTTGCCGTAATAGCGATGCTCAAGAGAAACCACAGCTGCTCCAAACTTGTTTGCCAGAACCTATAAATGTTAACAATATACATTGAGCAACAAGAAAGACGAAAAGGGTATGAATGATAATAGAAAATTGGAGCAAGAATAGCAAAAAGTTACACTAATGTAGTCATTTTTTATCCCATCGCAAGAATATTCACCACATATGACCAAAAAAACAGGTCCATCTGGAATCCTAAAAAAGTCAAGGAACTGATAGTAACGCTGCTGAAATTTGCGATGATCCTGCAGACGGGATTTGATAAGGAAAATTGGAGAAATGAAATTGATTGTTTATTGAGAAGAGATGAAAAGAGTACATAGGGAGAGTAGTGGTCGAGGGTCTGAGAAAACCAGAGCTCTTCCTTGGTCAGATAATTGTTGTTGTTTCCAATTCTACTTGCAGATTCAGAGAAGCGATGTAGTTGTGAAGAAGGTGTTGCCGCCGCCGGATAGAACAAGAATAACAGAAACACCGATAAACACGACCACATCCTCATCATCGGCCAACACTGTTTTTTAACATTCTATATGCACCGTTTTACTTAGTTCAATGTGATGTATGAGGTACATTAGAGTTTCTTAAGAGTGATTTAGATATTTTCTTTAGATGATTATATTCGTTATTGTTTCGTTTATTATTTTGATATGTATTATATCTTTCGTGCTATGGTTAAAATTCAACTTAATTGTTATAAAGTGTTTCTATTATAATTTAGGTGGTGAATATACGTCTAATAAATTCTCTGAAGTGCTTGTTTTTCATGGTACAATTCATCAAATATCTTATACTGATACTCATTATTTAGAATGAAGTTGTTGAAAGGAAACACTATCACATTATTGAGATTGTTCATTCCCTTTTGTTGTCTGGTTCGGTTCCTAGTGAATTTTGGGGTGAAGCAGTTCTTACTGATGTTCATGTTATTCGTCAGACACATCAGGGTTGTCTCTCTTTAAAAAATTGTACAACTCTATTCTTGATTATTCCTCTTTGAAAGGGTTTTTTTTCTATTTGTTTTGTTCTTCTCCCACATGTAGAACGTAGTAAGTTGTCTTCTCGTTCTGCTATATGTGTTTTTCTTGGTTATGACGATGGTCAAAAGAGTTATCGTTGTTATGATCCTAGTACAAAGAAATTGTATGTTTCTCGTCATGTTGTTTACCTTGAACAC
The DNA here is from genome assembly GCF_024323335.1 of Lathyrus oleraceus. Taxonomy (NCBI): domain Eukaryota; kingdom Viridiplantae; phylum Streptophyta; class Magnoliopsida; order Fabales; family Fabaceae; genus Lathyrus; species Lathyrus oleraceus. Next base: position 442,940,968 of record NC_066580.1, on the reverse strand, counting down.
ATTCCTTTTTACTCTCTTTCTTCAGATTCTCATATTACTAGCAGTTCAAAACTCATCCATGTTGATCCTTTTGGTCATAATGATAATATTTCAAGTGATTGTAATTTTGAGAATTGCAGGACTGATACTACTGCTACTCCAGATACTGACATCCCACTTGCCCCCACGAATATCCAAGAAACTCCTGCGATTGTTGATCCTCCACGTCCTCGTTATCCCTCCCGTCACCATAAGTATACTAAATTGTCTAATTTTGTCTATTCCACTTACTCTACTTCTTTTGCTTCTTTTCTAACCTTTATCCTTCTTCCTACAAATAGGCTATTCTTGACCCCCTTTGGCAGCAGGCTATGACAAAAGATCTTTATGTTTTGCATAAAACAGATACTTAGGAATTAGTACCTCTTCCTCTTGGAAAATGTGTTATTGGATCTCGTTAGACATACAAGATTAAAACTAAGTCGGATGGGTCACTTGAGCGCTACAAAGCACGCCTTGTTGCTAAGGAATTCTCTCAATAATATGGTACGGATTATGAAGAAACTTTTGTTCATGTTGCTAAGATGACTACTATTCACACCCTTATTGAAGTTGCATATGTTCGTCAATGGAATATTTCCCAAATAGATGTTAAAAATACATTTCTAAATGGTGATCTTCAAGAAGAAATTTATATGGTACCCCCACAAGGTGTTTTTCATCATCAAGGGGAAGTGTGTCAGTTGAAGAAAGGACTATATGGTCTGAAACAAGCTCCATGAGTTTGGTTTGAGAAGTTTACCACTATGATTACATCTATTGGCTTTCGTTCTAGTGGTCATGGTTCTGATTTGTTTGTCAAGACCACTTATCATGGTTGTATTTTACTCTCATTATATATTGATGATATGATTATTACAAGTGATGATATGGATGAAATTAATGATTTGAAATTACAATTAGTCAAACAGTTTGAGATGAAGGACTTAGGCACTCTTCGTTACTTCTTAGACATTGAAGTTGTCTACTCTCCTAGAGGGTATCTTCTCTCTCAGTCCAAGTATATTGCCAATATTCTTAAAGAGACTCGTCTCTCTAATAATAAAGTAGCAGATAATCCTCTTGAGTTAAACGTGAAATATGTTTCATATGATGGTGTTCCTTTTCCAGATCCCACATTATATCGTACTTTGGTTGGCATCCTGGTGTACCTTACGATTACTAAACTGGATATTGCTTATGTTATTCTTGTTGTTAGTCAGTTTGTTGTCTCTCATACTACAATGCATTAGGCAGTTGTTCTTCTCATATGTCATTATCTTCGAGGAACCCAGTTTCAGAGCCTTCTTTTTCCCTCATCGCCCTCATTGGAACTACGTGTTTATTCTGATATTGATTGGGTTGGAGACCCCACAAATTGTAAGTCTACTACAACGTTTTGTATCTTTCTTGAACACTGTCTTATTTCTTTGAAGAGTAAGAAACAAGATATTGTCTCTCGTTCATCTACGGAAGCCGAGTATCATGTTGTGGCATCCACCGCTACTAAAATAGTCTGGTTGTGTTGGTTACTTTCTGATATGGGTGTCATTCTTTCTGAATCGACTCTCATGTATTGTGATAACAAGATTGCCACTCAAATTATCCATAACTAGGTCTTTCATGAACATATCAAACATATTGAGATTGATTGTCACTTCACTCGTCATCATCTTCAGCAAGGAACAATTACTCCATTGTTTGTCTCATCCTTTTTACAGATTGATGATTTGTTTACAAAGACGTATTCCATTAAATGTTTTCATTTTTTGATTGAAAAACTCCCAGTGCTTCCTACTAATGCATCTTGAGTTTGATGGGAAATGTTAGATATTATTATTATTATTATTATTATTATTGTTGTTATTATTATTATTATTATTATTATTATTATTATTATTATTATTATTATTATTATTATTTTATTATATCTTTGTAAGGGTAGTTTGGTATTTCCTAGCATATAGTATTTATACCCTAGTGTAAACCTTATTCTCTAGATATTTTGCTCATTCTATTTAAACCCTAAGTCAAAAGTCTTTTTCCTTCTCTATAATTTTATATGTTCACTGTTGTTAACAACACCCTCTTTCATCACCATCACCCTTCCCGTTGTTACCATTCACTCCTAAATTTAATCACCTTTAGTTATGGTTAATAAGAGAGGTTTGTCCTCTATGCCGAAAGGTATCAGAGGTAGCAGTGATGCTGACGTCCTAACGAAGATGCATGCCGCCATGAACGAATTACTCTGCCATAAACATATGTAGGAAGACGATATCCACAACATTAGACAACACTAATATGACTCCAACCCCCATGAGGAGATGGAGTTGTTGGACCCTAAGCCCCCCTTAGACGAGATATGAGGGGTGCTTGTCCCAAAGGGTTTTAAACCCCCTCATTGGCCATGTTTGATGGGTGCAATGATCCTTACGAACACGTTGCCTCAATTAATACACAGATGACCATCATATGAGCACCTGACTCCCTGAAATGCAAGCTATTTTTTGGCACTTTTAGGGACACCGTCCTTAGACGGTATATGGGTTTACCCCGTGCTTCTATCAACAACTTTGACGAACTGGTAACGAAACTAGTACACCAGTTCTCCGTCATCCGCCACAAGAAGATGTCAACTACCACTTTGTTTAATATACGCCAGAATCCATTGGAGTCGCTGAGGGACTATATCGCCCTCTTCAAAGAAGCCACCATCAGGATCGTCCCTCCAAACCAAAAAATGTTTGTGGTGGTGTTCCAAAATGGACTTAAGGCGGGACACTTCACCGAGTCCCTCGCACAGAAGCCAACATTGTCGTTGGCAGAAGTGGTCACTATAGATGAGTGTTACATAAAGGGCGAGGAAAGGAACACTGAAAATAAGGTACGCGGTGTAAAAGAGCTTGTTCATAACACCGATAGCTCACACCAACAGAGGAAGAAAAACTATACCTCACTCGTAAAGTAAAAGTCAACATTCAAAAGGGAAGGTAAGGGGACACATAGGGTTTTAAACCCCATCATTGGCCATGTTTGATGGATGCATCGATCCTTCTGAACATGTTGCCTCCATCAATACACAGATGATCATCATATGAGCATCTGACTCCCTGAAATGCAAGTTGTTTTTTGGCACTTTTAGGGACGTCGCCCTTAGGTGGTATATGGGTTTACCTTGTGCTTCTATTCACAACTTTCAGGAACTGGTAAAGAAACTGGTACACCAGTTCGCCGTCATCCGCCATTGGAAGATGTCCATTACCAATCTGTTTAATATATGCCAGGGTCCATCGGAGTCGCTGAGGGGCTATCTCGCACGCTTCAATGAAGCCACCATCTGGGTCGTCCCTCCAAACCAGGAAATGTTTGTAGTGGTGTTCCAAAATAGACTTAAGGCGGGATGAGTCCCTCGCCCAGAAGCCAACGTTATCGTTGGCAGAAGTGGTCATTATAGATGAGTGCTACATAAAGGGCGAGGAAAGAAACACTGAAAAGAAGGAACACGATGTCAAAAAGATTGTTCCCAACACCGATAACTCACACCAACAGAGGAAGAACAACTATACCTCGCTCGTAAAGGACAAGTCAACATTCAAAAGGGTAGGTAAGGCAATACATAATTTCACACCTTTGAACACTCACCATGAGCAAATCTGACATGAGGTACCCCACATGCATAATATCCCTACGCCGCTTTCCCCTAAGGAGAATGTTATGGGTTATGAACCAAGAAGATGGTGCAAGTCCCACATGGTAAAGGACATCACATCGATGACTACTATCAGGTCAAGAAGGAAATTGAAAGACTAATACACCTCATGAAATATGTTAAGGGCGAATCCTCTCGTTCGTCAGGAAAATCTAGCTCGCATGGAAGAGACAATGTTGGGAGCCCCAGATCCAACAAAGCCAAAGAATCAAATTAGGGTGAGGGCACCAAATCCATGCGTCACACGCTCAACAATATAGCAGGAAGGTTCGTCGGAGGCGGGGAAACTAGCTTCGCCAGAAAAAGGTACACTCGTCAGATCTTAAGTGTATAAAATGTCCATGAGGTAAATATTGAAGGTGAGCACCAAACACCAGGAGCCACAATCGTCTTCTCTGAGAAATATGCACCTGGCATCCACCTATGGTCATTGTATTCAAATGCGAAAACTAGGAGATTAAAAGATTTCTCATCGACCAAGGGAGCTCTGCAGACAAATTATACTGGGAGGCGTTTAAAAGACTTCACATCCACCCAAAAGACCTAAAGCCCTTTAGAGGATCACTGATTGGATTCTCAGGAGAACATGTACGGTTAAGGGGATATATCACTTTGAGTATTACCTTTGGAGAAAAAGATCAAGCTAAGGGAATAAAGGTTAGGTATCTTGTTATCGATTCCCCATTTCATATAATATGATTATAGGGCGACCAACCTTTAATCGGTTAGGCGCCTCCTTGTGTACTCTATATTTATGCATGAAGTACTCGTTTCCTAATGGACGAGTAGGGGTAGTCCAAGGAGATCAGGAGATTTCCAAAAAAAATTAGGCATAAAGCCTTAGGTTAAAGAGGATCCACACTAAAGGCGGGAAGGCTAGAAAGGTAAGCTCAGGAATAAAGCCACCAGAGGAATTCCAAAAATGCAAGGGAACCTCCTCCCCGACCTCTGAGGAGACTGAAGGCTGAAAATTCAGGAGATATACCCCCTGAAGACGTCAGCATAGCTGCCATTTTGTTTCTTTAATATTGTTTGATTGTTTTATTTTTATGGGCGAGTATTATATCTCATCCACTTGTAAAAAATATGTTACTTTATGGGGTTCACTATTTTCCCTTTTTACGCTCTTACAAGAGATGAGGGTTTTTAATGAGGCATTTCACTTTTCATTATGTAAGTCTATATGTTTGACTATACAGATCTCTACAGGAAACTTAAGAGTGCAAGATAAAATTGCTCAATGAGGCGATAAATCGCTGGATCCTTAAGTGGGATACTTTCCGCCCATGAGGCGATCAATCGTTGGATCCTTGTCGCCCAAGACACAATCTATTGTTGGATCCTTAAGTGAGATTCTTTCCGCTCAAAAGGCGATCAATTATTAGATCCTTAAGTGGGATCCTTATTGGTGTAAGTCCTAAAGGGTAATAGTTTTATTAGAGCTTGGTACTTGTATCAAATTATTTATTAATAATTAAAAAGACATTTCTTTATGTTTGTTTTTCCAAAATAATAAAGCCCATAGAATAACTAGTTTGTTTAATGAAATGTTAAGTGTGACTTAATTATGAGATCACATTAAACATAAGAACATTATTCTTAAAGTCTTAGTAGTCGACCTTTATTGTGAAGTGGGATAACATTAAAGCATTGAAACTATTATGTGAATAGACTGATGATCACTTCTCATGAATCATGGATAACAAGTTATCAAGTCTTCACATAAGTATGAATATTATGAGTAATATTTATACAAGATTGACCCGCTATGAGAATACTACATATAGTATTATGCAAAGTGTAATAAGTTATTGTCATAGTGATAATGGTGTATACCATCCTTCTATCTGAAACCACTATGAATCCTAAATATTGAGTCGAGTACATTATTATTGATCAAATGTTGTTTGTAACTAGATGGTCATAAAGACAGTTGATGGATACTACACAAAGCATAACGAGGGACATGAGTGACCTAGATGGAATTTACCTATCGTGCATAACAATATAAATGTCTAAGAACCCAATATTGAACTAGACAAGGATGACACAGTATATTTCTTGTGTTCAATATAGACACAAGGGTAAAAGGATAATTATACACACAAACATTATCACCGAAAGGTTTTGTCAGATCACATGACACTTATGTGACTCGGATAACAGTGATGTGTTGCTAGATACCACTTACTGTTTATTCTATATATTAAATATATGATTTAATATAATTGTCAACGTCACGAGAATTTACAAGGTCACACGCATAAGGACAGATTGATGAGAATAAAATAAAATAAAAAATACCATAAAATATGATGTAGTTGAGAGAATTATGAAACACTGTAAAGTACACTGTACTTAAGTGGAATATGTAACACTGTATAACATAATAATAATAATAATAATAATAATAATAATAATAATAATAGTTATTATTATTAAAATAATAATTGTTATTAAATATAATAATAATAATAATAATAATAATAATAATAATAATAATCTGTTTATTATAATAAAAGTTATTATAATAATATATTATTATTATACAATATATTAAATATATGATTTATTATAATTATCAACGTCACGAGAACCTACAAAATCATATAATGAAGAGAGATAAAATAAATAAAAAACACCATAAAATAAGATGTATTTGAGAGAATGGTGGAACACCGCGAGATACATTGTACTTAAATGAAATATGTATCATCGTATAGCGTAATAATAATAGTTATTATTATTATTATTAAAATAATAATAATAATAATTAATAATAATAATAATAATAATAATAATAAAAATAAAAATAAAAGTTTGTTTATTATGATAAAAGTTATAATAATAATAATAATAATAATAATAATATATTATTATTATTATTATTATTATTATTATTATTATATATAGTACACTTAAGTTGCGATTTTTCAGCTTATTGCACACACAAATGATTCTATAAATAAAACTCTTGTGTAGAAGCTTTTACACTTGATGAAATTAGGTTTGTGAAACCTCGTTGTAATCTCTCTCTCTCTCTCTCTCTCTCTCTCTCTCTCTCAAAGTCTTCATTTAAAGCGGCTAGCACTAAGATTTAAGGCACTATGTTCGTGTGGACTGAGTAAAAAAGTTGATCATCGTTCGTCGCTTGTGATCATTCATTAGATTCTACATCAAAGGGTTTAATCGCCAAGAGAGATAGTTGTTTCTATTAATCATAATGATTATTCATAAACATCGACTTAAGAGAAATTTTTGTTTTCCGTGGTATCAGAGCCACTTACGAAACCATGTATCAGATAATTGGTTTTTTTTTTGTAATTTGTGTATTAACTCGATTAAAACACATAATGAATCAAATAAAAGAGAAATTAAATATTGGAATCATGTTTGTATAATTTGGATTGATCGTTGTTGACTAATCATTCACCATTTCTGCTATAATTATTATTATTTTAACAAGTAAAAGTATGCGAGTTATTTGCATTTCCATATAGTTTGAGTGATTTATATGTCAGTTTCTTTAATTTCGTATTTGTCCATGTTTTAAGTATTCCCAATATTTTTGATCTTCTTGGGAAGGTTAACATGTTTTGTAGACTGGAGGAAGTAAAAAAAATGGTCAAAAAAGGAACGCGACGATTTTTCAGAAGGATTCGCAAAGTCAATTTTTCAGCATGTTGCACATCATGACAAATATATCATATTTTGATCATATCTAGAGTGTCGTAACTCGGAATGACGTAGGGCTGACAGAAAATGAAAGCTAACATCAAGGATTGTAACTTTCATGAAGACACCAAAGTCTAATTCAAAATTCTTATACGCGTATCAGCTGTCCCATATGCGTATCAGATATGAAAATAGGGTATCTCTCCCCATATGCGTATGGTCTGCTCCCATATGCCTATGATATGCCACATATGCCCCCATACGCGTATGGCACCCTCCATACGCGTATGGTGACCCAAAATCACAAAAAAAAAGTTTGACGTATTTAAAGTCAGAAAGTAATTTTTTGAGGTTTGGATTTTATTTTTGACGACAAAAGACGGTGTAGGAGTTGAAGAACACAGTGTAAGCAAGGTGGAGCATAATCTTCAAGGATTTTCACCATTGAAGACATCTTCATCTTGATTATTTGTAATGTTTCTTTTTATTAATATGAGTAGCTACCTTAGTGCTAGGGATGAGTACCTGGGATTGATTCTGTTGATAATTCTGATTTGAATTTTGTATTGAATTATCATTTATTTTCTAATAGATTTATTTATTTTATGAGTTTAATGATTTCTCTCTCGGATAAATTGAGGATAATTTACGGTTATCTGTTACGCAGGACTGTCAACAATAAAACTTGATGGAAATATTATATCTTAGATATCACTTAGGACTATAGATACCATTTATAAACCTATATGTTTTGATAGACTAAAATATATGTTCTTGATAATTGAATGATTAAATTCATCTATAATTCACTACACACATATGAGTTAGTTTGAATGTTTAAAGGTTTACTCACTAAGGACTTAGGAGTAGATACACTTGAGAATGGTAATCAGTGTCATCTTAATGATAGACTCTGATGCCACCTTAAGAATGTGTGGTTGAGTCTAACTCAACCCTACAAAACTGGTTTGTAAAGTGAGGATTGTCCCCATTTATAAACACATGTTCATGTCATATATTGTTCGATGTGCGACTCTTAACACCCCCTCACACGCCTAAGATTTCGGTCTGGAGAATGGAACTGAATGATGGATGACCTAATGGATCTTAAACGATGCTATGATACCATGTTAAAAAATGTGATTGGCCTAACTCAACCTTATAAAGCCGACTTGTAAGATGAAGATTTTCCCCACTTATAAGGACATGCTCAGATCATATATTATCTCATATGGGACTCCTAATACTAAACACACAGTAATATGTGTTGAGTATGCATGTTGTATAATAATTTAAGATTAGTAAAATGATATGGAATAATAATAAATTAAGATGATTTATTATAAGGATGTGCAGTGATACAAACTAGTGTTTTTTTTTCTTTTAGTTGTGTATGTACACAGTTTCAATGGAGTTTATTTCAGTTTTGATTTTCTTTCTTCATTGAAATGATAATTTATATCCATAAATATTTTGTTTGCTAATATGTTTTGGTTGCTGGTTATTCTTGCTGCTTGCTGCTGGTATTGGTGTGAACATTCCTAATGTGCACAATAATATACCTCTTTATGGGGAAGGAAAGTTAATTGGAGTTAAATGTGGAATAATTATAATATTATTACTATTTAAGTTGTAGTGATTGAAGTTAGATGTGTTGGAATGTGAGTTTACCAGTTTGGTGAGTGTTTAAGTTTATTTGTATGTTTTGAGTGTTTAACAGTTGGGTGAGTTTAACCGTTGTAGTGTTTAAATGTATTTGAGTTAAATTTATTTGACCTTACTTTGTAATAAGTTGTTTTTGGTGTTGTGTTATGGAGTGAAACTTCCTTTATCTTTGTGTAATTATTATGTAGGGATGATTTTACATATTGATTTGATTAGTTTCTTTGTGTAATTATTATGTAGGGATGATTTTAGATATTGATTTGATTAGTTTTGATGGAAGTAAGATCAAATTCTAAAAATGCTGAGGTGTTATTGAGTTGATTTTAGTTTTGGTTTTAATGAAAGTAAGGTTGATTCGATACAATAATTAATCAGGAGTTTATATTAGGTAAAAATGTAAATTTTTTAAAAAATACTTTTGGATTTTAAAAATTAGACGGAAATGAACCACTCAAGTTTATCCACAGTTCGGATTGGATGATATTTTTGAATCCGAACCCGCCCAACCCGATCCAATGTCCAAACAGTATATTTACCTTGATGTAATCGTAATAGCCAAGATTATAACAACATTTTTATAACTAAGAAATTAAATTAAAGAGAGAAGACTAACTTAATGATTAAATCTATGATTTATCTAAAGTTGATTAAAGTATTACTTCACTGATTTTAAACAAACAAAAAAAATTGTATTAAAAAAATTCATGTAATTTCTTTTTTCAAAATATATCAACTCTTTAAACATTTTTTTTTATAAACTTGAGACCATGACAAGTTACTCGCAATATCAATTTCAACAAGAAAGCAATGTGGAGTCTTGAGAAAGAACGTAAGTCCTGCAGAGACATCACGCAAACCTCATGCATACCACAAAAAGAAACATACATTGAATTTATACAGTAAATGCACCCTAATATCGTTATCAATCTTAATCAGGATAGTTTATTTTATACTAATAATTTGACAATGTCTTCTTTCGACAACAAAAATGTTAGCTTAAATATTACTTGGCTATCTTTTTCCTTCTAAATCTAGTAGCTTAGATTTTTTTATTGAAATATCAAAGTGTTTTCTTATAATTTTAATAATTTCCTTTTCAATACTTTTCAAAGTAATACTTTGAGAATTTTCCGTAATTTTAAAATATTTACGGTGTTGAAAAGGGACACAAATGCTGATAGTCAAGGAATTATTTGGTTACTTATACAATATAAAAAGACTTTGACTCTTTATACATATTACTTCCTCTTTCCTAAAATAACTTACTCATAAGAAAAAAGAAAAAAAAGTATAAAAAACAATAATAGTACTTTTATTAAAGACAAATAAGTCTAAGGGTACATTTCTTCCTTTTTGTATTGTTTGAAATGATCTCTTAATGAAATTTAAAATGGTTGCTTTTGAACAATAAGAGATGATAGATATATATAATTTTGGAGTGATAAATGGAACGATAATGATTGTTGATGATTTGCATCTTCTTGATTATGTATGAGTCAGCTTGTTTGCCAAGGTTTGTAATTTCATACACAATGGTTCCTAAGGTGTTTTTAAGGTGTTTTTATTTGCTTCTTCTATAAGGTGTTTTTAATCAGGTTTTTAATGAGGAAGTTTTTTGTTTTCTTTTTCTTTCTTGGGTTAAAACTTAGTTGCCCTACACTTTTATTATTATTATTGAGGTGTGTTAGAAGTCTTCTCCCAATATTTGATATTACGTAGTGGAACGAAAAATACTACTAGGTTAAAGATGGTCATCGTGAAATTTTTTACCGTTGAAATTTTTTAATATATAACTAACACCTAATAATATAATTTAGATTATAAATGGATGAAAAATGAGAATAAAAACCAGTGAGAGTGAAAATACCTTTTAGGAGAAATCTAATACTCTAATCTTCACCTTGACGACAAACGATGGAGGGTTTACACATGATAAATAATAAATAATAAAAAAGTCCAAAATAGTGTTAAACTACTTTTTTTCAATTTTACATTAACTAATTTACTTTAGTAGTAATAATATAAAACAAAAAAAAAATAGTTTATACCGTTGAAATTTATATATATAACTAACACCTAATATAGACTCTTACAAAACACCCTTCAATCAAAAGTGATCCATCGAACGACCTCACATAAAACATCAGGCTGGAGACATAATGTAAACAGGAAGTGCAACCAGAAGGAAAACACAATCGAAGAAATTCGCTGACAATAACACTAAAACCACAACAGCACGACCAAGACAAGCGCCCGTTTTTCTATCATACACCTCAATAACAGACAAATAATCCATAACGTTAACTTGTGAATTATATCTAAGATCTTCATTATAAATATAAACCACCAAGCACTTCACAAACAACACCAAAAGCTTTCAAATATTTCATTCCACATTATTTACTCTGCATTCTTGAGTTATTGAAGTCCCATCTTCTTTTCCATTTTGCTCGTCCAATATTCTGAGTATTTTGTGAATTCTCTCAGAAAAATTAGTCGGATTTATTCTTTATATAGGATACTCTCAAGAGACTATTATTTGAGGTTGTATTATAGAAAAATGCCTATTGCGCAATAGGATTTCGTAGAGTTAGATTGATGTGATTTATTGTGGGAATTTCGTGGTTGACAGTCTATTTGAAATTTTTTGGACAATAAAAACGCGGTGGCGACTCTGGTTTAATCGACGTCTAGCTTATCCATAGCTTGATGGTCATGAATTTACCGTTACAGGGTTGAATAGATCAACATTTAAAATTTAGCGATTTTTAAAATTTGTTTTCAAAGGTTGCGAAAGCTCCCTAGACTACAATCGTCTAAACGATCCGTTAATGGAAAGATCGGATATGCGTGAAACCAAATGGAATAACTAAGATAGAGCTAATCAACCACAATCTTAATCAATCTCTTAATTACCCCAATCCTTAATATAGTTACCACTAATGATGAGTTAACACAATAAAAGAACAAGTAAAATACTGATAGACTTGTGTGAGGTTAATTTTATCAAACACTTGGTGTGCACTTGTCATACCCCAAAATTTGCCCGTTGGTATTACAAAGCATTTCTCAAGACCCTCTGACTTGTTCTGCAAGGCACTGATATCAAATGGACAAAAGCCCACTCATAACAGGCCCAACCCACAGGCGGCCCAAAACAGCTTGCTCGCTAGGCGAGCAGCTCCTTCGCCTAGCGAGCATTTCATCATGCCACTCGCCCAGCGAAGCACCAGATCCAGCAAAAAAGCCCAGGCCTAGTTTGCTCGCTAGGCGAGCAATTCCTTCGCCTAGCGAAGCTTGCGAAAATCTGAAATTTTGGACCTCATTTTAAGCCCATTAGGTCACCACCACCTCTACTATAAATACCTGCTCCTCTGCCACGAAAAAAACACTCACAGACGGACGAAGACGGGCGGAAACACGCATCCAGAGGACGAAAACACAGAAACCCTGCTGATCCAAAGAATTCAGAAGGCGGAAACCCTGAAGGCCGCTTACTCACTCTGAAGCTACCGCCGTCCAACTCAATCCGGCTCGCCAATTCAAGGTTACAACTTGATTTGCAAACAGGTTAGCCTCACTATTATCGCTTTAGCTTCTTAATTGGCATATGATTATCATTTGGTATCCTTATTTTGCATGTGGTATCACTTTAGTATCTTAATTTGCATGTGATATCGTTTTGTATTTTCACTTGGCATATGGTACCACTTCATGTTCTTACTTTGTGGATTATAATTGAATTCATAAACATTTTGAAGTCTTGCATGAGAATTTAAATGTGTTTGCCTATTGTGAAACCGAACCATATAATTGTATGTTGGATGCCATAAGCCATGCTGCAGGTTGAGGTCATAATGTTCTCAAATTTCAAACCCGTGGCCGCTCGCTAGCTCATCGCTAGGCGAGCCCGCAGCGAGCCTTCGCTGAGCCTTCGCTAGGCGAAGCAGAGGCGACCGGGCCAAGGGCTGCTTTGCTTTTTGCTGCCTATTTCATGTTTACCTAATGATGATTCTGCATTATTTGGCCTAAATTCTTGGCTGTTATATTTATCTTATGATGCAATTTCCAATTGTATTTTATGCTTTAATCCGTGTGTTCATGGTGTAAAGGCTAGCATACTTCCGAAGAAATAGCCGGCTAATACTCCGCTTTATGCATGGGAAGCCTTCATGGAGGGGGATCCTAAATTATTTCACTTTAATGTGAAGATTCATATTGATTGCCTAATTAATTTTACTATATTAATTTTTAATGTAATGTTGATTTTAATGCATCGATTTAATGCGGTATCACCATAATTACCTAATGAACCTAAAACATGGACGTTAAATAAATGACATCGGACCTCTCTTTATTACCCCACGATTACAATATTACGGTCATGTCCCGCGAATATGGGGATATCCTTAGCAAAGACCCTTCGGTAAAATCATCATAGTCCCTCGGATGTTGCCTTCGAAAATACCATTTTGTCCCTCGATGACCCTTCGGTGTAGCCTACGGTTAAATGATGATAGTCCCTTCGAATGCTAAGGTATCCTCACAACTGTTGCCTTCAATGACCAATCGATGACCCTACGATGACCCTTCTACATCCCCAGGATAAAACTACTTACTTCTCAATAGTAAGGACAGTTTTACCCTCATAAGGATAGGAAATGCCCGGAAAGACCTCGGACAGGTATAACTTTAATTGCTCATTCATAACCTAAAAAATATACTTTCCGCACCTCACACCTTTCAAACGTCTTCTTTTGGAAAATCACCACTTAGCATACATCCGTACTAGGATCATTGCCGAGTTATATTTTTCTAAACTATTTTCTAAATTAAACGAGATAACCACTTTGTATACATTCGTGCAAGAATCATTACAAAGTTAAATTCTCATTTTCAAAACATTTTTCATACATTTCTCAACCACCTTTTTCAAACAAAGAAAACATAAATGATTGAGCAATTAAGAGCCCATGGATAACCATGGATACAAAGGGTGCTAATACCTTCCCTTTGTATAAAGTACCTCCCGAACCTAAGAATTTAAAATTAAGGTCTTTCCTGTTCTTTTCCACCTTTCCTTAAGGGATAAAAGAAAAGTCGGTGGCGACTCTTGCTAACCGCGACATTGCGATTACAAATCCCAAAAAGTCCAGTTCACCGTATGACAGAACTGGCGACTCTGCTGGGGACTATTAAAGAGAGGTCCACCTTAAAAAATCAAAATCATTTATGTTTGAATTTGTGCTTTCGTTTTAAGGGATTGTCTGAGTGAAAGATCCTACACCCGGATCTAGTGTACCTTAGGTAAGTAGCAATAGATCATCGCGACTATCCGGCGTATACTGGAATGGTCAAAATGATGGCTACGGTTAATGTGACACTTTGGTTGTCCTGATGTTCCTCATGTTACTTGAGGAAAAATTTGGCTTCCGCGTGGTGTCATCAGAGCATTAACCAGACCTTTAGAACCCTAATTGACTCATCCTAGCCATTAGAAAGTAGTGAGATAACTGGCTTCGGTTCCGACTGAGGTTGGTTGATACTCGATACTACACTCTTTGAGATTGGACTTTAGGGAAGCTCCGGTCAACCACTTGGTGTTGCACTGAAGTGGACTTAAAGAAAGGTCGATGATTTGAGATCCTTCTAGAACCCGGTTACTATTCTAGGACAGGTTGAACCCACCAAACTTCAGTGGGGAGGGTACTTACCTATGGAACTCATGCAAGCCTTAAAACCTAGGAATGATTGTTGTGTGACATGTCTGTGCTTGCATAACAGCATAACATCATAACATCATAGCATCATGGCATTATCATACTAACCATTTCAAGGACTTAGGAATTTAGCTTTGCTCTTTGAACAGGTTATGGCTTCCAGGAAGACTATCCGGATCAATCTTGTAGCAATCTCTCCTCGACTCAAGGATTTGGTGCTAGAACTTCCCGATCATGCTCAGTTCAACAAGAAACATGGTCATCTTCTCAACTTAGTTACCACTGGTTTCAAAGAAGATATGATGAGAGTTCTATTCCAGTTCTTCGATCCTAAACATCATTGCTTCACTTTCCCAGATTATCAGCTGGTACCCACATTAGAAGAATTCTCCCAGCTACTTGGGATACCTATCCTGGATCAAATACCCTTCAGTGGTTTAGAAAAGATGCCAAAGTCTGAAGAAGTTGCCGCAGCTTTACACATGACAAAGTCTGACATTGAGACCAATTGGGTAACAAGGAGTGGAACAAAAGGTTTACTTGCCAAATTTCTGACAAGTAAGGCCCGAGAATTCTTAAAAGTTATGAATGTCCGTGCTTTTGAAGATGTTCTAGCATTGCTAATCTATGGTTTGGTGCTATTCCCTAATCCGGACCAATTCATAGATGTGAATGCTATTAAGATATTCCTCACTCATAACCCTGTGCCTACCTTGCTTGGAGATGTCTTGCATTCCCTTCACACTCGTACTATGAGGAGGCAAGGGACTCTCATGTGCTGCGTACCTTTGTTGTCTAGGTGGTTTATTTCGCACCTCCCTCAATCAGTCCCGAAGAGTAATCAAAATCTGAAATGGTCTCAAAGGATAATGGCACTCTCCCATTCAGACATCCGTTGGTGTTCCAGTCTCAGAGAAAACGTCACCCTCATCGACCGTTGTGGAGAATTCCCTAATGTACCACTCATGGGGATAAGAGGAGGTATTACTTATAATCCTGCCTTAGCCCTACGTCAGTTTGGGCAGGCCCGAAGAGATGGTCCACATGAAATAATTATTCAAGGTACAGTGTTTGACTATGACAATGACTCTCAAGGTCTCCGCCAAAGGTTTGTACGAGCCTGGAGCATGGTGAAAAGGAGCAATTTAGGAAAGAAAAATTCTATTCCTATGGAGCCTTATCTCAGATGGGTACGCGCCCGAGCTCGCGAACTTGTCATGCCATATCTTGCAGTCGGACCATTAATTGTTGAATCAGAGGTCGAAGGAGTTACTTCCCAGATCATTCCTTATCCAGATATGCCTACTGATGCTGAGGAATTGAAAAGATCCTGGACCCAGTTGAGAGAGGAGAGAGATACTTTCGAAGCTCAGTTCAATGCAGAAAGGAAGAAAGTGTTAGAGCTCACCAGTCAGCTTAATGAGGAGCGAAGACTCAATGCATATCTTCGCCCAAAAAGAAGTCGCCCCTGGGAGACTTGAGCTTTCATTGTATTCTATTATTATTCCTTTTGTAATGAATATTGAAAAAAGTAGCAATAAACATTTCTCTCTTGTTGGGGATTTATGCAAAGTTAAATTCCAAAAGTCCTTGAAAACATTTCATGCATTGCATCACATAACATAACATTGCATAACAGGTATTCTAAAAGACCATATTCTCACGGTCTGCCTCTTAAACAGAAAAATGGATCTCGAACAGACTGTCAAAGATCTCCAGACTCAAAATGCTCAGTTCAAGGAGATGATGTTAAGCCTATCCAAGGGACAGGAGGAGCTGAAGGCTCTTTTGGTTGAAAAGAAGAAGGACAAGAAAGCTGTGAGCTTCATTAACCCGGGCAGAAGGCGTAAAGGACAGGCTACGGGAATCAAATTTGGAATCCCGAATGGCCCAGAAGAGGAAGAGGAAAATGATTCAGAGGAGGAGAATGTCGATTTCTCTAACCCTGAGGATGCTGATGAAGAGTATGAAAATGAACAGTACTCTCCAAGGGATGATAAATACAAACTGCTGGAAGAACGCATGCTAGCCATGGAGGGTCAGCAGACACCTGGTCTGGATTTCGAAAGTTTGGGTCTGGTCTCCGATGTGACCATTCCTCGCAAATTCAAAATCCCCACTTTCAGTAAGTACGATGGTGCGTCTTGTCCTCAGATGCATCTAAGGGCTTATGTGAGAAAGATTCAGCCGCATACCACTGATAAGAAACTATGGATCCATTTCTTCCAAGAAAGTCTGTCTGGCACTCATTTGGAATGGTATTATCAGCTCGAGAGTTCTGACATCCGCACCTGGACTGATTTAGCAACAGCTTTCTATAAGCAGTACCGGTACAATTCAGAATTAGCACCTACTCGGCTACAGTTGCAGAATATGGCCATGGGATCTAAAGAAAGCTTCAAAGAGTATGCTCAGAAATGGAGAGATTTGGCCGGCAGGGTCAAACCCCCTATGACTGACCGAGAATTAGTAGACCTGTTCATGGGTACCCTGACTGGCCCATTCTACAGCCACCTACTGGGGAGTTCTTCATCAGGTTTCACTGAACTTATATTGACAGGTGAACGGGTGGAGAGCGGCATTCGAAGTGGAAAGTTACAGGCAACTACTTCTACAAGCAGTAAAAGGTCCTACCATGGGAAGAATGAATCCAATGCTGTGTATGGTCAAAGGAGTCATAATAAGAAAATCGGTGACCATGCCATTGGAGCGGTGACAATCGCAGCCCCGCCAGCTCAAAACTTCCAGCAAAGACAAGACAGACCAAGAAGGCAGTTTACCAAGCTCAATATGACTCTAGCACAAGCACTGCAAAGCATGCTGAAGGTAAATTTAATCACTCTCAGAGGTCCTCCTGCAAATGTCAACACTGCTTCGCCTCGTTATAATCCCAATGCCAGGTGTGCATATCACTCCGATAGCCCCGGGCATGATACAAATGACTGTTGGCTGCTGAAGAATAAGATTCAGGACATGATCGATGCTGGGGAAATTGAGTTCGAGCCTCCGGAGACTCCTAATGTCATCAATGCACCTATGCCTAATCATGACAAGGCTGTTAATGCTCTCGATGACGATTCTCTCATCACTACTGTAGCGGACTTAACATCTCCTCTCCCGATCATAAAGCGGAATTTATTGCAAGCTGGTTTATTTCCAGGTTGTACTGAAGATTGCAATCTCTGCACACTTTGGCCCGAGGACTGTTTGAAATTGAAAAATGGCATTCAACAGCTGATGGACGATCGTACGATTCTCTTTGAAAGGGTTTCTAAGACGGAAAACCCTGTTGAAGAAGTATCTGTGATTGCAAGGTCCAAGGTTCCAGTAAAGATTACCGCTCCCAGGGTACCTGTGAAGATCATTGCTGAGCCTAGAGCAGCTCCCCTGATCATTACGGCACCTGGCCCAATACCGTACTCCTCAAGCAAGGCCATTCCGTGGAATTATGGAGGCGAGGTGTACATCCATGGCGTAAAGCAAGTTGGTGATTCTGCTAATCCTAAAGACATCGTGGGGACTAGTAAAGTTACTCGAAGCGGAAGGATCTTCTCTCCAGAGATCTCACCCCCAGCTCCTGAGACTCGAGGAAAGGAACCAGTCAATCCTTCCCAGTCAGAGACACCGGTCGAAGCTACTACTGAAGACGTTGCCAAACGAGAAATGGAAGAAGTGTTGAAAATCATCCGCAAGAGTGATTTTGATGTGGTAGAGCAGTTGGGGCACACTCCTTCCAAAATCTCGATGTTGTCCTTGTTGTTGTCTTCTGAATCTCATGCCAATGCCTTGATAAAATTCCTAAAGACTGCCCATGTACCTCAGGAGACCTCCGTTGATCAGTTCGAAAACTATGTTGCTAATCTGACTGTCGACGGTGGCCTAGGTTTTTCCAATGCTGACCTGACACCAGCGGGAAAGAACCATAATAAGGCTCTGCATATCTCTATTGAGTGTAAAGGAATCACCCTGTCTCATGTGTTGATCGATAATGGCTCTTCTTTGAATGTGTTACCGAAAGCCGTGCTCGAGAAACTTGACTGCAAGAGCATTGAGCTGAAGCCTAGTGACATTGTGGTGCGGGCTTACGATGGTGCAAAGAGTGTTGTCCACGGTGAAGTTGTTCTCCCTATCAAGATAGGACCTCAAGTCTTCAACACTACTTTTTATGTAATGAACATTCGCCCTGCCTACTCCTGCTTACTGGGACGCCCTTGGATTCATGAGGCAGGCGCTGTAGCTTCGTCTCTCCATCAAAAGCTGAGGTATCCAATAGAGGGTAAGATCGTCACTGTGTGTGGGGAAGAAGAATACATTGTCAGTAGTGTGCATACCTTCAGATACGTTGAAATGGATGGTGAATTCTTCGAGACTCCGACTCAGTCATTTGAAGTGGTTTCTCCGCCCGATCCTGTCCTTAAGCCAACTCCCTGTGTGCCCAAGATTATTCGTGCTCCTCCTGCTATGATTTCTCTGAAAGATGCTCAAGCTGTAGTGGAAGATGGTGGCTGTACTGGCTGGGGTCAACTGATCAACGTACCGTACAAGTCTGACAAAGCTGGTCTGGGATTCAACTCTGAAAAGATGGTCAAAGATCAAATCAATGTTGTAGAAGATGCTGACAGTGATTGCGACCTGGATAGCTGGATCTACCCAACAATTGGCAACGGACTCAATAATTGGAAGGCTGAAGACATCATCCCGATCTCCTTTAGTCAGGAGTAATTGTTATTGTCTATTTAGCATTGCAAATTTTAATTGAACTTCGTAAAGCATTGTGTCTATACCCGGGGCACAATAGCTAATTTGTTAAGGGTTTCGTCATTTCATAAGCATATTGTCATATTCAATAAATCAATGGACATTTCGCATTCAAATATTGCGCTCTTTATTTTTTCCTGTCGTCTTTCAAACAAGCTATGCATTCTTACACACACTCACGTAACAAATTGCAGATCCGTACTCACTCTGGATCCTATTGATAATAATTCCGCTACTGTTCATTATGACTTTGAAAATCCAATCTACCAAGCCGAAGATGGAAGTGAGGAAGATTGTGAAGTCCCTGGAGAGCTTGCCAGACTATTACTGCAAGAGGAAAAGACTATACAGCCGCATGAAGAATCCCTCGAAATTGTAAATCTGGGTACTGAGGTAGACAGAAAAGAAGTCAAAATAGGAGCAGGATTGGAAAGCAGTGTCAAGGAAAGATTGATTCGGATGTTACATGACTATGTAGAGGTTTTCGCTTGGTCTTATGAAGACATGCCTGGGTTGGATACTGATATAGTGGTGCATCGGCTGCCTACGAAGGAAGATTGCCGTCCTGTCAAGCAAAAGGTTCGCCGCATGCGTCCTGAAATGTCTGAGAAAATCAAAGCCGAGGTTATGAAGCAATTCAATGCCGGTTTCCTAGCTGTTACTTCTTATCCTCAATGGGTTGCTAATGTGGTGCCTGTGCCAAAGAAGGATGGTAAGGTGCGAATGTGCGTAGATTACCGAGACCTGAATAAAGCAAGTCCCAAAGACGACTTTCCACTCCCACACATTGATGTTCTGGTAGATAACACCGCTCAACACAAAGTATTCTCATTCATGGATGGATTCTCGGGTTATAACCAGATTAAGATGGCACCTGAGGACATGGAGAAAACTACGTTTGTGACGCAATGGGGCACCTTCTGTTACAAAGTAATGCCATTCGGTCTAAAGAACGCCGGGGCAACATACCAGCGTGCTATGGTGGTTTTGTTCCATGATATGATTCATCATGAGATAGAAGTATATGTGGATGACATGATAGCCAGATCTCATACTGAAGAGGAACATCTAGATCATTTATACAAACTGTTTGAGAGGTTGAAGAAATACAAGTTGAGATTGAACCCGAACAAATGCACTTTCGGAGTAAGATCCGGTAAACTCTTGGGCTTTATTGTCAGTGGTAAAGGAATTGAGGTTGACCCGGCTAAAGTGAGAGCTATTCAAGAAATGCCAGTTCCCCGTACGGAGAAAGAGGTCAGAGGTTTCTTGGGACGCTTGAACTACATTGCCCGATTTATCTCCCACTTGACCGCTACCTGCAAACCCATCTTCAAATTACTGAGGAAAAATCAAGAAATGATATGGAATGACGAATGCCAAGAAGCCTTTGACAAAATCAAGAAATATCTCCAGGAACCTCCAATTCTGATACCACCAGTCGAAGGAAGACCTCTAATCATGTATTTGACCGTGTTAGAAAGTTCAATGGGGTGTGTATTGGGGCAACATGACGAGTCTGGTCGAAAAGAGCATGCCATATACTACCTGAGCAAAAAGTTTACCGACTGTGAAACAAGATACTCACTGCTCGAGAGAACTTGCTGTGCTTTGGCCTGGGCTGCTCGCCGACTAAGACAGTATATGTTGAATCAGACCACTTTGTTGATTTCTAGGATGGATCCCATCAAATACATGTTCGAGAAGCCTGCCCTCTCCGGAAGAATAGCGAGATGGCAGATGATCTTAACAGAGTACGATATCCAATGTACTACCCAGAAAGCAATCAAAGGAAGCGTGTTGGCTGATCATTTGGCTCATCAAGCGGTGGATGATTACCAATCTATGAATTTTGAGTTCCCAGATGAGGATGTCATGTTTGTTACGGATAATGAAAAACCTAAACCAGATGAAGGACCCGAATGGGGATCCCGATGGACTATGGTCTTTGATGGATCTTCTAATGCATTGGGCCATGGTGTTGGGGTTGTACTCATTTCTCCCGGAGGTTACCATACACCTCTCACTGCTAGACTATGTTTTCATTGCACCAATAATATGGCTGAGTATGAAGCATGTATTTTTGGACTCAAGGCTGCTATAGACTGGCGAATCAAGCTTTTGAGTGTGTACGGAGATTCGGCCTTGGTAATCAGTCAGATCAAAGGGGAATGGGATACTAAACATCCAAATCTCATCCCTTATCGAGAGCAGGTGATGACATTGATCCCATACTTTGAAGAGATAACATTTGAACATATCCCACGAGAAGAGAATCAGTTGGCAGACGCATTAGCTACCATGTCGTCTATGTTCAGAGTCAGATGGGACGGTGAAGCTCCCATGATTACCATTGGGCGGTTAGATGAACCAGCGTACTGTTATGGACTTAACACTGAGAAGGTACAGGAGAAACCTTGGTTCCACGACATAAGAAGATATTTGGAAGCTCAGGAATACCCTGAAGGGGCATCCATCAAGGACAGAAAATTCTTGAGGAAGTTCTCCGCTAAATTCTTTCTGAGTAATGGAGTGTTATACAAACGTAATCATGACTCGACTCTGCTTCGCTGTGTGGATAAAAAGGAAGCAGAAAAGATTATGGGAGACATGCATGACGGCATTTTTGGGACTCATTCTAATGGACATACAATGGCCAAGAAGATTCTGAGATCAGGGTATTATTGGTCTACCATGGAAGCTGATTGCCACCGTCACTCCAGAACCTGCCACAAGTGTCAGATCTATGCGGATAAAGTACATGCGCCTCCTGCTCCATTGAACGTGTTGACAGCTCCTTGGCCCTTTGCAATGTGGGGCATCGATATGATCGGAGAGATTAAACCTACGGCTTCAAATGGACATCGCTTCATTCTCGTCGCTATTGATTACTTCACGAAGTGGGTAGAGGCAGCCTCCTTCGCTTCTGTCACCAAGAATGTGGTGGCACGGTTCATCAAAAATAGTCTTATTTGTCGGTATGGCATCCCTGAAAGAATTATCACGGACAATGGTACTAATTTGAATAACAAGATGATTACGGAACTCTGCACGCAGTTCAAAATAAAGCATCATAATTCTTCTCCGTACCGGCCAAAGATGAATGGCGCCGTAGAAGCTGCTAATAAGAACATCAAGAAGATCATACAAAAGATGACGGTAACATACAAAGACTGGCATGAGATGTTACCATTTGCTCTTCATGGTTATCGTACCTCCGTGCGAACTTCGACAGGGGCAACTCCTTTCTCTTTAGTCTACGGAATGGAAGCCGTTTTACCGGTGGAAGTCCAGATTCCCTCTCTAAGAATCATGAAAGAGGCGGGCTTAGACGAAGATGAATGGATTCAGACTCGACTCGATCAAATAAACTTGATTGACGAGAAGAGACTTGCGGCTGTTTGTCACGGGCAGATATATCAGAAGCGCATGACCCAAGCATTCAACAAAAGAGTCAAGAGACAGGTATATCAGGTAGGCGACTTGGTGATCAAGCGTATCATTCTACCACAAGGTGACCCCAGAGGCAAGTGGACTCCCACATACGAAGGGCCATTTGTGGTTAAGAAGGTATTCTCGGGTGGAGCCATGATACTTGCTACAATGGATGGCGAAGATTTCCCGCATCCTGTGAACGCGGACATAGTTAAAAAATACTACGCATAAAAGAGACCCGCTAGGTCGACGTACCTAGGCAAAAGTAAGGGCATCCCGGCGAACCAAAAGGGTTCGGGCAAAAATTAGGGATAAATATATAAAGACGTATACCCGGCAAGTCGAAAACCTGAAAAGGCGGCTTGGGCAAAAAAGGGTATCCCGGTGGACTGAAAACCTGAAAAGGCGGTCCAGGCAAAAATTAGGGATTAAAGCGTATGACTATGTCCCGTTCTCTGCCCCTTCAACCCAGTTCCAGGGGCTGAACAAGCCAATCACTTCTATCTGACAGCAGGGGATGAGATACTTAAAGACATAATGACAATAGTGGAATCAAAATCAATAGGACTTTTTCTGCATAGCTTTCTCTTTTTCTTGACAATTTCCTCTTACTAGGATTTCCGTCTCCTTGTACATAAATTGCCTGTTTATAGGCCCTCTTTCAACATCAATACAATTTCATTTCCAAAAAGATGCTTTTGTTTCACGTTCTCTGTTTTGTTTGCGTAAACGTCCATTGGTTTCATTTGAATTGACTTATGCACTTGAATATGATCGATGTTTACCAAAAATGCATGCCTAAAATAGCGATAGCAATTACTACACGACTTCAGGATCGTGGAGAAGGTCTAACCACGCTTCCCCAAGGAGTCAGTTGCTAATCCGATTCCCCGGCAACGCCAGTTATTCCCCAGAAGAGGTCGGCAACACCAGACAGACAAGTCATCTCTTCCATCCCCAGCCAGGCCCGTTGGACAGAACCCAAATCCCCAGCTAAGGAAGGGCCATCAACACCAATGCCTCTGACCAGCAGACTGAGATCTATCTCCCCAGTAGTGTCCCCTGGAAGAATGCTTCAGACGCCTAGTGCATTCATTACATCATTTCATACTACATACCTGCATACAACGCCCACATTTATTTCATTCCGCATCATACACTTTACATCATTTCATATACAGGCATATACATGCATACCAGGTTCGCAGGCATAAAACATCTCATGCATCATGACATTGCATGAGGCTAATGTTGTTTTTCAGGTTAATTATCCTCTTGATACAATCAACACAAAGGTCCATCCAGACGGACATCTGTATCAATTACATTCAGGATTCAACTACACCTCCCAGATATACTCCCGGACATTTATCGCCAATGCAACAAATATTATCAGATACAGCCTAACGTACGGTTCATTCTGATTCGGTCCAACATATGACTCTTTCAACTCAGATACGGTCTAACGTACGATCCATTCTGACTCTCAGCAACTCCAATACGGTCTAACGTACGACCCATTTGGACCTCTAGCTCAGATACGATCTAACGTACGATCCATTCTGATCTTCAACAACTCAAGTATGGTTTAATGTACGACCAAGTTAAACCTTCATCTTCTCAGGTGCTACCTTCGGACAGGTACATTCCTGAATGGTAGTCTAGTATACGGCTACTCCCTTTCTCAGGTGCTACCTTCGGACAGGTACATTCCTGAATGGTAGTCTAGTATACGGCTACTCCCTTTCTCAGGTGCTACCTTCGGACAGGTACATTCCTGAATGGTAGTCTAGTATACGGCTACTCCCTTTCTCAGGTGCTACCTTCGGACAGGTACATTCCTGAATGGTAGCCTAGTATACGGCTACTCCCTTTCTCAGGTGCTACCTTCGGACAGGTACATTCCTGAATGGTAGTCTAGTATATGGCTACTCCCTTTCTCAGGTGCTACCTTCGGACAGGTACATTCCTGAATGGTAGTCTAGTATACGGCTACTCCCTTTCTCAGATGCTACCTTCGGACAGGTACATTCCTGAATGGTAGTCTAGTATACGGCTACTCCCTTTCTCAGGTGCTACCTTCGGACAGGTACATTCCTGAATGGTAGTCTAGTATATGGCTACTCCCTTTCTCAGGTGCTACCTTCGGACAGGTACATTCCTGAATGGTAGTCTAGTATACGGCTACTCCCTTTCTCAGATGCTACCTTCGGACAGGTACATTCCTGAATGATAGTCTGGTATATGGCTACTCCCTTACTCAGGTGATACCTTCGGACAGGTACACTTCTGAATGGTGGTCTGGTACACGACTACTCCCTTTTCAGCAGATTCAGCCTAACGTACGGCCCATTCTGCAACTCAGATACGATCTAGCATACGATCCATTCTGATCTTTCATCCCCAGCAAAGTCATCCGCCTAATGAACAGCTCACTTTGGTATTCAGACGCGGTCTAACATACGACCCATGCTGATCCCATATCCCCAGCAGCATATAGCATACTCTGACTCCCCAGCAAAGTCGACAGCATAATGGATGGCTCACCATACGGTCTAGCGTATGACCCGGTATGACATCCATATCTTCAGACATCGTCTAACGTACGACGCAATCTGGAAATCTCCTCAGCAAGTTTCTTGGATGGCATCTCTAAGCCCATCTCCGGCAAGACCGAAAGACAAGCGCAAATTTTCGGGGCATTCTAGTGTTCAATAATCTTTCACCTCCAGACCACGAACGGCACGTGCCATTCTACTCTCTCGGTTCGAGAATATTGAACAGGGGCAGCTGTCATACCCCAAAATTTGCCCGTTGGTATTACAAAGCATTTCTCAAGACCCTCTGACTTGTTCTGCAAGGCACTGATATCAAATGGACAAAAGCCCACTCATAACAGGCCCAACCCACAGGCGGCCCAAAACAGCTTGCTCGCTAGGCGAGCAGCTCCTTCGCCTAGCGAGCATTTCATCATGCCACTCGCCCAGCGAAGCACCAGATCCAGCAAAAAAGCCCAGACCTAGTTTGCTCGCTAGGCGAGCAATTCCTTCGCCTAGCGAAGCTTGCGAAAATCTGAAATTTTGGACCTCATTTTAAGCCCATTAGGTCACCACCACCTCTACTATAAATACCTGCTCCTCTGCCACGAAAAAAACACTCACAGACGGACGAAGACGGGCGGAAACACGCATCCAGAGGACGAAAACACAGAAACCCTGCTGATCCAAAGAATTCAGAAGGCGGAAACCCTGAAGGCCGCTTACTCACTCTGAAGCTACCGCCGTCCAACTCAATCCGGCTCGCCAATTCAAGGTTACAACTTGATTTGCAAACAGGTTAGCCTCACTATTATCGCTTTAGCTTCTTAATTGGCATATGATTATCATTTGGTATCCTTATTTTGCATGTGGTATCACTTTAGTATCTTAATTTGCATGTGATATCGTTTTGTATTTTCACTTGGCATATGGTACCACTTCATGTTCTTACTTTGTGGATTATAATTGAATTCATAAACATTTTGAAGTCTTGCATGAGAATTTAAATGTGTTTGCCTATTGTGAAACCGAACCATATAATTGTATGTTGGATGCCATAAGCCATGCTGCAGGTTGAGGTCATAATGTTCTCAAATTTCAAACCCGTGGCCGCTCGCTAGCTCATCGCTAGGCGAGCCCGCAGCGAGCCTTCGCTGAGCCTTCGCTAGGCGAAGCAGAGGCGACCGGGCCAAGGGCTGCTTTGCTTTTTGCTGCCTATTTCATGTTTACCTAATGATGATTCTGCATTATTTGGCCTAAATTCTTGGCTGTTATATTTATCTTATGATGCAATTTCCAATTGTATTTTATGCTTTAATCCGTGTGTTCATGGTGTAAAGGCTAGCATACTTCCGAAGAAATAGCCGGCTAATACTCCGCTTTATGCATGGGAAGCCTTCATGGAGGGGGATCCTAAATTATTTCACTTTAATGTGAAGATTCATATTGATTGCCTAATTAATTTTACTATATTAATTTTTAATGTAATGTTGATTTTAATGCATCGATTTAATGCGGTATCACCATAATTACCTAATGAACCTAAAACATGGACGTTAAATAAATGACATCGGACCTCTCTTTATTACCCCACGATTACAATATTACGGTCATGTCCCGCGAATATGGGGATATCCTTAGCAAAGACCCTTCGGTAAAATCATCATAGTCCCTCGGATGTTGCCTTCGAAAATACCATTTTGTCCCTCGATGACCCTTCGGTGTAGCCTACGGTTAAATGATGATAGTCCCTTCGAATGCTAAGGTATCCTCACAACTGTTGCCTTCAATGACCAATCGATGACCCTACGATGACCCTTCTACATCCCCAGGATAAAACTACTTACTTTTCAATAGTAAGGACAGTTTTACCCTCATAAGGATAGGAAATGCCCGGAAAGACCTCGGACAGGTATAACTTTAATTGCTCATTCATAACCTAAAAAATATACTTTCCGCACCTCACACCTTTCAAACGTCTTCTTTTGGAAAATCACCACTTAGCATACATCCGTACTAGGATCATTGCCGAGTTATATTTTTCTAAACTATTTTCTAAATTAAACGAGATAACCACTTTGTATACATTCGTGCAAGAATCATTACAAAGTTAAATTCTCATTTTCAAAACATTTTTCATACATTTCTCAACCACCTTTTTCAAACAAAGAAAACATAAATGATTGAGCAATTAAGAGCCCATGGATAACCATGGATACAAAGGGTGCTAATACCTTCCCTTTGTATAAAGTACCTCCCGAACCTAAGAATTTAAAATTAAGGTCTTTCCTGTTCTTTTCCACCTTTCCTTAAGGGATAAAAGAAAAGTCGGTGGCGACTCTTGCTAACCGCGACATTGCGATTACAAATCCCAAAAAGTCCAGTTCACCGTATGACAGCACTCCACACCAAGTTTCAATTTCACTCAAATTGAATGTGCAGAATTTTACTTAGTTGCAATCAAAGTGATTGCACCAATTTATCGAACAACTTCTATGCACAACAATTAAGCGAGATTAATTTTACTATTAATTTCACACAAGACTCAATTTATGCAGAATTTAAAGAGTTAAGAGAAAAAGAGAACAACACCAGATTTGTTTAGGCAGTTCCCCTTTCGTCCTCGCTTAGGGTATGTCTGCCCCTAATTCTAAATCTAGAATTGAGATATTTATTAACAAGTTGCAAAGTTAATACAAGAGAAGAAATGATCACCACCAACCAACCCCAAGTGTTGTTGCAGATCCTATTCACTTCTCTCCCCTTGATTCTAGTTGAACCAAGTCTTTCAAGCGTTTCGAACAAACCTCTAGTTATAGCTACCTTATTGCAAGAACTCCACGTTCTCCAAAACTCTAGTTTGGCTGATTTCGATCGGATCTGCGTGAAACCTCCGGTTGTAGCTACCTTATTGCAAGAACTCCACGTTCTCCAAAATTCTAGCTCGACTAACTTCAATCGCAAGACGCTTGAACCCTAACCTTTCTTCACAATCCTCCGGTTACCGTTACTTGTTTGAACGAATCCACCGTTCTTCAAACCTTTCACTCGGCTAAATCTATGAAGCAAAGATTAGTGCAAAAATCCCCAATTCTTGGAGGACGAAACCCCAATAGTTTTATTCAAGAAAAACTCACTCAAAGCCTCTACCCAAACTAAGATTACACAATCCTATTTGGACGTTATCACCACAGTAATGCACAATGATCAACAAAAGTTATTGTGTGTAAATGTTGAGAAATGAAATGAAAAATAAAGATGAAGATGAACTTTAGTGTATATCTTTCACTTTTCTTGTTATTCGTTGAAGAAGAGACTCTAGAATATGTATGAATGAGTCGACCGCTGCAAGGTGTGAGTCGACTCAAAGTTCTTAGACTGTTAAAAAATGGTTTTTGAGACATATTTTGATCACTTGAAACCATTCTTTTATGAACCTAAGATACCAACGATGATCAAGCGCAATATTCAAGTCAATGAGATGCTCCTATATGCATGGACACGTTTCACTTATACTTTGAGCATGTTGGAGGATGAATGCATTCTATGATATAATGACACAATCCAAAACATACATTATGAGCAATTAAAAAGATTTGACATCATTAAAATAAGGACTAAGAATCTTTTCCCTCACACAGAGATCTATAAAAATATTTTTATAGATCGTTCCCCTTAAGACGTTTCAAAATATATTGCCCAAAAAATTTCAAATAGACTGTCAACCACGAAATTCCCACAATAAGTCACCTCTAACTCTACGAGATCCTATTGCGCAATAGGCATTTTTCTATAATACAACCTCAAATAATAGTCTCTTGAGAGTTTCCTATATAAAGAATAAATCCAACTAATTCTTCCGAGAGAATTCACAAAATACTTAGAATATTGGACGAGCAAAATGGAAAAGAAGATGGGACTTCAATAACTTAAGAATGCAGAGTAAATAATGTGGAATGAAATATTTGAAAGCTTTTGGTGTTGTTTGTGAAGTGCTTGGTGGTTTATATTTATAATGAAGATCTTAGATATAATTCACAAGTTAACATTATGGATTATTTGTCTGTTATTGAGGTGTATGATAGAAAAACGGGCGCTTGTCTTGGTCGTGTTGTTGTGGTTTTAGTGTTATTGTCAGCGAATTTCTACGGTTGTGTTTTCCTTCTGGTTGCACTTGCTGTTTACATTATGTCTCCAGCCTGATGTTTTATGTGAGGTCGTTTTCCTTCTGATTGCACTTCCTGTTTACATTATGTCTCCAACCTGATGTTTTATGTGAGGTCGTTCGATGGATCGCTTTTGATTGAAGGGTGTTTTGTAAGAGTCTATATTAGGTGTTAGTTATATATTAAAAAAATTCAATGGTATAAACTATTTTTTTTGTTTTATATTATTACTACTAAAGTAAATTAGTTAATGTAAAATTGAAAAAAAAAAGTAGTTTAACACTATTTTGGACTTTTTTATTATTTATTATTTATCATGTGTAAACCCTTCATCGTTTGCCGTCAAGGTGAAGATTAGAGTATTGGATTTCTCCTAAAAGGTACTTTCACTCTCACTGGTTTTTATTCTCGTTTTTCATCCATTTATAATCTAAATTTTTATTCTCGTTTTTCATCCATCGTTTGCCGTCATAGTGAAACTTGCAAATGTGTTAAATGAATGAATACGTGAGTGTGACTCAGATTCATACTTATATAGGATTGACGGTTAGAACCGTAATCGGTTGGTTCGACATGAGATGCAGATGGTCATAGGATGGATATCAATGGTCGAGACGAAAAGGTGTCTCGCTTTAGTGTAATGTTTCAGTGCGAGCTTTTACTTGTTCACCAGTTGAATTGGCAATTGAGGTTATATTGAGCTTTTGAATTGGACCATTCCTTTGACCAACCAAAAACAATTGACCATAAGTCCATACTTTCAGTCATGAAGGGAATATTATTGATGTGAGAACTTTGAGATTGGTCAATATGTGAGTTTTGTCTAGGGGTGAGATTTTATTGGAAAAATACTTTGGGGAGAGAAAAAGTTTGGTTGAAAAGCTAAGTGAGAGTTAGTGTCAAAGGGAATACGAATGTTAAACACCTATCACGTCACTAAAACATTGCTTTAAGGGAGTTTTACATGTGGATTCATGCACATAGAATCGGGATACCATGTACTTAGGGTACTTGAGTGCACTAAAGTGCCATTACATGGATACTGCTTATTTAGGGTGAATGAGGATTTTTAACACTTCATATAAAATTGTGGGCAACATGTAGGATGCCTTGAGAGATTCGATCATGACCTTGCTTAAACCTATGGGAATTTTAAGAAGATCCAAGAGAAGCTGAAGGCAGTGGAAGCTGAGAAAATCTCCATGCATAATCTATATGTCAAAACTATCGAGACTGATTGTATGCTCATGCATGTTTCCTTCGAAATAACCTTGAATAAGGTGGAGCTTCTCGATCATGGCATACAAATTTCAAGGAAGCTAATTCATGTTGATTATTATGTAATATATGGAAATACTATTCCTATTGACGGTGCTCTATGTCCATAAGATTCCCTTCTTTGTTTTGAGTGGTATGATGCAACCGTGTTAATTTGATTTACGAAAGTATTTGTGTTGGTCAGTATCCCTCATAGTATTTGTTAACTGATGAATGATTTCCTTTGTTTTATTTCTTCTTATTGTGCAATGCTTTGTTTATTTCATGCAACAACAAGTTAAGTGTTCAAGGCTTGGCAAGTTAAACACGATGGCAATGATTTGGTTCGAAGTCGGTATAATAGGCATCACCTCTTTCGCACTAGAGTCACTAGCTATTACCGAGGGATTTGGTCGTATGTACCACCTACGCATTCAAGGTTTATGGTGTATTTATATGTGCATCACCTTTGCATTTGAGGTTTGACGTCTTTAAATTGTGTGCCAACTTTGCACTCGAGGTTTATGGCTTCCTTGGATTTTCCTTTTATTATAATACTTAATATGCGTTTGAGGGTTAGTGCCAATATGAAAGGTTTAAGATTTACATAAACTTGTGTGAAAATATCATGTATTAAATTTGTGATGAAATTTTTTATATTATTTTACATAAGACTTAGCTTTGAATTCAACACAAGAAAGTGATTTAGATGTAATACCACTTTAGCTTAGTCGTGTTTCACTTTCTTGGGAGAATTTTCGCATGGAGAGTATTCATGGTGTAGGCTCTTTTTCCCGTCTTGTTTCTTACCTAGAATGGGATTTCTCATCTTGGTGCAAGCTTGTCTTTTCCGAACTTTCTTCCCCTAAATCAACTCTACAGATCAAAAGATTCTCAATATCAAATTCTATAAGCTTGATGTTCTTGTTGTATTTGACCGATGTGGCTAGCTTGATAGTGGCATCAATAAGGGCGACCAGACATATCTTTCCATACATGAATCTAGCTCTTCCTGAATCACTCATGAAATCTCTTCGTTGTGAAAGGGATATGTCTTCTTCCACCTAAGCTCTTTCCCTTCAACGGGGATAATAGCCTAAGTCTTGTAGACGAGTCTAAAAGGTGTTTCCCTTATGGTTTAATGATTTGTTGTTCTATATGACCAAATGAAACATATGAGATCTTCTAACCAATTTCACTTGGTTCCTTCAAGTTTTATCTTCAATCCTGTCAACGAAATCTTATTTGCAACTTCTACTTTGTCGTTAGCCTGATGATGCATCCATAAATTATAATGTTTTGTAACTTGTAGAATTGTCTACTAACTTATTGATGTTTGGTAAGAAATAAGAATCTTTTGGGCATGCCTTGTTCAAGTCGGTATAATCAACACAGATATGTAATTTACCCAATGCTTCCTTGAATAAAACAATAATGGAAAACCACTAAGTGTACTTCACCTCTGAAATGAAGTTTGCTTGTAGAATCCCCTTGATAACATTTATGATAGCTTTGTATTTCTTCAACGATTGATGTTAGCTCCTCTGGGAGAAATACTTGACGAAAGGGCCAAAGTTCAACTGATGAAAGATAGTGATGGATTCAATGTCATACATCTCTTCAAGGGAAATAACGAACAAATCAACATTGGATTTAAGATATTTAATGGTTTTCTCCTCCACAAAACTAGGAAGGTTAACTCAAATCTTTTCACTTTTTACTTTGGTTTTCGTCAAGCTGGATCGCTAAAATCACCATTAGGTAACAACCTCATAATCTTCATCCTAGCCTCGACTGAGAGAGGTCTCTTTGAGTTGTGTTCGTCCTCAAGCATGGCTTTCTCTAGACGTGTATTTAAGTTCACAACATTGGTAACTAAGGCGAGATACTTGGAAGAGTTGGCCTCTTATACCTTATTCATTTACCGGAAGGCATATGCATCTAGGTTCCTCTACAGGGATTTATGAATGGAACGAGCTCTTCCATATTTGCATAAATAGTCATTGGTTCATCGTGAACGTTGCAATATCTCACCTTCAGGTAGACAGTGGAAGAAATGACATCAAGAGTTGTTGAAAAAGATCTTCCCAAGATGCAGTTGTTTACACTTTTACAAGAGACTGCCATGAATGAAATATCCATCATCTCGATGTCTTTTCCTTTGTTGAGGTTCACCATAATCTTTATGAAATCCCAAGGGCGGGCCACATGACCGTTGAAGGCTTGAATATCAATGTCCATGTAAGGTGATAACTTATCCTTTTTCAAGCCTAACTTATCAAAAAGTTCTATGTATATAATGTCGCACGAGCTTCCTCCATCAATGATGATCCTTGACACGTCAAAATTTTCCATGGTAGTCATAATCACCAAGGGAAATATCTCATTTGGGATGCTTATCATTTTCTTGCTATCTTTGAACCTCTAGCCGAGTAGCAACCTACAAAGAAATTTTCCATTGATTCTCTTATATGCAGAGGAGTCTTTTGCTGAGGAGATTCACATTTTGTTATTGCACTAAATTATAGATGCTAGCCACGGGTTCGTTAGCATCATGACTTCCTAGTGTTGTTTGGAGTTATTGGAGGCTCGTGGTAGATCCGGTTCAGAAGACTGGAATGATATCGGAAGATAAGGTTATTGAGATGGATGAAACAAAAACTGCTATTGGAATGACAGAGGTTGAAGAGATTCATGCTCGATCGGTTGGGGGATTGGAGTACGATGTGGTATTGTGACTGGGAAATTGATTAAGATCAAAGCATGTTAGAGCTAAGGATGTTATTCCATTGTAAGAGGTTCTTTCGTCATAAGAGTAAGAATTGCTGTAATGGCACATTGAAGCATTTGAATCTTCAATCAGACGTAAGATGCTGGAATTGTATTGTGGTGAGTCGTATACCGAGTCTCCTTAGATTCTACCATTGGAGATGATTAATCGAAATAGTTTCAAGGAGGTTAACAATGATCGACACTTGGGAACCAAAACAGTTACAACGCCTGGAACGGTTAACATAAGCAAATGTGTTGGCTCAATAGAAGAAATTAGAAAAACACAATGGTAATTCGTAGGAATCAGCATGTGATTCCCATAGGCGGTGCCAATATACATTACCGGAACATGAAATGATAGTAGGTTGAAAATTATCACCGTGAAATAATAGAGGTTTCTTATGTGATTACATAAGATAATATGGTCAATGATGAAAGTGAGATGGTACACTATGCTTTCTATGCAGATGTCGAACCAGACAATGTAACTAAAGCATTGAAAGATTCGAAATGGGTCCAAGTAATGAATGAGGAATTGCAGTCCATAGAAGTCAACAACACCTAGTCACTTGTCAAACTGCCTCAAGGCAAGAAGGAAATCGATGTGAAGTGTGTATACAAGGTGAAGTTGAATCCCAAAGGTGATGTAACTCGACATAAGGCAAGGCTTGTGGCTAAAGGATTTCTTCAAAATAGAGGAATCGATTTCGATGAATTTTTTGCACATGTTGCTAGAATCGAAACAATTAGGTTGGTTGTTCGTCTAACAAAAATGAACAAATGGCACAAATGTTAGATGGATGTGAAATGTGCATTCTTGAATGACTCCCTAGATGAATAATTTTATGTTGCACAACCAATTGGAATTGGGAAACATGGCAAAAAAAGTAAGGTATACAGGCTGCATAAAACCTTGTATGGAAGATAAACAGTTTCCTAAGGGTGAAGGAATTTGTGAAGTGCACAACTGAGCATGGAGTACATGTAAAAAGAAGCAATATTGAGATTGCTTATACTATGTCTCTATGTCGATGACTTGTTGACAACAGAAAGTTACAAGAAGGAGATCGAAGATTTCAAACATTACCTAAGTGGGGAGTTTGAAATGTCACACTTAGGAAATCTCTCATATTTTCTTGGCATCGAATTCTACAAGAGTAGTATAGGCTTGATGATGCCCCAAAGAAGATATGCAAGCGAAATACTTAAGAGATTTGAGATGCAAGGTTGCAACTCAACTTCGACTCCAGCTGAGCCCGAATTGCAATTGTCGAAAGAAACAGATGAAGATGATGTTGATCCAACACAGTACATAAGAATCATTGGATCACTTTGATACTTTTGTCACACAAGGCCTGATCTAGCATACATTGTAGGTATGGTGAGAAGATTCATGCAGAAGCGAAATGTATCACACCTAGCAGCGACGAAGAGGATACTAAGGTATCCGAAAGAAACTCTCGACTATGGCATTTTGTTTCCTGCAACTGATGAAGGAAAAGAATACAAGTTAATGGGATACACCGGCTCAAGTTGGTGTAGTGATGTCGAGGATAGAAAATCCACAACTGGCTATATGTTTATGTTAGGTGGTGCATCAATTGCTTGGAGTTCATGAAAGAAACCAGTAGTGACATTGTCGTCATTTGAGGCAGAGTACATGGTTTATTATATTTGTGCATGTCAAGCAACATGGATGGTGAATTTGGTCGAAGAGATTACAGGGAAGAATCATGGAGCGATGACCATGAAGATCGACAACTCAATCTGGCAAAGAACCTAATAGCGCATGGACGAAGCAAGCACGTCGAAATGAGATTCAATTATCTTCGAGAGCAAGTAGTATAAACGGAGCTGAACTTAAAACACTGTAAAACTGAGAATTAGGTTGGAAACATCATGACATAATGAGTGTAGGTCGAAGTGTTAAAAAAATTAAGGTCTATGATGAATATAGATAGCTTAGACACAATGAATTGGGCAGTGTGTTGAGAATGAAAGTCATGGTGTCAAAGCATGTTGCTGTCAAAACACCTGGGTGTCGAAGTGTTGAGGAGTTAGCCTCAACATGGATTTTTACTTGGGCTCAATTTTGCAGTATTAGCAGAATTAGGTATTTGGGTTTTGCTTGAGGGACAAGCAAGCCCAAAATCTATAAATACGTAGTAACCCTTATTGATTGTAAGATAACACAATGCACTTGCATAAGAATTCTCCATTTGAGAGAAGAGAGTTACTCTGTAGAAATTTCTTTTTCTTCCTTATTCGAAAACTTTAATCTCTCTTTCTTCTCCAATTCAATTTTGTTTCTTTTCATTACCATTATTAACCGAAATTTTGCAACCAATGTTGATTAATTTTTGTTGATCAAAATTTGGTTTGAAAATCTCCAGTGATTTTGGTGAATTTCTTAAAGGAAAATTGATAAATTTCCAAAAAATATACCCAAAGAAATAGAGACTTGCTTCATCAAGAATATGCTAGTGCCTACCTATTTACAGCTGAATGGACGATGGAGTTTGAATTGAATTGGTAATTTACTAGCTGAATGGACGACGGAGGTTGAATTAAACCGGTTTTATTGCGCATTTGGTAAGTCCGAACATTTGGTATAGATGCATGCACCTTTGATGAGACAGCCTAAGGCCAGCATGGCTTGGTTGCCTTTGGTGACAATAATTTTGTTGGTGATTTTGTTCAAAACTTGGGAACTTCCACATCTTTCAATAACTATTCTTGAAAGAAATTGGTTTAATTCATGTCAATAAAGCAACAAAAATTGAGTATAGCATAAGAGGCTAGACTCCTACAGCAGAAAAGAACCAAAATACGAATTCTAAATTGAGAAAAAAAACATTAATAGCGTGCTAAGTCTGCCAAGTCTCATCATGGATGTTAAATCACACATGGTGTCTTATATAGAGATTGATAGATAGATGCTCAATAATTCACAAACCAACGACAAAAACAAGACATCATTCAAATGTGGTTTGGCTAAACACATGTTACATTTTTATTTATAAAAAAGAAAGAAAAAGTATCATCCTCTATGTTCTGGGTGGAGCACAAATGTCACATACAAAACTGAAACTGGAAAACAAAATTCAACACACAATTCATTGAAAGGGGTCACAGGTGTTGTAATTAACAATGCTTTGCAGTACAGATACAATGTGTTGTTTAACTAAAAAAAACTAAATTCCTACATGATGGGAGGGAGAACAATTTCTTCAGACTGAGACGCTCCAATGCCTCATTTGCCACTACATGATGTCAATAGAACATGCCACCTTTGTAATTAACATTCATGACAATAACGAGAAGCTTTCGCCTTTCGTCGATTTGATTTCTCGTGCCTGAATAGCATTGTCTAGTAGCATAATCTATGGCTGCCAAGGAAAAAAAAATGCATTTAAGGTGATTACTTCAAACCACAAAATATAAAAACTTAGATATTGAACTTTGCAAAGTAGAGAGGAATCATCTATATTTTTCGGATTTGGATTTGCTGCAATCAGCAAGTCCACACATTCACGCAGTCAGCATATTTTCATGGTCGTTAGATTGAGAGCAAGTTTGAAATCTAGACCTCTGATCTCAATCCAACAGTAACCAACATGCGGATTGTGTGAATCTGTGAATCCAAGTCCTCTTAAGGGTTTGTGATTAATGTTTATTCAGTTTGCAAGCATCTGCGGTCGGCATCTAATTGATGTCAAACACGAATTTATCACCGCAGAAATTTATAACCATCGAAACAAAATTTATTTCCCGCGAACTCTAACCTGGTGATTCGATGCGTGATCGTGTATTCTATTAGGCTTCATGTTCAAATCAATCAATTTATTTTCCATCTTGGTATTTCCATCGGCATTAGGTTCTAAAGTTGGAACCGGAGGCATCCTATGATTCTGTTGCTTCTCTCCCATTTTTTGTTTAGGAAGTGGACTTTGTCCTCTTTTAATATCACCCGGATCCAAAGGTTGCGAAGACGGATTCTCTGCATTACTAGGTTTATCACCTGGAAACTATGGAACAAAGAGACATTTTAAGTACGAAAAAGGATCGTTCATTCAAACCCTAATGAAGGAGAAAATACTAACATAGTAACATTTTCCGCCTATAAAAAAAGGTAATACGGATAACAATTTCGAGACAAATTCATTTCGGATAAAGGATAGACACACCTCAACTCTTTGCCTAAAGAGAAGATATCTTCCATGTGTTCTTTTACCACCGACATGAACTATCATATCGCATTGCAAACAAAGGGAACTTCCATCTGTTTCGCAATAGAAGAAAGCTACAACAAAGATTGAAAAGAAGGTTAAACACATAAGCAACTGAAAAACACCAAAAGAACAAACAAGGATCAAAATAGGAAAGCTCATACCAGGTGCATTCTCACATATGTCGCAGCGCGGCACATCACTTGGACTCGCAAGACCAACCCTAACATGTCTACTAGCTAGCTTATTGCACATATGAACCTACAATTTCCAAAAGGTTACAAACTTTGAGAAACTATTATCAATTAAAATGACACTATGGTTAGTATTATTAGGTCAAACTTTTACCTAAGCTGACACCTTAGATTTCAAATTTACACAAAAATATG
Organism: Lathyrus oleraceus; assembly: GCF_024323335.1. Classification (NCBI taxonomy): domain Eukaryota; kingdom Viridiplantae; phylum Streptophyta; class Magnoliopsida; order Fabales; family Fabaceae; genus Lathyrus; species Lathyrus oleraceus. Next base: position 442,902,635 of record NC_066580.1, on the reverse strand, counting down.
AAATCAAAATATATTTATGAATCATGAAACAAAATTGCAAGTGGTGCAATCTTTAACCTAATCCCACATAAATGGACTTGTCCAAGTTAAGCAAGATTCCAAAATTCAATATTGCTACATCAATAATGAAACATTACAGTTACAAAAACATCAACATTCAGAGGCAATGATTTAAGGTTAATCAAAAGCAAAAAGAACATGAAATTGAATAGTACTAGTGATAATTAGAAATCAAATCAAAGATAGCAACAAACCTTTTCATCACAAGCACGACAGAGTGCAGCCTCATCAGCAGCACAGAAAACGATGGCGGCTGCGCTCTCACAAGCATCACAAAGCGTTCGCATAATTAAACTCTCTCACTTTCATTGCTTCAAAATAAAAATTCAAACAACAAAATAGAAACAGAAGTTGAAAAGTCAGATACAGAAAAATATAAAACTAAAATTTTCAACTTTAAATAATTAAAAAATATATAATTACCAAATCCATGTAAGAAAGTTCTTTTATTGGAAAAAATAGATGATGGGGTATTATGAAGATGGGTGATGAAGGAGGTGGTGGTGGTTGTTGATGATGGAAAGTTGTTTGAAGGAGTGTTGGGGGACCTTTTGGGTTGAGAGAGAGAGAGAGAGAGTAATTTACTAGTAGTTGAATTTGTTGTGAAGTTAGTAGTACTATTATGAAGTTACTTGGTAGCCACAAGTTGAAAGGCAATGTGGGGTTGACAAGAACTCAAACTTGATTCACAACCACTAATTAAGTTATCTCAGATGGGACCCACTTTCATACATTTTTGTTTGTTTACTTATTGTTGTCGACCACCCCTAACATAACATTGTTGCTTTTTAGTGCATGCTCTTCTCTCCAACTCCAACCACAACCTAAGAAAAAGGACATTTTTTTCACTCTTTTCATTTTGTGTTAAAGTATCGGTTATGCTACAAATCATTACCTTTTTTTTTCTTCATAATTATATAAAAATAATTCAGTCTCTTTATTAAAACAAAACTTATTTCATTTTTAAAATTCATCAACTTGTTTTTTATTTTTTTATTTTTATAAACAGTAACTTTTAAATGATTTCGCATATATTTAGGAATATGGTAAAATTACAAAGAGCGAATATTTAAATTTAATTCTTTAAAATTAGCAAAGCTAAACTCTTACCGCCTAACTAGGAATCGGGTTTTATTCTAAACTCTACAATGTCGTTGTCGCGGTTTAGCCTGTTAAAATATAAAACTTATACATTTAAAAATTAAGAACTTCTAATTAATTAAAATGTCATTTTTTTTGGAAAACAAATTTAAAGGTGATACTGGCCGGCGCTCGCGTAGCATCAAAGTTCAAACTTACAAATGGTTGTTGTCGCATCACATATATTTCTATAAACTTTATTTTTAAAAATGATTGTTTTTGCAATTTAAAATAATATTTGTTATCGCTCTTGATTTACTTTAAAATATGATTTTTGTTATTTCATCTAAAGTACGGGTTCCTCTCTTTCGAAATGGAATCAATATCTATAAGTTTAACGCTTTCGCAGTAAATAATTCTAATTTAAAATAGTATAAAATTCAGTCTCAAAACGAATCCTAATTTAAAAAATAGTTTGCAACTTAGATGTGAGTACCGTCAAAATGACGGTCCTCATATTCTGAACTCTAAACGCCTTAGTCGGACATATTTTGCATAATACTCATGTTATAATATATATATATATATATATATATATATATATATATATATATATATATATATATATATATATATATATATATATATTTTGATGATACCATGTAAAACTTAAAATTAAAACAGTAGCAATTAAAATTAATATAACAAATAGAAAAAACAATTACTATATTGAAACTCAAAACAATAAAGTGCAGAAAAATTAAAGAAGAAAAATACGTATCGAAAATAATGCAGTGCGGAAACTGAAAACCAGAAAATTTGAAAGAAAATTTTTGGAATTAAAATAACGACAAACTTAAATAGCGAATGATCCAAGTACAAGCAGGGCTCTTCAGAATTCTACGTAGTACTTATTGTCTAATATGAACAATTAAGTACTTTTATCGAGTGATTTTATTTGCCTACTTAATATTAGAAAACTTGGATGGTAAAAACCTAAAAACCAAGCCTATATATAGTGTTTCACCTGTTGAATGGTTGTTGAATTCGTGTAGAGGTCCGTTTTGAGAAAAATATGTAGAAGTGAGAGAAGACCAAGTAATTATGTTGCTAAATTTTTGGGCACGAAGTCCATGGCGAACGCCATGGCCTTATGACGAATGCCATGAGTTCAGTATGGGGAACGTGGCTGACAAGGGAACCATGACGAACGATATTCCCCTGTGGCGAACGCCACAAGCTAAAAATGTCCTCCTTTGACTTACTCCATGCTGAGGTGTCCTTTTCTCCACTTTTGGTCAACTTTGCTTCATTTTCTCTTGTGTCAACTCCTACTTAGAGGATATCTACAACACAAATAAAATACCAACATAGTAATACATACAAACATAAAATGGATATAAAACGGATAAAAATGCATGTGTATCGAGTCAGAAAATGCTATAAGTTTCATGGTTATCATGATCCCCCATGATCTGATCCTTATCATTGTATATAATTTCGCCTAGGCCCCAGAACCTCTCTTCCACCAGACATACATTTGTGTTTATCATAATCCACCTGCGATTCAATTTATCTCAGGTTTGATTATGCTTTTTCTTCGTCGTAGCTTGCTTTGTATCTAAGATGAGGCTTATGTTTATTGACATTTGTTTTTGTTTTTCTAGGTTCTTATTGTTGTGCTCCGACTTGCTCTTCACCTTCTTCTGAATCTCTTGCTTAGTGTTCCCTTCCTTACTCTTGTGACTTTTCGGGGTATGATTTTTTTTGGTTCTTAGCATCCTGATTATTATTATCTTTCCTTTTCAGATTGGTGACTTCCTTTTTTCTGAGCTTGTCGTGCTTTTGTTGGTGGCTATGAATGGTATGTTGTTTAGCCTATATCTCTCTATTTGGGTTTCCAGCCTCTGCTCGATGTTATTGTTGTTATCCATCTTCTTGTTACCTAACTGATGCTTTTGGGGGCCCAGTTGAGTATTATCGTCCTTCCTTTTAGCTTATTGCATCACTTTTTCTATTCCATCTATGTTAGTTTTGTCTTCTTATATTTTCCTTAGAGCTTTGTTGTAAGTCATATTTTGTTTCAGCTCCTTGCCTTTCATCTTGTCGTTCTCCATGTGAGTATCGTTTCCTTGTTTGTTATTCCGACTAGTGTTTCCTTTGTCTAACTTTTGATGATTTTGACTATTGTTCCTTATGCAACTCTTGGGGTCGTTGGGGTTGACTGGGTCAGACTTGGTGTAACTGTTGAGGTATTGTTGAGGTACTCAGTGTAGCTTCTACAAGCATTATTGGAAGCTTCCAATGCATGTATGTCCTTATTCTCGTATATAGATTTGTTTCTAGCATTCCATATACTATCAGCTATGTGTGTGTGTGTGTGTATATATATATATATATATATATATATATATATATATGGTCTTTTGTCATTCTGTTTAAGTAGCTTTTGATCCACTCCACAAAATACATATAGTTACTATTATTGAAATTTATCGTGAGAGGTGAGTGGTGACTTCTCGGTAAGTGTACTGATAATGTCGAAGTAATAAAAAGATTGAATCCGTAGGGACTGCCTCCAAGCAAGACAAAATGTGTGCAATGTATAAAAACTAGTAAAATGAGAGATTTTCGAGTTTTAATGCAAAAAGTAAATAAACAAGTAAACAATGTCACAAAAGCGGTAATGTTATGTTCTAGAATCTCTTATTCCTCTATTGTTGATGTTTGATGCTCTATATGAATGATCTAATCACTATAACCCCAAGATAAATTAACAAAACTGTTATAGTGATCCCTCATGAAATAACTCATTAACCACTACTCGCAGCTTTCTATCCCTAGTCCGTCAGCGTAAGCAGGGTTAGGCGATGTATAAAATGTTAATTCTCTATGCCACGATTCGAGGTCTCATATCCATATTCGACCAACATAAGTACAACAATTTCCTTAGGTCCAACACAGATTAATGATCAGTATTCCCTATGTGGTCAAAATTAGATTAAAAGAGTATCTCACATAAAAATCATTACAAATAAGAGGCAATTGAGTAAGATTATAGATCAATAGGTTCATATAATAGTCAAATCAACATAGAATCCAATAATATAGAAATAGTTTCATCAGAACACAACCTAACCTAGAGAAGCTTAGCTACTCATAGTGCAATTAACAATACCACAATTGATAGATAAAAATAACATGATAAGTCCCTTGAATTGATGGCCTCAAATGGCTTCAAGGCTCTAAAAATATTCACTTGTTCCCTCAAAATCGTGCTCCAATCTCCAAATTTTGTAACTCATGTGAAAGTGCAGAAAATCCCTTTTTAAAGGCGTCAGAATGGACCAGGACGTGTCAGAAAAGCCCAGAAGAGTGACCATCGTATGCGTGATACCTTGCATCGTAAGCGCGATATAGCATATCACGTGTGTGATGTTGTGTGATGGTGTGCATGATTATTCCAGTGGTTGCACGCTTTTACTTCTTTTTCACTCAAATTTTCACTAAGTCCACAATTTGCACACTTAGTTATTTTTCCCTCATTCTTCGGTCATTCTTCTTCATATTTGCTCAACTTTAACTTGTTTTGCTCCGATTCTTCGACTAAATATATGCAATGACATATTGTTATCACAACCCCAAACTTGAATCGTTGCTTGTCCTCAAGTAACTCGCTTACAACTGCATATTTCAAACAGAAAAACAAATTGCAATAATAACGAATGAACATCACCAATTGTGTTACCTTATCATCATTCCAGCTCCCGACTTCAATCGAGCAAATTTGGAAAAGTTCTTCAAACACAACAAGTACTCAACTTGTCTCTCAGCTCACTAATTTTTTACTCGAATTGACGGGATAATCGCACAATCAACATACAAAAGTATTTTACCATAAATTTGTAAAACTTCTAATAAAATCAATCAAAGTCATCTAAACACACACTTTTGGAGGTCTTTCAAGGTTGTAATGGGGCTTATGTCAGGGTAGGATAATTTTGGATAATAGGCTTAAATATTTGGAGTTAGGTACCTAGTTTTCCTTATTTTATCATATTCCTTTTCATATCAATTTGCTTAATTACTTTGGTACAAGAGGTTAACATTTTATGGTCCTAAACATTGTTTTTCTCATTTTTTTTTTGAAGAAATTGCTTGGACTTCTTGATTTTTCTCATTTTTATTTTTGAATTTTTGACCAAAATCTCTGGCACACCAACCCCAAACTTAAACTTTGCTCACTTCCAAGAGTAACCCCGAACTTATACTTTTGCATATGACCAAGGAACTAAATTTTCTACCTAACTCCAAAGAGAGGGTGGAAAGATTTAATCTTTCAAGTCAATTGGCTAATTATTGTGACTATGTCACCGAAAGAAATGGCTTAGGGTCAAAGTGGTTGGCAAATGATATAAACATGATACACGTGTTAGTTTGAAAATGCTCAGAATTTACCACAAATAAGTGTCCCAGTGTGTATTTATCAAACCAACATATTAAATTAGAAATAATGCAAATTCTAGAAAATAGCAATTGTACATATACTCTCATAAGAAGGAAACGTAAACAATGGAATATTTGGACCAAATCTTACTAGATGAGGTATCTGGAGATTAAGTAAAAGGTAGTTGGTTGTTCCTTTCTTCCTCACTCTCAATCCGCAAGAAACTTTCTTGATGATCACCATTGTTTCTTATGATGCTTATGGTTCATTTGTTCACTGCTAAAATTACAACTTTATAAATTATAACTTGTTTATTAAAGACAAACATAAATTTATTGGTACAAAAGGGAATAAAGTATTATAGCTAATACTCTAGATTGACTTGAGATACTGACTTGTTGGACGTAAAAGGGAATCGCAAAAATTAATACAAATTTAGAAAACTCCAAATTAACATGTTGTTGGAGTGAAAAAAAGTCTTGCATGTCTTGTATGGTGTTGTTGAAGTCTTGGTTCTGTTTGGTCCACTCTGATCTCGTCTGATTGATGGTGATACTCGAGAGGAATGACTTCTCTTTGAACCCATTCCATGAAACAACAACAACAACACTAGAAAATGCAAAGAGATTAGAAGGAAAACAAATAGGATTAGAGAGATTTTTTAGTCTATCTTTCTTCTTTTAGTCCCTTTCTCAAGTCTTTGTCCTATTGCTCCTAAATGCGACATGCTACAAAACAAAATATAATTAATTGAAATAAACTGAAATTTAAATTTTGCAAATGAAATAAAAACGTATCAGATGGGTTGCCTCCCATTAAGCGCTTCTTTAAGGTCTTAAGCTCAACCTTTCAATTTTTGTGTTAGGACGACATATATGACATGAAAAACACATCTTCCTTCTTCTTTCTTTTGTTTGATAAGAATTACATCACTTTAGGAAATTGAAGATTTTTCTTCCATATTATCTCCAGCTTGATAGTATCAAACAAGGCATAAATCTCATCCAATACTTCATTTATTTCTCCTCTTTTATCATCCTTGTTGTTAGGTATAAGATTATTCTTTTATTGAAGATCTTGTAGTTGGACATCTATATCTAAAAGAATTATTGCATTTAGAGCTTCATCCAAAATGATATAATATACATATTGCATTCTTATTCTTTTTCCAGATATAATTTTCACCTTCAATTCTTCTATTCTTACTTCTATTTCTTTATCAGATGGTGTGCATTTTTCTTCTTCTTTCTCTTTTTCAATTCCTCCTTCATCGACGACCTCCCATTCCTGTTTGAATTCTCTTTTAATTTCCTTATCTTGAGGACTATCTAACATATTTTCATAGAAATACCCATTAGATCTCAGTTTTAATTTTAACTGACTAGATACTTGACCAAGTTGCATCTCTAAATTCTCGAAGGATGTTTCCATGTTACTTCGCACGGTTTCTTGATGCCTGTTAATTTCCTCGAAATTGAGTTGATTCATCTTTATAAATTTAGTTAAGGTTTCTTCAAGTTAAGATGATGAATCCTCCTCCCATGAATGATCAGTGTAAGGTTCTGGTTCTAAATAATTTCTAGCATTTTCCAGAATGAGAGTTTTTGTTGCAATTTCCTTTGCATAAGCTTCAAACTTTGCAAAGGTAACATGTACGTCATCTTGCATGATTGTATTGTGTGAAGACATGACTTCTCAAATGTTTTGATGACGATAAACTTCTCTACAAGTCTAAGATTGATTAACAAAAATGATTGATCAAGATTCAAGCTCATGAAGGAAGTTTTCAACTAATGATCAAGTCTCGATGAAACTCATGAAGAATCGTCTTTCAAATGGATAGGTATAACACTTGACCTCTAGATATTTATACAAGTTTTCAAAACATGTCTCATTCATGCCATAATCATTGGAAGTATTTTTATGCATCAAAGAAATCATAACACTTCATTCTTTAAACTATTTTTCAAATCTGTGGCAAAGTAATCGATTATCCTTTTCAAGGTAACCGATTACTCTGTGTAAAATTCAAATATTTTTGCACGTTAAAGACAAGTAACCGATTATCCATTTTAAGGTAATCGATTACTCTGGGAAAATTTCAAATATTTTTGCACGTTGGAGGCAAGTAACCGATTACCCATATTAAGGTAATCGATTACCACTGAACCAGAGGCAAAAATCAGTGCATCTCTTCATGGAAACTTTTCTATTTTCTTTACCATGAACCATGGCATCCTTTGGGTAATTGCATCCATTTGAGGAGGTGTTTAGACAACGTATATACATCATTTTTTCAGATTTCAAATTGACCTCCTTGCAAAAATTTCAAATCACCTCATATTCTTTCAAACATTTTTTAAGTGTTCTTCCAAATTTTCTTAAGAGTGAAACCTTACATAAACCTTCTTTTTAAGCATCATAGTTTCATTCCATACAAAGAACACTTGTATAATTATTGTGAGAATTGAGTGTTACAAAGGAGAAGATCAATTGATAAGGTAATCGATTACTCTGGGAAAATTTCAAATATTTTTGCACGTTGGAGGCAAGTAACCGATTACCCATATTAAGGTAATCGATTACCACTGAACCAGAGACAAAAATCAGTGCATCTCTTCATGGAAACTTTTCTATTTTCTTTACCATGAACCATGGCATCCTTTGGGTAATTGCATCCATTTGAGGAGGTGTTTAGACAACGTATATACATCATTTTTTCAGATTTCAAATTGACCTCCTTGCAAAAATTTCAAATCACCTCATATTCTTTCAAACATTTTTTAAGTGTTCTTCCAAATTTTCTTAAGAGTGAAACCTTGCATAAACCTTCTTTTTAAGCATCATAGTTTCATTCCATACAAAGAACACTTGTATAATTATTGTGAGAATTGAGTGTTACAAAGGAGAAGATCAATTGATAAATTGATATACTTCAAAATTCCAACTATTTCATCTTCTACAAAAATTCAGAATTGTATTTCTTGATTACAACTTATTTTTAGGATTTTTAAGAATAAGTTTGTAAGGTTTTATCCTTGTTATCCGGTGTGTCGATACAAGAGGTCCTTTTGTGAGAAATTGAGTCTCGATTGGATTTTAAACATTGTAAATCCAAGAGGATTGTTCTTGGTGTGTTAGAATTAGATAGAAAGGCCTTAAGGTGTCTTGTCTAGAAATCTAACATTATAGTGAATTCTCTTTTGTGTTGAAAGGGGAGTGGAGTACTCTCGATCTATGAGGGGAACCACTATACATCGTGGTGTTCTTTACTTTCTGCACTTTACCGCTTTTCATCACATAAGCATCTCAAGAAAGTAAAACTCAATAAACCGTCAAAAATCCGGAAAATCGTCTAAGTGCCTCATTCACCCCCCCTCTTAGGCACTCCTTAAACTTACATATTGATCTTGCATACAAACAAAAAATACTTTAGTAGCACTGCAATAGATAAACAAAAGCAAACAAAAATAAAACTAAAAAGAGAAAGAGTAGGAAAGAAAATTTAAGAAGAAACAAAAATAACTAATTACAAAAAAACAATTACAATTGAAAACAAAATAAAAATAAACAAAAAACAAAATTAAATGTTGCACAAGCGTTGCCTTGTTGAAATATCAACAGTCCCTGGCAACAACGCCAACAACTTGATGACTTCTCGACAAGTGTACCAATAATGTCTAAGTAATAAAAAGATCGAATCCACGGGGACTGCCTCAAAGCAAGACAAAATGTGTGCAATGTATAAACACTAGTAAAAGGGGGTTTCGAGTTTTAATGTGAAAAGTAAATAAATGAGTAAACAATGTCACGAAAGCGGTCAAATTATGTTCCAGAATCCCCTATTCCTCTATCGTTGATGTTTGATGCCTTGTATGAATGATCTAATCACTATAACCCCACGACAAGTAAACAAAACTGCATAGTCGATCCCTAATGAAATAACTCACTAACCACTACTCGGAGCTTTCTATCCCTAGCCTGCCAGCATAAGTAGGGTTAGGAGATGTATAGAACGTTAATTCTCTATGCCACTACTCGGGGTCTCCTATTCCTATTCAACCAGTGTAAGTACAAAAATCTCATTAGGTCCAAGACATAGACTAATGGCCAGTGTACCCTATGTCCCCAAAATTAGATTAAAAGAGTATCTCACATAAAAAGCATTACGAACAAGAAGCAATTGAATAAGATTATAGATCAATAGGTTCATACAACGGTCAAATCAATATAGAATCCAACAATATAGAAATAGGTTCATCATAACATAACCTAACCTAGAGAAGTTTAGCTACTCATAGTTCAATTAACAATACCACAATTGATTGATTAAAATAACATGAGAAGTCCCTTGAAGTGATGGCCTCCAATGACTTCAAATGCTCTAAAAATATCCACTTGTGCCCTCAAAATTTTGCTTCAATCTCCAAATTTTGTAACCCTTGTGAAAGTGCAAAAAATACCCTTTTAAAGGCGTCAGAAAAAGCCCCAAAAAGTGACCATCGCGCGCATGATACCTTCCATCGCATGCGTGATATCTTTCATCACGTACGTGATACCTTGCATCGCGCGATGCAACTTTAAATGCTCTATCGCGTGCACGATGTTGTATGATGGTGAACATGATTATTCCAGTGGCTGCACACTTTTGCTCCTTTTTCACTAAGTCCACAATTTGCATACTTAGCTATCTTCCCCTTATTCTTTGGTCATTCTTCTTCATATTTGCTCAAATTTCACTTGTTTTGCTATGATTCTTCGACTACATATATACAATGACAGATTGTCATCAGTGAGCTAAACCAAACATATTTCACCCACCAGTACTCCATGAAATAATGATTCAGAGTTTCAATCGATTCTTTGCATCTGGAACATAGGTAGTTTGTAGGAATATTCCTTCTGTTGAGGTTGCTTTTAATTGGGAGCATGTTAGATAATAGTCTCCATATGAGGAATTATTTCATAGGAGGAACCTTGCTAGTCCAAATCTCTTTCTCTCCATCGTTAAAAGAACTCTCCTCTTCATGATCTTTCTTCCATTTCCAAATGTTGTGATACCCTGATTTAACCATGTACATCCCATCCTTGTTGGACTGCCAACCAAGACATTCCTCTTAATTAAGGTTGTTTAAGGGGATATTATTGATGTAGGTTCTATCAATAACTAAGAAAGTATTGTTTAACTCATTTTGGTTCCAACACATGTTTTCCCTATCAATGAGGTCCCTAACTCCAATGGTCCTTGTATCCAAAGGCCTTTGTGTTAGGACTTTAAACCTACACTGGGAGGGTATCCAGTTGTATTACCATATATTGATTATTTGACCATTCCCAACGGTTCAACACGTTTCTTTCCTTATTATGTCAATGTTGTAAGCAAGGCTTCTCCAAAGATAGATAGGGTTTCTACTAGCTTTAGCTTTCAGGATGTCTTGATTAGGATAATATTTGGCCTTTAGGATCTTTGCCACTAGGGACCGAAGATATATATATAGCCTCAAGATTTTCTTATCCAACATGGCTTTATTGAAATCACGCAAATTCCTAAATCCAAGGCCACTTTCTGCCTTGTTCTTGCAGAGATGATCCCAACTTTTCCAGTGAATTTTATTACAGATGTGGGCAGACCAAGATAGTTGTTGATTTTGGTAATGGTAGATATGTTAAGGGCAATGATGAATTATTGTCTTTTATCATTAGGGTTACAGTTGCTAAACATAATTTGGGACTTTTGAAGATTTATTCTTTTCCCTGAACTGTCCTAATACTTCCTAATCAGGTCCTTAAGAGTGTTAGCTTCCTGATTGTTATCTTGGCAAAAGATAAGACTGTCATCTACAAAAATAGATGAGTAATTTTAGGAGCCCTTCTAGCAATAGATATACCTCTGAACATGTTAGATTTCATGGTATTATTAATTAGATTAGAAAACACATTAACATAAAATATAAAAAGATAGGGAGAAAGAGGATATCCTTGTCGGATTCCATGAGAAGTTTGAAAGTACTATGTAGGGTAGCCATTGATAATAATAGAGGTACTCATAGTGGTCACATAGTCCATAATTAACTTGGTAATTCTTTTAAGGAAGCCAATACTACTTAAGGTTTTGTTTATGAAGTCCCAATCCAACCTATCATAAGCTTTTTTCGTGTCCAATCATCATGAATACTAAGAGCTTTAGTAATAAATTGATTCTTGTAGAACTGGATTAAGATGTTTTGGATTTCCTCCTCTTTGAAAGTAATCTCATCATTGCCTTTATCCATATCAGTTATTCTGCTGTGGTTTTTTCTCTGAGTGGCTTTTTGATGAAAGAACTTAGTGTTTTTGTCTCCCTCAATGAGCCAATGGATTTTGGCTCGTTGGGCCTACCATATTTCTTCATGATGAAGTAGGATATCAATTCTCATTTGTTTCTCCTGAAGTTGATTCTTATGTCTGTTCTGATTGTTGTTGTCTTGAAGGTATTTGTGTTGCTTACTCAAAGCTATAATCTCTTTGGAAGGATATACATAATTGTTAGTTCCCCAATTTCATAGGGTGTTCAGGGTTTATGATATCTTACTAGTGATGTCCTGGTTGTTTTTGTAGTTCCAAGTATTTGTTATTATTTTGTTTGTTTTAAGGGACTCCAATCAGATGTTCTCAAACCTTTTAGGTTTATTAACAACCCTCATTCTCCTGCATTGGTACTGTCTTTCTTGAAAGGTGAGGAGAATAGGATTGTGATCAGAGTTATATCCAGGGAGGTGAGTGTTATTGTACTGAGAGAATCTGTTCATCCAACTAGGAGAAGGCAAGAACATATCCAATGTGGCTGCAATGCAATTGTCCCCCTGCTGGTTGTTGCTCAAAGTAGCCATGTTTCCTTCAAAACCTAAATCCACCATATTACAGACATTAAAAGTATAAAAAATAATTTGGTTTAATTGGGCATCTAAAGGGTTAACCCCAGTTTTTCATGGTTAGCAAAAGTTAAATTGAGGTTCCCAAAGATAAGTCAATTAGGGTGGCCATTTCTTTGAGCAATGTTGGTAATCATGTTACAAGTAAGACTTCTTTTATTGGAATTAGGGTAGTCATATATAGCAATCCCTCTCCATATAATATTGTCATTATCATTCTTATCAACCATATTATTATGAGCCATAATATAAAAGTCAATATATTTTTTATTAGAATCATTGATATAAAGGTTAACATTGTCACTTCACATTAAAGTGAGACCCCAACCCTCCATATCCCATTGCTACGATGTTAAGGAGTCAATTCTGGCAAGGTTATTGAAACACATATCATTGTTGTTCTTCTTAGTTTCAAATAAAAATTGAATATTAGTGTAATCTTATTAGGTGTTTGAGTGCTCAGATAGTTTGGGGGTTTCCCAACCCCTGTAATTTCAAGCCAAGATCTTCATCCTTCCAAGGCTGCCTTAGTTAGTAGGCATGCCGAAATATTTGAATTGTTTGTTATTGTGTTGTTGGTGTTATCCGTACTTTCTTCCACTTTTATAAGTCTTTGTTTCATATTTTGATTTGAGAGCGTACTTCAGGGTACTCTTTCCTTCCATGTTGGTTGTTTTATCCTCCTTTACAGAAATAACTTATAGTTATTTTATCATAGATTTCGGGTTAGAACTATACATACTCATATTAGGTTTATTTGTAGGAATTATGCTTAACTTTCTTTCTTTTATGGAGATTTGTTTTCTTCCTAGTTCAGTAGCTTTGACCCAAGAGCCTAGTGGGTTTACCTCTGTTATACCATGGACTGGTGTAGTGTTTTTTTTTCTCCAGAATTCTTGACTATACCCCATGATTTCACGGTAGAAGCAAAAAAAAATAGACAACATTTCATATTTAAATTATATTCAAGTTATACCATTGTTTTTGTTGCCAATGTACATTCGTGAACAAATAGGGATATTAATATTTAATAAATTCTAGCCTTCACAACTGTGATTCTTCCTTGAACAAATAATAATTAAATTAAAATATTTTTTATTTTTTTATAAAAAAAAATAGATAAATTGAGTATAATTAACATTATTATAAAAGAGAACAAATAATAACATCAAAATAAAAATAGTAATAGGTAGTTCCACCTGTCTTTTCTCTCCCATTAATTATAACTCTACTAAATCAACTTTAAAATTCATATATTTAACTAAAGATTGGGTAACTAATATTCCCCTTTTATTAATGGAAAGAAAAAAAAAGATGGCTAATATTTTTGATTTCACTAAATGAACTTAAAAATTTATCTAAAAAATAAGTGTTGTCTAGTCTATTCTTTGTCTAACAATTTAGATCTACAATTGCATAACATGTGGATAAGACAAAAATCCAAATATGACTCATGCTATTGAAAATCCTAAAATTGTTGGAGACAGTTGACACGTGTCGTCCATCAAGATTAATTATTCAAGTTGCTTATCTCCCAACTTCCTCATTTGGGATTTTATCAAAAAAGAACTTCCCTTTTAGGTGAAACATAATATTGCAAAGATTTTCTCTAGCAATAAATATTTTGCAATTTAGAGAGTGCTTGATGGATTTGGATTGATATCTATGGTAGTGAAGAGTGACGTGTGAAAGACTCAACATTTTTAAACACTTTTCTATAGTTGAGCAAAAAAACAAATAGACTCTAGATTGATATATTGAAGGGTCCATAATTAAGAGGACTTTAATATATCCACAATTATTGTTTTTTTAACAGCCACAATTATTGTGGCTCCTAGAAGAACCTTCCCATTTCATGAAGAAAACTTTCCTAAATAGATGAAGCAATGGACTCAGAGAATTGTGTTTAGATTGTCTTCAACACCTCTAAAGTTGTTCTATGTCATTTTATGTTTCGGGCAACTCGCACATGTTGGGAGCTACCAGATCAATAACTACTTCAACTCAACCAGTTAATTGGTTTTTAATAAACTTATTGTTAAATTTTATACCACTAAGCCGGTTAACTGGTTTTCAATAAACTTATTGTTAAATTTTATATCATATTTAATTTTAAAATAAAAATATTAAAATAAATAATATACATAATTGGTACATCTTAGATATATTTTTTAATAAATCATTGAAAATTTATAATTAGATAAAAGATAGTTGATCCATCTGATTTGAAGCTTCCAATGCACAATCTTTAGTCTAGAAAAACATTAATAAACAAAACAAAAAAAATCACATTCTAGCTAAAAGTTAAATCAACCATTGTCATGAGTAATCCAATGGTTAGAGTGATGACCACTAGGTTTGCATAAAGAGAGTTAGGAATGTTTAAGATTATTAGCAAAAACTTCCAATAAACAAGTCTCTAAAAATCCCAGCATAAATGGAGAGACATGAGGATCCTCTAGATGCATCCTTTAGATTACATTTTAACCAATACTTAGGGGAGAAAGCCAACTTGAGTGATTTTAGGAGCATAACTTTTTAATTTTAAATTCTTGAATATATGGGTGTGGATATATATAGATAATTTGGTAGATAAGAAACCATTTTACTTGTTTTATTTAATAAAAAAAATAGCTAGATCATTTTGAACATTGTCAAATCAAAGTTGGTTTCTGCAAAATATATCAAATAATATTGGTAATTGTCAACATCATTAAACTCTTAAGTTGAGAACCTAATCTCCATTAATGATGAAAAAAATTAGGCATCAAAATCAAGTTTAGAGATCTTATAGAAATTGAGTTAAATCCAAATGTGGAAAGTAAAAGAGTATTTGAAAAAGACGTCATGAGTGCCTTTAAAAGTATTGTTTCAATGGCTATAAACTTTGGCGAAACTATTTGGTTTGGACTCCCTTTCTATGTGGAGAAAAGTTCAAATATGATTAATAAATTTATCTTACTTATTTAAGTATAGATGATCAATTTATGTTTGAGAGAGATAAGAAAAAATAATGATTCAAAAGAAAGAAAAGAGGAGAAAAACTAATTCCTGCTTTTTTGCAATCAGTCTCACTAAATCAACGATCCTCGATTCGTTAACCGTAGGATCGAGCTCAAATTTGGAGAGTAGATTCGTAAAACACACACACACACGCGCACGCGCACACACACACACACACACACACACACACACATATATATATATATATATATATATATATATATATATATATATATATATATATATATATATATATATATATATATATATATATATATATATATATATATATATATATATATATATATATATAACCTTTGACCGTTCAGAATTTCAAGATAATGTCTGAGATTAGAGTTATCTGCTTCGCGCTGATGCTACAGATTTGAGAAATTTTTCAGCTTTTTAATTCTTATTTGTATACTAGTTTGTTTTGTGATTTGCAGTTGTTAGCACTAGTTTCTGAATCACTTTAAGACTCTATTGTACCTTTAATTGATTATAGTGGAGTTATTTCTTTGGTCTAGACGACTCGTGGTTTTTACTCTCATATTAAGGGATTTTCCACGTTAAAAATATCGATGTTCTTTTGTGTCTTTATTTGTTTGATTTGTCGTCTTATATTTGTTGTTGATCCTCAAGGTTCCTACAAGTCTTGAGAATTTTATATCTGATGCGTATTGGTGGAGTCAAATACAAAGATGAAGATGGTATTGTTGAATGTTTCTAATTACCATTTATGGAAGGGCAAGATGAAAAACTTACTATTTATGAAGAAATTGCATTTACTAGTTTTTAGTCCCGTAAAGCCGGATTCTGTGTTTGATGAAGAATGTGAGTTCGAACATCAACATGTATGTGGTTTTATTCGACAATTTGTAAAAGATAATGTTTATAATCATATTGCTAATGAGACACATGCAAAAACTTTGTGGGAGAAGATATAGTCTTTGTATGCCTCTAAATCAGGGAATAATAAATTGTTCTTGTTGAATAGCTCCATAAGTTTGCAGTATAAGGAGGGGACTTCTATTTTAGACCACTTGAGTGAATTTCAAGGGCTCATTGATCAGATGTCAGGAATAAGTATTAAATTTTATGATAAACTTTTGGGACTATTTATATTGCTATCTTTACCAGAGTCTTGGAGACGTTTCGGGTTTCTATCACAAGTTCTGCTCCAAGAGGTGTTGTTTCTTTGGAAACGGCTAAGAGTGATATTCTTAATAGGGAGATGAGAAGGAAGGAACAAGGTTCTTCTTCTCAATCCGAGGTACTTATCACTGAAAATAGGCCGAGAAGTCATAAAAAGGAACCGAAGGGTGGTAGAGAGAATATCATAAGCAAGTCCAAGCCGCGATACAAGAATCTAGAGTGTCATTATTGTCACAAAACATGACACGTACATAAGTATTATAATCAGTGGAAAAGAGACAACAAAGGAAAGAATGGTAATTCTAAACAAAGAGACCATGAAGATCATGATGATGATCGTGTTACTACTACTACTAGTGATGGTCTTGTTATTCTCTATGATCATGAGTCTGTTAATCTTGTATCAGACGATAACTTGTGGATAATTGACAGCGGTGCTACATTGCATGTTACACCAAGGAAGGAGTTTTTCACATCTTATACTTCTGGTAATTTTTTAGTGTTGAAGATGGGTAATGATGGTGTATCTAAGGTAATTGGTGTCGGTGATGTTTACTTGAAAACCAATATGGGAATGAAATTGTTGCTTAGAGGTGTCAAACATGCTCTAGGCGTCCGCTTTAATTTGATCTTTATGCATATGCTAGATGATTATGGTTATGATAATAACTTTGGTTCTAGAAAGTGGAAACTCAACAAAGTAACTTGGTTGTGACTAGAGGGGAAAAGCTTTCTAAACTGTATTGGACAAAATCTTTAGTTGTTAGGGACAATGTAAATTCTATCAACATGGAAGCATCTTTGTGACACTGAATACTTAGTCATATTAGTGAAAAGGGCCTGAATGTTTTGGCCAAAAGGGATGTTCTTCCTGGATTAAAGAATGTAGATTTGGAGAAGTGTTATCATTGCATGGCTGGTAAACAGACTAGAGTATCTTTCAAGAGACATCCCTTAACGAAGTCAAAGTTGCTTCAATTGGTACATTTTGATGTTTGTGGTCCATTAAAGATAAAATCCTTTAGTAGTGCACTTTATTTTGTTACCTTTATTGATGATTGCTCCAGAAAACTATGGGTTTATTCCTTAAAGACAAAAGACCAAGTGTTAGAAAAGTTCAAAGAGTTCCATGCTTTGGTTGAGAGGCAGACGAGCGAGAAGCTGAAATATGTTTGTTCAGACAATGATGGAGAGTATTGTGGACCATTTGATTCCTAATGCAAGCAGCAATGTATTTCACATGAAAAGACTCTTTATAAAACTCCTCAATTGAATGGTTTATCATAGAGGACAAATCGAACACTAATTAAGAGAGTAAGGTGTATGCTATCTGAAGCTAAGTTGTCTAATCATTATTGAGGTGAGGCACTTTACACAACAGTGCATGTTCTTAATCTCACTCTTACTGTTGCTTTGAATAGTGAAGTTCGAGACAAAATTTGGTTTGGAAAGAATGTCAAGTATAATCATTTGAGAGTCTTTGGTTTTAAGGCTTTTATGTATATTCCAAAGGATGAAAGATCCAAGTTGGATGCAAAGTCAAAACAATGTATCTTCATCGGCTATGGGCAAGATGAGTTTGGTTATAGGTTGTATGATCCTGTAGTGAAGAAGCTTAGTTGAAGTCGTGATGTGGTGTTTATGAAAGACCAAACTATTGAAGACAATGATAAGGTAGAGAAGGCTACATCCAAGAAAGATATCAGTTTGTCTAATGTCGGTCTAGTTCAGTTACATAGTCATAATCTAGATGCTATTGGTGGTGATGATCACAATGGTGAGCCATATGATTATGTTGATGATCAATAACTTGGAGATGGGGTAAATATTCCAATTAATGATGGTGAAGGGGAGAGCGATATATCACAAGATGAGAATCTTGGTGAAGCTCTAGAATCATATCAAGTTCAACTTAGGAGGTCTAACAGGCAGAGACAACCTTCTACAGGGTATAATTCTGATGAGTATGTGACCTTGATTGATGAGGGTGAACCCGAGTGTTTTCAGGAGGCCATGGAAATTGATGAAAATCAAAAGTGGATAGATGCAATGCATGATGAGATGAAATCATCACATGATAATCACACTTATGATTTAGTGAAGCTTCCTAAAGGCAAAAGGTCTTTGGAAAACATATGGATTTATAGAGTTAAACATGAGAGAAACTCTAAGTCTCCAAGATATAAAGCCAGATTAGTCGTGAAAGGTTTCCGTCAAAGAAAGAGTGTTTATTTTAATGATATTTTCTCACCTGTTATAAAGATGTCATCAATTAGAACCATGTTGAGTTTGGTTGCTACTCTTGATTTAGAGGTTGAGAAAATGGATGTGAAAATGAATTTCCTTCATGGTGATTTGGAGGAAGAGATCTACATGAAACAATCTGATGGTTTTCAAGTTAAAGGTAAAGAAGGTCATGTGTGTAAATTGAGAAAGAGTTTATATGGGTTGAAGCAAGCTCCAAGGCAGTGGTACAAAAAATTTGAGTTTGTTATGTGTGATCGAGGATACCAGAAGACTACTTCAGATCATTGCGTCTTTGTTAGAAAATTTTCTAACAATGACTTCATTATCCTATTGTTATATGTTGATGATATGCTAATTGTAGAAAAAAATATTTCTAACATTAACAGGTTAAAGAAGAAATTGGGGGAGTCATATGCCATGAAAGACATGGGAGCAACTAAAGAGATTATTAGCATTAGAATCATGCGTGATAGAAAATAGAAGAAACTTTGGATGTTGCAAGAACACTATATCGAAAGAGTGATGCAAAGATTCAAAATGGAAATTTCTAAGGCAGTAAGCACTCCTCTCGCTACTCATTTCAAGTTGAGTTCTAATCAAAGTACTTCAAGTGAAGATGAAGCTTTTGATATGAAATATGTTCCTTATGCATCTGATGTGGGTAGTTTGATGTATGCAATGGTGTATACAAGACCAAATATATCACATGTTGTTGGTACAGTCAGTATATTTTTGTCAAATCCAGGTAGAGAGCATTAGAATATTGTAAAATGAATTTTAAGGTATCTTCGCAGTACTACTTCTGTGAGGCTTTATTTTGGAGGAGATAAGCCTACTCTAGTGGGGTACTCTGACTCTGATATGGCTGGAGACATTGATTCCAAAAAGTCTACTCCGGGCTACATGATTAAATTTGCAGGGGAGTTGTGGCTTGGTAGTCCATATTGCAAAAGTGTGTAGCACTGTCTACTACAGAGGTTGAGTTCATTGCAATTATCAAAGCACACAAAAAGTTACTATGGTTGAAGAATTTTTTATAGGAGCTTGGTTTTGTTCAATACAAATATATGTTATTTGTTGATAGTCAAAACACTATTCATCTTGGTAAGAGTCCAATTTTCATAATAGGTCCAAACACATTAATGTGAGATATCATTGGATACATGATGTTTTGGATGATAAGTTGTTGGAGTTAGCTAAAGTTCATACATATGATAATGTTTCTGATATCATGACTAAAACATTATCAAGAGGGAAATTTGAAGCTTGTTGTGATATCGTCGGTTTGGCGATTTCATCCACATAGTTGTGAGGGGGAGATTTGTTGGGTTTTGGCTCCCTTCCTATGTGGAGAAAGGAACAAATATGATTAGCCCATTTGTCTCACTTATTTAAGTGGAGATGATCAATTTAGGGTTGAGAGAGAGAGAGAGAGAGAAAATAAGGATTCGAAAGAGAGAGAAAATGAGAGAAATTCATTCTCATTTTTCTGCAACTAGTCTCACTAAATCAATGATACCCGATTCGTTAACCGTCAGATCGAGATAAATTTAGAAGGAAAGTCCATAACACATATATATAACCTTTGACCATTCAGAATTTCAAAACAACGTCTCAGGTCAGAGTTATTTGCTTCACACAGAAGCTGCAGATTTGGGAAAATATTTAGCTTTTTTATTCTTATTTGTAAACTAGTTGATTTTATGATTTGCGGTTGTTAGCACTAGTTTGTGAATCTCTTTAATACTCTCTTATACCCTTAATTGATTATAGTGGAGTTATTTCTTTAGTCTAGACGACTTGTGGTTTTTACTCTCATATTGAGGGGTTTTCCACGTTAAAAATATCAATGTTCTTTTGTGCCTTTATTTGTTTGATTTTCCGTCTTATATTTGTTGTTGATCCTCAGGGTTCCTACAAGTCTTGGGAATTTTATATTCGTTGTGTATTAGTATGTTATTGTGTCTTAATTTCGTGAGAAACTCCCTCTTTACGAGATTGTCATCAGTAGGCAAGACATTGTAAAATATTTTTCAAATTATAAAGGTTTTAATAGGAGGAATCACATTACACCAAGTATTTTTCCCCCATCTAACATGTTAGTTTTTAGTAGAATTAACATCATAAAAATATTTTAAAAGGAACTCTTTAGAGGTAGAGTGATTCAAAACTAGGTGATGTTTATCAAGAGTGAGAGGAATGGTATATTTATTTTTTCTATTTACAAGAGCTAGTTGCAAAGTTATTAGCCAATTAGGAAAAAGACCAAGCCCCATTATGATTTAAATCAGATACCTTGGCAAACAAGTCACCATACACAAAGTTAAATATTTAAATCATCAACAATCACATTATCATTCCATTTATCATTCCAAAACTATATAGAATTGTTATCTCTGGTTTTCCAAAGGCTAAATCTTGAATAAGATTGAGTGATATTTTTTAATCATTTTTTCAAATACAAATACATTTATGCTTTCTTTTCTGAGGATTCCATATCAACGTTATCCTAGATATGTATGATATCTTTTCTTGTCTCTAAGATTTCTTTAACTTTCTTTGGTTGTTGTTTCTTCTCTGGTTTTGAGAGCATTTTGGTCTTATGTGCCCTTTCTCTCCACATTGATGACATGTAGGAATGAAAGAGAAAATTTCTTCACTTTGCTTATAGATCATTGAAGTTTGTTTTTCGTGCTTTAGGAATTCTTTGAATTTACGAAACATGAATTCATTACTTTTATATTAATACTTTTATGTTATGGCTTCATGTCTTTAATGCTTGTGGCTTTTATTGCGATACTTTTTTTCTTTTTCTTATCATCTTCTTCATCATCAACAAGTATTTTTAGTTCCATCTCATGTTCCTGCAATTTGAAAAAGGTGTGTGTGTGTGTGTGTGACCATAGTCACTAAATCCATTGATTCACAAATCATAGTGACTTTAGGTTGCTAAATACGATTTATGAATCTAAGAATTTTTATGACTAATTCCTCAGTTGAGAATGTTTTTCCCAAAGTTATCATATGACTCACGATATGTGTGAATCATTTTTGCATTGGATTTATACTCTCTTTAGGATTCATTTTGAAGAGTTCATACTCATGGGATAATGTGCCCAACCTTGACCTCTTTACCTCAGTAGTTATTTCATGAACGAGAGAAAAAGTGAAGATAACTTCCTCTTTCAAACTGCATTGCACATTTTATTTATCATCTTTGGTCCAATCCTTTTTAGATTTGTTTTCTACAACATCATTGACTTTGTGTTTAGGGACAAACAGACTTTCCTTCACAGCCTTCCAAATACCATGATCCATCTATTTTATGAAAAACTTCATTTTCTCTTTCCATAAACTATAACCTTCTCCATTAAATAATATGGGTTTATTTAGTGAATAAATTGAAGTCATTTTTCCTCATGGGATGATTAGTCTTTAACATGAATTAGGCTCTAATTCCACTAGTTGGACAAGTGACAAGCACAAGAGGGGATCTGAGGAGTGAATTGTGGTATTTAAAATTTGTGATTACTTTTGTGGTTTTCTAAATTATTTTTAAAACTGTGTTAGTAGTTTATTATGAATAGAGTAAATTATTGTTCCTTTTGGATTGACTGCAATATGCAAAACAACATAGAGTGTACAAGATGTTTTGGTGAAGAAATGACACATGCGGGACCGGACGTTCCAGCATGTGCGCGACGTCTCGCCCTTATCAGCAAGCCAGTGTTGTAGCTGTTCTAAGTGTATTTTCTGATTGGGATTCAATCAGATTTGTTGATATCTTTTAGCAATGCATTTATTAGGTTTGTTTGGCTGATTAAAAGGATCAAATTAAATCATTTAGAGATTTAAATTTGAATTCAAATTTAAATCAAATCTTTTTGGAGGTTGTTGAAAAACAAATAAAAACTAAATCCTTTACAAATCTGGATGTGATCATATCTTTTTCCCATTGGAGAAAAACCCATAAAATTGCATTGTTATTTAAGGAGACTCAAACTTAATATTTGAAGTGTGCAAGTATCAAAGATTCATGTGTTAGAGTTTATACTTTGAGTATTTGTTTTTGTTATTGTTCATACACCACTCTAGTGCCTCCATTCATATCTAAAGGCATATAGTTTGGTTTGTTAGTTGAGTTGTAATTCAAAATTCAATATTCTGATTATTGTAGTGATCACTAGGGTTAGTGATTGAGAGAAAATGACAGGGGTTCTCATATTTAGTGGGAGTCCTAAATAGAAATACATTAGTAGAGTTAAGAAGAAGGGCATTGAACATGGGGTTGTTCATCTAAGATACTTTGTACTAATTCTATGGAAGAGTGAATTTCATTTATTGGGTTGGAAGCCCACCAGACATAGGTGTTATTTGCACCAAACTGGGTTAACAATTTTTTTCTTTTATTGCTTTATCATTTATCATCTTGTTTATCAATAACCTATCAATTATGGTTTAAGATGTTAAGCACATTGATTTAAGCACCTGGTCCAACATTTGTCCCCTTAAGAGCAGAATTTCATAAATACTAGCGAAAATAAGAACAATAAAAATAAATAGAAGAATTAAAAGAGGACATTGGTTAAAGGGATTGAACTATAGAGTTATCCATGTTTGGTCGAACTTTGGCCTAGTCTTATCCCCAAGAGAACTTCTTAAGATTTTGACTATAAACTTTGAGCTTTTACAGGTTATGTCCAAGAACCTTAATGCAATATGATCTTGAAATTTATACAGGCTTATTCCTAACCAAATATAATGTTTACCCCAGACAAAGCTAACAAACCCTGTAGATATTTTCAGACTTATCTCAGTAACCAAATTATAACTTTGCTGACAAAGTTCTAGAAACCAAGACAAAGATTTTATGACTGATTTATCACACGAACCAAACTCAATTTCTCAAGAGTATCACACTCTTAAGGATTAAAACAACAACAACACAGCCACTTACAAACTTTTCCTCACAAGTAAAATTTCACTCAAAATCACTAAGGCAACTTAAGTGAAGAAGAAATATTTTTAGAGAGAAAGGCAGTAACTAGAGAGATAAATTCAAAAGAAAATGTAAAAATTTGAAAGTGGCGTGGAATGAATAAGAGGAAATCCTCCATTATATAGGAGAAGGAAACCAAAAAAGAAAATGATTCATGGGCAAAATTAATGAGTCAATCGATTGACTTAATGCACCAATCTATTGGATGACCTATTTTTAATCTATTGCCTTGCCTAATATGGAAATATATGATATAGAGTTGTTACATGTCTTTAAGGTGTTGTCCTAATCATTTGTTTACTATTTTATACCCTCTCCAATTGATTGGATTAATGCTCCAATAGATTGGCTGATTAAAAAAAATCCCAATCAATTGACTTGAGTTCTCAATCGATTGGTTAGTTTAAATATTATTTTAAACAATAGTTGACAACTTCTTAATCACTTGACTTGGTTTTGAAAACATTTTTAAGATATAAAACGATTAGAAAAATACTTTTAAGTGTGTATGTCGTGTTTCATTAGAACTTAAGAGTAATTTCCTTACTTTTACAAAACTCTTACCATTCAGACAGACACAACCTGGCGAGCTTTCACACTTTATTTTAGGCTTTAAGATTATTTGTTGAATGCATCGATCATATAAGAAATTCAATCTTCAGTCTCTTTTCTTGATGAGGCTTTAAGATATTTTTTCTAATTAGCTCATCATCACCAGAGTGTTGAAGGTTGTAACACCCAAATTCGATTAATTAATTTAATTAAATTATTTAGATTGATTAGTTGGTGTTTTTAAATTATTGTTGTGTGATTGTGGGGGTAAGTATCCTTGGAATAGAGATATAGAGAGAGTAAGAGTTTTGTTTAGTTGTTTAGAATTTATTAAAATTTTAATTAATTATTAGTATGAACATTTTTTTATTCGGATTAATTAAATAATTAGTAAAATGATGTAATTGGGCCAATATGAAGAATTTGGAGAAATAAAAGGGAGCAGGGAGTTTGGGAGTTTGGGCAATTGTGTGAATTAAGAAAATTAAGGGTTAATGAGGTAATTAGAAAGAATTGTGTTGAAAATCCTAAGGATATATTGAGAGTAAGAGAAAATTAGCCTAGTCTTATTAGTACGTGAAAATTGAAACAAGAGGCAAAAATGGGAGAAAGAGCGAAATCAAGGATTTTAAAGAGGGAAGTCATAGAAGTTGATTGGTTCATCATCAACTGTTGGAAATCTAAGGTAATGGGGGAGAAAGGGTTACCAATCTAGGTGTATTACATGCTAGGGTAGAGATGAGAGGTACTTACTCTCTTTAGGATAATTGGGATGTGATTGATTCTGAACTTTCTATGAAGTTTTGATGTTGTTGGCTGTTTTAATGATGAATTTTGTGTGCCTATATGTGTACTATTTTCTATTTTGAGATATTTATGTTTTCCACCGTGTTTGAGGGTTTTGAAGGTTTTTAGGTAAACATGAATTGATGAGATTGAATGAATTAAATGATATAATTTTGTGATTCAACATGTCATAATGGCACTATAACATGTGATATAATTTTATGGGCGTTTGGGGATGTTTGGGACTGAATTGGGGAAATTTTGGGGTTACTGTAGAGGCAAATCGTGTTCTACATTTTTCCATGTCTGGACGTGTTTGCTTAGTGAGGGTGAATTTGCTTAGCGAGAGTTCACTCAGCGGACTGCTGTTGTGTTTGCTGAAGCGAACGTGACAGGGGGAAATTTTGGTTTTTTGTGACTTTTACTTAGAGAGCAAAGGCTTCGCTCAACGAGGATTGACAGTGTTGAATTATTGTTCTGTGTCGATTTGTCGGTCTGTTTTCCGATGTAAGTGAAGATTAGTTGTTGTTTGGTGATGTTCAATATGATTAATTAACCTGTTGAGATGATGTGTGAATATATGTTGTGGAATAGATGGATAACTTCACAAATCATTATGTTTATACAATGATATGTTGTTGTTTTGGTGAAGTAACATGAACAAATGCCTATGAAGTTACATTTGTTGAGTTGTTGTTGTTTGTTGTTGTTTAGTGATGTCATGACATGTATTGATTGTTGTGTATGATGAATGATATGATGCATAAATGGTGAGATGTGTATGGGTATCCTTTTGGTGAACGTTTTAGCGATAATGCATGTTGTTAAGATTCACACATCATGTTGTATGGGCTTTGGTCTAGTTTTGGTGTGCTTTGGCCCTATGGTAGGGACCGAGAGCAAGTAGTCAATTCTATATGGGAACTGGTGAAGCGTTACCTATGGTGATGGTAACGATTTGGTGTTCTATGGTTTTGTGGTGGGGATCGGAGCAATATGAACCTAAGTATTCATGAATGATACCACATGAATGATGAGTAAGTAATGAATTACATTTGCACAAGAAGGAAATGATTGGTTTTGAAAAA
This sequence comes from Lathyrus oleraceus, assembly GCF_024323335.1. NCBI lineage: Eukaryota > Viridiplantae > Streptophyta > Magnoliopsida > Fabales > Fabaceae > Lathyrus > Lathyrus oleraceus. Next base: position 442,876,307 of record NC_066580.1, on the reverse strand, counting down.
ATGTTGTATCAATCTTCCTTCTTAGAAACTTGTTTTCAAGCAGAAGATTGTCCAGACTATCAAACTAAGCTATAGGAGATTGTTTTAGATTGTAGAGAGTCATTTTCATTTTGAAAGAATGAGTAAGAAGAGGTTTATAAAATCGGGAGAATGATTAACTTCTTTATGGATGTAACAGTTCAAGAATGCAGTCTTTTCATCTATTTGGAAGATTTTACGAAAATATAATGCATGAGAAAGCTAGAGACATCCTTATTTCTTCTAGTTGACCTATAGGAGCATAAGATTCATCGAGATATATGCTTTGATGTTGATTGTAACATCAAGCTTGTTGCGAAAGATTCACTAAGGTTCCATTCACACAATTAGGTTTAGGAACAAGTTCCTAACCGTTGTTTCTCTCAAATTGATTTAATATTTTTTGCATAACAATATACTAGTGTTCTTTGATGATAACTTCATCAATTTCCTTCGGCTTAATTTGTGAAACAAAATCAACATGGTCACATACCTTGCTAAGGGAGTTTTGAGATGCAATTCCCTTAGAAATATCTCCATTAACATTCTGAATGGGATGGTCCGTCATTCTTAAGACATACATTGATTCTCTTAAATTGACTTCTTTAAATTGAATCTCTCCATTTGGACTTTGGACTTCATATTGTCTTTGATATTTTTCTTTCCATTGATTGTCATCTTCCAATGATGTTCTTTAAGGGATACCTAAAAAAACCCTCTACTTCTACCTACTAGGGGTTAGTTCACCAAAGGTAATATGTATGAGTTCTTCCATAGTCATTGTATTTTTGAAAATAAGTTTTAGAAGGTTTTTACATTAAGGTTTTTATAGACCGTGCATATAGAGGAATTAAACATACTTTATTACCTTTGTTACATAACTTATTTAATACTAAATAACTTATGCAGTAAAACTTTGATCAATTAGAAGAAACTAAAGAGCAATATTAAGGATCTTACCTAATATGAAAGATTTAATGATTTTGTTTATGTGAAGAAACTTCTTCCTTTGTAGGAGTTGAATAATATAACATATTTATTTGTTTTGTTTTGTGGCTTGAAAAGAAACTAGCAATATCATCTTCTACATCACAAGTTGATTTTTCTACCTCTGGTAGCCAAATATTTTTTGGTCCTTTGATGCTAGTGAAATACATACTATAAGCAGACATCTTTCTCTTTTTGATTTCACAATGCTCTTCATAAAAGTATTAAATGGGATGTCATTATTTTCTCTCATGAATCTTTTTGATAAAACAAAACATGACAATGTGGTCGTCTTTATTACAGTGATTTCATTTTAGGGTTTTGTATTTAGATGTTTGTTGAGAATTACAAACATTGTTTAAAGTTTTAATATTGTTCTTAGGTTCATAGCCAAAACCAACCTTGTTGTAAGACGCCCTTTAGTTACCTAACAAATGATTCAAGTTGTCTCTCCCTTTAGTGAATTTATCAAGTGTCTCTTGAAGATCATCAAATTTATTTTTCAAAATGCCACATTGACCACACTTGATAGATTTGTCTAAGACTTTATGAGATGAGGAAGAGTTTTGAATTAGACCATTTTATATCTCTCTAAGAATTTCTATTTCTTCCAACAAGTTTTTTTTTCAGTTCAAGGAAAGAGATAGTGTCTTTGGAGGTAGAAATAATTTTTTTCTAATTTACTTGTTACTTTTGTTATCTTCTTGCAAATGCGAAATAAATCTTGATAAGAAAAGTGAGAAGTCACCTCATTGTCTTGATGATTTTCCATGAGATAGAGGTTTGCTTCTTCCTTATCTGAGGTTCCATATCATGGTTATCCCAGGATATATGCTCTCTTTTCTTCTCTGTAGGATTTCTTAAATTTTCTTTGATTTTGGTTTCTTCTCTAGTTTTGAGGGAAATTTGGTCTTATGTGCATTTTCTCTCCACATTTATGACGTAGGAATGAAAGAGGAACTTTCTTCACTTTGCTTCTGGAGCCTTGAAGTTTGTTTTTCGTGCTTTAGGAATTATTTGAATTTATGAAACATGAATTCATTACTTTTACTTTGACACTCTTTATCTTTTGGACTCATGTATTTAATTCTTGTGGATTTTAGTGTCATACTTTTCTTCTTTTTCTTGCCACTTTCTTCGTCATCGGCAAGTCTTTTTAGTTCCATCTCATATTCCTACAAATTTCCAAAAAGAGTGTGTGTCCATAGTCGTTAAATTCTTAGATTCACAAATTGTTTTGACTTTGGGTTGCCAGCTACGGTTTAGGCATCTTAGAATTTTTAAGACTAATTCCTCATTTGAGAATATTTTTTCCAGAGTTCTCATATGACTCACAATATGGGTGAATCGTGTTTGCATTTGATTTATGCTCTCTCCAGGTTTCAGTCTAAATAGTTTGTACTCATGGGTTTATGTGCCTAACCTTACCCTATTTACCTCCATAGTTCCTTCATGGATAGTTTGGAGGATGTCCCGTATTTCTTTTGCAGTCTCGCAGTGAGAAACTCACAAAAACTCATCAAGACCGAAAGTGGTAGTGATGAAAGCTTTCGCTTTTAAATTGTGTTGCACATTTTCTTCATTATATTTGGTCAAATCACTTTCATATTTGTTTTCTACAACACCATTGACTTTGTTTTTGTGTATAGAAAAAAATAGACATTCCTTTACAACCTTCTAAATACCACGATCCATTCCTTTTATAAAAAACTTCATTTTCTCTTTCCACAAACTATACCCTTCTCCATTAAAGAATGAAATTTGTTTAGTGAATAGCTTGAATTAATTTTTCCTCCTAGAACGATTAGTCTTTAATATGAGTTAGGTGTTAATGCTACTTGTTGGACAAATGACTTCAACCACAAGAGGAGGGGGTGAATTATGGTATTTAAAATCCACAATTACTTTTGTGGTTTTCTCAATTATTCTTAAAATTGTGTTAGTAGTTTTTATGAATATAGTAAATTGCAGCAGGAATAAGAATAGTAAAAATAAATAGTAGAATTAAAATAGGATAAATATTAGAGAGATTGCACCAAAGAGTTATCCAGGTTTGACTGAACGCTAGCTTAGTCTTGTCCCCAAAAAATGTCTTCTTGAGATTTTAAATATAAATTTTAAACTTTTACACGTTATGACCATGAACCTTTTACAGGTTATGACCACGAACCTTAATATAATATGACTTTGATATTTTTATGGACTTACCACTAACCAAAGACAACTGTTACCCTAGGCTAAGCTGTACAAAGTACTTTTCCGCAATGCAAAATAAAATGGGATATAATGAACTATCTTGAGTGAAACATCATGAGCGCCTAATGAATCCCATATATTTTACCATTAATAACTAGAGAGACATTTGTAGAGTTGAGAATAAAATTTATCCAAAACTGGTGTTGAAAAATAAGATCTTTGTCCATAACTTTTTGTTCATTCTTTTCATCAATGTTAGGATCATCAAAATAGTCAAGATTGTCAATTTGGGCTTGAATGATGTTGATAATATCCATAGTATATATCACATTGTTGTTAACATCACCCAAATTTTCTTTGTTCTAGTTTTTAAGAACTGGTTCAAGAGACTTTAACTTTTGAGAGAGAATGGAAATAGAACAACCAAAAATTGGTGACTCCAATGGTTTTTAATAAATTTATTACAATCATTTTTATATGTCCTTATCCTATGAAATTTAAAGGGTGAGAGGAATATTTTATAATCAAATAAAGTCAATTGAGTTGGGTGATGGTCTGGGTGGATTTTAGGCAAAGTGAAACAATTGACAGAATCCCAAAAATCAAGTCAGTCAAGGTTACAAATAACTATAGAACTAGATAGAGACCCGCGCGATGCGCGGGGTTGAGATGAATATTTTAAATAGCATTATAAGTTCGAAATATTTTATTTTTTTAGGAATATTTTTAGGAATTGAATAAGTTCGAAATATTTGAAAATTGATAAAAAAAAATGATTGAAAGGAGATGACTCATAAAATGTGAAAATATATTTTTTTTAATTAAAAGAGATTTATAAATGAAATGTTACACATTTTTCTCAAGCAAATAATAGATGTTTTGAAATGTTTGTTTTGAAGAGTGTTATGAGGATTTGGACTTGTTACTTCTAATAGAGAATAAAAATTGCACTTTTTATCTTTGCATGAAGTTGAACTTGTGACCTCTAATAGAGAATAACTATTGAATTTGACATTTTGAAAATGAGGTTAGGGAAGTGCCACATAGGACAATGAGATGATGTGGCACAAATAAATTAGAAAAATTTACATGTGTCGTGACATAATCCGATACTTCAGATTTAATATATTATATAGAAATGTGGGATAAACCTCTCTTACCATTGTACCAATTAAGAAAGAAGTAATAAGTATCCAAGTGAATTAAGTTATTAGAATCCTCGTAACATTTGAATTCATCACTAGAGGTTTTGTTGGGTATGTGCTTTTCCATTTTTTTATGTGCGCTTAAAATGTTGTTAACCTATCCCATAAAACACTAATGGTTAGGATAATGATGTTTAAGGGAATTAAGCTCATATCGAAGCTTTCTTCTACCAACATTAGTAATACTAGTACATACACAAACAATGCAACATGTCTTGTTACCAATAAAAGACTAAAGTAAACTTTTTGATCATAAATAGTAAAATCTATAGGATTTAAATTTTAAACTATTAACACAAAATCTCATAAGATTTGGCAAATGTTGAGTCAAGTTTAAAAATAAAGACAAAGACCAAATTTATTCAATAATGATTAGGAAATTTACAATAGAACATCCATACTCATATATAAAAACAAAATAAATTTTATCTTTTTAAGACACATATTCTTGAGAACTAACCTAGTATCCGGGTTGCAAATTCCTTTAACATTAAAATAGAGGCACTTCATTGAAATGTTAAATGTGTGCCCATGTTAGAATGGGTTGTATGATCTGCTTTTGTATATTTTTTTACTTGTTATAATTTTTTGGTACCACATAATTATAACCACTTTCCTCGCCATCAGTTGAACCCCCCAAAAGTTTGTGAGGAGTGTATTGTCTGAAAGTGTCATTATTCTACCTCTAATGTTGTGTTGGATAAAATAATGATTGGTAGCACCCCTACTAGAATGAGTGTTTTTAGAATTATCACAATTTCATATGGATAAATGTGTGAGATATTTTCAACAAACTCCTTAGTGTGTGAAAGCGCATGAGATTCTCCATGCACGATCTCACAAATTTCTACCTTGGAACAAACTCTATAACATCAAGGGAACAAATTAACTTTCTTCATACAACTTTATCAACTGTATACAATGGAAAAACTTACAACTTGGTAATTTCTTAGTGATCATATCAACAACATTATGATCTATCGAAACCTTCAACACTTGAACTTCTCCACGCTCGATTACCCTATGATAAAATGCAGTCTCACATCGATGTGCTTGGTTCGCTCATGACATGCTAAATTCTTCGACATGTGTATAACACTTTGGCTATCACATTTAATAGTGATAACTCGACCTTGAAGTTTCACCTCATTAGAAAAACCTTCAAGCCACAATGCTTCTTTCACAGCTTCAGTAAGGGTGGTATATTCTGCTTCAGTGGTTGATAAGGCAACAACCTTATGAAGTGTTGTTTTCCAACTAATTGATGTGCCAAACATAGTGAACACATATCCAAAAATAGATTTTCTGGAATCCATACGACCTGCATAATCAGAGTCAACATACCCTTTGATTTATGTTTTACTATTTTCACCACATGCTCCACCATAAATCATGACTCTATTTATAGACCCATTTATGTACCTTAGAATCCACTTCAATGCTTGTCAGTAAGCCTTTCCAGGATTATCCGTGTACCTGCTTACAAGACTTATTGCATATGTTATGTCGGGTCTAGTACATACAATATCACACATCAAAGAATCTACTATGTTAGCATATGGGATGCTATTCATATAAGCTCTTTCGACCTCAGTATTGAGACAATGATATGTACTCAACTTGAATTGAGGGTTTGTCGGAGTCATAATAGACTTTGAATTCGACATACCAAATTTATCGAGAATCTTCTGTAGGTATGTCTCTTGAGATAAGCATAATTTCAACTACTTTATGTCTCTTCGGATGTCAATTCCAAGAATCATGGATGCAACTCCCAGATCCTTCATATCGAACTCCTTATTGAGTTCACCCTTCACCCTCATTACATCCTCGATATTGTTGCTTGCTATGAGAATATCATCCATATAAAAGTAACAAAATAACAAATGAATTTCCAGGTGGAAATATGAAGTAAACACAGTGGTTGAACTGACTTTTAATGAAAAATATGTGTGTCATGAACTTGTTGAAACTCCTATTCCATTGTCAAGGAGATTGTTTTAGTCCATATAAAAATCTATTCAGCTTGCACACATAATCTTCCTTTCCCTTTTCTACATACCCTTTAGGTTGCCTCATCAAGATTGTTTCATGTAGATCTCTATACAATAAAACAATCTTCACATCCATTTGTTCCAATTCTAAGTTGAACTGTGCCACCATAACAAGCAATATTTGAATGGACATCTGCTTCACAAAATGAGAGAACACATCGTTGAAGTAGACACCTTCTTTCTGAGTGAAACCCCTTGCGACCAATCTTGCCTTGCATCTCTTCGACGTCACTCTTTCGATTTCTTCCTTAACTTTGAAAATCCACTTACAACTGACTAACCTGGATCCAACAGGTTTCTTGATCAGTTCCCAAGTGTGGTTATCATGAAGAGACTTCATCTCATCATCCATGGCCTTCATCCATTTAATCTTATTTTAAATCATCATAACTTCCTTATAGTCTCTAGGTTCTTCATTTATAACCTCACTTGTAGAGATAAATGCATAACCTATGAGATCTACATACCCAAGTCTATGAGGTGGCTTGGTGACTCTTCTTGGCCTATCTCTTGCCAACATATAGTCATTGAAAGTTTGCTCAACTTCCTCAGTATCTTCATCATCTTGTGCTTCTTCCTTGACTTGATCTGGGATATGCAATTAAACATCGACATGCTCCTCCTCAACAGGAATCTCATTATGTTCCAACTCTTCTTCAGATATCTATGCACTTTGACTAACGTCATCAATTTTCTTGAAAGCCATTTCAACTTATTTGAAAACTACATCTTGACTAGTGATACACCTCATGTGACCTGGCTCTAGGAACCATAGCATATAAGCTTTGACTCCTTCAGGATATCCTATTAACATGCATCTCAGAGATCTAGGTTCGACCTTGACTTGCCTAATGTGAGCATAGGCTATGCAGTCAAATTCTATAACTTTATCGAGATCTGATGGATATCCTGACCAAACTTCTTCAGGTGTCTTCATATCTAACACAGTCGAAGGACATCTGTTTATTAGATATGTTATTGTCAAAACATCATTTACCCAAAACACATTCTTTAACCTAACACTATTCAACATGCATCTAACTTTTTTCAAAATGGTTTGATTCAACCTTTCAGCCAAACTATTTTGTTAGGGAGTACCTGCAGTAGTTTTATGCCTTGCAATACCATATGTTGCACAAAAACTGTTGAACGCCTCATTGAAAAATTCAAGGCCATTGTCGGTTCTCAACCTCTTGACCTTTCTGCCAGTCTGTTTTTTGACCAGAGTCTTCAAACTTTTGAAGTTCTCAAAAGTTCTATCCTTAGTCTTCTGGATGAATACCCATAACTTTCTAGAATAATCATCAACTATGGATAGAAAATACCCTGCTCCTGAATGTGATGGACACCTTACAGGCCCCCAAAGATCAGCATAAATGTAATCAAGGGATCCATGCGTTCTTTGTTTGCCTTTATTGAACTTTATTTTGCAAGATTATCCAAGTACACAGGGTTCACAAAACTTCAGCTTTTCGATTTTGTCTCCACCAAGTAGATTTTGTTTCCCTAATTTGACCAGACCCCTTTCACTGACATGGCCTAATCTCATATGTCAAATATCTGTCTTCGACAAAGATTTCGTGGATGTAACATCAAGGGCAAACTATTATTCTTTATATTCTCTTTGAAACAAGATTACAAGTGTTACAGAATAGCAAATAACCTCTCTCTCACCCTAATTAGGATTTGTGTTATTCAATAATGATAGACTAATATGTTATTTATAAGAAAGCTAACATACTAAATTAATGGGATTTTACACACATGCCCATTAAATAAGCTAACTTAGAGATCAAACTAACTTAAACAATTGGGCATAACAAACAAGCCCAATTCTACATGCTAACAATCCTAGCATATTTCAACTATAACATATGAACAGGCTTCGACGACATGCTAATGATCCCGTCGGATTGTCGAACCAAGAAGCTACCCTTCGACCATACTAGAGTTTGATCTAATATCTCAAAACTACAAATAACCCCATTTCACATCGGATGCGAAGAGAATATAACCTGGGTTACACGAGCGAGGTAACGAAAGACGTTATAAAAACTTTAAACTATACTTCTCGGTTTCAAAATAACTGAGGGGATAGTTGAAATGTTCATGGATCTGATCTCCATCAATAGCATATTTATATTTTCAAAACTACTGCCATATGCCTCTCAAGTTTTTTCAAAAACCGAGGGAAACATATTTTTTTAAATAAAAAATACATTGTTTATATTAAATATTAAATTAAATTATTTACACTAAATATTAAATTACATTGTTTACATAAAATAATTAAATTACATATAATATTTAATTTAAAGTTTCTAATGTTACATTGTTTTGGTTTTAATATACAAATACAATTTTTTGGCAAATTTGATACATCATCACTTTGAATAAATCCAAATTTATCCAATGCTTTTCAAGCTCAATGGTTTGAACACTTTCAATTTATAAAATAAAATTTAAAAAAAAAGTTAGATACATAACATAAAATTCAAGTAAAAAGATAAGATATTATATAAGAACACCAAACTTGGAACAAATTTTTTTCCTACACTTGCAATTCATCCCAGAGATCTGTTTCAAGCTTTCGTTATCAATATTTTTTATAGAAAACACTTCCATTATAAATATTTGAGTTTCACAAGACACCGTCCAAGATATATAGTGGTGGTGTTTGCGTTTTTATTGGATATATAGGGTTTCTGGTGGATTGATGTGTTGGAAATATCTTGGACGTTATTACTTTACAAACGTAGGACATAGATTCATTGTTGGTTAACTGAGTAACTATATCCATCGGTTCTTTTTTTAAAACCAATGGGAAACGTTACTTCATTATTAATTAAATAATAAAATAAAATATGGACTTTCTCCTTGGTTTTATATTAAAATCGAGGTAACATATTACTTGAAAAAAATGGTGAATGGTGAAAAATTGAAAGTAACATGTACTATTTTTTTTTATTTCTTTTTACCATTCTTGGTTAATTTCTTTGATTGGTAACATAGAAAGGTTATCCCAAAATATAACAATGGTCTTACAAGAGAGGTGGAAACAACAACAACAACAACAACATTAAAAACATCATGATATATGATTGATTGCAAAATCTGAAAAAATATTTTGTTCAAGGTTGGTGTTAGAAGAACAACATACAACACAAAACCTTGAAAAAAATTCCAGCTTTGTAATCTATCCCAAAGAATGAAGTATACGAGATTGAAGCGACTAGGTTTAGGGTAAAACTCAACGATTACTTTTATAGGAAAAATTAACCCCTTGATATTAAAGAAACCAAAAGAATAGATCAATTAATTAAAAAATAAATAAATAAATAAAAAGAAATAATCCTTAAACTGCTTTTGTTGGGATTCGAAACATGTCATAGATTACTTTCCTCTCGGTTATATTCAATATCTGAGAGAATATATGATATTTTTTTAAATAAATCATGACGCGTTCTGGAATTATACCTCAGTTTTTTGTTGGATGGTGTGAAAGCGTTGTCATTAAATATATTATTTGTAATAGTGTGCGATCGAATAAAGAGTTTTAGAAATCCAATACTCTTTAAGAAGGTTATGTATTGTGATAAAGTATTGAAAATTAATGTTCTTAATGTCATCAGGTTTGAAATCCTTGATCCAGAAGGAAAATCTCAATATTCATAGCTTCAAGTTCAAGTCTTGACTAAGAAAACATTATTCTTATCATTCTAATTTTGGAGCAAGAATTTGTAGAATAATTTCCCCAAAGAAGTTATTATCCATTTTATAACCAAGACAAATATTTATAAGCTTGCCATGCAAGTCATTAACATGTAACAAAGCATCTTCTTATAAGTGATCAATCTTCTATGGAGACAATTTTGGCATTTATTCGCTCCTGTTTGGTACGACTCTTCTAGTATATTGATTGCAAGAGACTTGCCTTTAAGGCATAATTTTAGAAATAAGTCGATAGGAATATTACAATCAATAGATAGAATTTGTGTATACATTTTATGTTAGACAAATTAGTATATGGCATGTCTTGTATTTGCATAGGTGACCAAAGAACCTACCATGGAAGGTTGTCGAATCTAGGAGCATAAAAACCCATGACCACGTGAAATCACCACACAAATACATAAGGGAAACAAAAAAGAATGACCTTTATATTATTTATTTTTTTGGTCGAAGGAAAGAATTACCTTAGTCAGTTGTCGAACCAACAAATTTCCAGCTGATTGGAAAAATAGAAGATGACCCTTGAGCATTGAACTTAACCTTAGATATTTTCTCGCCGACACAAGGATACTTCTAGCACATGAAAATAATTGTACTGACCACTCGACTTCCTGATCAAAGATGACACAATCAACCTTGCTCCCTGCAGAACATAGCTCTAAACATTGATTGACCATAACACAAAATTGAGCACTGATGGAGGTTTGAGATGCCAGTGTAAGTAACTACAGACCAATGATTTATAATTTAACTTAAAACTTGTATCATGTTAATTATTACTAAAAAATTGTCTTTCTTTATTTTGTTAATAAAGTCCATATAATTGTTAATTCATTTAATAGATTATTAAGTGTGACTCAAATGTGAGAGACCACTAAATATAAGGATCTCATTTTAAAATTATTTATAGTCAAACTTTAATGTCAAATAAAACAACAATAATGCACAAATACTATTTTATGAGTAGACTTATGAACATATCTCATAGTGAAGCTAGCGGAAATATACCCGAACGTATCGCACGCTCGAACATAAAACAGAGTCGCCATCGAACTTTATTTATTCCCGAAGGAAAGGGAAAACATCGATAAAACCCGGGGGGAAGAGATATGCTGGGTAAGGAAGTCGGTTATGCAAGGGGAAGGTATCAGCACCCCAAACATCCATGGTACTCCATGGGAACCATTTCGATTGTTCTCGCTCAAATAGGTATAATATCTAAAGATTACTCGAAAAAGAAGGGGAAAAGGAAAAGAAATAGATAAAGTGCTCGGTGAGGATTAGGGCCCTCATGCCAACGTATCCTCATAGTCCAATGAGGAATTCAGAGCTCCGTAGTTCAAAGAACTAGTGGCGGGAGATCAAAAGAATTATGATCAAAGTACGGTCTGAACCAAAGGATAGTGTTTTGAACTCCAACAAGGGTGAAAAGATGAACCCAAGAGTAAAACTGGTATGAACCAATAAATGAGGGCCTACAACACTGTATTGGAACAACCGAAAAAAGAATAAATTAAGTGTTTGGTTTCACAGCGCAAACAACTTTTGATTCACAAAGAGGTACAAGATGAAGCACGAAGAAATATTGTATTTGGCTCAAAGGTAACTGATATATCACATGGAGTGAATGAAGATAAAGTATGAGTGCATCATGAAAATGAATGGAATGAAGTGACCGAAGTCATATAATAGAGTATTTGGTAACAAGTGACTGACAAGGTATGGTTTGAAACCAAAGGTCAAGGTATATTGGAATATATAAGAGAAATGAGATTCGTACCATAGAAGGAAACAAGCATCTTGGTCAAAAAGAAGGAATTAAATGTCTGGGGACAATCCAAACAACTCTTGGTACGAATGCAGACTTTTCATTAGGCGTCATAAAAGGATATATATATGGGTATCCAAAGAAAGTGTATATTGGTTTCAAAGAAACAATATGTCACTGGAGTGAACAGTTTATGATCGAAGATCAGTAATGAATCATGAAAGACATGAATGGTGCCCTAGGGCGGAAGGGGGGATAATTAAGAGTATGCTCGCCAAGGATTCGCATCCTTGTGCCTACGTATTCTCACTGTGCAATGAGAAAGTTAGATCAATCATAGTTAGGAACTACGAGAACAAAGAAAAAGATTGAGAGATATGAAAATTATAACTTGTACCAACAAAATGGTAAAATGGGAACTCACAAGGTAAACTAACTTTGAACCCAAGAGTGGAAAGGTACAGACTAATACATGGAGAAACAGAGGCATACCCACCGTATTATCTTACCAAAGGAATGAATTAGATGTTTGGGTACAAGCCAAACAACTCTTGGTTCACAAGGTGGGTTGTTCATTAGGCGTCCTAAAAGGATGAGTATGAGGCCCACAAGAAAGTATTGTTGGGTGCAAGGAAGAATGTATCACTTGCTGGAGAACAAATAGTTCGAGATCAAAGGAAAATAGTATCTTGGGTCCATGAAGGAATAAACTCTGAACCGAAGAGCGAAAGAGGTATTGACTAGGACGTGGAGGAAACTAGGCATACCCACTCCTGTCACAACAAATTAAATGTTTGGGGACAATCCAAACAACTCTTGATTCACAAGGCATACTATGCATTAAGCGTCCTAAAAGGATATGAATGGAATCCAAGGAAAAATGATATTCGATCTCAAAAAGATGGTGTTGATTGATGAATGAAGAATGATTGATTAATAAATAAGGTAGCTCGTGAAGAATCTGAATTCTCCTGCCTACGCATCCTTATAGTGCAATAAGGGATTATACAATATCAAAGGATTTAATTGATCAAAATTACTTTTGATCAATTTGAATCGTGGGTTAAGATTTAGTTTGAAAACTAGGTTAGAATCTAATCTAATGGTTAGAATTAATCAAACTAATCTAAGGGATCATGTTATAGTTAGTCATGGTTTGATTAAAAATCTATGTCAAAAATTCCTAAGGGAACATGCAATTACATGGTCAAAATGCATAAATGGCCCCTTAAGGGTAAAAAGGTCCTTTCCCAAAAATATCCAATCATGAACACAAATTTATTTCTAATTAAAGTCTAATTAGAACCTACAAATTGATTAAATCCTAAGATCTATTTTAACCTAATGTTCAAGAATTAACTTAATTCTAAAATTAACAAAAATTTAATTATTTTCTAATTTCTAATCTAATTAAAAACATATTAAAATCTAATTAGAAAGCTATATAAAACTCCAATTAATCACCAAATTCTAATTAAAATCTAAATCCTAATTAAACATAATTAAAATGTTAATAAGACAAGTACCAAAAATATCAACACAAAATAAAATGGAATTAAAGGTAATTAAAATGGTAATTAAAATGTTGGACCAAGAGGGGTGCAGACCCTGAATATAGTGTGCAGAATTCAGCAAAAAAATGGATTTTTGGGCCCAACGGAATGAGTCCAAATACCAATAAGTGTAGTTGGGTTCAGCAAGTATTAAGCAAAATAGGGGTGTGGAAAGCAAACTATTGGGTTTAATGGTTAAGCCCAACAGAATTTGCAAAGGAAAGTGCAAAAATTTAGCAAACTCATTTTGTCTTCTCTACACATCAACTTCCAATTTTCATGTCAAAAACGAACCACCACCAGAGTTCCGGCATCACCGCGCCGGAGGCGGCGGAGTTAGCCAGAATCAAGAAAAAACACCATTTTCTTACTCCTCTCAACCTCTTCTATCCTAATCTCTCATCTATTCTAACTAGAAGTTAACTAATTCCGGAAATTCAGCCATTAAAGTCAAGAACCCTAAGGACAAAATCTGAAATTAAATGGAGATGGAGGAGAATCAAACCACTAAACCTTGGGGTTTTGATTCTCCACTACATAAGCTACATTGTGGTATAAAAAATTCAGCAAATAAGCAAAGATGAAAATTCACCGACCTACAAGACGGAGGATTGCCTTGGAACTTATTGAACTTTGAAGGTGATGAAGATGGAGAAGAGAAAACCAGAGGTATGCTACTTGGACTCTTTAATCTTCTACTTCTACTATGAACTCCTCTTCTTTAAGAATCAACTTTGAAAAAAAAATCATTGAATTGTTGTTGTTGACGTTGATTATACGAATGTAGGGATGATTATTGAAGGCAAGAGGTTTAGCTATATTGATAACAAACTTCAATGTGAAGCTTACTCCAATGGTGGTTTTAAGCTTTGGTGTAGGGAGAAGAATTGGAGAAGATGAAGTGAGAGGAGAAAAGTTGAATTTGCAATGAGTAATTTGAGAGAATTCTGATTTTGGTCATTGTTTGATTTGATGAGAGTGATGACTTTATATAGATTATATGTTTGGATCAAATGGAGGTTCAGAGTTAGTTTTGATGTGGCTTGGAATTGGTTAAAGGAGGCTTGGAGTTAGTTGAATTGGTTTGGAATTAGTTTGAAGAGGTTTGGAGTTAGCTTGGGACTGTTATGAGTAATTCATAAATGTTGAGAAGTTTGGTGAATTAAAGTGTTAAGAGCTTGATCTAATGCATGAATGATATGGTTAGTTGCTGCATAATCATGTAAATATTTCAATGTGTATTGATGCAAGCAATGGGATTGGTTTGGAGTGCAAAGGATACTGCATTACTGCTGAAAAATGCAGCATTTTTGCTACTGCCAGCAGGTGTCGATTACCCTAGACATGGTAATCGATTACCATAAAAAATGGGTTTTGTAGGCTACTAGAAGTAGTGTAATCAATTACCCAAACATGGTAATCGATTACCATTGAAATTCTGGTGTAGTCAGAATTCAGATGTTCTACTCCAAGTCATGACATCTGATCCAACATTGTAACTAATACAGCAAGATAGTTATTACCCACTGTACTAATATGCACACGTTCACAGATGTCACAACATCTCATTCTATGTCACCCTAGAATGGATAAACACCTGATTATGTGCATCAGGGAGAAGGACTCAACAGAGATCAATCCTGGCACTCACTTCAGTTGTTTTCTTACACTGTTATCAACATGATGTCATACTGTTGATTTTGGACATCATCTGTTACATAGTTCCTGTATGTTTGTCTTTTACTTGTATTTCCTGAATTAATGGTTGAACACTTTAATCTAATTTCCACTTATTAGATTGCTAACAACTAGGTTATTTGTTAGGTTTATTAATTGTAGGTTAGCAGTTGGTTTCCTGGATTTTAGCTCAGCTGTTGAATCCCTGAAGAATAGCCTGAGAAAAATACCTAAACAGAAAAACCAATCATCCTACACTTTAGCACATGCTGTTGAGAATGAATGTCACAACATTCAGTTCGACAGTCAGAACATATGTTGATTCTGTTATGTTCCTGGAACCATGCTGTGCTAAGTTTGCAGTACTGTAAAAGACCAACTAGTCTCTACTTCAGTATCAACCATCAGTATCAACTGTCCAACCATCCAGTTTAACAGTTTCACACTGATCCTTCGGCCAGATCTGTTATCCTGGAATAGAACAAACTTAACTAAATACTGAACAGAACCTAACATGCTTATTGTTCAGTATACACTGTCACTGATGAATGTTACAACATTCTGATTGACATTCAAACAGAAGGTTATATACCAGGTTTGTTATCATCTTGGTCAGCTGAGTTATGACAGTAACAAAAACACATGCAGAAGGAAAACAAACACAGGAAATTGTTAACCCAGTTCAGTCCAACATGACCTACATCTGGGGGCTACCAAGCCAGGAAGAAGATCCACTATTAGCAGTATTAATTCAGAGTTAAACTCACCCGTTTACAACTCTTCACTTAATCCCTACCCAATGCAATCTATACCTAGGAACTCCTAGATAGAAACCTCCAGTTTCCATTCCTATCACTACAAATACAATGTAATGTTACCACACCTTGAACTTGCTTCACAGCTTCATTCAAGAACAAAATCACTCTTGCCTACAGGCTTTGAGTTACAAATACTCTCAGCTTTTACCACTGAGAAACACATGGTAACCTTCCCACAGACTGGGAGGTTTACCTCACACACACCTCTAAATTTTCATTCTAAGAGGCTTACAAAAACTAGGTTACAATTAGCTATTTATAACCTAATCACCCAACTGGATTTGGGCCTTCAGAAATCGCAGCAGACTTGTTCTTTGCTGTTACAACTTCAGCAGAAAAATTCTGCTACAAACAAGGTCTTCAATCCTAAAATCTCTCCATATATATCTCCTTACTTTGAGCCTATATATCTTCTGATTGAGTCTTCAAGACCTCCACATGGGAGTTAGGATATTCACCAAATATCCTTACTAATCCCAGAATAAATACTGAATTAATTAATTCAGTTTTCTACACATGTACGATGTCACAGGCATGATGTCGTGACATCGTACATGACATGTTGGTCCAGATGTTGAACTTCTTCAACCCAACATATTAAAACAACAGAGATGATTACATTATTTGTTTTACAGAATTAATGCCAATCCTAAGGAATTAACAATCTCCCCCTTTGGCAAATTTTAGTTAAAACAAATAAACAATACACTGAACAAAACATCCCAATTTGGGAATGCTCTTCATCTCTGTCATTGGTTCCACCACCACAAACACCAAAGTTGGTGTACATGGGGAAGAAGAGGTGCACGGATCAGTTGTACCAGAACCTTTCCCCTCAACCGGAGAGCTTCCGGAAGAATATGTAATACTGAGTACATAGATAATGTAACTCAGATCACAAGACACAACTGTCCTCTTAACTCAGATCACAAGACACAAGTGATATACCCAGTTGGTGGGTTTTGTGCTTGACACCAACTCCAACTTCTGTTTGCTACCACAGTTAGCTTGCTTCTGGTACATTCTCAACCCCAGGACTGTATTTCTCTCCCCCTTTTTAGCTAAACATTTGTAAAGGCACCCCTCACAAAACCAGATCCAGGCGCAGCTTGCCCAGACCTTAACATACCCCATGATTCTGAAGGAATGGAGTGTTTCTCTTGTGAGAAGACGAGGGCTAATACATCCTTTAAATAGTCCAGCTCGTGCTTAGGAATTAACGGTCGAAATTAATGCTTGGTCAAGATTCATTAATGTTTGCTGAGAAACAGTCAGGGAATCACCAGCAAAATCTCAGACTATCTTTGAATACCTTTTATAGCTCTTGACTGTTTCTTTTTCAAAACAGCAGTTCCAGTGCATGGAGACTATTCCATATATGCAGTTAGACACGTTGCACGCGATGTCTTAACATTACACACGGCTTTTTCCTGCATTCTTCCAGTATTCAACATTTCCCAAGGTTCCTGTCATACCTCCAGTAGAGACTTGACATCTGGCACTGCTACAGTCAAATTCCCACACTTCAGCAGATGGTTACTCCCCCTGTACCACACAGCTGTAGCCATCAGGCTTATTCTGATTTATCAGAATTTGACACATCACCTTCATAACTCATACTGATTTTAAGATTCAGAAGGAATTAGAAGCATTGTCCAGGGCAATGTCATGACATCCGGTCAGACATTCTTCTGCTCACTCTGCCTTGGCACACATCACAACATTCTGATAACTGACAAGGTGCCATACCTAGTTATCTGAGTACACAAAGACCACAAGCTTGATAATTACTTGTAGCTTCACAGACAGAACTCCCCCTGTCATGGACACCCTACTCTCCTCTTGACACTTGGAGGTCACACATGAGCATATCCAACACCCCAAAGTTGGACCTTCACATACTTCCTGATTCAAAGAGAATCCAGACCACTTGATGAATGGAAAACATAAGACGCATCTTCATGTCTTCAAGAGCACACCCTCTGTTCAACCCTCTTAGCTGAACACATTCACACTCTGTGTCAATCTCTCTTCTAACCAGAACAGAAGACCACTTCACAAGATGTTCTGACATCAGCTGGGACATCCTTCACAGCATAACAAGGACCACCAACTGAGAGTCTTCAAATATTGCTGAGTCACCAGCTTGATCAAGAAGAACCCAGACATAAATTGGGACATATACATTTTCATCCCATTACAAGAGATACTCTTCCATAGATAGCTCAGAACTCCTACCACACGCTCCAAGAGATGAATAGAAAACACCTCCTTTAGTCTTCAACTTACTACTTTTCTGCTCAAAAGTAATTTGTCTCAGACTTTCCTCAAGAATAATCAGCTGCCATATGTGGATTATCTTGATTCTTCGAACTCACTTCTGAGATAGACCAAATGCCACTGGTTGATTACCTCCTTCATGAGTCCTCATTTGAAAAAGTCAAATGCTGCTTTTTGACCTCCCCAAGTTTATCAGACTTCTCCTAAAGATATTCTGATCTTCCAAGTGAGATTTGAACTTCAAGTTACATGTTAAACAAAGCTTAGGGTCTCTAAGACATGAACATGTAACATCTTCTCCAACCAGCAACTCCTAAGAACTGCAATGAGAACGATCCTTTTGAAGTACCCAATCTATAACTCTGTAGACCCTTCTATCTTAAGTTGATGTGCCACTTCACCAACTAAGAATCTGTTGTTAAACCAAATGTCACAACATTGTTTTTAGACATCTAGCTGTTGAATTCAGCTCCTTCTTCTGCCACTTGAAAGAACTTCCTCCCTTCACAGAACAAGAGTTCAATGTTCTCATAGACTTGATTGAGGAACCAAGTTTGAGTAAACAACCTCTATCCTGCAGGTTTGCAGTTAAGTCATCCAAGCTCACACCTTGATGAATTACTGCTTCTTCTCCAAAGACATCAGACACTCTGATGCATGAGTCTTCAGAAGGACCAGTTAGAAACTAACCCTTCAGCTATACCAAGGATTCCACTTCCTAAAGCAAGGCTGTTTCCATGATGTCAAGAATGCTGCCACTTGTTCTTGACTCCACAGTGTGCATAAGCTAATGCACTTCCTTACCTAGATCAGAAATAAACTGATCCAAGTAACCACCATCAAGACTATGATGTCTTCTTCTTCTTGTACATACCAAGGCTGAACATGTTTCTTGCCAGGAAACCTTTTCAGAGATCATATGCTTTTGCTGCCACCAAAGAGATAGATCATAAGCCAATGTACTATCCTTCCTGTGATTCTGCACAGGGTCTTGAAGAAGTGATGTTCCAACATCTTTAAGAACATCAGTTATCTTGAGCTCCAAGGATAATCAATTAAACACTTGTACTTGGCACAAGTAGACATTGATCTTAAATCCTTTCCCAGTTATCCTTTCAGATACTTCCACCATAAGACTACTTTGAAAGTACTCTTCTTGTGTCAACATCTTCTGCTTGCAAGCACCTCGACAATTTTGAAAGTCTTCCCAGATTAAATTCACCCTTAGGAATAAGAGAGATGAATTCTTCCTTGCAAATGTGTCACACAACCACCATAACCCATGTGACACAGGTCAACAGCCAACCAGACCCTAGGTTGACCAGACTTGAGGAGGTTAACCAAAACTCCCCCTCAACTTAACAATCATGGAAACTCCACACCAATAACCATGCATTGTATATAAATGTCTCAACCTGACATACACCATCCCTACCAGTGGCAACTAACTCTATGAGTTATACCTATACATACTCCAATCACACCAATCAGACTCCAGCTGACCATAAGTACTAGTGATACAAAACAGCACCAGTCAATGGTAAACATGCATTGCTAGAGCATACTACCTCAACTAACCTCTGAATCTTCATATCCTCCCTCCTCGAAAGAACTGCCACTTCTGAAACGTGGTGTTTGAATAACAAGATTCATGGTTCCAATCCTCTTAAATGGTATAGCAATCAGGTTATCCCATTATTGACTACTAACATCCAGGGGACTTGTCTTCCAACACAACATAGTACTTCAGGGAACAGCTATCCAACCCTGATCAATCAACAGGAATATGCGAAACAGCAGGAGATTGCACAATGTCACATCTCAACCAGCTCAACTTCTAGAGATCAGACTTCTAAAGGTGACCTTCTTGAGCACACACACAGTTGACCCTACCCTTGTCAACTTAGCACACACAGATGTCTCCTCTTCCAGGTCAGGAGTAGGTTCCAAACAGAAGTATCCCTTTGTTTGATACCTGAAAACATCTGCTCTTCAACCAGTAGCTGTATACTTGTTGAACAACATGTTCTAACATCGCATAGAACATTAGTTCCACCTCCTTGGAACAAATCTTCCTTGAAGGTCTTCAAGGTCTTCATACACCCTACTCAAGTGAGTAAAAGAATCAGTGATTAAGTGATTCTTACCATCCTGAAGTGAGAATGTCATGATGAGTGGACTTGAGGAGACTCAAGTATCTTTGACATCTTCAGTAGATTATGATGAGATCTTGAATACAACAGCCATTCATCCACATGAGGGGAAACAACATCAGAGTTTGAGTTTTGCCAGGTATTATGCACCGGAAATCATAATACAACTCAACCTATGAACACACACTTCACCAGATCAGCCTCCAAGACCATACCAAGTTTGAATGTGATTCAATACTGGCACAGCTGTCCCACACACAGGCCAATTGCCACCCTCCAGAGACAGGTACACACCATTCCTGTCATGAACAGTCCATCCACCTACTTCAAGGGACCATTCAGGGAAATTACAGAACCTTTCACAGGTTCCAGCATCAGTACTAACATAACTCCTTGCAAGATACCAGAAAGTATCACCCATGGATCTCATCCAGAAGCAGAACAGGATGCCTGCTCTGATACCAATTGAAATTCTGGTGTAGTCAGAATTCAGATGTTCTACTCCAAGTCATGACATCTGATCCAACATTGTAACTAATACAGCAAGATAGTTATTACCCACTGTACTAATATGCACACGTTCACAGATGTCACGACATCTCATTCTATGTCACCCTAGAATGGATAAACACCTGATTCTGTGCATCAGGGAGAAGGACTCAACAGAGATCAATCCTGGCACTCACTTCAGTTGTTTTCTTACACTGTTATCAGCATGATGTCATACTGTTGATTTTGGACACCATCTGTTACATAGTTCCTGTGTGTTTGTCTTTTACTTGTATTTCCTGAATTAATGGTTGAACACTTTAATCTAATTTCCACTTATTAGATTGCTAACAACTAGGTTATTTGTTAGGTTTATTAATTGTAGGTTAGCAGTTGGTTTCCTGGATTTTAGCTCAGCTGTTGAATCCCTGAAGAATAGCCTGAGAAAAATACCTAAACAGAAAAACCAATCATCCTACACTTTAGCACATGCTGTTGAGAATGAATGTCACAACATTCAGTTCGACAGTCAGAACATATGTTGATTCTGTTATGTTCCTGGAACCATGCTGTGCTAAGTTTGCAGTACTGTAAAAGACCAACTAGTCTCTACTTCAGTATCAACCATCAGTATCAACTGTCCAACCATCCAGTTTAACAGTTTCACACTGATCCTTCGGCCAGATCTGTTATCCTGGAATAGAACAAACTTAACTAAATACTGAACAGAACCTAACATGCTTATTGTTCAGTATACACTGTCACTGATGAATGTTACAACATTCTGATTGACATTCAAACAGAAGGTTATATACCAGGTTTGTTATCATCTTGGTCAGCTGAGTTATGACAGTAACAAAACACATGCAGAAGGAAAACAAACACAGGAAATTGTTAACCCAGTTCAGTCCAACATGACCTACATCTGGGGGCTACCAAGCCAGGAAGAAGATCCACTATTAGCAGTATTAATTCAGAGTTAAACTCACCCGTTTACAACTCTTCACTTAATCCCTACCCAATGCAATCTATACCTAGGAACTCCTAGATAGAAACCTCCAGTTTCCATTCCTATCACTACAAATACAATGTAATGTTACCACACCTTGAACTTGCTTCACAGCTTCATTCAAGAACAAAATCACTCTTGCCTACAGGCTTTGAGTTACAAATACTCTCAGCTTTTACCACTGAGAAACACATGGTAACCTTCCCACAGATTGGGAGGTTTACCTCACACACACCTCTAAATTTTCATTCTAAGAGGCTTACAAAAACTAGGTTACAATTAGCTATTTATAACCTAATCACCCAACTGGATTTGGGCCTTCAGAAATCGCAGCAGACTTGTTCTTTGCTGTTACAACTTCAGCAGAAAAATTCTGCTACAAACAAGGTCTTCAATCCTAAAATCTCTCCATATATATCTCCTTACTTTGAGCCTATATATCTTCTGATTGAGTCTTCAAGACCTCCACATGGGAGTTAGGATATTCACCAAATATCCTTACTAATCCTAGAATAAATACTGAATTAATTAATTCAGTTTTCTACACATGTACGATGTCACAGGCATGATGTCGTGACATCGTACATGACATGTTGGTCCAGATGTTGAACTTCTTCAACCCAACATATTAAAACAACAGAGATGATTACATTATTTGTTTTACAGAATTAATGCCAATCCTAAGGAATTAACAACCATCATGAAAAAAACAATTTTTTGGCTACTGGGAGCAGGGTAATCGATTACCCAAACATGGTAATCAATTACCATCGTGAAAACAATGGTTTTTTGCTTGTTTTTTATGCATGGGATCATGTGTGAGGCATAATGGCTTGACTTTCTTTGAATGAATGAATGAAATGGAATTAATGGGTCATGGAATGACTTGATCAAATGGACAATGAACTTGTATCAATGGGACTATAAATCAAAGCATGAATGAATCTTGTCATTTTAATAAAACCATGAAAGTAATGGATGAAGCGGGAATGAAATAAGACTCGAATGAAATGGATCATGAGGCCATGAGGTCAATGAAACATGAATGCAAACATGACTTTAATCAATCACATAACACCATGCATTAGCGTTTACTAGGTCGAAGTTCAAAGTTATGTATAAACAAGAATCTCGAGCCAGGTGAGAAGCCAACTCAAGTGGTGTAATCGAGTCATGAGCCTCAACTAGGGTTTCCAATGCATTAAAGCAAGACATATGATTCATGAACCTCCCTGATCAAAATTAGGGTTCCAAACACAAATCTCCACAAACAACATCTCAAATCATGGGCCCATAATTAGGGTTTAAAAGTCAAGTTAGTGACAGAAGGTCAAACACAAGATCCCAATGAAATTGTTGAAAAGTATATCTTCGGCAAATATTTTTATATCGTATCCACAGAGATTGGTTGATATTACCGCCGTTCTATAATCCAAATGTTGTAAGTTTAGAAAGTAACAAGGTTGTTTTGGTTGGAAAGTTATCTTGTGAGTAAATGTCACTAAAAACAGTAAAATGGTTTTAATCTAATGTAAAAGCTTGGCAAGATTGGAGTTCACTATTTCAAATGCTTATGATTCCTTATGATAAATAAATAGATTCAAGATTATTGATGATGTTCAAGTATCCTCTCAAAGTCATTTATGTCTAAATGATATTGTGATAATCACTATATTGATCCTTAGACGATCTCTCCACCTAACTATCAATATAGCAATCTTTAATGCTTAATACCAAAGAAGAGTAATGAATAAATCTATCTCTACAACTTATTCACTACTTGAAAATCTGTTTTATGTCAAGACTCAAATAATCTCTCTCGATAACTACTGAAATCTGGTTTTCAACTTAGGGCAAAAACAGTATTCAATACATCAACAATCTTTATCATATATATAAATCAAATGGAATACATAAACATATAAGAATAGCTACTACCTCCAATCTTGACAAAAGGGAGTTTAGCTCCTCATCATCATTGTTACAAAGCAGAAGCTTAAAGAAGAAAAACTCTGTTTTTCTCTCTTACAAAAATCTCTCAATGTCAATGTGTGTAGTAATAATGAATGAATGCCCTAGAATAATGTAATTTTTCTACCAAAAAGGGTTGACATTTCCTTAATTGGTCATTCTCATCCAAAGCAGAAAAGCTATTCCAAGGCAGACACCAAAATGGCAAAACCAGCTGGCATGAAAAACAACACTTTTGACCCAAAATCAGCTTGCTGGATTCGCAGGGTTCGCGGGGCGAACTTTGTTCGCGGGGCGAACTGAAGCTGCCTCATTCAGTTCGCGGGGCGAACTGAAGCTGCCTCAGTTTCCTTGCTTTGCAAGCTTCATCCAAAATCTTCCATATTATGACGCTGCAATCCAAAGCTTTCTCATCCAAAAATTCTACACAACTAACAAATATGTGAAATAACTATTCAAAACAAAATAAATTAAACCTAATTGCATTTATACAAAATAGTGAGAATAAAAGTGTGTAATTACATCAAAACTTGGTAAAAGGGACCAATAAAATGATATAAAAAGTAGTACTAATTGGTCCCTAACAGAAATCAAGATCAAGAATCAGGGTTTGGATACCCAGATGAATACCATGGTGTAATCTTTAAGAAACACGGACTCAAAGAATCCAGAAACTAGGGTTTCTCCATATGGTGAGCCATACCACAATCTTCAGGCCAAAACCCAGATTTTCAATATCTACGAACCTTGAATCTATGATGTTTGTTAGCATGTGTTAATCATGAATGAATGATGCACATGAATGAGGCATTAATGAGTATAAATGGATCTCAAGTTATAGTTTAGATGAAAAGCAAAAAAGGAGGGCAAATTTTAGGGTACTACACATAGGTAATGGATATAAGATCTCAATTTTTCACATATGTATATATGTTATGAATACTATTTATACTTGATTGATCCACTAGTGACCGTCTATCATATCGTGTTTTAAATACTTAAAGTTTATATTTTTACGAATGTTTATTATTAATAAGAGAAAGGATCCTCTCATGTTTTTTCCATTCAACTTTGATTCTGCTCCAAATCCTATGGCAGATAAGTAATAAAAAAAATAAAAATGTAAAAAATAGGTAGACATGGAATATAATCTAAAGACTTGAATTACTGTTGAACAAAAGGCAGTAGAGGAACAGTTGGAGAAGATCCAAATCATATTAATATGTTCATGTTTTGTAGGTTTCAATAAAGAATCCAAAGATTCATGGAAATTACCAAACTATGATGCAATTGTCCTAACTAGATAAATTTTCTAGAATTTCAATATAAAAATGATGAAGAGTCAAGGAAAGGAAGGGAAGACGAACAACAAATGAAAAATAGAGAAGTTCACAAAAATTATGAGAAAAAGACGCGTAAAACCTACATAGAGGTGCTATCAAACCCTAAAAGACAAAATCGATGCTAACTAGACCCAGTGGTGCAATTTCAACTCTCTGCTTGAAGCGAGAATCAAAAGAAATATCTGATAGTGATGCGATCACAAGATGAGCGATGCAATCCAAATTTGTTGCCAAAGTCCAAGTTAAGAAAATCACTAAATAGTGGTGGGATAAGGGTTAGGCGCAACACGGTTGCGTGAATTTTGAATATTATCGATAAATAGAGAGATGTTTAGTGTTTAGGAGTCAAATTTTATATTGTTTAAGGTGTTTTTGTAAGTTAGAGGAAGGTGGAAACAAATGTTATCACCATGAGTTCATTCATCATAATTTTAAGTCTTAATTTTTGTTTTCCAATTGTAAGAACCATGTATCCTTTAAAAATGAGTGACTAGTCCCTTAGATTAGGTTCTCACTAGACAATTCTACCCTAAACATGTGATTCTATATAATTCTGTATGGATGCTTGTGTCATAACTCTCTTAATTTAATTTTATAGTTCTACTTATGTTTAATTCTTTCTCCCTTTATGGAATATATGGAATTGAGAGATTTGATTTATAAGGTAATGATATTCAGTGGTAATTTGTCTATTTGATTGGTAGGATTATGAGATTGTAATGATTGTTTATTGCGATGGGAATAATCTCAACCATTAGTATAATTTTATGAACTATAAAACATTTGTTTAGCGATTGGAGACACCAAGTACCTAAGATGTTGCTTTGACCCACATCTTAGTTGTGGTATTCTCCCATGCGACTTCCCTTAGAACTTTATCTCTGAGGCCCAAGATAATGACACTTCAGACTTTATCCATTATCTTGGTCTTCTCTGCTTGTGTTAGGCTTGCATGCATCAATGTCTCACCCTTAAATGCGCACACACACATACACAAACATACACACCTTTTTTAAATTAAGATTGTTTGCATCTTCATCTTCCACAATCTAAAATTGTTGTCTTCGAAAAATGTTTCGATGTCCCATTTGGAATCCATGGTGCTCACTTATAAAATTAACTCCTTTCCTCCATGGTATGCACCATTTTTTGTGTGAAAATGAAAGGTTCAATCACACCAAAATCTTTGATGTGTGAGACAAAGAAACATGACAACCAACCAAATGACTTCATTTCAATAAAAATATAAAAGGTATGAACACATAATTTGTTTACCCTATTCTATCAAATTGATTTACTATGGGGGAGAGAATAGCTCCCTAATTCATTATTCTTCAAAATTGTTACAAAAGATTAGAAGATGATTTACAAAGAAATAACCTTCAAAGTTCTCAAGAACAAACTCATACTTTCTACTCAAGTGTTTCTCAATCTCCCAAACTCTCAATATATGAATTACACAAACACGAGGTGTTTAAAGTGTTTCTCAAATCTCTTTGATAATTCCAAAAGTTGGCAAACCTCAAGAATACAATTCTAGGAATTTTTACCTTGTTTATCACTATGACTTCTACACTTAATGCAACTCGTACTAACAACAAGTGAGAGAAAATCATATTTATAACTATCAAAATTCTAAAGATCCAAATCTATTACTAAATGAATTTGGGAACCAAACTGATCCAGCTCGATAACAACAAACATTGCGGTCGATGGCGTCCTGCCAGACCTCCGCCACCACACTTCCTTTTTCTCTAGACTAAGAGTATTAAATTATGCTTTCTCTCTGTCTCTCTCTCTCTTTTGAGGTTTTATGATATATTACAATGTGAAGCCAGAGAGAGAGAGAGAGAGAGAGAGAGAGAGAGAGAGCAATATGAAAAGGAGTTCATATATATATATATATATATATATATATATATATATATATATATATATATATATATATATATATATATATAAAAGAGAGAGAGAGAGAGGAATAATAGATTATTATTAATAAAAGATTATTTATGCTTCATGTGGTATGTGGTGTGGTGAAATTATAAAACAAATATTTCTAAAAATTTTTTTTACAAATTTAAAAAAAACTAGTTATTCTTTTGACTTATCTCCTCTTGATTATTATTTATCTTTCATGAATATATGCCTCAAATCTTACTTTTTACATTGAATTTGAGCCATGTAATTGGGGACCTTGTACCCTTTACTTTTCTCATTATGGAAGCAAAAGCAACACAATTTTGGTCGGCAGCAAACTTCATATCTCATTGCATCGTACATAACAGAATCAAAAGAAAATAAAAGACAAATCCACATGTGAACATGGGATACAAAATAGAACAACCTCACAACTTCTTAATATTATTTTTAAACACAAACATGATATAAATACAATACAACTTTTCTTTGAACCACTCTTCCCTCAAAATTAAACCAAGACTAACTATTTTACACTCGTAATTATCCACCAAAACCTATCATGTTTTTTGTTTTGTTTTGATGAACAAACTTTTCTTATCTTACAAAAAATGAAGTGGAATTAATGTTCTTCACTTTTAAAAGGCAAAGTTCATCATGTCCAAGCTCAAGTTTTCCATCATAACATTCTCTATGAATCCACACTTAGAAGGACTCCTCTTAAAGCTATGGCTTCTAGGCTTGAAAGAGGCAGAGCAAGAAGAAATGGGAATGATTGGAATGTTCTCACAGTTGCAAAGCTCAATCATGTATCCATCAGGGTCATGGAAGAACACTTGATCCACCTTGATTCCTTCATCCTCTACCAATGCTGTAACATATCTCATCCCCTTTTCTTCTAATCTCTTCTTAACAAGTTCAACATCCGTACACTGCACAAAACCATATTGCAAAAAAACATTGGTTAACATACCAATCTTCAATCATAATCCATGTGATCATATTTAAGAGACATTGACTTCTCCTAACAGATATTTTTTCATACACACTCATTGTTCATCGAACTCATTATTGAATGTTTAAAAGACCTAATCTTATTTTTACCTACCTCTATTAACAAATATTTTTCTTACACAAGGATCAGTGATGAAACGCATTACTACATGTTTAAAAGACCTAATCTTATTTTTACCTATATCGCTAACATATATTTTTCTATACACACTGATCAGTTGATAAGTGAACGAACTCGTGACTATAAAAAACATAATCTTGTTTTTACCTACGTCTCATAACAAATATTTTTTCATACACAAATAAATGATCAAACTCGTAACTATGTGCTTAAAAGACCTAACAAATATTTATTCAAACGGACTAATAAGTGATCAAACTCATAATTACGTGTTTAATAAACCTAATCTCATTTTTACCTGGAAGGAGATATGGTTATCCTTAGGATTAATTGGCCTTGACTCATTGACATATGTATCAAATTCATCAACGTCTGGATTCTGAATCAAGTGTATTCCAATACCGTAATTATAAAACCTAAAAAAAATAAAATCAAAAGCATATGTAACTACACTAATATTTTATGTATCAAGAAAATTAATATATAAAGTGATGGTAACAAATAGCAAACCATGCTCCAGTAAATTTGAAAGAAGATGGTCTTTTGATGGGAACAAAGCCCAAAACATCTTCATAAAACTTCATAGACTCCCACACTGATCTACACATAAGAGAGACATGATTCAATGAGAGCAATGGAAGTGCTTGTGTTTCACAAACTTCTTCAATCTCCATTTTCAACTCTTGTTTCTCTTAATGAAGCATGCACTTGCAATGTTCAGCTTATTATAGTTTTTTTATTACTTTGCAGTGAATCTTCATTAACAAAGATGGTTCTTATATAAAGATTGAAATTTGGTTACCATCTAGGAAATTTCCTTGAAGATGGTGCACTTTGAAAAATGATAATTCTATTGTATTGGTGAGGTTGTGGAAAGTACAAGTAGATTAATCACAATATACTGAGAAATTTCGAAGATATTTCCTATCTCAAATTTGGCATTATTGTGTTTTGTGGTTTCCAGAAGCTCACTACTTAACAAAGTGCACTGTGTAAATTTCACAAACTAGTTTTTTCCTCACATATTTATTCATTAAATAATATGTACAATACTATTTAAAGTTAATAGTGGAGTTTCCTTAAAATAAAGATAACATTCAATTAATTGAAAAGAAATCAATTTTTGAATAATAATAATAAAATATGAGTACAAAATATGGAGGAAATCAGTTATTATGAGGGATACAGATACCTTTAACAACTATATATTTGTTTTTTTAAAATAATCAGTTTTTTCAAAAAAAATCAAAAATAATTAATAATTAAAAAAAAACCTGTTTTTCAAGAGGATGTGTCCGATGAATTGACGCATCCCCCTATATGAAGAGGAGACGCCAATAGCATTGACGCATGCATTAGGCTCCTCATGAGGAGGCGTCAATGCTATTGGCGTATGCATTGACCCTCATGAGGAGGCGACAATGCTCCTGATGCCTTAGTGCAATTTGTAGTGTGGAGCATCACATGCAGGCGTCATAGGGATTGACGCCCACACTATAAATTACACTAAGGCGTCAGGAGCATTGGCGCCTCCTCACGAGGGTCAATGCATGCGTCAATAGCATTGGCGCCTCCTCTTCATGGTTATGGGATGCGCCAATTTATCTGACGCATCCTCTTGTAAAATTGATTATTTTGTTTTTTTTTAATTATTGGTTATTTTTGAATTTTTTTTGAAAAAACTGATTATTTAAAAAAAATTATATATTTTGCAAAATTTAAAATTTAAGATTTACTGAATAATATATTTTTTTAAATATGGTATATTCTATAAAACACATAATAGAATAAGGTTTTGTAAAATTTAAATTTCAGTCTCACATAATCTATTTTATATTTTACAAATCCCGTGTGCTTATTTCCTATTATGAAAAATAAAAGTACTTAAAAGTGAAACTTGGTATTTAACTATTTTCGAAAATATATTGGAGGTGTAGAAACTAAGTGTTGGGTATGAGAAGTACCGTTCCTTATAATATTGGACAAATCACATGTGAGCCAAAAATACAATAATGACATGTTCAAAACTCTTATGGCAGTTGCTATCGGTTCTAGTAATTGGGAACCCATTTAAAATATGAAATGAATAGGATATAACTTATGTTCTCATTCTCTATGTTCTTAAAAATCATGTCCTTTTTTTTATAGCTACTCCTCCATGTTGTTAAATTTTTTAGTAAGAAGATATTACTAGATATTTAACTTGAAAGTATGTTGTATTTTTACGGTTCTCGATGATACATGACATGTCTTTATATATAGGTTAATGATTTATCTTTCGAGTTTGAAAATAAGACTAACTCTAACAAACCCTAACAAACTAATAACAATTCTTGAAAATAGGATCAACATTAACAAACTCTAACAAACTATTAAATTTATCTCTAATAATTCTCCTCAAGTTGAATGGTGAGGATTATGAACACTCAGCTTGAACATGAGGTCTTGAAAAACTTTAACGCCTTAGGACTTAGTAAAAATGTCAACATTTTACTGTTTGGTGGGCAGGTAAGTTGTGCTTATGACACCTGACTATATGTGTTCTTTGATAAAATGACAGTCAAATTCAATGTTCTTTGTTATTTCATGGAAGACCGAGTTTGCAGCTAAATGAAGAACTACTTGATTGTCACAATGCAAAAGTGTGAGTGTGATGAATGGAACTTGAAGAGTCTCTAACAAATTACGTAGCCATAGTATTTCATCTGTGGCATGTGTCATTGCACGATATTCAGCCTCACTTGAGGATTGAGAGACTGTGACTTGTTACTTTGTTTTTCATGATATTAGAGCATTGTCAAGTTTCATTAGATAACATGAGATGGACTTTCTGGTAATGGGACACGATGCCCAATCTGAGTCATAGTAGTCAACTAGTTATTGATCATTGTGGAAGAATGATACCTTGACCTAGAGAAGATTTGAGATATCGTAAGATTCGCATATCAGCATCCCAATGGTCTTGGAGTGGAGTTTTCATAAATTGACTTAGAATATGAACTAAGTAGGTTAATTCAGGCGTTGTGATAGTTAAGTAAATTAGGTGTCCAATTAATCTACTATAACTTAACAGTTCTAAGAGGGGAGGTCCCTTAGCAAAAACAAGTTTGTGATTTTGTTCCGTTGGAAACAAAGAAGGCTTACAACTAAGCATTACACATTCTTGTAGAATTTCTAAGATGTATTTTCTTTAACAAAAAAGTATCCCTTCTGACCCTCGTGCTAGTTCCTGACCTAGGAAGTATTTAAGCGAACCAAGATCCTTCATGTGAAAATATTGACTGAGATATTGCTTGAACTGATCACAGGCCTCAAGATCATTACTAGCAATGATCAAGTCATCAACATAGATCAAAACAACAAGAAAAATTGATCCATGTGAATAAGTAAATAGACTATGATCAAACTGGTTATCTTGGAAACCATATTTTATCAAAGATTGAGATAACTTGCTATACCAATTTCTAGATGCTTGTTTCAAGCCATAGGATGACTTCTTTAACCTGCATACCAAATCTTTGCTTGGAACTTTATATCCTTGTGGAGGACTCATATATACATCTTCTGTCACTTCTCCGTGTAAAAAGGCATTACTAATATCCATTTGATGTAATTTCCATCCTTCCTCCACTGCAATTGTTAACAAGCGTCTGATTGTGGTCATTTTGGCCACTAGTGCAAAAGTTTCATTAAAGTCCTCGCCTTTTATTTATGTGTAACCTTTAGCAACTAATCTGGCCTTGTACTTTTCAATCTTACCTGTAGATTTATGTTTGATTTTGTACACCCATATACATCTTATAAATTTTCTTACTTGCGATAAATGAGTTAGTTCCCATGTCTCATTGTCTTCCAGAGCCTTGATTTCTTTAGCCATGGCCTCCCTCCAAACTGCGTGCTTGACTTCTTGGGTGTATGATTGAGGTTCTTCGTCATTAGTAATGGTTGCAAGATAAGCTCTATATTTTTGTGAAAACTTATCATATTTTAAAATTTTTGAAATGGGATATGTGGTACTTAAAGAGGATTCTGAATTAATGTCGTGAACTTGGGGTTTATGTTTAATTTCTCACAATCATAGTCTTTTAGATAACTTGAAGGTCTTCTTATGTTTGGCATATTTTGAGGCCCCCCCTCATTTGAGACTTCTCCTTCACTTTCACTTGATGATTCTTTTTTAGAATTAATGGTGACTTCCACATTCATGTTAACTATTAATACATGTTCTTGCTCTATAGGCTCACTCTCAGTCTGACTTGTGTATTCATACTCCTTAATGGGTAAACTTTCTATGGGACCTGATATTTAGTCATTATGAGGAATTTCCTCAGGGCTTGGTACTTCCAATTATGCATCATTATAGAGTGAAGGTTCATCATTGAGGTTATTATCACTTGATAATTTATTTCTAAAATTAGTAGACCCATTATTGTCTTGCATATGGTAAGGAAAGACATGCTCATAAAACATTATATCTCTCGATATGCAGCATTCACGAGTCTTTGGATTATAAACTTTACATCCTTTTTGTCCTTTTGAATAACCAATAAAAATACATCTTTCAGCTCTGGGATCAAATTTACCGATTCCCTTTTAGTCATTTTTCTTGTAGCACAAGCAGCTAAAAGTTCTTAAGTGCTCATAGTTTGGCGCTCTCTTAAAAAGTAACTCGTATGGAGTGACTCCCTTATTTTCCACTGTAGGGGCTCTATTGATTAGATATGTTATTGTCAATACACAATCTCCCCAAAAATGCAATGAGAGATTTGCTTGAAAACACAAGGCTTATGTTATGTTCAAAATGTGTCTATGCTTGTGTTTCATGCGTCCATTCTGTTGAGGTGTGGCAACACAAGAAGTTTCATGCATGATCCCTTCTTTTTTAGTGAAGCACTTGAAGTCAGAGTTAGTAAACTATGTCCCATTGTCACTCTTAATCCTCTTGATATGCATATCAAACCGCCTTTTGATTAGATTGCTAAAACTAATCAAATATTGTAATGCTTTTGTCTTATGTTTCATTAAATATACCCATGTGCCACGAGTATAGTCATCTACAATGGTTAGAAAGAAATGTGATCCATTATTGTGGTAGTATGACATTTCCCCCATAAGTCACAATGAATAAATTCAAAAGGTGCTTCATCTTTATTAATACTTAAAGGGAAAAAGTTTCTACATCATTTTTCCTATTGGCATACATTACAATATTTTGTTCTATCAAAATTATATTTGACTAAATGTAAAATATGTTCAAAAACTTGATATCATGAATGTCCCATTCTGCTGTGCCATAATGTTTCCATGTCCTTCTTAGATGAACACATGGAGCCTTATTGACATTGCTTTGTGAACACATAAACCCCTTCATGAAGGTCACCTGATCCAATCTTCATCTTCGAGGTTTGGTCCTGTATTGTGCAAGAATTTCAATCATGAATGACATAAAAATTTAAATCACATGTTAGTTTATTAATTGAAATCAGATTTCAATTAAAATTAGGAACCAATAACACATCTATTAACGTAAAGGAACTTGATAAATTCACATCTCCCATATTTTCAACAAAGTTTGAAATCCCGTTGGTGTAGTTATGTAGAAAGGTATATCTAATTTTCTGAATTTCATCAATATTAAGGTCAAAGGAGTCATGCAGTGTGAAGCACCACTATCAAGTATCCAATTGAAACAATATTCAAATTTACCAATCATGTTTTCATGTGCATTTGTATTACTTTTAGCACGAACTCCATGCAAGGTGTGTCCTGATGTTAATGCTTCTGAATATTCTTTTCTCTCAACATCCTGGGCAAAATTTGATAATTGTTGCCCTCTTAACTTGTTAGGTTCTCGACTTTGAGGTCTTCATGATTCCTAATTTACTGGATATCCAACAATATCAAAGCATTTTGCCTTGACATGTCAAGTTTTCCCATAGTGATCACACTTTAATCTTGAGTGATATTCCTTTCCTCTCTTTATATTTGCACCTGATTAAAACACATGTGCATTTTCCACCTTGGAATCTCTTTCCTTATCTGCTGTGAAACGAGATTCATCTCTTTGCATTTGAATAAAGACACACCTAAGAGAGGGTAGTGGATCAATATTAAGTATGGTTGCCTTGACATGAGAGTATTGTTCACTAATAAAGCCTCCAATAAAAAGATGGGTTCTCTTTATGTCAATACTTTAGCAACTCCGTAACTTCATTCAGGTAGGGTTTGCAATTCACTCAATTCATCAACAAGACTTTTGAATTGAGTGTAGTAATCTGTTACACTTGTTTCTGGTTGTTTATGCATTAAACACAAGTTTCTCCACAGCTGCTGGATTCGTGGTGCATTAAGTTGAGCAAAGCGTTCTTCAAGATACACCCACATATCTCGAGCCGTTGAAGCATATGAGATGTTGCTGTATAGATTTGGTTATGTCGCATTGATCAACCAAGTCGTCACCATTGAATCCGCCTTCTTCCAATCATGGTACACTTCAGATTGACTTGATGGTTTCTTGATGCTTCCATCAATGAAACCCAGTTTCATCTTTGCATGCAAAGCCGTCTTGATCGATCTTGCCCATGTGCAGTAATTTTTCCATTATGTAATGCTATCACGACTGGAGTTCCAGGATTATCATAGTTGTTTAAATGATAGGCTTGTGTATTCTTTGTTGTGTTCTTTGTTTCAAGTTTGGAGGTATTTTTCTTCTCCATTAGCTCTTCTAAATCGGAACCATGCTCAGATGCCATAATAGAAAGTTAACTTGAAATATGTTGTATTCTTATTGTTATTGATGATACATGACATGCCTTTAGATATAGGCTGGTGATCTATCTTTCGAGCTTGAAAATAGGATCAACCATAACAAACTAATTACAATCCTTGAAAATAGGATCAACCCTAACAAACCATAACAAACTAATAACAATCCTAACAAAATCTAACAAATTAATAACAAACTATTAAATTTATCTCTAATAGATATATTTGCAAACACTTAAGCAATCAAGTTAGAGTTAATCGTAAGTGAGTGATTTTTAAAGTTAGAATATTGTATACAATAAGAGATTGCGATATTAAGTTTATATAGTATTGAATATGTGATATTTGATCAACCAAAAGGTTGGTGGAATCAAGTGATGGTTTTTTTTTATCATGTTATCAAGAGCCGCTAATTGTTGATTAGAAATCTCTTATGGAGATTGACAATTTGAAAATAACTATTAAAAAATATGTTGGTAGAATTTTTTTTATTAAACATTCTGATAAATTTTGTATAAGTTAATTACTCTATAAAGGATCAAAATTGTAAAAAAAATGGAGGATGGGGTGTTTAACAATGATTTATTATTGCAAAAGGATAAAATGAGGTTGGGTAGGGTGGAGAGGCCTCAAGATTTTGTCAACTCAACCTCTAGCAAACAACCATATTAACCCAAAAGTAAAGGGAACGTAAAGATGATGATACATCATGTGTGACAACTCACAAGTAACACAAAGGTTGGCACTATTTTATTCATTCAAAATTCTTAATGAATTTTTCGGGCAATCCCAAGTTAAATTATTAGCAAAATAATATCACAATTTCTTTAAACTATATGGATAGATTTTCTAAAATAAAACTTAGATACACAATAATACCAATAGAATATTAGTTGATTGATCTTGCTTGACGATACCTCTTATAGTAGATTTTAGTAAGGGAGTGTACTTGGAAACGCTGGTGCTCAAGTCAACGATGGTCATAAATGATCAATTTTTTGAGTTAGAATATTATGTATTTTAATAAGTGGTAGTGTTAAATTTATATAGCATTGAAGACATGATATTGTTGGGGTTGATTGAAAATATACATATTAAAGAAGTCCCACATTGCTTAGTTTTGTGAATGAAAAGAGAGTCCAAGGTTATATATAGGATACGAGTTATTTGAAGTCCCACATCGCTTAGTTTTATGAAAGAAGGGGGAGTCCAAGGCTATATATAGGATTCAAGTTCTTCATTCCAAGATGCACCAGTCAAAATCACTTTAAGCTTGTATTTGACTTTATTTATTCTCTTATACTCTTGTATTAGAGTATTGTGAGATGTAGTTATATATTTGTTTTGGAGGGTGAGCGTGTACTAGAGGTCTGGGTTAGTTGAGGGTATATTATGTGTTGTAATAGTTTTCACATAGTGTTATTCTCTGGTTGTCTATTGACAACGATCGTGGTTTTTTCTCCAATTTTGGAGTTTCCACGTTATGTTTTTGTTTTGTGATTGCATTCCTATCTTTTCTTTATGTTTTGTTTATTTTTTTCCTAACAACTGGTATCAGAGCCTGGTTCAATCCGGTGCAGTTTGGGCTAGAGAAAATTGATGGAAGAAATGTTTTTTTGACTTGTGGGAAGTTCAAGTCAAAGATGTGTTGATAAAATCAAGATTACACAAGGTGCAAAATTATGTCGGTGGTTGAAGAGCTTCCTCCCAACAAGGAAGTTGCACCATATGTTTTCAACCTGGTTTTCGACATGTGAAAATTCTTGAAGTATTTTAGCTTTAAGTGAAGTATACTCTTCTTTAAGTGGAGTGTGGTAGTTTTTTAAAACTATGATTATCGGTGAAGACATTGTGAAATTCTTGGAGTGGTTTAGCTTTATGTGAAATTTATTTTTCATGATAAAATATATGATTATCGGTGATGACAATGTAAAATTCTTGAAATGGTTTATCTTCAAGTGAAATATATTTTTCATGAGAGAGTATGATAGTTTTTAAAACTATGATTGTCAGTGAAGACAATATAAAAATTCTTGGAGTGGTGTAGCTTCAAGTGATTATACTCTTTATGGTGGGGTATGATTGTCGGTGAAGATAATGAAAGTGTATGTGTTACTTTCAATCAGGTGGAGATTGTTGGAGTTGATTGAGAATATACACGTTGATACTCTTTATGGTATAGTATGATTGTTGGTGAAGACAATGAAAGTTTATGTATTATTTTCAATCAAGATGGAGATTGTTGGGGTTGGTTGAAAATATACATGTTGAAGAAGTCCTACATCGCTTAGTTTTGTGAATAAAGAGATAGTCCAAGGTTATATATATGATACAAGTTATTTAAAGTCCCACATCGCTTAGTTTTGTGAAGGAAGAGGGAGTTCAAGGCTATATATATATGATTCAAGTTCTTCATTCAAAGATGCATCAGTCGAAATCACTTTAAGATTGTATTTGACTTTATTTTTTCTCTTATACTTTTGTATTAAAGTCTTGTGAGATGTAGTTAAATATTTGTTTTGGAGGGTGTGGGTGTACTGGGGGCATGAGTTAGTTAAGGGTATATTATGTGTTGTAGCAATTTTCATATAGTATTATTCTCTGGTTGTCTATTGATAAAGGTCGTGGTTTTTCTCTGATTTTGGAGTTTCCACATTATGTTCTTGTCTTGTGATTGTGTTCCTCTTTTTTCTTTATGTTTTATTTATTTTTTTCCAAAAACTGGAGACTAATGTTGGGTGCAAGTGTGAGTGATTAAAGTCCCACTTTGCTTATGAATGGTTGTAATGTTGGATTTATAAGAGAGATGACCCATTTACCTAACACCTTAAGGTTTTGGGTTGAGATGTGGTATCTCTCTCTCTTGATGTTCTGGAGCATTAGTCTTATTGGTGCTCTCGACTCTTCCAGACTCCCCAACAGTTGTATCAGAGTTGTGGTTCAACTTTGTGGAAGAGCGGGAACTGGATCTGGTGTTGGATCCTGTTATAAGATGTGAGAGGCCCACACTTGTGGGGGGAGAATGTTGGGTGCAAGTGTGAGTGGTTAACGTCCCATATTGCCTATGAATGCCTGGAATGTTGGATTTATAAGAGAGATGGCCCATTTGCCAAACACCTTAAGGTTTTGGATTGAGATGTGGTGTCTCCCTCTCTTGTGGTCCTAGAGCATTAATCTCATTGGTGCTTCCGACTCTCCCAGAATTTCCGACAGATATTGGATGAACCAAAAGGATAAGTAGAGTTAGGTCATGGTTTTTGTTCATCGTTTTATCAGGGGGGCACTGGTTGTTGATTAGAAATCCCTTCATGGGACTATTGCCAATTTGAATATTTTGTATTATTGATTAGTGTGATGACATAATTTACTTGTGAACATAATCATTTTAGCATTTAATGTGTTTTTATATTTATAGTGTTTTGGAGGATGCATAATTCTTTAAGGTTGTGCTTTGGTTATGATTTCAATGTCTAATGTTATTGACATCCCAATGTATATAATAATAAGTCATCAATTAAGATGGAAGTGTTCACTTCCCTACCCCGAGGAAGAATACTCAGATCGAGGTGGAAGTGGAGTCATTATCCATGGGCTCAGTGGCTAGCCAAAGAATTGGTGCACCAGAAAGGGTCAACATTCTAACTCAACCAAACATGTGATGGAGAGAGTATCCGGCTTGTTGACATTGAGGGTCGTAATTCTCGCTCAATCAAGCATATTAGCTTGGAGAGGGAATTTGACTAGTTGAAGTCGAGATTCTAGATTCTCACTCAACCAAGCGTAGTCTCTATCTCTCTCTCTCTCTCTCTCTCTCTCTCTCTCTCTCTCTTTTATATATATATATATATATATATATATATATATATATATATATATATATATATTTGCATAAGAGCCTTAGGAAGTGGTTTTCCTACCATTTTCCTGCCAACAAAAAGAAAAATGAATTTCAACAAGCTCGAAGTAAATGGTATTACTTCAAATAGCTATGAGTTATTGCTATCCATGTACATTGTCTATATCATTCTCTAGATAAAAAGTATTAAGGAATTTCTTATAAGAACTAAGAATCTAAGGGAAAGAGCTTCGATTTAAGGGCCATGCAGTCCCTTATCATCCAAACTAAAGAGCTAAGAGAGGGAGTTGAATTTCCAGTTATAAACGTTATTTTTGGCCCCTTTATAACATAGGTGTGTTTCATGCATAATAAATGTTACATATGGCGGTGATAATAAGATCACTCTTTTAGAGTTTATATGCTTTTATTATTTGTGGATATATGTGTCATGAAGGTATAACATTCATTTAGTTTTGATTATGACAACTATCAAAAAGAGAGTTGATATCAATTGTCGAGTTACTTTTGATGGTGACATTTGTTTAAGAAGAAGATATCTCAACCATCATTAGTAACATGATTCAAAGTTCCAATTCAAGTGATAATCAATCGTTGAATAAAGCAAGGAAACTTGAAGTCTGAAAGGGAGAAAGTATGAAAGTCCTCCTAGTATCGCGCTTATCGTTTAAGTTTGACTGATTTAAATTGTAAGAGAATAAGAGTAAGTCTTGAGGTACTAAGGCAATCACACACATGTACACACACACACACATACATAAACACACACACATAAATACATATACAAAATACTTTTCAAACCTCTTCTATTTTTATTAAAACTTCTTAAAACCTATCAAGACATGTATGGAATCGAGTAAGAA
Organism: Lathyrus oleraceus; assembly: GCF_024323335.1. NCBI lineage: Eukaryota > Viridiplantae > Streptophyta > Magnoliopsida > Fabales > Fabaceae > Lathyrus > Lathyrus oleraceus. The sequence continues at coordinate 442,836,515 of NC_066580.1, read as the reverse complement.
TTGTTTCTTACCAATTAGAAAATCTATGTGAAATACTTGGTCCAATCGATTAAAGCATTGACAAAGACCTTCTAATTGATTAGAAAACCCATTAATCCATTAAATCATATATCTGTTTTAGGCTTTCTTTTTCTCCTCCAGGGTTGCCGCTTTTTTAAGTGTTTTAATTGATTCAAAGATGATTCAATCAATTAAATCATTTATTTGACTCATGGATCATTTTCTTTTTTAGAAAAAAAAATCTATATAAACGGGACATATTCTCATTTCATTTGACGCTAGATTTTGGAGTAGAAACCTCTCTATTATTTTTCTTCTCTCTTTGTTTATGAAACTACTTTTTAGTTATAATTGTCGTAGTCGTGACAGACTAAAAGACCATTCTAAGAGTTGTTTTGTAATTGCTAATGTGTTTAATCTATTTTATTCAAGAGTGTGATTTTCTTATATAATATACTTTTAAAAAATTTGAATGTTGCAAGTTAAATCTTAAAAAAGGTTAGGTGAAGGTTCTTGAGCTAAGCATGTGTAAAAGCTTTGTTTATTGTTGAAGGTATATGGGTTGATCCTATAAAAGCTCAAGTCTAAAACTCTTTTGTAAAATGAACATAGTAAAAGCAACATAAATATACGACAAAAATAAATGACTGGAAATTAAAGAGTTAAAGGATAAGAGAGAACACCAAAACTATAGAGGTTTGGTCTTAATGAAGTGACATAATATTCTCCCCTAATAATTCCTATTTGAGAGTTTCTACTATCTTAATAGATTTTAACAGGATAAGGAAAAAAATGCAGCACAATTTGAAAGCAAAATTTATCATCACCGTTGCCTTAGACATTGATGATTTTTTTTGCGTGTTTCTCATTGTGATATTGCCAAAGAAATATGGGACACACTTCGAGTTACCCATGAAGGTACAACCAATGTATAAAGGGCTAGAATGAACATATTGACCCATGAGTACATACTATTTAGAATGAATTTTGAGGAAAACATTTAGATATGGAAAACGTTTTATTCGCATTGTGAAATATATGAGAATTTTGGGTAAAGTTTTTCAAAATTAGGATTTGGTTATCAAGTTTCGTTGATTCTTAAACTGCATATGGCAACTTAAGTCATTGCAATTTATGAATCTAAATACTTTTCTTCTATGGATTTGGCTACCTTGTTTGGAAAATTGCAAGAACATGAAATAGAACTAAAAAAAAAAAAAAAAAGTCTTGCACTAAAATTTACAAAGTCCAAAGACACAAAATTTGAAGATAAAGAATGTCAAAGTGAAAGTGATTAAGACATGGATTTCAAGTTTCAAAATTTTGAGGAATTATCGACGACATGAAAAACAAACCTCAAAATTCCATAAGTAAAGTGATCAACCTTCATTCCAACTTGCTTCTAGTGCGGAAAGAAAGGTCGCGTAAATTCAAAATATTCACAAAATCAAAGAAAATCTAAAATGTACAAAATACCATAGAAAGATTCAGAGAGAGCTTATATTTCTTGAGACAAAGACAACATAGGCTCATTCGATGAATATGAAAAAGAGAAAGAAACTAACCACAAAGAAATGAGGTAAATAATATAATTTTTGAATTAAATTATAATGAATTATTTTAAATATGTAAGAGTTAGATAGGGGTTTAAGTAAATTAAAACACATTATTTATACTTCTAAGACTACTATCTCTTCCATTGAAAAATAAAAACAAAAGTTTATTGAAAGAAATAAATAGCCATAGAGAAAAACAAAGTATTTTAATTAAAAAATCTTCCCCTTCCTCTCTTTCTCATAAGGGCATGGTTGATGTAACACCCCTTTTTATACCCCAAAATACTTAACATATATCAGAGTGAATAAAACACGCATATAAACAAAAGGGCGTCACATCAACGTTTTCAAAAACTAAAAGCTTTCAAAAACCAACGTCATTCATCATCAATATACAATACACCTGGTCATTTAAAATAACACATTTCAATTATCATGAATATTCAAGAATATGCGTTCGTAGCAGAAAATAATGAATACTCATGTATTTCATAAAATGATTCATGTCCCATACCATGATCATCTCTCAATAACTCAGGATAAAATAAAATCATATTCAATTAAGACATGAGTTCAATACTACTAATCTACCCAGTGTTACATGACCAGAGCATTGACTCACTACTTAATCTCTAAACCGAAACACCGAAACTCTCCAACTAGTCTCGAGTGAGCTACCGTCCACTTACTTCAGCAATACTACTCTTGAATATCTGCACGATGCCCATGTAAAGGCAACATTCAAACAGAAGGGTGAGAATTCAAATCATTATGAAGAAGTATAATAAAGCACAATGATTAAATCAACAATTAAAGGAATTCATCACACTTCGTATAACCATGTAAATAATCCTAATCAATATTTATTTCACATGTTTCAAGCATACATCAAAACTCAAGGAGTATAATATTAAAATCCAATACTATATTCCCAAATATACACATAACTACAATTATCACATAATCACATACTTTGTCAAGTTATGTATCCAAACATCACCAAATTCAATTACCATATCTCATACACACATCACAATCACATCAATGCATACACTCACTTATCACATAACTCTAATGTGACTCAATGCAAGACATGTGACTCTATGCATGTGGTACCGCAATGTGAACCCAACGTTTCACCGCTTTCTGATTCAATATCTAGAATCCAAGCCACGCTTCCGATCCGGACAAGATCAAAGCCACTACGTCTATTTCCATTTAAGGATCAACGTCTGCTACGCCTATTTCCATTCAAGGATCAACGTCTATTACCATGTGAACCCACAGTTTCACCTCTTCCACCATGAAGTCGGTCATCCCATGAATGAATGTACAAATACCAACACATATGCAATTAAGATCATCTCTACCATCTTAACATTCCACATATCACCATAATTCAACTCTATGAATTATCCATCAATGGTACATATACACATTCATAACAATATATCATTCACAAATATAGGCTAATTATTAAATACGCACACTTAGATTTCATCTCAAATGAATACAACTTTTAAAGTCTCCATTTTTCATTTTTCCAACAGTGTTAACCGATTAACGCTTTTGGTTAATCGGTTAACGCGAAACAGAATGCAATTCCTGACAGATTTTCAACAGTGTTAACCGGTTAACGCTTTCGGTTAATCGGTTAACGCGAAACAGAATGCAATTTATGAGCAGGTTTTTAACAAGTAACCGGTTAACGCTTTGGTTAATCGGTTAACACAAAACAGAATGCAATTTTCTGCGTTTTTCATCGTTTGAGGCCTTTCAGACCTCCGATTTCGATTCCGTAAAAAGTCAAACGCTCAGAAAATTATAACTCATACAATACTCTAAGTATATAAAGTTAATTTACAGTTTTAACACAATTAAATCACCACAAATCAAGAATACTCATCAAAACCTAACAATTCCAAAAAACCATGAAATTTAGGGATTTCAACGCAAACATATTTCTACCCATTGACCCAATCATACTAACCCATAATAATAAGGATTCTCCCCCTTATCTCTTCAATTTTTTGGAAACCTTAGTTTCTCTCTTGTTATTCCCCTCTTCTCCTTACTTTTCCTCTTTTCTTTCTCTGTTGCCGTCAAATGAACAAATGAATCCTACTTCTCACTCTCCTCACCTCTTATATCCTAGTATTATATTTGGGCTTAAAGAATGATACCTCTAATTTAATTATTAGACCCAATAAGACATAGTATTCTAATATCTCTATTTAATTCAAATAAATTAAACCAACACAGTATACACACCAATTCAATTAATATAATCAATTATTCAATTATATCTCATATCAACTAAATAATTAATTAACACACCAAATTAATTAATATAATCAATTATTATACTACCTAACAACCAATTAATTAATTAACACTCCAAATAAATAAAATAAAATATAATAATAATAATAATATAAGAAATAAATACTAAAAAATGGGTTGTTACAGTTGAACCTACCAAGTGTGAACAATGCAATATTTTGAAAAATATAATTGATGATTTGCATAAAACATCTGATAATTTTACCAAAGGAATAAATGTTGGGGGATAATATGGGTGAGAAAGGTCTATAAGGAGTGGATGAATAAACCTTACCTAATAAAAACTTGTTTCAAAAAGGTTTTCTCAAAATAATGATTTTTCAAAAACGGGGCAACGAAAAATTTATTACGAATGCACTAGATTGATATCAAGAGTTGCTCTATATTTGGACAATAGAATGAAATATGGAGTTGTGGACAACCTATTAAATTAATGAATTAATCAACTTGAAATACTACTTAAATAAGGTATCTAAATGGAATTTTATTGATCAGTTGAATTAATCTAACATTACAGTTATAAATAACTTTAATCACAAGAGATAATCCATATGACTTAATCACTCTGTACACAACAAATCCATATGACTTAATCACTCTAGCAACACCACGCAATCCTAATCTTGACCTAAACTTTAAGAAATTCCAAAGCATTAATGATAATTGTCCCTCATGTATGATAGATCTCTCTCTCTGTCTCTCTCTCTCTCTCTCTCTCTCTCTCTCTCTCTCTCTCTCTCTCTCTCTCTCTCTCTCTCTCTCTCTCTTTCTATCTATCTATCTATCTATCTATCTATCTATCTATCTATCTATCTATCTATCTATATATATATATATATATATATATATATATATATATATATATATATATATATATATATATATATATATATATATATATATATATATATATATATATATATATCATTAACGATAACATACCCTCATCTATGATATATCTCATTGTGTCTAAGAATGGAGAAGCAATTAATTCATGGGATCTTTCTAGAGGTTGAATATGAATGCAAAATCAAAAGAATATTGTGATTTGTATACTATGAAAGCTAAACACTATTTTGAAAACACTCAAAGTTTTGATGTTCTTTTTTTTTTAAATGACACAAGATAAGTTATATATGTGCTCGATATAGAGAACCAAAATGAAAAAAAAACACTCATTTGATTCGAGTTAAGTGTAATTTGTATGATTCAATTCGAATGAGAAATGACTTGAGTCAAGAACTTTAAAATCCAAAATTTTGATATTTTGATTTGAGTCAGTGATTCGAGTCAAGGAAATATTTAATTTGAATTAGATTGACATAACATAATTCTTTATTTTGAAATGTATTTTTTATTTTAGTCGGGTTTTAGCTTGTCTCTAATTCGAATTAGAGAAGCTTGTGATTCGAATCACATTGGTAATGGCAAAATCTATTTTTCACATTCAATTTTTGATTTGAATCATACATAACATTGATTCAACATGAGCATTAAGTAAAGCTTGATAAATTATTTCCTTCATGCTCCACCTGAAACATTGCATCATATCAAATTTGCTTGGAATAGCATAAATCGATACATTAGACTCATTCGACTTCTCCCCCTTTGACAAGATAAAAAAGAGATAGATAACAATGGAGTCTAAGCTTAAAAATCCAACAACACAGAAAATAATCCAGAGAAAATGATGCTAAATATTAGCTAAAGAAAGGTATACATAGAATTAGAAGATTATATCATATAGATGAATACACTATTATACATGTCATATACAACAAAATGAATGCTTGGCAACAACATGAAATTATTCAACATCAAACATAATGATTACAATACATGAAATTTACATGGAAGAGAGATAAATAATGCATGTACATAATAAAAATGATTTCAAGATGCACATAAACAAATATTGCATTTAACAAGATCTTAAATGCATATATACAAAGTTAAAAATTGCAAAAGAAGCATGAAAAAGAAACATATAATATACACATGTCATCACATATAGGGTAAAGTAGATAAAAGATCAAATAAATATTATATAGAATTTGGAGAGATCATACCAATAGCCTTGGTAAGAATTAATTTGTTATACAAGAAATCATTAGTGAATAGTACATTATAAAAAAATAGAAATAATAAATATAATCAATCTTTATTCAAAACAAGATGGATCAAGGATTACCAATTCCCTAAAGATTTTATGGAAAGGTCTGCTAACAACGGTTTGGTAAAAATACTAGCAAGCTGATTTTTGGTGTCCATGTATTCAAAAATGACATCCCCTTTTCAACATGATCCCTAAGGAAATAGTGTCTAATCTCAATATGTTTGGTGCGTGAATGTATAACTGGATACTTAGTTAGGCTTATGGCGCTAGTTTTTTTCTCACTTAATTAGAACACATTGGAGTTTTAAATGTAATTTAGTAGTTGTTTATTTAGCCATAAGACTTGTGCACAACAGTTACCAGCGACTATATATTTGACCTCAATGGTAGAAAGAGAAACACTATGTTGTTTGTTAAAGTGCCAAGAAACCAAACAGTCCAAATAAGTGACAAGTCCCACTAGTGCTTTTCCTATCTGATTTGCACCCTGCAAAATCAGAATCAGAAAAACCTACTAAGCTACACTTGCTATCTTTAGGAAACTAAACACCCTGACGCGAGATTCCATTAAGATACTAAAAACACTCTTTTTACGATCTTAAAGTGGGATTTCCTAGGTGATGCTTGAAATCGAGTGCACATGCACAATAAATATAATATAAGATCTACTTGTTGTTAAATAAAGAAGAGATCCTATTATACCTCGATATTTTGTGATCTCCGTTTGAACTCTATTTTCATATTTATCAATGAATATGTTTGATTCCATGGGAGTAGATATTGATTTTAAATTCTTCATGTCATAATTTTTCAACAGCTCTAAGAAATATTTTGTTTGGATAATGAAAGCTCAATTCTTCATTTGCTTGACCTACAAACCTAAGAAGTAGTTGACTTATCCTATGAGAGATATTTCAAACTCTACATGCATGAAATTAGAAGATTATATACACATATCTTCATTAGTAGATCCAAAAATAATACCATAAATGTATATTTGAACTAATAAAATATGTGATCCCTACATTTTATACATAAATTAGTGTCAACACTACCACGAGTGAATACTTTATAAATTAAGAACTCACTAAGGTGCTCATACCAAGCTATATGAGTATAGTGTGCTTATTTTAGTTTTTAAAAAAGTCAAAATTCTCATGATCCTCAAAACCGGGTGGTTGAGAGACGTACATTTCTTTGTTTATAAAGTCGTTAAGGGAAGAGGACTTAACGCCCATCTGATACAACTTAAAATCCAAGTAGCATGTGAATGCCAAAAGGAGTTGAATTGCTTAAAAACGGACTACACGTGCATATGTATCCTCATAGTCAATCCCTTCAATTGGGTTGTATCCCTTTTACACTAGCCTTGCTTTATTTATGGTAATTATATCATGTTCATCAAGCTTGTTCTAAAAGACCCATTTGGTGCCTATGACAGATTTGTTTTGAGGACACGAGACAAGATCCCATACGTAATTAATTTTTGACTGATTGGGCTCTTATTACATATTAATAAGTCAAACTTATTTAGTCAAGGCCACATAAATGTCTTTTGGTTAAATTTGAGAGATGAATATGGAATAATTCTAAAATTATTAACCCGGGAATGCATATAACACACCTTTTGATATCTTCTAAAATGTTGCATATCGTATGGTATTTCGCAACAATCGACTATTGAGGTAGCTTGGTTGAGGCCTCTTTTTTGTCATCCTATTGTTTTATTCCCTCTTTATAAACTTTGATATCCTCACTTTTAGGAGGACCCTCTTTTGATTAATCATTATTGACCAGAGCTTCATCTAATACTCATGAAACATTAAAAGTAGAACAACTTTTTTCCGTCTTTTGGGGTCTGGTTTCATCAAATGCAAAATGAATAGATTCTTCTAAAATGGATGTTCTAATGTTGAACACCTTATATTCCTCTCTTGATGATGAATACCCTATAAATATTCCCTCACCGTCCTTAGCATCAAACTTGCCTAATTGTCTGCCATTATTTAAAATAAAGCATTTGCAGTCGAAAACGAGAAAACATGAAATATTAGGTTTTATACCTTTAAGTAGCTCATATGAGGTATTTTCTAAGATAGGTCAAATGACCACTGTGTTTAATACGTGGCATGCGATATTAATCTCATCCAACCAAAAATACTTAGGATGACTCATCTCACCGTGTTAGAAAGGCCTTTCAGTTTGAGAAAGTCTCATTTCATTTGCTCGTCCATTTGAACTTGTCCTTTTTATTTTAAGTGTAAAAATAAGTGGAAAGACTTGTCACCTGCACAAGAAAGAAAATGAGAGAGGGAGGTTAGTCACCCTGTTAGTTGATAAACCTTTTTACCTTTGAAAGGACTCCTCATATCAATGATGGCCTAACACTTGTATGGGTTCACCGGTATACTTCTTTTGGTTACCATAAAACCAAGTAAATTTCCTTTTTGTATGCCAAATGAGCACTTGGAAGAATTTAGGCGCATGTTGTAGTCCCTATCTGACTCCATGATATCTTCTAAATTTTCCTCATGACTATTCCCTTTTTAGGTCTTCACTATTATGTCCTCAATGTAGACTTCCCAATTATTTCCTATTTCACTTAACAATAACTAATTCATGAGTATCTGATACGAGACACTCGTGTTCTTAAGCCCAAAAGGCATAACGTTGTAGTAGTAGTTACCATGATTGGACATGAATATTGTCTTGGGTGTGTCCACGTGGTTCATATTGATTTGGTTGTATCTGAATAGGCATGCATGAAACTCAACATTTTGTAACCAAAATATCCTCTAATCAGAAGATATATGTTAGGTAAGGGGTATTGATCCTTGGGACATGTTCCACTTTTTTGATGCCTTCCTTACCAAGACTATGTTATCCAGCCAAGATGGGTATTGTACCTCTGTTATAAAACTGAAGTTTCATTAGTTTTGGTCGTAGTATTCTATATGGTATGCCAAATCTATTATTGAACTTGAAATTTTAGTCGAAACATTGTCAAATACCTTTTAACTATGATTTCATTATGATTTAAGTGATTACGATATTGAAGGAATCATGTCCTCGATTTTGGATTCCTTAACTTCTCCAAAGAGTGTTAAGTAAGAAGTTGGGTGTTTTTGAGCTACTGACATGAGAATTTTCTTAATGTAAAGTACATTAGAAAGATAAAAGGATACAAATGCATGCATATATTATTTGATTAATTTTGTGTTCTAACAGGTATATGTTATTTATAGAGTGTACTTGTCAAAAAATATAGAATTCATGGCTCTCCTATGCTGGTAGGGGTAGCCAAAGGCCTTTGTAATTTTTTGGCGGGTTATGGTTTGCTCACAGTGTTAAGTGACCCTATTTGGTGGTGTTTATGGTGATGAAAGAGAAATCTCACATGAGGTGAGAAGCTTTATAGCTTTGAGGGGTATATTGTGTGTATCACGATTTGTCCTTTCACGTATTATGCCTGAGATATTTATAAAGGCTCTAGGTCATGGAGTTTAGGGTTTTCTTGGGAATGATAACCACATACTTAGTTAATAGTGGACCGTTGAATCTATATTTCCCATGGAGATATGGATTATCCTATTGACCCTGACTTCTCTCTGACTGAGGAACATCATTTCCCATGTTTCTCGTGATTGGGCGAGTAAGGAGCATTCAGGGAGAGGAAGTCCCTAATTATGGGCATCATATGGGATTCGTCTAACATGTGCAGTTGTAATCCTCCCACCCTTAATAGGTAATTTAAAAATATATACTACATAGTCCATTAAGCATAATGGCTTTGATTAAGGGTGAAGTGCTTTGGACAATAGAGTTTTGGGGTCATCTATCTAATGAGATCCTAGGTCCCTCAACTAAGATTATATGTTGAGCCTGTTTGATGAGATTCCAAGTCTCTTAGACGAGGCATTGAATCTCTTTGGCGAGACTTGGGTCCAGTACCTTTGGCAAGAGTTGTGAGGTAAGTCTCTCGGGCTAGAGTTTGGTCAAAATTCTCGGGCGAGACTTTAGGTTAGACCTTGTCTAAGGAGGCTCAAAGTCCTTCAGGCAAGGTGTTTAGATGAGGTGGCCCTCAGCGAATAACACTGTCCTATTGCCCTTAAAGGCGAAAAGGATCTCCCTATGAAAGTCCATTGTATTCTCATTATCTTAAGAGGCGACAAATATTTGTTGGAACAAAATTGGTTTGTCCCATATCCCTTAAATTTTGATGATAACAAAGTATTTAAAGAACAATTGGGTATACTAATATTTGTTCAAGTGTTCAGGGTCATAAACTAAAATTTCATGAACAATCCAAGTATTAGTTCTTACTATTGATGACAATCCATCATTGCATGTATTCAGTCAAAGAATCAGATTAAAACAAGTGAAAGATGAGCTAAAATGAAGAAGAAAAACTAAAGAATGAGGAAAAAAACATCTAAGTGTGAAGATTGTGTACTTAGTAAAAAAATTGGGTGAAAAAGGGAGCAAAAAAGTGCAGCTTTCAGAAAAATCACATGCACTGTCGTGCAACATCGCACGAACGATAGGGCCATAAAAGTTGCATCGCGTGTGCGATGCAAATCATCACGTGTGAGATGGTCGGTTTTATAACACATCTAATCCACTATAAGCTTTTTTTAAGGGGAATTTTTGCACTTTGATAAGGGTTATGAATTTTGGAGAGCAAAGCACGATTTAGAGAGTATCAAAGGAGATATTTAGGACATTTGAAGCCATTGGAGGCCATTACTTCATGGGAATCAATATGCTATTTTCATCTATCAATTATGGTATAGTAATCTGAATTATGAGTATCTAACCTCCTCGATCTAGGTTAGGTTGTGTTATGATGAACTTATTTCACTATTGTTAGGTAATGTGTTGATTTGACTTTGTATGAACCTTTTGATCTATAATATCATTCAATTACTTATTGTTCTTAATGCTTTTGTATGAGATACTTGTTGAAAAGTATATTTCCGGAAAATATATTTATATCGTATCCACAAAGATTGGTTGATATTACCGCCGTTCTATAATTCCAATTGTTATAAGTTTGAAATGTAACCAAGTTGTTTTGATTGAATAGTTATCTCTTAAGTAAAATGACACTAAGACAATGAAATTAGTTTAAAAATCAAATATAAAAGGCTTGGCAAGATTGGAGTTCACTATCCAAATTTCTTATGTTTCCTTAATGACAACTATATGGACTCAAAATTATTGATGATATTCAAGTATCCTCTCAATAACATTTATTTCTAAATGAGATTGTGATAATCACTATATTAATCGTTAGACGATTTCTCCACCTAACTATTAATATAACAATCTTTAATGTTTGACACAAAAGAAGAGTAGTATATAAATCTATTTCTACAACTTATTCACTACTTGAAAGCATATTTAAGTCAAGACTTGAATAATCTTTCTCAACAATAACTCAAATCTGAATATTCAAAATAGGGCAAAAATATCAATCATTACATCAATAATCTTTTGTCATATAAAAGAGTTAATAGGAATACATAATCAATAAGGAATAGCTACTACCTCCAATTTTGACAACATGGGGTTTAGCTCCTCATCATCATATTTGACAACAAAATGAAATACAAAAAATAACCTCTGTTTTTCTTCTCCAACTTGTGAATGATTATCCTCTATTTTTCTCCCATTGTGTATTTAAAGAGTTCATCCTTTCCCTAAATGTATCATTTTGGTCTAAAACAGAAAAGTGCTCTAAAAATGATTTAAAACTATCACACTTAAGTTGGGTTCAAAGCATAACAATTGGCCCAAACCAAATAACAAGCTTGCTGTCTTCGCAAGGTTCGTGGTACCAACAAGGGTCGCGACGCGAATTGAAGGAAGTTCAGCTTCCTTGCCTTGCAAGCTTCCTTTAAACCATTTCTTCCAAGCTTTTTTCTTCAAGTGCTTCCAAAATGCCATTCAAACTCCTTCCAAATTATGCTCATGCAATCCCATGCTCTCTTGTTCATAATCTCTACAAAACTAACAAATAACTGAAATATCTACTCAAAACATAATCAAATTAAACTTAATTGCATATTTACTAAATTGTGAGAATAAAAGTGTGTAATTCAATAAGAAAATGGTAAAAGGGACCAATAAAAGTATATGAAAAGTAGTGATAATTGGTCCCTAACAACTCTCCCCAACTTATCATTTTGTTTGTCCCTAAACAAAAGTTTTCACCAAAGTAACCAAAGTAATGAAACAATAGATTGAAACAAGGATTAACCAAAAGCACTCAAATGGTTCAAAAGTGTACGGCCCTTTCTCAATCCACTTACCTCAATGCTAGACAAAACATGAATAAGAATAATGGTCGGGTGCAAATGACATACCAATGAATTCAAAGCAATACATGTCAAAATTGAATCAAACCTACACACACATCATAGTAATGATGAATAAACATGAGGGTTTTCTTTCACTCATCCAAATAATTAAATCAACATCAACTCGAACCATGCGGTTATCAAAGCAAACACTAAATCATGTGAAAAATGAGAATCAAGAGGTCTTTTAAAGGTTGTAATATGGTTTGGGTTACAAAGAAAGGATATGATTAAGAGAATTCAAACAAAAATGCCTATCCCAAGGGAGCATTCCCATAAATTCAAACTCAACAACAAATTCCGTTTTTGATCCCAATTTTTCTTCTTTTCTTATTTTTCAACATCCACACAACCATGAGCTCTCTTTTTGTTTTTTCTTTCTTTTCTTTTTCTTTGCTCCATAATTTCAAAGGTGACTTATTTTTCTTATTTCTTTTCACACTTTCACCTTTTCTAAAACATCACTTTTCCAAGTTTTTAATCAACTCTTAAAATTTACTCTCCCCAACATTAGATTTCAAGACCAAATTTATTCAATAATGCTCCCTACTTAGACATAGGCAAAAGACAAAATTTGCAAACAAACTCGGTTGAAGGTTCAATTGAAACGAAAGAAATTAGGATTCATTTAATCGTAATATTTTCAATGGAATTTGCACTTATCAATCAAATGAATCCTAAAATAAGCTCAAAGGGGTTAAATGAAGGATCACTCCTCACAAGGTTAGTTGATTCAAAACTTTTTGGCCAAGTGGTTTTTCTCAATAACAAACAATGCCTCTATCATTTTCATAATTTTCACAAAAATAGACTAATGCATGATTTAGCATGATAAGAATGAATTGAAATAATTTTCGGTCTCCCGCATTTAGTGCACAATGGAAATCTACCTCACAATTGGTTAAGTTCTACTTTGATTCAAAATTGACATGTATCTCAAGGAATTTATGATATGAAATTTGCAACACACCATCAAACTATTCATGTTAAGTCTAGAAAGCGATAAAGTGTACCTTGAAATGCCGACAACTAATTCTTATCATCACCACTCGAAGTGTCCTATGCTTCCTTCCTTGTAAGCATTACTTGGTTCCTTCAAGCTTAACTTAAGAATAAGAAAAATTAAACAAACAAATGGGGCATACCAAAGTTCATTGCAACACACAATTAAATCTCACAAAAAGATCCATGCAATTAACAAAACCAAAGTTTACGGTGAAACGAGAGCCACCAAAAGTACAACCATAATTAAAACATAAAAACAATAATAATAAAAAGCTAAAAATAAAAATCTAATACTACTCAAAACAAAGTCTTCAATCCTCCTCATCATGTCCACCACCTACGGATCCAAGGACATCTTCCATGTCATCATCATGGGCCGCACCACTACCTCCTGCACCCCCCATAAATGTTGGCTTGCCCTCAGGCCAGTTAGAATAAGAAGCATACTCCGCCTGGGCCGGAAAAGTGCGGGCTTCGGGCGCTAGGAAGGTATTCTGAAACTACTGCTGCATAGAATAAAAAATGAATGATTGAGACCTCCTAGAAGCCTCAAAACTCTCACAGCAGTAGGTGGCGAATGCCATCTGATCAAAAGCTGGTGTACTGCGGGCGCGGGGTCTAGAGGAAGAAGTGTCTGCTCCTTCAGCTCTATCCATTTGGCTCAGGAAGAACCTGTTCAAATATGCATCATTAATTACACTGGTAATGGACAGGTGTACCTCATCCGGAATGGGCACATTTGCCTTTCGGCAAAGTCCCATAATCAGCCCCGGATATGTTAGAACACCGGCTTTCCCACCGAACTTGGTTCCACTAGTCGCAACTTTTCGCATCTCCCCCATGATGATGGATGCCACATCCACTGAGTTACCAATCATGATGTAGTATAAGAGGCATCCGACGTCCAGTGGAATGGTGGTGTTATGGCTTCGTGGCCGAATGTTGTTCAATAAAAGCACCAAGTAAGCCCTTGCTTCCAAGTTCAGATTCTCCCTCTTCCAAGACTTTGGAAATCCTTGATCATTCAAATCAAATGTCCTTCCCTCAAGGCACAAATGAGCACTAACGGTAGGAATATCTCAATCATTGGCCATTTCTTTGGCACGATATTCACACCGCCCATTATCCGCCAAAGTGAGAGGATGACCCAAATAAGCATTGATCGCATCCCTACTGAAGATGATGATCTTTCCCCTCACCCTGGTTTGGTAATGATATGCTACTCCTTCCTCCAACTGAAGAGCATTGGCGTAAAATTCACGCACAATGTCGTAGTTGATCTCCGGTTCTGGCTCACAGATTTTGCTCCACTTTCTCCTTTCAAAGTTTGCCACCAGCTTCCTATAATTGCCACCCGGTGACAAACGAATGAATCTTTCTGGTTGAATGGTCCTCTTAATAAGTTTTTCAAATCTTTCCTCGTGCTCATCACTAATGAATCTTTGCACGAATCTTGAAGGACCGAAGCTCATTGTTTTGGTGCGTTTCAACATCTGTAATAAAACCACAAGCAACAACACAATAGCCAAGATTGAAGTCAGCATACAAAATCAATAAAAATTGAAGCTAAAATTTTCCAGTTCGCTGCGCGAAAGCCCGTTCACGGCGCGATCCCTACGAACCAGAAAACTCAGCAGCCCCTAGGGTTCCTACTGCTCAAAAAAAATTCAACAATGATACCACAAACTCTTAACCTATCCTAATGCGAAGCATCTCTACACATGCAAGGTGAATTTCAACAAATAAATCATCCTCTAACAAAAACCCTAGTTCACCTTGATGAGAGACAAAGAAGGAAAAGGGAAAAAGATTACACATACCTTTGTTAAGAGAAGGAGATTGAATTGATTCTTGCTAAAAAAATTGGGATTCTTGAGATGAAGAGGGTTAAGTTTGAATTTGGAAGTGAGATAGTGAAAGTGGTGAAGAGAAATATGAAGTTACAAAATATGATAAGGAAATAGAAATAACACAAAACAAAACTTAAAAGGGTTTTCCACGCTCAGTTCGCGGCGCAAACTTAATTTTTCCATTCAGTTCGCGAGGCGAAATCTGTTCGCGGGGCGAACTGAAGGAATTTTCAAAAAAATTGTTGGAAATTTGACAGACCTCCATTTTTCTTAAGAAAACCAAAACAGAATAAATTGCACAACTGAATTAACAAAAATTGAAATGCAAGCTTACGAAGTTGGGTTGCCTCCCAACAAGCGCTTTGTTTAACGTCGTGTGAACTCGACGGTTTGATGATACTTCACGGTCCGGCGAGCGAAATGACATAGACGTCTCGGTTTACTTCTCCACCATGGTAGACTTTTAGTCTTTGCCCATTCACAGTCCAACTTTCTTTTGACTTTGGGTCCTCAACCACAATGGCTCTATAATCTCGCACCTCGTTTACTACAAACGCTCCCGACCATTTGGACTTTAACTTACCCGGAAACAACTTGAGTCTTGAATTAAAAAGCAGTACCATTTTTCCAACTTTGAACTCTTTGTGACGAACCTTTCCATCATGGTATGCTTTCACCTTCTCCTTGTAAAGTTTGTTTGATTGATAAGCATTGTTCCTTGATTCCTCTAATTCATGGAGTTGAGCTTTTCTTTTTTCACCGGCTAGAGTGGAGTCAAAGTTCAAGAATTTAAGAGCCCAAAGTGCTCTATGTTCCATCTCTACCGGGAGATGACAAGTCTTCCCATAAACCATCTGAAATGGGGTTAGTCCAATAGGAGCTTTGTAGGCGGTACGATACGCCCACAAAGCTTCATCTAATTTTGAAGACCAATCTTTTCTTGAACTCGAAACTGTTTTTTCAAGTATCCTTTTTACTTCTCTGTTTGAAACTTCCGTTTGACCATTTGCTTGTGGATGGCAAGGAGTAGTCACTTTATGCTTTACACCATAATGTTCCAAAACTTTTTCCAAGGGTGTATTGCAAAAATGTGATCCCCCATCGCTTACCAACAACCTAGGCACACCAAAACGTGAAAATATGTTTTTCTTTAGAAATCTTATCACGGTTTTGGAGTCGGCCTTAGGTGAAGCAATTGCTTCCACCCACTTTGACACATAGTCAATGGCTACAAGAATATACTCATTAGAGAAGGAAGAGGGGAATGGGCCAACGAAATCAATGCCCCAACAATCAAAAACTTCCACTTCCAACATGTTGGTTAGGGGCATTTCATCTCGTTTTCCTATCCCTCAACTTCGTTGACATGTGTCACAACTCTTTGCGTGTTCATGTGCGTATTTAAACACGGACAACCAATAAAATCCCGCTTGGAGGACTTTAGTGGTTGTTCGCAAACCACTATAATGACCTCCATACAGAGAGTTATGACAATGCCAAAGGATGTCTTTTGACTATTCAATTGTCACACACCTTCTTAAAATACTGTCCGCACCCGCTTTGAACAAATACGGGTCATCCCACACATAGTACTTTACATCCGCTAAGAATTTCTTCCTTTGATTACTAGTGAGGTCTTCCGGTGTCAAACCGGTTGCCTTATAATTAGCAAAATCGGCAAACCAATGCCTCACTTGAATCGAATAAAGATTTTTGTCCGGAAATTCTTCCCTCACTTCTTCTTCTTTATTTAAAATTTCCACATTAACCAAACGGGACAAATGATCCGCTACCAAGTTTTCGGAACCTTTTTTATCCCGGATTTCCAAATCAAATTCTTGTAATAATAAAATCCAACGAATTAGTCTTTGTTTGGAATCCGGCTTGGTTAGCAAATACTTGATTGCCGAATGGTCGGTGTAAACTACAACTTTGGACCCGACCAAATAAGCTCTAAAATTTTCCAATGCATACACTGTAGCTAGTAACTCCTTTTCGGTTGTCGCATAGTTGACTTACGCCTCATTTAAAACTTTACTAGCATAGTGGATGGCATGAAAAAATTTAGCTCTTCTTTGACCCAAAACTGCACCAATCGCATAATCGCTTGCATCACACATAAGTTCAAAATCAAGTGTCCAATTAGGTGCAACGATTATGGGTGCGGTGACTAACTTTTCTTTTAACTCATGAAATGCTTTTAGATACGAATCATCAAAAAGAAATTGCGTACCTTTGTTGAGCAAATTACTCAAGGGCTTTGCTATCTTTGAGAAGTCCTTGATGAATCTTCGATAAAATCTGGCATGTCCAAGAAAGCTTCTTATTCCTTTGATGTTTGTTGGAGTTGGTAGTTTTCAATGACTTCCACCTTTGCTCTATCAACTTCTAGTCCTTCGGAAGAGATTTTGTGACCAAGAACAACACCTTCGGTGACCATAAAATTGCATTTCTCCCAATTGAGCACTAGATTTGTTTCCACACATCTTTCTAAAACCACATCAAGATTTTTCAAGCATAAGTCAAAGGATGACCCATAAACGGAAAAGTCATCCATAAACACCTCAATGCATTCTTCGATCAAATCCGAGAATATTGCTTGTATACACCGTTGAAATGTTGTCGGTGCATTACACAATCCAAAAGGCATTCTTCGGTAAGCAAAAATGCCGAAAGGACATGTAAAAGTCGTCTTCTCATGATCCGCCGGATTGACCGAAATTTGGTTGTAACCCGAATAACCATCCAAGAAACAATAGAAATTCTTGTCTGCCAACCTTTCCAACATTTGATCCATGAAAGGTAGCAAGAAGTGATCTTTCCTTGTAGCTTGATCTAGCCTTCTATAGTCAATGCACATCCTCCATCCGGTTACCGTTCTAGTTGGAATCAACTCATTTTTATCATTTTTGACAACCGTCATACCACCCTTCTTTGGAACTACTTGCACCGGACTCACCCATTCACTATCGGAGATAGGATAAATCATTCCGGCCTCCAATAGTTTGACAACTTCTTTTCTCACCACTTCTTTCATTGATGGATTTAAGCGCCTTTGAGGTTGTGCAACAGGTTTGAAATTTTCTTCCATCATGATCTTATTCATGCAATAAGCCGGACTAATACCCTTTAAATCGGATAATACCCATCCTATTTCACCTTCATTCTTTTTCAACACTTATATCAATTTATGCTCCTCTTTTATGGACAAGGCATTGCTACTGATCACTGGTTTAGTACAATCATCACCAAGGAACACATATTTCAAGTGTGGAGGTAGCATCTTCAACTCTAACTTTGGCTCTTCCACTTTCTTTTTCACATCCAAGTCCTCATTTTTCTCCTCATGATAAGCAATCTCTCCACAAGACTCCAATTCATGCAAAATTGCTTCAATTTCTTTTTCTTCTTTTTCGGTTAAAACATTGTAAGCTCCGATAAGAGATCTCTCTAACAGATTAGAAAAATGAACTTGATTTGCAACCTCCATGATTTCCTCCTCGGTGGCATCGATTCGGAAAGAATCATGCTTGTCATTAGGATGCTTCATGGCCTCAAAAAGATTGAAAGTTACCTCTTCATCTTGCACTCTTACTTTCATGAGTCCATCATCAATGTCAATCATCATTCGGGTTTTTTTCATGAATGGTCTTCCAAGAATTAGAGGAACATCACGATCCTCATCCATGTCCACTATCACAAAATCTACCAGAAACAAGAATTTGTCCACCTTCACTAGCATATCTTGAGCAACTCCATATGGTGAAGTGGTAGACTTATCGGCTAGTTGTAAAGTCATCCTTGTAGATTTAATCTCAACATTCCCCAATCTTTTAACAATGGATAAGGTAATTAAATTGATGCTAGATCCCAAGTCGATCAAAACATTGCCAATATAACTACCTCCAATGGTTACCGGTAAAACAACTCAGCCCGGATCAGATTCCTTCCTTGGGAGAGTTTTTTTGGATTATGGCGCTACAACGTGCATCAAGCAAGATTATCTCGTCTTCCACATATCTCTTCTTCTTTGTGAGAATATCCTTCATGAACTTCGCATACCTTGGAATTTGCTCTAATGCGTCGACAAATGGAATATTTATTTGAAGTTGCTTAAATATATCCATAAACCGTGCATAGTGTCTAGCATTCTCCTTCTTTGATGGTGCGTGCGGGTAGGGTAGATGTTGAGATGGAATAGCACTCACTCCTTTATCTCCTTTCTTCTTCTTTCTTGGCTCTGCTTCTTTCTTCTTAACTACTTCACCTCTTGTTCTGAAGAACCATCCTTACCCTGCTCTTTTCGCGGCGCCAAAGGGGTTCGCGGCGCGAACTGAACATATTTTTCCTCTTTCTCCTTTTCATATTCCACCACCACTTCGTTCTCTTCATTTTTAGGTACAACATTCATATCATCCTCTACTACAATCTCCTCACTTCTTCCACTTGTCACCTCTCTACCGCTTCTAGTAACAATTGCTTTACAATGCTCCTTCGGATTGGTTTGAGTGTTGGCGGAGAAGGAAGAACCCGCTTGTTGTTCCGACAATTGCTTCGCAAGTTGGCCTACTTGATTCTCCAAATTTTTGATAGCTGCCTCATTGCTCTTTTGGTTTGCCATGGAGGCTTGCATGAATTATGTGAGATTATCTTCTAGCTTTGAACTTCCGCCTTGCGATTGTTGGCCTTGAGAATTTGGATTTTGACATGGACCTTGTTGCTGAAAATTTTGGTTGTTGAATCTTGATGGTTGATAGCCTTGGTTGTTCCTTTGATATGAGTTGTTGTGGGGTGGAGGTTGCCTTTGATAACCTTGATTTTGGTTGTTCACATAACTCACTTCTTCCAATGGAGGGCAATAACCGGTTGGATGATCTCCTTGACATAGTTCACAACATGCTACTTGATGTCTAGCTTGAGATACTTGAATTTCCTTCATTTGTTGTGGGAGTTTGGACATTTGTTGAGTGAGCAACTCCACTAGTTGAGAAAGTAACTTGTTTTGGGCAAGAATAGCATCATTGGTATTTAATTCAAGAACTCCTGGTTTCCTTTGTGAAGGACTACGATCATGTTGACTTTGACGATCATTGAGTGCCATCCGGTCAATAATGACTTTCGCCTCTTCCGCATTCTTTGACATAAGAGAGCCACCCACGGTAGCATCCAAAAGTGTTTTGTGAGTCGATTGGAGTCCATTTAGAAAAATGTGGATTTGAGTGAGTTCATCAAAACCATGGCCTTTGCATTTTCTCAACATTGACTTGAATCTTTCCCAAGCCTCGTTTAGGGACTCGTTGCTCCCTTGAGTGAATACCGCAATAGCCGTTTTGGCTTCCATGAATCGGGATTGAGGAAAATATCTTTCTAGAAACTTTTCTTCTAATAAGTTCCAATCCGTCATCACTCTTGGTGCTTGATCAAGATACCACTCTTTTGCCTTTCCCACTAAGGAATGTGGGAACATTCTCTTGAATAATGCTTCTTCACCCGCTTCCTCTATTCCCGTAGAACCCGCAATCTCATAGAATTTGATGAGATGGGTATACGGATCTTTATGGTCCATTCCGGTGAATGGATTTGCATAAAGGAGTTGGAGGATTCCGGTTTTCATCTCTGTGTTCCTTCCACCATGAGCAAATTGGGCATTCCGCCTTGGACTATTAGCGGACATTTCGGTAGGAGTATCATCCGCCATGTTTCCTTCACAAGGTTCTACACTCATTTCTTCTATTTGAACAAGTGAAGAAGTAGATACTTCTTCTCTCTGGTTCCTCTCTTCGGCTAGTTTCCTTCTTCTTCATGTTTTGCTATTGAGCTTTCGAAGTGTTCTTTAAATTTCAGGGTCGAATTGAAATTGCTCCTCGGTGGCCTTTCCTCGCATGCACTAGAATCTACAAAACTAACAAACCAAGTGAAACACAAGAGTGATAGTAGTAAAAATTAAAAAAAACTTAGAACAATGAATTATTGCAATGCTTGTAATATCGAACACCAATCCCCGGCAACGGCGCCAATTTGTTGAAAAGTATATTTCCGACAAATATTTTTATATCGTATCCACAGAGATTGGTTGATATTACCACCGTTCTATAATTCCAATTGTTATAAGTTTGAAATGTAACCAAGTTATTTTGATTGAATAGTTATCTCTTGAGTAAAATGACACTAAGACAATGAAATTAGTTTAAAAATCAAATATAAAAGGTTTGGCAAGATTGGAGTTCACTATCCAAATTTCTTATGTTTCCTTAATGACAACTATATGGACTCAAAATTATTGATGATATTCAAGTATCCTCTCAATAACATTTATTTCTAAATAAGATTGTGATAATCACTATATTAATCGTTAGACGATATCTCCACCTAACTATTAATATAAAAATCTTTAATCTTTGGTACAAAAGAAGACTAGTGTATAAATCTATTTCTACAACTTATTCACTACTTGAAAGCATATTTTAAGTCAAGACTTGAATAATATTTCTCAACAATAACTCAAATCTGAATACTAAAAATAGGGCAAAAATATCAATCATTACATCCATAATTTTTTGTCACATACAAGAGTCAATAGGAATACATAATCAATAAGGAATAGCTACTACCTCCAATCTTGACAAAATGGGGGTTTAGCTCCTCATCATCATATTTGACAGCAAAATGAAATACAAAAAATAACCTATGTTTTTCTTCTCCAACTTGTGAATGATTATCCTTTCTTTTTCTCCCATTGTGTGTTTAAAGAGTTCATCCTTTCCCTAAATGTATCATTTTGGTCTAAAACAGAAAAGTGCTCTAAAAATGATCTAAAACTATCACACTTAAGTTGGGTTCAAAGCATAACAATTGGTCCAAACCAAATAACAAGCTTGTTGTCTTCGCAAGGTTCGTGGCACCAACAAGGGTCGCGACGCGAATTGAAGGAAGTTCAGCTTCCTTGCCTTGCAAGCTTCCTTTAAACCATTTCTTCCAAGCTTTGTTCTTCAAGTGCTTCCAAACTGCCATTCAAACTCCTTCCAAATTATGTTCATGCAATCCCATGCTCTCTTGTTCATAATCTCTACAAAACTAACAAATAAGTGAAATATCTACTCAAAACATAATCAAATTAAACTTAATTGCATATTTACTAAATTGTGAGAATAAAAGTGTGTAATTCAATAAGAAAACGGTAAAAGGGACCAATAAAAATATATGAAAAGTAGTGATAATTGGTCCCTAACAATACTCTTTTAAATTTATTTTGGGCACATAGAGAATACTGACCCTTAACTTATGTGTTTGACCTAGGACAATTGTTGTACTTACGCTGGTTGGATAGGAATAGGACACCCCGAGTAATGGCATATGGAATTAACGTTTTATGCATCGCCTAACCCTACTTACGCTAGCGGACTAGAGATAGAAAGCTCTGAGTAGTGGTTAGTGGGTTATTTAATGAGGGATCGGTTATAACGACTTTGTTAATTCGCCGTTATGTTAAAATGATAAGATCATTCATACAAGGCATCAAACATCAACAATAGAGAAATATGGGATTCTAAACACAATTTGACCGCTTTCGTAATTCAGTTTAAACTCTTATTTACTTTTCGCATTACAACTCAAAAACCCCATTCTTACTAGTTTTTATACATTGCACACATTTTGTCTTGTTAGAAGCAGTCTCTGTGGATTCGGTCTCTTTTATTACTGCGATACTATTGGTACACATGTCGAGAAGCCATCACGTTTTTGCGTCGTTGCCAGAGACTGTTGATATCTCAACAAGGTGTCGTTTGTGTAACGTTTTATTTTTAGTCTTTTTGATTTTTATTTTATTTTCTTAATAATCATAGTGCTACTGAGGTATTTCATGTTTATGTATGTGCAACTCAGGATCGACATTGACATCGTTTGATCTAGAAATTGAAAGGACTGTACGTGCTATCAGGAGAGCAATTAGGGAGCAAATATAGCTCAAGGGATCTTAGTTGAAGATCAACCTCTGATTTTTTGTGACTCAGAAGAAGAAGTCACCATGGCAGCTATACCATCCAAAACTATGGAGGATTATTGTAAATGAACCGATGAAGAACAGGTTTTATGAGGGTTTGTACCGGAAGACCCTACAAACTTTGATATTAAGAATTATGTGATTTCAGCATTACGTGACAATTCGTTCGACGAGACGCGATTAGAGACCCGTGGAAGCATCTTGCACACTTTTACGAAACAACTTCAATGTGCAAACCAACAGATGTCACTGAAGACCGGGTTAAATTGAGGTTGTTTATGTTATCATTAATTGGAAGGTCTAAGGATTGGTTACTTTTCCTTCCAAGTGGAACAATCACTTGGAAGGAATATGAGGACAAATTCCTAGAAAGATTCTTCACTAATACTCAGTTTACCGAGCGCTGGGCAGAAATTGTAAATTTTGAGCAGCAGGAAACTAAGTCACTTTATGACTCATGGGAAATATTCAAACTTTTGTTACGTAGATGCCCAAATCACAATATAAATAATAAGGAGCAAATACAAAATTTCATTAAAGGTCTCAAGACTCAAACACATATGTTGTTGGATGCTTCTGCAGGAGGCACTACCCGATCAATGACTGAACCACAAGTGAAAGACCTTATTGAGAAGATGTGTATGAATGAGTATTGTTCAAAAATAAAAAGGTCGGTAAAAATCGAAATCATGGGCACGCCTAAAGGTATGTTAGTTGTTGATACCCATACTGCTATTTTAGCTAAGATTAAATTGTTAAATAAAAAGCTAGCTGAAAACAACCTAGGTAAAGATAACGTGAGTCAGGTACAAGCACTTACGTGTGATTTTTGTGGAGGAGAACATGCAAATGAAAGATGCTATTTGGAAGGGTCAGGTGAGGAAGTCCAATTTACTAATTTTTGGAAAAACAACCCGTATTCCAACACCTACAATCCGGGTTGGCAGGATCACCCAAATTTCTATTGGAGAAATAATCAAAATTCAAGTGCTAACCAAGGTATGCAACAAGGTCAACAAGCATCGTTTCAAAGGAAACCTTCACAGTTGGAAGAAATCGTGCAGAATTTCATTAAAGTCACTCAAATTAGCTTTGATATGGTAAATAAGAACCATGAAACAATGAGTAGAAACCATGATGCATTTATAAAAAAATTGGAGATGCAGATTGGTTAGTTATCCAGACAAATAGCTTCTTTGCCAAGCTCAAGTGGAGGATTTACGTGTAACACTGTATACAATCCTAAGAATGAATCATACAATGCAGTTGAAACAAGTTTTGGGGTGATTACTGCAAAGGGTAAAGCTGAAATAGTTAAAGAGGATGTGATTTAGAAAAAAAAAAGGTGAGGATTGAAAAAGAAGAGAGTAACTATCAAGGTGACCAAGAGGAAAGAGGAGTCATCATTGATCAACTAATAGATAAAACTCTCCTTAGAGGAGAACAAAGAAGCAAGTATTGAGTGATCCAAACCCAGACTTACCGAATTATATAAAACCATTGTACCCCGTCATTAAGAAGAAACGGGTACATGAAGATGAGGCATGAATGTTTGAAAATTTTAAAGAAATATTGACAACACTTCAGGTAGGTATATCGTTTCATGAGGTTTTAGAATTAATTCCCAAGTTTTCTAAGTTTATGCAAGCATTATTGAAGGGTACAAATAAGAAGTTGACAAAAGAACATGTGAACATGACAGAAAAAGAGGAGATGGCAGAACCTCAGGCATTGCCACTAAAGATGAAGGATCTAACAAAGTTCATCATTGCTTGTACAATTGGTGGGGAGAAGATCACACACGCTTTATTTGATTTAGGGTCGAGCATCATTGTCATGTCTCTGAAATTTTTTAAGGAATTGAAGAAGGGGAGATCACACCGAGCAATATGACTCTCACTTTAGCCGATTCATCTGTTACACATATGCTTGGTATTGTACAAGACGTGTTAGTTCATGTCGATGGTTTGACCTTCCTTGCAGAATTTGTGGAGATTGAAATGAAAGGAGATTCAGGAGGGTCAGTTATTCTCGGTTGCCCATTCTTGGCAACTGGGAAGGCAATAATAGATGCGGAGACATGTGAACTTATTTTGATGTTCAACAAAGCAAAAGTGCTTTTTAAGGTGTATGAATGGATACCATATATGGAGGATCTAGAGACATGCTACCAATTGAAAGAAAAAGATAGTAAGGTTCACAAAAGAATGACACCAATATCTTTGACTGATGTGAGGGTATCCCTTGCGCATGACATATTTTAAGCATGGGACATAAAGCTAATGACAGAAAAGAAGCGCTAGATGGGAGGCAACCCGTTGATTTTAACTAGTCTTTTTTGTTTTACAGAATTTACTTTATTTTTATTCAACACCTTCCATAAGAGGAATTAACTACTCGAGGATAACCCTTCCATGACGATCTATGATTTCTTTAATAAATAGTTTGTAGCTGTTTTTTTTCTTCAAATTTACAAGTTTAGCACTTTAGCATTGAACAGATGATCCAAAAGAAACTTGATCATCACAATAGAAACTAGCAAATTGAAGGCAAAGGATGAGAAAAGAATCAACGAACTTGTACTAAACTTACAAATACCTTATCTAGTAAGGTTTGAGCTAAATAAATTCCATTTTATCTGGTTTGACTGACACACACTGAAGCGTTTTTTTGTTTATATCTTTGAGCCTTTTTAAACCATCATGTAGTAATAAGTATATCCATTGTTAACCATTTTGAGCTTTAGCCTTTCTTTTGGTGACGTTGCCTAAAATTCTTAGCCATATGACTTGAAAGATCTTTTCTTTCCACCCTCTCTTTGAAGTTAGGTAGAAGTATAGTTCCTAGAGCGTGTGAAAAAGATTAAGTTTGGGGTTGGGGTACTAGAGAATATTGGTCACAAATTTCAAAATTTATGAGAAAAAAAGTGGAAAAAGAAACTTCAAAAAACAAAAGAGAAAAGAAAAAGAATGAAAGTAGAAGAAGGACCAAAGATTTCTAGTACCGTAAAAAAGGAACAAAGAGGTATGATGATAAAAGGAGAACTATGAACCTAACTCCAAAGGTTTAAACTTACTTTCCTAAAAATATCTAACCGAAACATAAGTCAAGTTACAACCTAAAAAGACCTTTAATGTGTGTGTTGTGATTTATGTGATGAACTATATTAGAACATGATTAAGAGAAGCATAATTGATTTTGCATGTTGATTGAGAGATAATCTTATCCATTGAGTGAGTCAAAGTAAGTTGAGAGACAGGTTGAGTACTCGTCAATGTTTGAGAACATTTTTCGAATTTACTGGATAGAAGTTGGAAGCTAGAACGATGGTCAGATAGAAGAAAATTTTAACTTGGTGATGTTCTATTGTTATTGTGCGACTTGTTTTCTATCCCTGGCATGTCGGGCAGATCCTAGCCAAACAAATTGATGTTTCTAATGAGTTGGTTGACTAGCTTGTGCTATTCTTCTCCGGAAAGTGAGGTGTCCATCTTTGTCACTTGGTGAGCCGGATGATTTATCTGAACTTCCTTCAGGTCCTCTATGGACATGAGCCTCTCATTGTCCATACCCAACCTGGGATCCCAACTACCGATGTTTGTATTCAGCGCTTTGAGAAGTGGGACTTCCTCAAGGGCAAGTTATTCCCTTTCCATCACCAAGATGCTCTAGTAACATTCTTGGATGCTTTGTTGGTATCCTCGAACGGTTCCAACTCGCCCACTAGGTAACATGTATTTTATAACTAGGTATTGGATGGATATAATCGTCTCCAATGCATTGATGGAAGGTCTTCCAAGGATGACTTTATAAGGCGATAAGACATCTATTATAAGGTAGCTGACCTTAATCACCCTAGAGTTTGATTCTACGTTGCAGGTTGTCTCTAGAGTTACATGATCCCATACTTGCAGTTGTTCTCCTAACAAACCTACTAATGAACCCTAAAACATCTTGATGTTGCTAAGATTGAGCTAGAGTTTCTAGAAAGTGCTTCAGAATAAGGTGTGGGCTAACCTTTCGGGGAGTATCAAAACTCACTTGATATCATAATTACCATATTGTATAGTGATGACCATGAGGTCATTATCGTGAGGGAGGATTCCAATGATGTCACTCTTAGAGAAAGTGATGCTGACATCTGGTTCTTTCCAATCATCTTTGGAGGATTCTTGGGATATTACGTTTGTAGTCAACAACTTCCTGGCATATTTCCTCTAGGAGGAGTTGGATCTTCCTTCGTTGATGAAACCTCAAGCCATGGTCTTAATCATGGAGTTTGAATATTTATCCATTTCCAAAGAAGGGTGGTGAAAATGGTTGTGATGATGAAGGTGTGGCATATGTTAGTTTTACCGAGGCCCACAGTGGATACAAGCAAGTGTGTGAATCCGATAAATATGTTTTATCGAAGTCTGGTGTGTTTGTAGGATTTGGATATTATAATAATGGTATGTTTATGATGAATTTGAATGGAGTTCCTAATGATTCTGGTTCTGTATTTATGTCCTCTTCGAATGTTATCAATTCATCGTTATGGCATGCTCGTCTAGGACACGTACATTATAAAAGAATGCATGAAATGTCTAAAGATGATTTAATTCCTGTTTTTGATAAAAATGTAGAAAATTGTAAAACTTGCATGTTAACAAAGATCACTAGGCAACCTTTTAAAAGTATAACAAGGAAATCTGTCATTCTTGAGTTGATACATAGTGATTTATGTGATTTGCATGCTACTCCATCATTAGGACATAAAAAATATTTTGTCACTTTCATAGATGATGCATCCAGATTCTGCTATGTTTATCTACTGCACGCTAAGGACGAATCCTTAGATAAATTCAAAATTTATAAAACTGAAGTTGAAGTGCAACAGAATGTGTTGATTAAAACATTACGTAGAGATAGAGGTGGTGAATATTATGATCTTGTATTTTTCCAATCCGTAGGAATCATTCATGAGACTACGGCACCTTATACACCTCAACAAAATGGTGTGGCTGAAAGGAAAAATAAAGTGCTTAAGGAAATGGTGGATGCCATGTTATCTTACTCTGGTTTGAGTGAAGGGTTTTGGGGAGAAGCTATGTTAACGGCTTGCTATTTGTTAAATAAGGTTCCTAATAAAAGGAACAAGACTACCCCATATGAACTTTGGTATAAGAAACGACCCAACTTAACATTTCTACGTGTTTGGGGTTGTAGGGCCGTGGTTAGACTCCCGGACCCAAAAAGGAAAACTTTGGGTGAAAAGGGTGTAGCTTGCATCTTTGTTGGATATGCTGAGCACTCCAAGGCCTATAGGTTTTATGTTATAGAACCTAATGACTCGATTTCTATTAACACGATTATAGAATCGAGAGATGCCATATTTGATGAGAATTGTTTCTCTTCTATACCTAGACCAAAGGACTCTATACCTAATTCAGATGAATCTCTAAGGGATGATCATTCAAATGATGTGCCAAGTGAGACACTTGAACCCCGTAGGAGCAAAAGAGCTAGAAAATCTAGATCTTATGGATCTGATTTTCAACTATATTTAGTTGAGGGATCAAAGGATCAGATTGACACTCAATACTATTATTGCTATAGTATAGAGGAGGATCCAAGAACTTATGATGAAGCTGTGAAATCTCGAGATTCTGCTTTTTGGAAAGAAGCAATTGACGAAGAGATTGGTTCTATCATGGAAAATAATACTTGGGTATTATCTGATTTACCACCAGGTTGCAAACCATTGGGTTGCAAATGGATCTTCAAAAAGAAGATGAAAGTCGATGGTACAATTGACAAGTTTAAAGCTAGATTAGTTATCCAAGGCTTCAGACAAAAGGAAGGGATTGGTTATTTTGATACCTATGCTCCTGTTGCCCGTATCACTACTATTAGATTGTTGATTGCCTTGGCGGCTATTCATAATCTAGTGATTCATCAAATGGATGTCAAAACAGCATTTCTGAATGGTGATTTGGAGGAAGAAGTGTATATGAAGCAACCTGAAGGATTTGTAATGCCTGGTAATGAGCATAAAGTGTGTAAGCTAGTTAAGTCGTTGTATGGGCTGAAACAAGCTCCGAAGCAGTGGCATCAAAAGTTTGATGAGGTTGTTTTGTCTAATGGTTTCATTCTAAACCAAGCTGACAAATGTGTATATAGCAAATTTGATACTTCCGGTAAAGGAGTTTTCATTTGTTTATATGTTGATGACATGTTGATCTTTGGCACCGACCAAAATCAAGTTGATAAAACGAAGAATTTCTTGTCATCAAAGTTCTCCATGAAGGATATGGGAGAAGCGAACGTTATTCTTGGTATTAAGATTAAACGGGAGAATAAGGGGATTGTAATTACGCAATCTCATTACATTGAGAAAATACTCAAGAATTTCAATTATGAAATTTGTTCTCCAGTAAGTACTCCCATGGATCCGGGAGAAAAGCTTATGCCAAATACAGGTAAACCTGTGGATCAACTCGAATATTCAAAAGCTATAGGCTCTTTGATGTATGCTATGATTAGCACTAGACCGGATTTTGCTTATGCGGTTGGAAAGTTGAGCAGATTTACTAGTAATCCTAGTAGACATCATTGGCATGCGATAACTAGGGTATTCAAGTACTTGAAGGGTACAATGAATTATGGATTGTCATATATGGGATTTCCTTCGGTGTTAGAGGGTTATTCGGATGCTAGTTGGATAAATGATGCTGAAGATTCATCCTCTACAAGTGGATGGGTGTTCTTGCTTGGGGGAGGTGCCATCTCATGGGCTTCCAAGAAGCAAACATGTATAACTGGTTCCACAATGGGATCTGAGTTTGTAGCATTAGCTGCTGCTGGTAAAGAAGTGGAATGGCTAAGGAATTTAGTATATGAGATTCCGATATGGCCTAAACCGATATCACCAATTCCTATCCGTTGTGATAGTACTGCCACATTGGCTAAAACTTATAGTCAAATATACAATGGAAAGTCTAGACATTTGGGTGTTAGACATAGTATGATTAGGGAATTAATCATGAATGGGGTGATATCTATTGAGTTTGTTCGGTCGCAACAAAACTTAGCTGACCACTTGACGAAGGGGTTAGCTAAAGACTTAGTGAAGAAGTCGGTAATTGGGATGGGATTAAAGTCCATTTAAATCTATTAGCTATGGTATACCCAATTCCCTTCTAATACAACATTAGAAGCAGAATTCAATATGGAAAGATCATAATTAGAGATTGGAGCAATTGTGTTTATCTTCCCAAGGTATGTGCTCAGACCTGCAAGTGATGGCTAGGTTGAATTATATCTTCTTAATGGTTCTTTTGGAAAATTGCAAATGCAGGTGCAAGATTAAAAGAATCACCTATGTGAGCATGAAGTTTTGCCGCTTCAAGAAGCTTGGACTTGGCTTCCTATATGCTTATTAATGGATAAGGACACATGGCTTGTAAAGTGTCAAGTATGAATAGTAGAGTATTGTAAGAAACATATGTGTACTATATCTTCAGACACTCAAATGGATTGACGGGTTCAATCGCTATGACACCCCGATTTTCGAGTATTTGGAATGTGTATTTGTACTAAGATGAAAATTCAATCGCAAGACATTTTCATTTATGCATTTGTTTGATCGTTATACCTGTGTGTTATACCCTTGTATATATTATTGTATATACTGAGTAAATCAAGGATTACACTAAAATGGGGGGGATTTGTTGGTGATTTTAGTATCATCAATGTATTTTAGTAGTAATGTGATTTACTATAGGCCGATACAATTATGCGTTAAAGCTTGGAAACGAGTTAGGGGTAGTGCGGAGTGCACGCTCGTCGAGCCAACGTATAATTGAATGCGAATAATTGAAACGGGGTTCCAAGGGGCGAAGCCCCTGGCGGGGTGCGGGGCAGCGGCCCGTTCAAAATTTTCTTTTGAACAGTTGAATCCTTTCCCAACCGACGTAACCGTTTCTGAACAGTTGCGTCTTTTCGGTTTCTGTTATTGATCTCCTATATAAGGAGTCATTTGGCCTCAGTTTAGAAAAGGGAATGAAACCAAACTTTCTCTCTACATTCCTGAACATTTCTCTTTGCCAGAAACAAATTGTTCTTCAAGAATTATCCCCACAAAGATTTCGTGAACCCAGGCAAGAATAGGGTCGAAATACTTTGTTCGGAAAGTGTACGAACACGATTCTTCGAAGTTATCTAGGATTATCATACCCGATTCTCTAACAAACGAACAAAGTAATTTCTGATAATCATGGCTGGAGGAAGCACCGTCAAGGAGATGACTACAAACTTCGGAAAATTGGACAAGTTTCAAGGACAAGACTTTAGGCGTTGGCAGAAGAAGATGCATTTCATGTTGACAACGTTTAAGGTGGTGCACGTCCTGTCTACACCGATTCCAGAACTTCTGGAGGAAGACACAGTTGAAAATCTGAGACGCAGATCAAAATGGGAGAACGACGACTACATATGCAGAGGGCACATTCTTAACGGTATGTTTGATCCCTTATTTGAT
The DNA here is from genome assembly GCF_024323335.1 of Lathyrus oleraceus. Lineage (NCBI taxonomy): Eukaryota > Viridiplantae > Streptophyta > Magnoliopsida > Fabales > Fabaceae > Lathyrus > Lathyrus oleraceus. The sequence goes on along the minus strand of NC_066580.1, from coordinate 442,804,760 downwards.
ATTTATCAAAACATAGAATCTGCAAAGGAATTGTGGGATTGTCTCGAATCCAAGTACATGGCAGAGGACTCATCCAGTCAAAAGTTCCTGGTAACCGATTTCAACAATTACAAAATGGTTGAATCGAGGTCTGTCATGGAACAATTCAATGAACTCCTCCGAATCCTTGGACAGTTCACACAACACGGATTGAAGATGGATGAAACAATATCTGTCTCAAGCATCATAGACAAGTTGCCTCCTTCGTGGAAGGATTTCAAACACAATCTGAAGCATGGAAAAGACGAATTGTCTTTGATCCAACTTGGAAGTCACTTGCGCATAGAAGAATCTCTAAGAGCGCATGAGGATGACAAAGGAAAAGGCAAAGCAATTGCTGGACCCTCGGTTAATATGGTCGAAGAGGGTGGTAAGAACGGTAACAACAAAAACAAAGGAAAGAAGCGTGCTTTCAAGAACAATAAGGGAAGTTTCGGTGCTAACAAGAAACCGAAACTAGAATGCTGGAAGTGTGGCAAAACAGGCCACTTCAAGAAGGATTGTCGTTCCGGCAAAAAGCATGATAACGCGAATGCAAGTGGTTCAGGAAAGGGGTCTAAGGACCAATCCGAAAACCAAGGATGATGCTATCGCGTGGTGGATTGATTCTGGCGCTACAACACATGTTTGCAAGGATCGTTTCTGGTTCAAGACTCTTGTTCCAGTGGAAGATGGTTTTGTCCTCTACATGGGAGATGATCACTTCGCTCCCGTTGAAGGAAAAGGAAACGTGGTGCTAGAATTCAGTTCTGGAAAGACTATTACTTTGTTTAATGTTTTGTATGTTCCTAAACTACGTAAGAATTTAATTTCTTGTCTTGTATTAAGTAAGCTTGGATACAAGCAAGTGTGTGAATCCGATAAATATGTTTTATCGAAGTCTGGTGTGTTTGTAGGATTTGGATATTATAATAATGGTATGTTTATGATGAATTTGAATGGAGTTCCTAATGATTCTGGTTCTATATTTATGTCCTCTTCGAATGTTATCAATTCATCGTTATGGCATGCTCGTCTAGGACACGTACATTATAAAAGAATGCATGAAATGTCTAAAGATGATTTAATTCCTGTTTTTGATAAAAATGTAGAAAATTGTAAAACTTGCATGTTAACAAAGATCACTAGGCAACCTTTTAAAAGTATAACAAAGAAATCTGTCATTCTTGAGTTGATACATAGAGATTTATGTGATTTGCATGCTACTCCATCATTAGGACATAAAAAATATTTTGTCACTTTCATAGATGATGCATCCAGATTCTGCTATGTTTATCTGCTGCACGCTAAGGAAGAATCCTTAGATAAATTCAAAATTTATAAAACTGAAGTTGAAGTGCAACAGAATGTGTTGATTAAAACATTACGTAGAGATAGAGGTGGTGAATATTATGATCTTGTATTTTTCCAATCCGTAGGAATCATTCATGAGACTACGGCACCTTATACACCTCAACAAAATGGTGTGGCTGAAAGGAAAAATAAAGTGCTTAAGGAAATGGTGAATGCCATGTTATCTTACTCTGGTTTGAGTGAAGGGTTTTGGGGAGAAGCTATGTTAACGGCTTGTTATTTGTTAAATAAGGTTCCTAATAAAAGGAACAAGACTACCCCATATGAACTTTGGTATAAGAAACGACCCAACTTAACATTTCTACGTGTTTGGGGTTGTAGGGCCGTGGTTAGACTCCCGGACCCAAAAAGGAAAACTTTGGGTGAAAAGGGTGTAGCTTGCATCTTTGTTGGATATGCTGAGCACTCCAAGGCCTATAGGTTTTATGTTATAGAACCTAATGACTCGATTTCTATTAACACGATTATAGAATCGAGAGATGCCATATTTGATGAGAATTGTTTCTCTTCTATACCTAGACCAAAGGACTCTATACCTAATTCAGATGAATCTCTAAGGGATGATCATTCAAATGATGTGCCAAGTGAGACACTTGAACCCCGTAGGAGCAAAAGAGCTAGAAAATCTAGATCTTATGGATCTGATTTTCAACTATATTTAGTTGAGGGATCAAAGGATCAGATTGACACTCAATACTATTATTGCTATAGTATAGAGGAGGATCCAAGAACTTATGATGAAGCTGTGAAATCTCGAGATTCTGCTTTTTGGAAAGAAGCAATTGACGAAGAGATTGGTTCTATCATGGAAAATAATACTTGGGTATTATCTGATTTACCACCAGGTTGCAAACCATTGGGTTGCAAATGGATCTTCAAAAAGAAGATGAAAGTCGATGGTACAATTGACAAGTTTAAAGCTAGATTAGTTATCCAAGGCTTCAGACAAAAGGAAGGGATTGGTTATTTTGATACCTATGCTCCTGTTGCCCGTATCACTACTATTAGATTGTTGATTGCCTTGGCGGCTATTCATAATCTAGTGATTCATCAAATGGATGTCAAAACAGCATTTCTGAATGGTGATTTGGAGGAAGAAGTGTATATGAAGCAACCTGAAGGATTTGTAATGCCTGGTAATGAGCATAAAGTGTGTAAGCTAGTTAAGTCGTTGTATGGGCTGAAACAAGCTCCGAAGTAGTGGCATCAAAAGTTTGATGAGGTTGTTTTGTCTAATGGTTTCATTCTAAACCAAGCTGACAAATGTGTATATAGCAAATTTGATACTTCCGGTAAAGGAGTTTTCATTTGTTTATATGTTGATGACATGTTGATCTTTGGCACCGACCAAAATCAAGTTGATAAAACGAAGAATTTCTTGTCATCAAAGTTCTCCATGAAGGATATGGGAGAAGCGGACGTTATTCTTGGTATTAAGATTAAACGGGAGAATAAGGGGATTGTAATTACGCAATCTCATTACATTGAGAAAATACTCAAGAATTTCAATTATGAAAGTTGTTCTCTAGTAAGTACTCCCATGGATCCGGGAGAAAAGCTTATGCCAAATACAGGTAAACCTGTGGATCAACTCGAATATTCAAAAGCTATAGGCTTTTTGATGTATGCTATGATTAGCACTAGACCGGATATTGCTTATGCGGTTGGAAAGTTGAGCAGATTTACTAGTAATCCTAGTAGACACCATTGGCATGCGATAACTAGGGTATTCAAGTACTTGAAGGGTACAATGAATTATGTATTGTCATATATGGGATTTCCTTCGGTGTTAGAGGGTTATTCGGATGCTAGTTGGATAAATGATGCTGAAGATTCATCCTCTACAAGTGGATGGGTGTTCTTGCTTGGGGGAGGTGCCATCTCATGGGCTTCCAAGAAGCAAACATGTATAACGGGTTCCACAATGGAATCTGAGTTTGTAGCATTAGCTGCTGCTGGTAAAGAAGCGGAGTGGCTAAGGAATTTGGTATATGAGATTCCGATATGGCCTAAACCGATATCACCAATTTCTATCCGTTGTGATAGTACTGCCACATTGGCTAAAGCTTATAGTCAAATATACAATGGAAAGTCTAGACATTTGGGTGTTAGACATAGTATGATTAGGGAATTAATCATGAATGGGGTGATATCTATTGAGTTTGTTCGGTCGCAACAAAACTTAGCTGACCACTTGACGAAGGGGTTAGCTAAAGACTTAGTGAAGAAGTCGGTAATTGGGATGGGATTAAAGTCCATTTAAATCTATTAGCTATGGTATACCCAATTCCCTTCTAATACAACATTAGAAGCAGAATTCAATGTGGAAAGATCATAATTAGAGATTGGAGCAATTGTGTTTATCTTCCCAAGGTATGTGCTCAGACCTGCAAGTGATGGCTAGGTTGAATTATATCTTCTTAATGGTTCTTTTGGAAAATTGCAAATGCAGGTGCAAGATTAAAAGAATCACCTATGTGAGCATGAAGTTTTGTCACTTCAAGAAACTTGGACTTGGCTTCCTATATGCTTATTAATGGATAAGGACACATGGCTTGTAAAGTGTCAAGTATGAATAGTAGAGTATTGTAAGAAACATATGTGTACTATATCTTCAGACACTCAAATGGATTGACGGGTTCAATCGCTATGACACCCCGATTTTCGAGTATTTGGAATGTGTATTTGTACTAAGATGAAAATTCAATCGCAAGACATTTTCATTTATGCATTTGTTTGATCGTTATACCTATGTGTTATACCCTTGTATATATTATTGTATATACTGAGTAAATCAAGGATTACACTAAAATGGGGGAGATTTATTGGTGATTTTAGTATCATCAATGTATTTTAGTAGTAATGTGATTTACTATAGGCCGATGCAATTATGCGTTAAAGCTTGGAAACGAGTTAGGGGTAGTGCGGAGTGCACGCTCGTCGAGCCAACGTATAATTGAATGCGAATAATTGAAACGGGGTTCCAAGGGGCGAAGCCCCTGGCGGGGTGCGGGGCAGCGGCCCGTTCGAAATTTTCTTTTGAACAGTTGAATCCTTTCCCAACCGACGTAACCGTTTCTGAACAGTTGCGTCTTTTCGGTTTCTGTTATTGATCTCCTATATAAGGAGTCATTTGGCCTCAGTTTAGAAAAGGGAACGAAACCAAACTTTCTCTCTACATTCCTGAACATTTCTCTTTGCCAGAAACAAATTGTTCTTCAAGAATTATCCCCATAAAGATTTCGTGAACCCAGGCAAGAATAGGGTCGAAATACTTTGTTCGGAAAGTGTACGAACACGATTCTTCGAAGTTATCCAGGATTATCATACCCGGTTATCTAACAGGTGTCACTATACTTGTCAAAAAGTACATAATATGTGTCACCCCTATGCTGGTAAGGGTGGCCAGAGGCCATTGTAATTTTTTGGTGGGTTAGGGTTGGCCCACAGTGGTGAGAGACCTTATTTGGTGGTGTTTATAGTGATGAGAGAGCAAACCCACACGAGGTGAGAAACTTTGTAGAGTTATGAGGTATATCGTGTGTATTACGATATGTCTCTTTCCGTGTTAGGGATGAGATATTTATATAGGCTATGGGGCACGAAGTTTAGCATTTCCTCGGGAACAATAATCATCCACTTAGTACGTGGTGGACCTTTGAACCCATATTTTCTAAGGAGACGTGGATTAGCCTGTTGAACCTGACTTCTCTATGACAGAGGAACGTCATTTCCCACGTTTCCCATGATTGATCAAGTAGGGAGCACTCAATGTGAGGTAGTCCCTAATTATGGCCGGAAGATGAAAGTTTCCTTACATGGACGGTTGTAATCCTCTCGCCCTTAATAAGTCATTTACAAATATATCACTACATAGAGAAACATTAGTCTTACTAGCTAAAACATCGTTATATACATAATTTTTTCTTGCTTGACTATTTGGATGATTCTCTCAATTGTTGAGAGTATGTGGTGTTCCACGTTTTTCTTTCGCGACATTTTTTGTTTTGTTTATTCAACCCTGCTTAGAAAGTTCCTCAATACTAATAATTGTTTCAGTCAGTACTACAAACAAGTATTTTACCTCAGTTGAAACAATGCTTTTACCTCGGTTTGGTGGCCGATCTAACAAGGGGTGTAAAAAAAAGTTCCCACTTTTTCCTCGATTGGGTTTTCCATCGAGGTGAAACCAACAACTTTTTCCCTCAGTTAGTTTTCCAACGAGGTAAAACCAAAACTACAAAACCATTCTTCATGATGGATTGCAAGAGCAAATAAATATTTTAATCAAAGTGGATCCTCTTCTCTTGTAACTATTAACTACTAAAATTATTTTCTTCAATACGTGCTTATAAAAAAACATTTAATGTTGTTATGAAAGCATGAACGTAGTTGTTGTTGTTGAGTTTTAATATTTTTAATAATAACAACAAACATTGCTATGTTACATAACTTTCCTAACGAACATCCAACAATTTTAACAAGGATCCATTAAAGAAAACAATTTTAGAAAATACAAGAGAAAATACATTAAGGAACCAACCTTGAGACATTTCTCTCCTGTGCAATCCATCCTAGAGAATGATTTCTACCTCGTGCAATGCTTTCATTATGAGTGTGTTTTCATTATTAGTGTTCGCAATTTAGCACTTTGCACTCTGCTTTCAAGATAAATCATTGCAGTATTTACATTCTAATATATTGGTTGTGTGAGTTTCATGTGGATTGATGAGTTGTCAATTTCTAGACCGTTGTTAGTTTATAGATGGACGATAAAGATTAGTTGGTTAAATAAACAAACACACATTTCCCCCTTGGTTGTCAACATATCCGAGGGAATATGTATTAAATAAAAAGCGTTAAAATGACGTTTCTGGAATTCGAAAAGGGGTTGATCAAAATTGTTTTCCTCGGTGCCAGATGAACGGAGGGAATAAACCATAAATAAAATATAATAAAATAAAGTATGCTTAAATGCAAACATTCAAATGAGGGTTGATCATAATATTTTCTCTCGATTGTCAACATATGTATTTTAAAATATATTAAAATATGGTACGTTTATGGTTTACACCTCGATTATTTGTTGGTTGAAATGAAAATATTATCATAAAATATATTATTTATAATAGTAAGTTAATAATGCTTTAAACACTAAACACGAATTAAGTTCTTCATTATTTACTTCTATTATACTTTGACTTATTCTAACATTCTCACGATCTATGTAGAACTTCATGAACTTGAGAAAGATTTGACTATATATCTCGTGTTCTTCTCTTTTGCATTCTGATTTGACTATATATCTCGTGTTCTTCTCTTTTGCATTCTACTAACTTACATTTCGCTAAGAGAAACTCAAATTATCTTAAACAAAATATTTTATCTGTTTAAATATAAATAAACAAAAATATATCAAATTTTCTATAATGATTTGTTTACAATAATTTGAAAATTTATATTCTCTTGTTTATAAATTTTACTTTATTTATTTGATATTGTACATTAGAATATTATACTGTAGGTAAGTCAATAGAAAATATTAAATACTCCATATAAAACTGTATTAATTATTTATATTTTACTTTACTTCAATTATATTACTTTCTATTGCTACTCATTGTACTATTGTTATAATATAATTCAGTCCTATATGTAGTAATCTAATTTTAAATTAACGCGTGCAATAAAAACATCTTACGGTCAATGATTAAATTAAAAATAACAAAAGTTTCATTACAAAGTCAGATCTTTTGTAAAAAGAATAAAAAGTGAGATAATATGATTATGTGGTAGCAAGTAAATGTCATATGATTATAACCTTATTTTGGTAAACATATGATTATGACTTAATTAATAGTATTATTTTATTTCTTTATTAGCTCATTTATATGTTTGATGTACCATAATTCTTTTTTGACAGGGAATAATAATGTATATCAAAATCCTTGTAAGCTTCTATTTTTATCTTGAGGATAGTATGGTCCAAACTCCTTATGTCACACCTAATCCACGAGTGGAATTAATTAGCAAAAGTAAATGCTAAATAAAGTATTAAGCTACCAATCGTTGTTACACTATGTATTTGGCTTTATTTGATTAAGTTTAATTGAGAATTACCTCTCACCTAATGCACCTCAACTAACACCTAATCTCCATGGTCATCATATGTTTATCATTAATAACTAATAGATCTTGATAATGAGTGTCTCCCGAATACTCTTTAAGGATTTTATATTAAAAAATTATTTTTTTAAAAAATCAAATAATTTATTTTTCAATATATTAATTATATAAATTTTTATAAAAATTTATTATTTAAGATTTTTAAAAAGTGCAGCATTAATTAGTATTTTTCTAAGTTTATTATCACTAGGATAAGGATACGTTGAAATAGTAATACTTGCTGTATTTTTAAAATATTTTTAATAAAATTTAAAAGTCTTCTTAAATATTCAATTTTCTCATCACTAATTCACTTACAATTTGAATTTCAAAATAATGATTAAAAGTCTTCTTCAATTCTGTTAAAATGAGCCTTCTAAAATTATTTAATGGACTTGACCAAGAAAGAATTATTTAATGACATAGTGGCAGAAAGGGTTACACCTTAGAATACATAGTTTAAAAGCAAAACTCAAAGTTTGGAAAGAATGTTTGGAACAAGTTTCAACAGTATAGATTGGCAAATGTTAATGGTAGTTCTAAGATGGAATGAGAGTTTACATTCTAGCATCAAGACACATAAATTGAAGAAAATAGTCTTTACAAAATACAAAGAGGATAAGATTCAAAAAAAACTAAACAATGTATTAGTTTGTAATTTCTTCCACGAGTTTTGTTTCGTTCGAGTTTTTTTTCTTTTTTTTTTAGTTTGTTCAATTTGAAGAAGAGAATATGGAGTTTGGTTTAATTTAATGAAGAAATTATATTTTCGCATTTCGTTTAGTGAAGAATGGTATTTTCGAGCTTATAAAAGATGGTGTTTCGTTCGTTAGGTGGAAAAGATGAAGAAGGTGTTTGGTTCACTAAGAATCAATTTTATGTGAGATGCAAAAGTGAATGAGAGCTAATGTTGTGTTTTGGAAAGCAATGTTACTAGGAGTTTTTCTCTCGATTGTGGAGCAAAATGAGAGAATATGCGAGAGTTTTCCCTCTCAATTGAGCACAATCGAGAAAATAGATGATTTATTTTTTAATTAAAAAATAAAATTAAATAAGGGCATCATTTTAAACCTAAATAAAATCATAAACTATAGTTGTTGTTGAGATTCAAACATGTTCTTGAGAGACTTTTCTCCCAAGCTGTTAGTCCAATCGAAAGAATACATGACTTCTCTTTGCAGACCAATAAAAAATGGTGAACAGTAAGAGATACCCTTTATAATTTTGTATCATTCACCATTTTATTTTTAGATTGCAATATCTTATCAATATGATTAAGAATAGTTTTTTAATGTTGTTAGCCAAGGCAAACCGTAAATCATTGAATTTTTGTCTTGGATGACAACATCGAAAAACTATTCCTAACAACAACAACAACAATATTAACAACAACAAGAACAACAATAAATAGAGGTTGCTTTAGGGGAGAAATATATAATCGTAAATGGAATGTGAAGTTTTTAGGTAGGAAGATAAGTAAGTTTAGGGCAAAAGTGAAAGAACGTAGAACTTTATAAACAAAATTGAGGTAAATTTTTCCGCCAGCTGTTCCATTTAACAAATTATTGTGATATAATCCAAGTTGTGTAGCCTAGAGTTAATTTGTTACTTAGTATACAAGTTTGTTGTATGTAAATAGATATATTTTGTAATTCAATTTGTATAATTATAACTCAATAATATCAATCCTCGTTTTCATTCTCTCTCTTTTCACTCCTCACTAAAAGTGTCTCTCACACTAACAAATTGGTATCTAAAGCTCCAGTTAGGTTCTTGATCGTGTTTTTAAGAATCACATGTCAATGATTGTATTTCCGGGATCATGGGTTGTTAATCAATTGTTGTAAAGATGAATGGTACTAATGACATTCTGAATTCGTTTCCAATTCTTGACGGTAAAAATTGGAACCGATGGAGCAAGCAGATGAAGTCCTTGTTTGGATTTCATGAAACCCTAGAAGTGGTTACTAATGGCGTCTCTGAGCTTGCTGATAATGCAATTGATGCTCAGAAAGTTGCGAACAAGGAAGCGAAGAAGAAAGACTGCAAGACCGCATATTACATTCAATCGGAAGTAGATTCGATAAATTTCAACAAGATCTCCCATGCTGAATCGACGAATGAGGCATGAGATATTCTTGTCAAGTACAATGAAAGTAGTGAGAAAGTCAAAGTCGTCAAATTGCATAATGGTGATGGCAGTATGAATTATTGCATATGTGAGAAGGTGAAAAGATTGCGGACTATGTGTCGAAGGTGCATAATCTCGTCCATCTCATAAAGGGTTTTGGTGAAACTCTAACTGATAAGATGATAGTTGATAAGATATTACTCTTTCTTGGGTCATAGTACAAAAATGAAATAAAATTGAAATAAAAACTCAAATTGAGATAAAGCTAAATAACACTTATTCATGAGTTCCCTCACATGTACCGCTTATTTAAGGTCCTTAGCTTGACCATTTGCTTCTCTATTAGGGAGGCATATATGACACAAAAAATACATCATCTTTCTTCTTTCTTTTGTTTGGTAGGTATTAATGATATTTCTTCCATATCTTTTTCAACGTAGCGAACAAGACATAAATGGAATCTAATACTTTATCTATTTCCCCTCTTCCATCTTCCTTGTTGCTAAAACAAATTTTGGGGACATTATTCTGTTGAAGGTTGTCTTCTTGGATATCTGCATCTAGACAAAAAATTTAATCCAAACTAGATCATCTTCACTTAACATTCTTACCTTTTTCCCATATCTATTTTCACCTCAGATTCTTCTATTCTTAATTCAACATTTTCATCTGATGGCATGCATTTTTCTTCTTCTTATTTGTTTTCAACTTCTCCTTCATAAAAAACTTCCATTTCATCTTTGACTTCTCTATCTACTTCTTCATCCCTAGAACTATCCAACGTATTCCCACTAAAATCTCCATTTGATCAAGTTGTCACTTATTTAGATAACTGGCCAATTTGGATTTCAATATTCTTCATGGATGCTTCAATGTTCTTATTTGATGTTTCAATGTCCTTGTTGGACGCTTTAATGTTCAATGTTCTTGAAATCCAATTAGTGCTACTGAATTAGATAAAAACAAAATAAGAACAAAATAAATGTAGAAAATAAAATTAAAATTAAATACTATACAAATTTTTAATGCAAAATCAAAAGCGTCGCACAATTATTGCTTTATTGAAATTTTCAACAATCTCTAACAACGACGTCAAAAACTTGATGGACAATTCTAGCAAGTGTACTAGTTTAGTTGAGGTAATAAAATAATTTGTCTCCACAGAGAATGTGAATTAAAACAAGGAAATAACAATGTGATTTAAATTAAATAACGAGGGATTTTCAATTACGATTTGGTACGAAAACAAAGATGATAAAATTAACGGAGTAAAATTTGATGTGGAAAGGAGGTTAGTTGTTTTTATCGAATTTCCCAATTATACCTATTAATGAATTGTGTATCAAATGAATTATGATTATGCTATAATCTCACTAGGAATGTCAATAGGGCGGGGCGGAGTGGGAATACATTTCCATCTTAATCCCCACCCTCGAATTTATTCCATATCCCCATCTCAGATCCCCACCTTGGGTGACTTTGTCCCCCATCCCCGCGGATCCTCACGGGTCTCCAAGGTTCTTATAGAGATCCATACAAATAGTTTTTTATATTATTTTTAACCAAATTAATAGTAAAAAATTTAAAAACTAACCACGAAAAATTAAGAAATTAATCTTCTAGGATAAATATTTTTTTTTAACAATATTTAGTCCATCTATAATCTTGAGAATCATGATCACCAAACTTTCAAACTTGTTTATAAAATAAATTATATGAAACAACAAATAAATTATATTATATTAAATTTGTTTATCAAATAAATTATATGAAATGACAAATAAACCTACATAAAAATTGAAAATTATATATAAATTAAGGATATTATGATATTCTAAACGAGGGTAGGGACTCCTCAGGGTGGAGGTATGTTCCCTGTCCCCCGTACCTGAAGTGCCTTCGGGGGGATTTTGTTCCCCATCCCCGTCCCCGTGAGAAAAAATCCCCATCTTTGGGGACCCAAACAGAGAAATGTCCGCGGGGACCCCATTAATGAAGACAAATTGACATCCCTAAATATCACGGTGAACTAACAAGATCATTGTACCCAATTTCTTAGTGTACAACTTACTAACTTACATAATATTTCCTAATTTTTTAGGTCAATTTAGAGTTAAATTAGGTGTTTCTAAGTTTGTTAATTCAAAAGCCACAACTTATAATTATCTATTCCTAATTAAATATTAAGTTGAATAATTATCTTAGTTCTGATCAGTAGACTTACGGTCAATAATCCCTACTAATCTGATATCAATTTGTGTATCCGTCAACACACAAAGTAATGAACACAAGAACAATTAAATAATCATTATACCATAAAGGAATTCAAATCATATCAAACAGTCATATGGTCTAACAAGGTACAATTAGGTTCATCTCAAAAGACCTAATCAAAAATAAATTCATTATTTATAGTGAAATAAACAATTACTATGAATCGATAAGAAGTATAAATCAAAATAGAAAATGTGTTTTTCAATGACTCTAATGTTCTCTAAAATCATCCACAAAAGCTCCTTGACCATCACTTTCTCTCGGAAATTTGGAAACCCCTAAAAATATTCCTTTTTTTCTATTTAATGTTGCAAATGTGAGAAAAAATTTCGAGTCATCACGACCGCATTGGTATCCATTGCGACCGCGAGAAAAAAATGGTTAAATTGCTTATTTATTTTTGTTTTTTTCTTTAATATTTTCCTAAGTCCACTTTTTCACTCTTTTAGAATTTTGTTAAATTCTTCTACATATTTACTTGGTTGTTATTCATTATTTCACCGATTCCGTAAAAGAAAATACTCACCAATATTATATAATCAATATTTAATCTGAAATGATGAAATATATCTTCAATTATAACTTTTATGATTGAAAAGTTCTCATTAACTTATAATGAATGTAGTAAGATTTCCCATTGATTCTAGTTTAAAGCATGCATGTGCCGGTTTCTTAAACACTTTATTATTATTAATCTTTGACTCAAAACACTTTAGTAGACAACAACAAACAATAAATAGCATAAATATGTATTATTATTATGTTTCAGATTCTCTCATATATACATTAGTTTTGGTATTCTATCTACATACATTAATTGTCGTTTATGTAACATTCATATATTTTTTGGTCGAAAAGATAAGAATCCATATGAGTAATGGGTGTCTCTAGTTTATAGTCAATGATACTTCTCTCTCTCTCTCCAATTTCAAAGTCCCCCACAACATGCACATGGTATGTTGAATTTACATTTCTTATTTTAGTCAAAAGGTTCCCAACACCTTTTCCCATTGCCTCACCTTAGGGAATAATTGCAAAGAACGTAATACTCAAATAAAGGTACACATACAGTATTTAATTCATTTTTCTAATTAAAAGACATAGATCTCTCAACCAACACCAACTAGCATGAGGCCAATATATGCACCTCCATTATCATAATTTTTTGTCCATTTTCTTAAACAGATAATCTTTCATACAAGCACGATGTATAGTTTGATAACATTGGAAAAAAAATAAGAAATATATTATCTTATCATTACAAGAAAACAGGTTATACTAATGCAAGATTCTTGAAATATACATTGAATTTTTATGTTCAAATTTTTTTAGAGTTGTGTTATGTGTCAATAATAATTCAAAAGTGGTCATTTTTAAAAATTCACACGACTTAATAGTTTCTTTATGTCAATATTTATAAATAACTACTTTCTCTTTTTTTTAGTTATTATAAGCTGCTTTGAGAAAAAAAAATTATTAAATTATAAATTATTTTACAATATGGATTAATAATTAACAATAATTTTTTTATTATACATTTCAGTATTTATTATTCCCTATTTTTTCATTCCTTTACATTTTAATGGAGAACATGACTTTGGTATTACTCCAAAACCCTTAATTAGGATGAAAAATTATCAACAACAACAACACATCAATGTTGTCTTTGGAAAGAATAAAAAATAATCCGTAGAGAAAATTATATGGAAAAAGAGGTCGGCATTCTTTGATCTTCCATATTAGTTTAACATCGATGTAAGATATTATTTTGATGTTATGCATGTGGAGAAAATATAAATGATAGTGTAATTGGAACACTTATCAACATTTAATGTAAGACAAAAAATGATAAGAACGTCCACATATAAATGGTGGAGATGGGTATATGACAAGAGTTATCACTAGAAGAAATAGGTAAAAGAATATACTTACCCCTAACATATCACACTCTATCTAGAAAAGAAACAAAAAGTTTTTACAAGATATCAAAGTTTCTCAATGGTACTCATCAAATGTCAAGAAACTTGTATCAAGAAAAGAAGTTCAAATTAATTTACTTAAATTTCATGATTGTTATGTCTTGATGCAACAAAACTTCTACATGTAGATATTTGTGGCATCTTGCCAAAAAAGGCAGGGAAAACTATAATTAGATTGTGCTTATTTTTTAATGCTCTATATAATAAAGTCAGTGATTCATAAAACATAGATGAGTTAGAACATGAGGCTACAGTTATCTTGTGTCAATTCGAAATGTATTTACCTCTTTCATTTTTTGATATTATGGTTCACTTAATTGTTCATATATTCAAGGAGATTAGATTTTGTGGCCAATTTTATTTAAGGTGGACGAATACGGTAGAGCGATACATGAAGATCTATAAACGATATACGAAAAATCATCATTTTTTGAAATCTTCGATTGTTGAAAGATACATCCCAGAAGAAGCTATTAAATTTTGTTCAAACTATTTGTTATAAGTATATTCTATAGGAATTCCCAAATACCGTTATGATGGAAGATACGAAAGTAGAGGTACTCAATGTTTAAATGTTAAGATAATGGTTCATTATGTAGTTCTTCAAGTACATTTGTATATATTGAACAACGTTGATGGAGTTCAACCTTACTTATTCGCTCACAAAAGACTTATCAAGAAAAATTCTCTTAGATGAATGAAAAATGGTTGTTGACAAAGTACAACAAGAACTTCATAGATTGATTTAATGAAACAACTGTTTCTAATTATGGGAGTGCATCCGAGACAATTAAATGAATGTCATATATTCCTAAATTTAATGTAATAACTCGGACTCCACACGATATTATTAAATTTTTCTTCTATACAAAATGAAAGGATGACCGTAGTACCATACAAAATAGCGGGGTTATGGTTGAGGTTGAATCTATGTACTTTGTTAGTTCTACAAATAAGGATCCTATAATGGCATTTAGATCGTACTTTATTGTCATTGGGGAGATTTAGAAGATTTATTATGTTATATTTAAAGTTCATTTATTTAAATGCAAGTAAATTAACACTGGTGTACAAATCGATGAATTATGATTCACGCGAACCGACCTTCGCAAAACAACTTGTATTAACGAACCTTTCATCATGACATCCCAAATAAAACAAGTGTTTTATGTCACTGATCCTTCTAACAATAGATGATCAATTGTTCTATAAGGAAAATACATTTTTTCTAGTGATGAAAATAAGATTTAACTCTTGATATTTTTTAGACTCATTCTTTCTCTACACACGTGCGTGCCTCATATGAAAATATGATTCAGATGATGTGCATGTCATTCGTTGTAATCATCAATAAAGGATATAGAAAAATAACAAGTAAATATTTTTTATTGTTTATTCATAATGTATTATTATTTTTTTATTCTTTTGTATTTAAAGAATGAACATCAGCATACACAAAAGAAGACTTATATGACATAAATATCTTCACGTTGGACAACTTACTTCCTTGAATTTTATGAGTTTAATTGAACCATTGATATGTTTGAGTTTTGTTGTAAAAAATAAATATGTATAATTTCCGAGTCATTCTGAACATATTTGATTAGCCATTAAATATATATGTCATTTTGATTTTGATGTAATGTATAGTCTCTATTTTGGTCTTGTAGTTATTAAATATATGGTACGAAATGTGTCATTTAAGTTCAGTTTTACAAAAATAAATATTATAAAAAAAATGTAAAATTATATATATATATATATATATATATATATATATATATATATATATATATATATATAATATATATATATATATATATATATATATATATATATATATATGAGATTTCACATCGATTAATAGTCTTCACAAATGTGAAAAGTGATCCTCTAACCCCTATCCCCTCAATTAACAACCTCAATCGAGAGAAAAATGTAAGAAAATTCACCTTGATTCAGAGTCTAATCGATGTGAAAAATCAGAGATTTTTCCTCGGTATATCTCCGATTGAAGCAAAAAGTAACACACGTTTTAATTTTTCACCTTCACCAATGACCAAAGAAAAAAATAATGTCATTTTCATAACACTCTTCATTATCTCATACCCTAATTGAGATAAAAACTTATTTTCAATCGAGATAAAATCCATTTTCGTAATAATATTAATATATTTTTAAAAAATTAAAAAAAGAAGAAGTCAAGTATGCAGTTAAACATAATTCTTGTGTGACAAAGGAGGTTGAAACTTGAAAGTACATCTAGTTATTATAACTTTTCTTGCAAGGTATGAAAAAGTAGTGAAAAGGCACCGTCACCACGTGCTTGGATAGGCCTATCTAGTAATATCTATATATAATATGGTGTTATTATATGATTCAACTTTTTTCTCTCCCTCATATTGCTAGTCTTTTCAGTCATGTTCCATGCTCTAAATAGGATGCTACTCTACAAGCAACTCATTAAAATTCAGAGACTTAAATACATTAATAATCTCCTATTTTTTAGTCTTTCTAATTGCATATATTATTGTGGGTCCAAGAGGATAGATCTTACTGTTTCATGTGTGGGAATGAATTTGTTGAGTTAGGAGGTCGAAGTTAATAAGTAGTAATGAAATATAAAAGTGATGAAGATTAAGTTAGAATATAGTATAGATGTGATCAAGAATAGAAAGAAGGTAAGAGAAAGATAACGTTTGTTTAACTTTAAAAAAAATAGATTTTTTTGTATTCATAAATTATTTTTTAAAGTACTATTAGTTTTTTTTTTAAATTAAGAGTATACTAAAATATCATTATCAAATATTAAAATATATTCGAAATCATAACTTTTCAAACAATGGTATCATTACTATGATAAATTATTTGAAATAATTTTAAGAATAAATAATTAAAAAAAAATTAATAAAATGATAAAATATTTAAAATAATATTTTAATAATAACTATTCAAATCAATCTATTTTTTGAATTTTTGTGAAAAAATTCTTTAAATTTTTTTTTACATAAAAATACATAATATTATAAAAATTGTTTTTAAAAAACTGAAATAAACATATTCAACCAAAAAAAACACATATATGGTAGTTCATTACCACATATTTATATTATAAAATTTGAAGTTGAATTTAAAGTTAATATATAGGTGATTTTGTCTATATGATAATTCATTACCAAAGTTGAATTTAAAGATATTATCTCGAAGATTTTGTCTATAGAACTTACTATTAATTTAAAATTATTTGACATCAATATATTAAAATTGATATATTAAGAGTTTTCTTATACAATAGTCATACATTATGATAACATAAATATACAATACAAAAATATCTTTTAAATGATTATGTTAATCATTTACAATTATTACTAATAATAAATTTGTCATGTTTACATATTTTAACCATTTAAGTTGAAATTAGAGGTGAATCAACGTTGAGACTATCTCGAAAATCATCAAAGAGTTGTAATAGAAGTCTCTTTGTGAATATGTCGGTAATTTGAAAGCGAGAGAGAATGTGTAGAACACATATTTGACCACGAGCAATTTTCTCACATACAAAATATATATCCATTTTAATATGATTGATGTGTTAGTGTTGAACTAGATTGTCGGATAGATAAACCGCGCTTCTGTTGTCACAATATATCAAAGTAACTTTTGTGACAGGACAACATAGTTCCAAGAATAAATTGTGAAGGTAACATGATTTAGAGTATACATTAAATACTCTTCTGTATTCTGCCATAACACTTGAACAAGACAATGTATGTTGACATTTAGGGGACCATGAAATTCAAGCCGAAGTCTATGGTACCACGAATATATCGAATAATGTATTTCAAAATAGGCATGTGTGTTTTTGGATCATGTATAAATGAGAACACTTGTTGAACGACATATGAGATGTTGGGTTAAGTAAACATCAAGTATTGCAATGTTCCAGCAAAGCTACAATATAGTTGGATCATGGAAATTGTTGCCTGAAGAACCACTAGCTTTCGCCTTTGTGTTTATGGTAACTGGTTTGACTATGGGATTGAATGTGTTACCCTAATCGACACCAGTTTATTGAATTGCACAATTACCTATAATGTGAGCTTTGTACCGCTCAAAAGATCCATCTGAGTTCTTCTTATGCCTGAAAATTTATAAACTTTGAATAATCTTAACATTAGACGAACAAGGAACTAAGTCTCATATCTTATTTTTAATAAGAACATCATATTCGTCTTTCATAGCCATTTTTCAATTATGATCATTTAATGCATAATGAAATTTGTAGGTAGAGTCAATATGGATGTAAAGGGTGAGGTATGAAAATTGAAAGATTGTGAGGTCCAACAATCGTGTTGAGGTCAAATTGTCATTTGGGGTGAATGAGATGGAATTTGTGGTGAAATTGATGGGTTCAGAAGTGATGTAGTAGATGAGACTGAAGCTATAATTTGTGATAGTGGATTTGAAATTCAAAATTTATAAAAATAAGAAAAGAAAACAAATTTTAAAATAGAAAACTAAAACATTATAAAAACTAAAATAGAGAGACTAAATAAATTTAATTTTTTTAAAATCATTATTACCCTAATAACATTACATATTGAAATAAAGAGTCACATCTTTCTTATATCTTTCTTATATATGAGTATTGACTTCTTTGTGTTGTACCAATTCATTTTCAAAAGCTGAGTCACAGCAATTTCCCAACATCCACAGATAGACACTCCCTTTTGGCAGTGACAGTAAAAGAAGAAAAAAAACCCAATCTCTCCATTCATTCAACTTTTACTTTAAGCTCTCATTTTTTTCAATATGACAGCACATTTCTATGAGTTGTAAAGAGTACTATATACATTTTTTCTTTCATTTTTTAAACTTTAATGATCCAAAAATACCTATTTAATATAACAACGTGTTTCTCATAAACACTTGAATCAAACAACAAATTTTTAGATTTTATTGCTTTTATTCATATTTCCTATTTCTAGTTCTACATTTTTTCTACTATGTTCTATTTATACTATACTCCACATGCTAAATTTAGAGCACTAGATTTTTAGTCACATAGTCTCATCCATTCATTTTCACAATTCTCTCTCTATGAATTGATAAAGAATTTTCTTTGGAAAAAAAAATCAACTCCCTCAACCCTTTGGTAAATTTTCTATACTTTCCATGTGATGATGTTCATTTGAATGGGGACCATTTCACAAAACTCCAATCTTTTCAAAAAATCCAGAAACCAACTCATTTTTATTCTCATTAATTAATTATAAGATCCTGTATATAAATATATATATTAGTTAATTCAATATAATATAAAGTATTTAACCATGTATGTTTTTGTTTTTCTTCTGAATCAAGAGTTTATGTGTATGCAGATAATGATTGGGGGTTGAAGTTTGAGTGGTTCATGTGTTTCAATGACATGTGGTAGTGATAATCATTGTCATTGTTTGAATTTGGAGACTTAGAAAATTGAAAGAAAAAATGGGTTCTGTTGGAGGAGATGAGGTAATTCAAGAGGCTGTACAGAATTATGAAGAGAGAATTCAAGTTTCGGTTCGAATTCGGCCGTTAAATGATAAGGAAAAAGCGAGGAATGATGTTTCTGATTGGGAATGTATCAATGATAGTACAATCATTTACAGGAATAATGTTTCAGCTTCTGAAAGATCTCTATATCCAACAGCATATTCATTTGGTATGTTGCAGACTAGCTGTTTGATTTTATTTCTGTACCAGAAAGATGGAATTTGAATAATGTGGTTACTGAATTATGATTTTTTTTTTTTTTTTTGTGATTTGGTTGGTTATAGATAGAGTGTTTAGATCAGATTGTGACACAAGGAAGGTGTATGAAGAAGCGGCTAAAGATGTTGCTCTTTCTGTTGTTGGTGGAATCAATTGTGAGTTTATTTGATGATTTTTTTTCTTCTTTTATTAGAGTTAGCTCCGCGGAACTTCCGTGTTAATGTTTCTCTGTGACTGTAATCGATCAGCGAGCATTTTTGCGTATGGACAAACCAGCAGTGGAAAAACTTATACCATGAGTGGTATAACTGAATGCACTGTAGCAGACATTTTTAACTATGTAGAAAAGGTATGAATGAAAAACACACACGCGCGTGCACACTTATACATCATTGCGTTGCAGATATGGATCATCTCCCATAGTGACATGTGAAGCAATTTTTTTATAATTAGGATAAAATTATTGATATATTGTTGTGCTGTGGGAGAGGATCTGCATCCTTGCATTACTTGGTCATTTTCAAAATCTTTTTTTTTTTTTAAATTTGGATTTTGCTTGTTTTATAGCACATGGAGAGAGAATTCATTTTGAAGTTTTCGGCAATTGAGATTTATAATGAATCTGTTAGGGATCTTCTTAGTCCAGATTGTACTCCTCTTAGACTTCTTGATGATCCAGAGGTAAATAAAGTAGATTATCATTTTCTAAAAGGGCTTGTGAGTATGCGTGCATTTTTACTTATGGTTTGTGTTAATTTTGACAGCGAGGAACAGTTGTTGAGAAACTTACTGAGGAAACTATTAGGGATTGGGAACATTTTACAGAACTCATTTCTTTTTGTGAAAGTAAGAAGGGTTTGAACGATGTATATGATTGAATTTATTTCCTTTGGTTTTCTTTTTTGCTAATAAAATCATTTTTGTTCGATTCGAATTTTTGCAGCTCAAAGGCAGATAGGAGAGACATCATTGAACGAAGCAAGCTCTAGATCTCATCAGATTCTCAGACTGGTATGATATGTTGTTATTTTTGTTGAAGAACTTAGTGAACTTTACGGCATATCTTGTCTTACATTTGCTTAACAATGCGGCACTTCAGACCGTTGAAAGTTCGGCGCGCGAGTTTCTCGGAAATGACAAGTTTAGCTCTCTTTCAGCATCAGTGGTATGGCTAATTTGCTCATTTTATGGGAATATATTTCAAGTAACAAGTTTGTTATGTTAATGAACATATATAGGAAATGAGATGGTGATTATTTTTTGCGGTATAGAATTTTGTTGATCTTGCTGGAAGTGAAAGGGCATCTCAGACCAATTCAGCTGGGGCAAGGTTGAAAGAAGGTTGCCACATAAATCGTAGTTTACTAACTCTAGGAACTGTTATCCGCAAACTCAGGTTAACTTATGAAGATTCTGTTTCAGTATTTGTGATGTGCCTAAATTTGATATGAGGGTTGAAACATATTTTGGTATAAGGGTTGAATATTGCTCTCATTTTTTTTCATCTAAAAGCAATGAATTTGGTTGCAGTAAGGGAAGAAATGGGCATATTCCTTTCAGAGATTCAAAGCTAACGCGCATATTGCAATCGTCATTAGGAGGCAATGCTAGAACTGCAATCATTTGCACCATGAGCCCTGCACGGAGCCATGTCGAACAAAGCAGAAACACTCTCTTATTTGCAAGTTGTGCTAAGGACGTCGAAACTAATGCGAAAGTCAATGTGGTGGTGTCTGACAAAGCACTGGTCAAGCAATTACAAAAGGAGTTGGCTAAACTGGAAAGTGAATTGAGAAGTTCAGGATCGGCTCGCCCTAATAATTCTGATTCTTCAGCATTATTGAGAGAGAAAGATCATGAAATTGAGATGGTAATAATAAAGCTTTTGATGCAAAAACTCTTTGCATTTGTTTTTTGTTGATTGCAAATAGAAACTCTTTGTATGCAGTTAAGGATAGAGGTAAAGGAGCTAACCTTGCAACGCGACCTTGCACAAGTTCAAATTAAGGACATTCTCCAAGAAGCGGGAGATAACATGTCTTCTTTAATAGGAGTGGTGAGCTATATTTGCATGAACGATATCATAAAAATAGTAATCATACATTTTTAATTTGATCTAATCTATTTTTCCTTCCAATTATCCAGGAAGCTTTAGGTCCTCGGTATCCCGATTTGCGTATTCGAAACACATGGAATTTAGAAAATCTAAAAGAGGAACCGAATGTATTAAGTATCAACTGTGAAGAAAGTGTTAGGTCCTTTGATGCTTCACAATATTCAGATGGACATAGTATTAGTTCTGATGATAATTTGTTCCAACTCCCCGACCTTGAAAAGAATTTTATGGTAAAAAATTCTTCCCCTAGGCTATCAGTTACAAGCATTAATAATGCTGTACAGAATGATTTGGATCAGAAGAACATTGAAGATCAGCATGAAGAGAATTATTGTAAAGAAGTTAGGTGCATTGAGTTAGAAGAGCCTATCACAAACACGCATACACATACAAACTCAGAAGATTTAAGATCAAATACATATACCAATTCTAGTGCATCATCTCCTCGTGCAAAGACAGATACGTTAGAATCGATTGTAGTTAATAATGACGACAAAAACAATAAGGATTTGTTTTCATCAGGGTTAAAGGAAGACAATAAACTGAACAACTTGCATGAACATTTTGTTCTTCCAACTCCAGACAATAGAACTCCTTGCATAACAGAAGACAAAAGAAAAAGTAGTTCTGGATCGTTGAAGTTTAGCCGAAGTAGAACTTGTAAAGCTAGTCTCATGAGGAGTTTACCTTCTGATTGGTTTGAAGATGGTGATGTAATTCAGAACACACCTCCTCCAGTAGGGGATGAAAAATACTTTTTTGGAAGACCGGGTGGGTTTCTGAGGAACGTTCATACACTGAGTTATGACTTAAATGCTGAGAGAAATTTTGCGAAATGTTCCGTTGATGATGATGATACACAGAATGCGAAATCCTTCAATGAAAAGGAACGTGAGATCAATGATCCTTTAACTCCAAATAAAGAGGAAATGGAACATCTTAAAAGGTTGAATTTACTGGATCACCGTGAGGTAAACTTCTATTGTAAATATTTCTTCCTTCTTTCGATTTTTCCACTTATTATTTGCCCTATTTCCCAGCTTTGATAATCAAATATCAGTTATTGGATCCGTTGATATACTTTTTTAAAACCATTGCTCTGTTGGTTCATTTTAACAATTCACCGGTGATGTGGGTGTGTGTCAAGAGTCTCACATACGATGAAAAATGGTCTGAAAGTGAGTTTATAAGTGGTAGATATTCATCATCATACAGATCAATTTTGTAGGGTTGATTTAGGACTAATATAATTTCTAAGAAGATATCAAAACTTATTAAAGATTCGATGAGCCAACTTCTATTGGGCCACTCGGATCAGACTCCATATGTCCAGTCATGTGTGTGAGATAAATTTTAAGTTTGACATTCCTTACCTTACAAACTGGCTCCATAAACATGTCACATGAGTTCTCGACTCACTGGTAAGAGTTTGATTTTATAACCTTTAGAAATGGAATTCAAATTTCTTCGGAAACAGTTGTAAATAGTATTTTTTTTTTTATAAATGAACTTGTAAATAATCACTGGAGACTTTAACGAATAATTATTTTTCCCTTGTGCAGTTTTTAAGAAAAGTAGCACATAAGCATACCAAAAGCATGATTTTAGTGAATAATTCTTCGAGTTTGTTTTGCATGACAGGTTCCTGGGACAGGATTGGATGCCATTATGTCTGCAAAAAATGTCAAAGATATTGGTTTGGACCCAATGCAAGCCGATGGAGAAAGTCATTCAGATTGGCCTTCAAAATTTAACAGGCTACAAAAGGAGATTATAGAACTTTGGGACGCTTGTAATGTTTCATTGGTTCACAGAACTTACTTTTTCCTTCTCTTCAAAGGGGATCCATTAGATTCTATTTATTTGGAGGTAGAGCACAGAAGACTATCATATCTTAAGCAAACTTTTTCACTAGGCAAAGAAACTCTTGAAGATGGAAGAACCCTTGCCCCTGAGTCAAGGTAACATTTCAAATTTAAATGTTTTATGAAAGACAGCGGAAGCACAACACTGACACGTCGAAACCAATAATAAATTTAACTTAATCACAAGTGTCGGTGTCAATTTTGGACACAGACACGGACACACATTTTTTCAAAGGTGTGAGTGCTTTACATATTTCAAAATCAAAAGTTTACATATTAAACTTACAGACTACATTGTATTTGACTTGAAAACAGCACGAGATATCTAAGAAGAGAGAGACAGATGTTATGCAAGCAAATGCAGAGAAAGCTATCTAAAGGTGATAGAGAGAATTTATACTTGAAATGGGAGATTCGTTTGAGTTCAAAGCATAGGAGGTTACAGTTGGCCCATTGTCTATGGACTGACACAAACAGCATGGATCACATTAGAGAAAGTGCAACTGTTGTTGTAAAGCTGGTTGGTCCAGTAGAGCCAGAACAAGCTCTTAAGGAAATGTTTGGGCTCAATTTTGCTCCAAGGCCAACTAGTAGGAAATCTTTTAGTTGGTCTTTTACAAACAGTATGAGGCAGATTTTGTGAGTTTGGATTACATTTTAGGTAGTTTTTAATATGACCAAGTTTAAAATTTCAAGGTCTTCTATAGTATAACATAAAGTCTCCCTCTCCCTATATTGTGATTTCTGTTGCATCTTTCTAACTATGATTGTAAATGTGTTATTGTAATGTAGTAAGGTTATAGTTATGTCCATATATTGTAACTCTCTCCATGTATGTTAACTTAAATATGGTTGTTACCTGGATTGTGTAATGCTATATGATTTATTTATTTATTGAGTGTAAAGTAGAATGTGCTATTGACTTCTTTAGTGAATTGTTTTAGGAATAGTGTAAACAGAATCATTCTTTAACAAAGATAAACGGCACAAGAAACAGTACCAAATAAAGAAAATTCTATGGCATTAGCTTGAATAAGAGAAATGTAAACTTTTTTATTTATTCTAAAGAGTTTAAAATTTAATACACATACTAAATACTAAAAAGTGAAAAATCCCAAGTTTAAACGATCACTCCTCTTATCAATTACTCCTTCTCAAAATAAAACTTTGTCAAGATAGTTACAAAATAATTAAGAAAGTTGAATTGATTTCGTATTATTTGTCTTGCTTCTGTTACTTACTGCTACAGAAAATGAAAAATGAAAAAAATTGGTATCTTCTAAATTGTTACATATTGCTTGCAAGTGTTGTTGATATTCACTTGAATTAATTAATAGATAGCGGCACTGCAGTGAGTCATTCTATGTTTTATTTTTTTCATTAGAAATTAAAGATGGCAAGTGAGAAAATTGATTTTTTTTCAAGAGAAAAGCCCGTGAAATTTAAAGAGATAGAACACATTATTATTGTAAGATTGTTGAATTTTATGTGCGTTTTTCATTACTAGCAAAGGGTATATATAGTATATTAATATTGACCTAATTTTCTTAATATAAACATAATTACCATAACTAATTATTAGATTATAAAATAGCTACAGAATAATTCTATCACACCCTGCAATCAAAGTGGTGATATGCGGACGTTTATACTGGTACGAAAATCATCAAAAAGAACTTTAGGAAGGTCTTTGGTGAAGATATCGACAATCTAGTGCCGGGAAGGAACATGAAGGACGTAAATCTGACCACGGACGACCTTCTCTGAACAAAGTGAATGTCCATCTCAACGTGTTTAGTACGTTGATGCTGGCAGAATTGCCTGATAGGTTGATAGCATTAACATTGTCACAATACACCAAAGTAGTCTGAGAAAAGGAAAAATAAAACTCCAAGAGAAGGTTGTGGAGTCAACATGTTTCTGAAATCACATTAGCAACGCCCTGGTACTCAACTTCTGCACTGGAACAAGAAAGTGTGGGTTGTCTCTTGGAAAACCATGAAAGTAGGATATCACCAAGAAAAACGCAATAACCAGAAGTAGATCGACGGTGTCGGGACATCCACTCCAATCAACATCTGTGTAGGAAACAAGCTTCTCGGTGGAGAAAGATAGAGATGCAAACCATACTCTAAGGTGCCCTGAACATAACGCATGATATGTTTGAATGCAAGCATTTTCTCTTGCATAAAGCATGCATGTGAAGACACACTTGTTGGAGAGCATAAGAAAAGTCAGGAAGGGTAAATGTGAGATACTGCAAAGCACCAGCAAGACTCCAAGATAAGGTAGGATCGTCATATGGAGTGCCAACAAAGGTACTGAGCTTCTGCTTGGTGTCAACTAGAGTAGCAGAAGATTGCATGAGACCATGTCGGCTCGAGGAATAATGTCACTGACCTATGTACTCTGACTAAGGAAAATTCCATTTGCATGTCTGGTCACTACAATACCTGAAAAATAGGCCAGCGGTCCCAAATCCTTCATAACAAACTCTGAGACAAGAACCGTCATGATAGATTTATGTAGTTCATGAGAGGAACTGCTGAGGATGATGTCATCAACATAAAGCAAGATGTAAGCCTTGTCAGAGCCACGCCGGTAGATGAACAGAGAGTGATCTGTGGTAATGTGATGAAATCCAATGGTGGAGACATAGTCAGCGAAATGTTGGTACCAGGCACGAGGCGTTTTCTTCAAACCATACAAATATTTCTGCAAATGGCACATATAAATCTGGGTGATGTGGATCACGGAGACCCAGTGGCTGATGTATATAGACAGTCTCATGAAGATCACCATGTAGAAAGATATTATGGAAATCTAATTGATGAATGGGCCAAGACTTGGAGAGAGCAATGGTGAGAACAGTGGGAATGGTCACAAGTTTCACTATAGGGATGAAAGTCTCATCTCAATCCACTCCTAAAATTTAAGACCTTCCATCACCTACAAGACGAGTTTTATAACGATCAAAACAACCATTAGATTTCTTTTTATGCTTGAAAACCCACATACAACGAATAATGTTAACATCACAAGGTCGAGGAACTAAATCCCACATATTATTTCTTATAAGAATATTAAATTCAGATTGCATTGCGGATTTCCAATTAGGACCAACAAGGGCAAGTTTATGGTTTTGGGGAAGAGGTGAGATGGTCAGATCATCAATGGTAACATATAGGTTAATGAGTTTCCTAGGTTTATAAATACCCATCATGTTGCAAGTGGCCATGGTACGGTAGTAGGTGCAGGCTAGACTGGTGGTGTAGGTGAGGGGGAGGTATCTAGGTGATTCGAAGAGGAGGATATGGGAGTGGTTGGGGTGGCTGGGGATATATGGTGAGGGTCGGGTATAGGTGACTGTGAGAGAAGGTCATCTGGTGGAGACTGTAAAGACAGATGAGTCCACTGATGTATAATAGAGAGGTGTAAAGCATAATTGAAACAATCATATGTAGAGGTAGGTGTGAAAGACATGCGAGAAAAGGGAAATTGAGTTCTATCAAAGAAGACAAGCCGCGAGATGGTAATTTTTATGTGCGACAAATCAAAACATTTATAACCTATGTGATT
The DNA here is from genome assembly GCF_024323335.1 of Lathyrus oleraceus. NCBI lineage: Eukaryota > Viridiplantae > Streptophyta > Magnoliopsida > Fabales > Fabaceae > Lathyrus > Lathyrus oleraceus. Next base: position 442,777,502 of record NC_066580.1, on the reverse strand, counting down.
AATGGGATATCCTAAGAAAACACACTGAGTGAAACATGGTTGTAATTTATTAATGGTAGTGGAGGGGGGGTGTTAAGAGGATATAGAGCCATTTGAAGTGCATGATGCCAAAATGAGGGAGGAACGAAAGCATAAGCGAGAAGGTTGTGAATCATGTTGTTAATGGTGCATACTTTTTGTTCCGCCTTTCCATTTTATGATGAAGTGTGAGGGCAAGAGAAGCAAAAAATGAGACGATTAACAACACAATAATTAAGAGAAAATATATTGTCATATTCTCTCCTATTATTATATTGAAAACATTTGACAGTTTGAGATAATTGTGTGTGAATTTGATTTGAGAGAGAAGTGAAGATTTTAAAAACATGAGATTTATTTGTTAGAGGAAACGTACATAGAAAATCAAAAAAATCATCCAAAAATAAAACATAAAAACGATGACCAATTGAACTCAAAATCGACGATGTCCATAAATCACTATGTAAAATATCAAAGGGAATCACAGTAACATTATTGGATGAAACAAAAGGCAACCTAACATGTTTTCAAAACACATAAGAAGCGCAAAGTGTTCATAACTAATGAATTTATTTCTATGAAGAGACTGCAAAATTGAAGAACTGGGGTGTCCAGGACGACTGTGCCTGAGACTACAATCAAGACCAGCAAAAGGATATGAATTAGTAACTAGATAGATATCGTTAAGGCTATCACATCTCATGAATAGAATTCACGTTTGAAAGTCACTAGCCTAAAAGCCAAATGGGTCAAAAGAAAAGGCACATTATTGTCGTAGTAACAAAAATTATTTTTTTGACAATTTGTGGTGTGTGCAAAACATGGGTAATGTTCAATGGGTTATGTTTATGGTAGGTGGACAGGGTTCTATGTCCAGATCTCTGAATTGGAATACCTTGTCTGCTACCAATAAATAGTTTCTGATTTAAGTGACTCAAATTAGAATAAGACGAGAGATTACATTGGTACACCACTATGTGGAAGAGGCACTTGTTTCTATGTACCATGTGTCATTTGGAGGAGTGAGATACATGTTAGGCATAACATATGTGATGTCAGTGGATACTGGTAAAGCCTAGGCAATGTAAGCTTGAGGACACTGTCCCATATTGCCATATTGATAGGGAGGAGCATAAGGGTGAGTCCATTGAGAAGTATGATATGAGTACAAAGATATTACATATGGTAGCGGAGTCCAACTCCACTTCTAGTAAGGGGGATATTGTTGTTGTGGTTGCTGCTGCCAAGGAGGAGAACCCTGTGTGTTGCCACCGCAAAGACCTTAATGGTTACAATGATCATCCCTGATTCTGAGTGTTGTGAGAATGGGAGTGGTTGTCAGAGAGGTGGTTAGTGCTCTTGGATGAGTCGTCAGAAGGACATTGTTGGGTGGCAAGATAAGCGGAAAGAGACTCAGAGGGAATTATCTTAGCTAAATTGGCTTCTTACAATCTGAGCATGGATCGGGCCTGATGAAAGGAAGGGAGCGGATTGCTCTATCGAATCAAGGTGGAAACACCCCAATATGAATCATTAAGGTCGGAGATGAGCTGAAGGACCAAACGGTGATTATTCATATGAGCATCGACATCTCGTAACTTATCAGAAATAGTATTCAGACATTGACAATATATAGAGACATTTAGAAAGATTCAATGCATACACCAGAGAATTCATGCTCAAGAGTGACAACATGTTCGTTCTGATTATCCTAGAAGTGCCCGACGAAACGCTTCTAGGCATCCAAAGTCGTGGAGCCAGGTTCCATGATGGTGGTTAGCAATTCAACAAAAATAGTGGAATAGATCCACTAAAGCACGGTTGCATCCAAGTTGGCCCGCTAGTCATAAGTGGGGTTAATAACAAGTAGTAAAAGCTTGTTATCTGAAGGAAAAATATGATGTAGGACCTAGTGAGATCGGAAATGAACACAAAAAAGCTCTTCCCATGTACCATAGTGATCAGGTCAAGCACATTAGGAATATTATTCCTAATGTTAGAGGCAGCAAAAGCAGATGAAATTTTGGCTTGGTGGAGGATGAGAAAGGTGGTGCCAGGGTTTACACCTTGGGAGAAGGAGTCACCATATTGATTTCATAGTTGGAGGAGGAAGACATGTTTCAGGCGGAGAGGATGAAAGGGAAAAATGGTCGTAGGAGATGTTGGCGGTGTTGGAGAGGCCAATGTTGATTGAAAACTGGCCTGGGGCAGTGGCTGCACGGTCGGCGGGATACGGAGAGGGAGTCCTAAGGTGGTGCGAGCGGAGGCATGAAGGAGAGGAAAGTGGATGGGAGGGATGAGGGCAAGCGAAAGAGGCAGTGTGGAGGGAGGAAGCACGGCGGCGACAATGGCTTTGGAGGAGGAAAGGTAGGTTAAGATCTTTTTAAGGTTGATATGATGTAAGATTGGTTAATTTTATGTGTGTTTCTCATTACTGGCAAAAGGTATATATAGTACAAGAGTCTTTTTAAACATTTCGCTTCCCATTATCATATAACTTAATGCTTTATACTTAACCTTTCGATATGTCATTCATGTTGGGTTTTCTAAGAACTCGACAATTGATTTTTGCCAATCATTATTTGACAGTTTGTCAATGGAAAATTTTTCAAAAAATTTAGAGTTTTTTAATCCTTCAAAACCTTCTTCCCCCATCAGTTTTAACTTTGACAATTCTGAGGAAAAAAGAATTGGTTATATTTAAATTTTCTTTTACTTTGATCAACTCTGCTAATTTCTCTTTCAAAACTTTTTATCTTAAAGCTATTTATGCTAAGTTGTTAGCTTCTCGGTTCTCGACTCGAGGGACATGCTTAATGTCAACTTCATGAAACCTTCTAAATAAAGAATTGGCCTTCATAGAGTATAATATTAGATTCGCATTCATACATTTGTATTTTTTTTGTTAGTTGCTTTACAACCAACTCTGAGTCACCTCTGATTTCGACAACTTTTCCCCCCAAGTCTAACAGGATTTTGAGGCCTGCAATTAAGGTTTCATACACAACCTTATTATTTGAGAAATATCCCCTAACTTTAAATTTGAATTTAGTTGGAATTTCTTTAGGTAGAATGATCAAAATTCCAATACCGGTCTCATTCTTATGCATGGAGCCAAAAAAGTATAATTTCCAAGGTTTTAAACCAACAAAAAAGTGTACCATATCGACCACTGCCTGGTCGACAATAAAACCATCCATTACCTGACCTTTTATTGATTTCAGTGGTGCATAAGTTAGGGAATGTTCAGTTAGGGCTAACACCCACTTTCCAACACTGTTGTGCAAAATTGGCTTGAACAACATGTGTTTAATAACGTCGAACTGAGAATAAACAAATACATCGGTATGTTTAATATAATACTTTAACTTGATACAAGAAAAATATATACATAAACACAATTTTGTATTGAACTATATATAGTTTCTGCATTATTTAACATTCTACTAAGGTAGTAAATGGCTCTTTGGACACCATCATCATCCTTTTGGGCTAACATACTTCTTATTGTTACATCAGATGTAGAAATATAAAGTTTTATTAATCTATTTCTTGCAGGAGGCAATATGATAAGGGGATTCATTCGATAGATTCTTATTTCTTCAAAAGCCTTATGATGTTCTGATTCCATCTGAATCCATCTTCCTTCTTCATTCGAAGTAGTGGTGGAAAAAATTGCGTTCTGCCACTAAGATTTGAAATAAATATTTTGAGGAAGCTGATTTTTCCCAACAAAAATTGTAATTGCTTCTTAGTTATTTGAGCACTTGTATTGACTATTTCCTTTGTTTTATTTTGATTGATTACAATGCCTTTTTGTGGACTATAAAGGCCACAAAATCACCTGCATGAACACCAAAGGCACATTTTAATAGATTCATTTTTAATCCATGTTTTCCCATCCTTTCGAATGACTGCCGGAGGTGGTCTAGATGACCATTTTTTCGACAATGATTTAATTACTATGTCATCAATATAAACCTGCAAAAGGTTTCAATGTAATCATGAAACATATAATTCATTACCCTTTGGTATGTTGCACAAGTGTTTTTTAGGCCAAGAGGAATTACGACCCATGACATCAAAACACCATTTTGGCACATCATCTTCTGCAATATAAATTTGTTTATATCCAGAATAACCATCCACACGACTTAAGCACTCAAAGCATGCTGCTGAGTCGACTAGAATTTCTTTCACGTACATTGAATACTCATCCTTTTGGGTTGCATCATTTAAGTCCCTAAAATCTATACAGACTTTAAGAGACCCATCCTTTTTAATAACAGACACAATATTAGCTAGCCATTCGACATACCTGGAAATTATGATGAACTTGTTTCTTATAAGTCATTATATTTCTTCTTTGATCTTTGACATGACTTCGAATGCAAATCTTCTGGGTGTATACTTCACTGGCCTTTTATCTAGAAAAATTGGCAGCTTTAACTCTACCAAATCTCGACTAAGTCATGGCATCTCATCATAGTCCCAGGAGAAGCAATCTTTGAACAACTGAGTAATTCAATCATTTAGGTCTTCAGGCATGGATCGATCTTGGCACTGATGTAAGTCGACTTTCTAGTCTTTCCATATCCTAAATCAATTTCTTCTAATGGATCTTATGCTTGCATCTTCTTATGCGAATCTAAAGGATCCTTTTCAAATCCCAAAGGCTCATTATCCTAAATGCAGTCAAGCTTATGGTTGTCCGGCACTTTGCCCTTGCCAAATTCCTCTATGTTGTTTGCTTCAACTACAATGGCTTCAACAACCATATTTTGTTGGGATTCGACCTCTAAGGTCGCTTTTATTCTATTTTTAGGCATATAGGCTGAAATTTGAGCAAGTGTGCTCGATTCAGACATCATTATTCTCTTTGATGTCCCAGGCTATACCTTAGGCAAGACCATCTCCCATAGCCTCTCTTTCTCACATAAAACCATGTGTGGAGTGAAGTTTTATTGAATAAAACACATCTTCTCATGGAAATAATGTTGTTCCATCAGACGAATAGGGTGATATATTCGCCAGTTGCTTATCAAAGTTATTCTTGTCAATTTGATTGACTACATTAAGAAAGTAACTTTGATCTTCTTCGACAATCACCACTATGTCATCTGATCTCCAGATTGAGATCCATTAGTAAAGGGTTGGATGGACTACCCATACACCATGTATCCATTCTCGACCGAACAACAAACTATTATTTGCCTTGTTCGTAATAACTACAAATAACGTTCATCTTGTGATTGTGCCCACAGTTATGTCAGCTTCAATGACCTCAATAACTTTGCTAGTTTTTCCGTCATAATTCGACAGAACCATGTTATGAGGTCTTAGATGCATGTCACATTTTTCAATTTTATTCAATAAAGAATATGACATTAAATTTATTATTGCCTTTCCATCTACTAACATTTTGTTCACTCGCGTCTCTTCAACTTTGGCCTAGATAAACAAAGGCTTTAAATGTTGTTTCATGCATTCATGAGGCTTTGGCCTTCTGTTCTTCCACACAACCATTGTTCATAACATAATAAATAGAGGTTGGTGATTTTCCATCTCTGCAGCAAAATCTGCATCATTTTCAGTCACTTCATCCTCATTTTGGATGACATATTTTCCCTTAAGCTTACCTATTGTTGGCAAAGGAGGAAAAATCCTTTCCTTCACCGACTTCTTTTCCACTTGTACTTCTGGTATTTTCTAGGACTTGTTACTTTTACTTTCAATTTCAAAGGAAGCTTTCTTCTTCCTTTGGTGCCTCCTCCAATGAGTCCTGATCATTGATTTACTGCCCATGTAATTCGTTTAAGTATACAAATACTTCTTGAAAACTTTTAAATTATCATGGAACGATGAATTTGCACCAACTTCGACCAATCTCAATTTTTGCTGGTCATTGTTCGTCGATCTAGCGGGTCTAAACCACTTACCAACAGGGACATTAGTAGATGGAACATAATTCCTGCTTTGGAGTTACTTAAAAGACATTCCTCTCTTATCAAAAGAAAATTGGTTTTTCTTGTTATCTTAACCCAACTTCCTTTTTTGTTGAGGTATGACCTTCTCCAAGTCTTTAATGGCATCCTTGTCGAACATCGCGATACATCTGGGACACAACACAACTTATGATCCTTTGATCTTGCACCTATTCAAAAAGTCGATCAATTCCACACCATCCTTAGGATACACCACTTTCATCTTCTCAACATAGGCCTGCACACTTACTTCATTGACTTCATTGTTGAGATCATCAGTAGCCTCAAACGTCAGAATTTCTACAGGCTCAACTAAGTTTTCATCTTTGGCCAACACCATATCTGATTCAACCTACACTATGGCCTTGGGCTTGTCACCATATTTGAGTATTTTGTCCTTCAAAAATTTTTGCACCAGACCCCTGAAAAGAACACATTGATATGTTTAATGACCAAGAAAGTTATGGTATTTACAAAAACCTATTTTCTTTCTTTGTTCTAATGGTTATGTTTTCAGGTCTTTTGGTACTATAAGTTTACCAATAACAAACAACAAATCAAAGATTTCATCATATTTAGTTACATAAAACGTGTAATTTTTTGTAATAAACTTCTCATTTTTAGTTGGTTCGACGAGATTTTTCCCGTTCAAAGGTCTTAAGACCTTACACACATATGGAGGCCCAGGCTTTAACTCTGCTAAGTCAACCTCATTTTCTTTAATATATTCTAAAATTATATCAATTCCTAGATCATTTTCATCTACTTCTATATAAGCAACTTTTCTTTCCTAGGGTGTCGAGTTGACTTGGTTTTCCAACCTTCAACCTCTCGACTTGTCAAACCCTATTGACTAATTGGGCCATGTCCCTCAGGTATTGGGTATCTAACTTCTTCCTGGTGGAATAGTCTAACTCGCCTGCAACTATTTCTACTAACTTATACTCAGGTACTTAGGTAAAAACATCTTGCTTTCAATAGCCTAAACCTATTAAGGTAGTAATATATGGACTCAAATAACTTTCTCTTTACACTGGCCAGATCTTTTATGCTAATTTTCGAATGGCCCGTGTAGAATTTCTCATGGAATACTCTTTCTAACTGATTCTAATTGTATATGGAATGCAGGGGAAGGGCAGTAAACCATGTAAAATAAATCTTAGTTAAAGAATTTGGGAAATACTTCATTTTTAAGTTTTCGTTATTGGCCAAGTCTCCTACCTCAGATTGATATCTAGCAATGTGTTCGATAGTGAATTCGTTGGTATCCCCTACAAACTTAGTGAACTTAGGGATTTTCCATCCTCTTGGAAGTTTAGTTTACAACACATATTTAGACAAAGCAGAGACAAAACTTGGCCTATGAAGGCCAACATCGAGAACATTTTGGGCTAAAATTTGTTTGACCATGTTGGATATATTATTTTTCCTCTAAAATTATTTTGTTGGACATTCCTAACCACTTGGTCTGCATCCTAGTTTCTATGCACCAACACTACCTCAGGGTCATTTTGGCTTGCGTTACCTTCGACTACCCTTGGTACGGGTTGTTCGCAAGTAGAACCGATGAGCCATTGGTTATTAGGCATTGGTTGGATAGGAACTTGAGGAGTACCAAAGAAATCAGTAATTCAACCCATTTGGTGCGCCAATTGCTGGTAACTATGGTTAGTGTTTTGGATCAAAGGACTAAACACATAGCCAATTTATTGTGTAAGCATATTCACCATATCATGGTTACTCTCATCCATTTGTTGTTTCACGAACTATAGGGTATTAGTGGTCAAGGGTGACATACTTTGAGGTATATATCCTAACCCTCGTTGTGATTGTGCCATTCGACTAGGATTGATTATAGCAAATCTCGATGCTAAGTATGGATTGAAAAGGGATGCAACAGTTACTAGATTATCTGCATATGTATATGCATTAGTTTGTAGATCTGTCATCATTGTAGTTGGCATGCCATATTTGTATTCTCTACCACCAGGGGTGTCGCATCCGTGAAAAACAACCGGCGGGCAAAAACAAAACAAACAGAGCCGCCACCGTGCGTTATTTATCCCAAAAGAGGCAAAAGTAAACGCTCGAAGTAAACCTGGAAAAGACATGGTCTCGCGACCAAAGAGAGATGGGATCGGGAGTCGGTTATGCGAAGGGAAGGTATTAGCACCCCTACGCATCCGTCGTACTCGACGGGATCCACGCTCAGAAAGATAGAAGAAAGGTTGCTAAACACTACTCAAAAGAATGCACACACACACTGGAAAGAAACACAGATGGAATAAGAGGGGAAAGGGCTTGCTAGGATATCGCATCCTATGCCTACGTATCTCATCTGGAATGAGAATCAGAGCTACCGTAGTTCGGCTCACGCACGCCAAACAAAACCCACACAGGAAACCGACTGCCAATCGCTGGACTTATGTCAAACTCCACACAAACAGGCAAACATGGAAATCGAATGCCAATCACTGGACTTACATCAGACTCCGAACCAACAAACACACACAGGAAACCAACTGCCAATCGCTGGACTTACGTCAGACTCCAAACGCACACATAGGAAACCGACTGCCAATCGCTGGACTTGCGTCTGACTCCAAGAAACAAGAGGTTAACCGGACGCTGAGTCGTCAAAAGCAACAACAAAGTTGAACAAACAAGCTAACAGGGAGTCTGGTACTCGAGCCTGCTAGCTGTCAAGCAAACACACACAAAAAAGAAAAAAGGTGCCCGGAGAGATCTCGTACGATCTCCTGCCTACGTACCTCATCTGGTATGAGGATCAGGGCAACGTAGTTCCCCTTAATAGGGGAGAAACTTCTAACCTAACCAGAGACTAGGAAATGACAAACTAGAAGGGAGCCTGACTCGAGCCTAATAGTTATCATGCAATCCACAATGGTCCTAGGTTGAGGTTTCTATCTAACTTGCACAGGCAGCAAGCTATCCTAAACAGCACAGGCAAAGTCATACAAGCATAAAAAGCAAGCACACACACTATATGCACACAATTGGGCTCATACAAGGTTAGGCTGTGAAACACAAGCCAACTGGAATCGGGCGTAGTTAGCTCTTAACCCTAACATTGAGAGTTAGGGTGAAGCAGATGAAATGGGAAGTGAGGGTAAGACCTCACAGCTCTTATCCCTGGCCTGGGAGAGCTTCAGACAAATGAAAGTGGGAGTTCAGAAAGTTGGAACTCTTCTCCACATATGACTGACACAACAAAGATCTTGGGTTAATATCCACAATGCATCAACACATGGTGTGTGAGCAAAGTGGATGACACACTGACTAGCAGGAGATGGACTACACATCTCTTTTATCTGCCAATTGCCTTATCAAAGGACTTTTCCTGCTTGGCACAAAAATAAACAAACACAAGCATTGCCTCTTAAAGAGGGCTTCAGACAGGTGCCTGCCCAAGTAATAGGACAGGTCTTCCAGACTACATGAAGTCAGAGGATTATACCTATGTGGTTAAGCAACCAAGCAAAAGCAAGTTCAAAATGAACTTAAGCAACTTATGTACCTGCGGAAACATCAAGCAAATCAGTTCAACTGTACAGACAAACAGATAATCATGAATATCAAACAGTCAAACCCAATGAGCAAAGGCATAAGCCAACAAGTCAAACTCAAATGAGTTAACAACCCTACAAAACACACAAGGTTAGTAGTCAAAAGTAGACATCAAAGGCTCAAGTGATAGAGCACCAACAACTATGGAACTTGAATGCTCAACCTGAAATCAAAGCTCAAACATAAGCAACCAACCACTAGGTCAAAGCCTAGGGTCAAAGATGGAGAAGAAATCCAAAACAGAACATGAAATTTAACATGAATCAACTTCAAATAATCAAGAATACAATCCAAAAGGTCCCATCTCAATATCAATTACCAAATCCATTTCATGAACCGAATATGGCAAGGTATGCAAATTGTGATCACATTGTGACATCAGAATGAACAAATGCACAATAATTCAAAAATACTTCAAATAATCTTGGCAAAATTCATGGCTAAACAGAACATACAACATGATCATCACACAAAAAATTAGAGCATTTGGACAACATTAGACATGGTAATCAAATTGCATAAGTCAAGGCAAGCACAATCAAGCACATATGTGACACAACTTGGTACACCAACTTAGCACAAGCCTAAAACAGAAATGAAACATGGTAAAAACCTCAAACCAAAGCCAAAACAACATTCAACATGTCTAGAAATAGTGTGCAAAATTTCACATCCATTGGATAAAGAACAAGCATTTCCCAATCAAAAGAAGTTCAAAGCAAATCAAAAGCTCAAATGTGACCATCCAGAATGAAAAATCCCCATTAAATCAGAAATCAATCAAAAAATTCCACAAAAAATCATGAGCATTCAAAACATTCATATCAAGCATCATACAAAAATCATGGCAATTGAAATTCATTTGTTAAGGAAAATTCATCAATCAAGTTGAACATCTCAAGGTGTGACACAAATTGTCACACCTAACTTAGAAAAATCATAAATCAGCAATGGCAATTGATAAAAATTCAAACTCAACACCAAAATGTCCAGCAAGATATCTAGTTTCAACATGTAAAATTTCATGAGCATTGGATTAGAATTGAGCATTTCACAAATGGTATAGCAAGACAATCTCAAGAATGGACATGCATACACAAACCCTAGCACAAAAAATAAACCAGCCATGCACAATTTGCAAAATAATATTCATAAAAAACTAGACAAAAAAATGTGACATAATGCAAAAAACCACACAATTTTTGGATCATTATTTGATTTGTTATGAATTTTTAAAGGTGAAGAAAAAATAAAAAAATGCATGAGAAACAAGTATGGAAAGGCATGGAGAAAATAAAAAGAAGCATGTGAAAATGTACATGGCATGGATTCGAACTCGGTAGGGTTTCAAAAAGGACTTGGCGCGCTGCATGGGCTTCCCATGCATCCAATCAGGGGCGAGCCCTAGCGCAAACCTTAGAGAACGGTTTTCTGTGGCCAGGCTGGATCCAAAACCGTTGCCTAAAACCTGGACTTCGTCTTCTTCATCATTCACGCGCGTGAACAGTAGGTGTTCAAGAACACCAAGAACAATTTTTCCAGTTTTTAAAATTGAGCATACCAACACATAGATCTTTCAATGTAGAACACAAATCAACCATTGGTTAAGCATATAACATCATATTCAAAGAGAAACGAACAATTCAAGTTTCATACACAAAACTTCAAATCACCATAACTTGTTCAATAATGCATGGATTTTAGTGGTTCAAAGCTCAGAATCATCAGTGCAAAGAGATCTACAAATATATCCTAACAATTTCAAGAATTAGAGAGATCGAATTTGTGACCTCTTGATGAGCAGCTTTGTGAAATTGCATTTTCCAGGCCTTTCAATGCTCCAAGTGTCTTCTAGAATACTTGTACAAGTGAATGGATGAAGGCTTGAGGTTCAAATGCTCACGATTCAACAGAATTTTGATTTCACCATTGTTGCTCAAGCTTTGAATGTGCTTCAAGCATGCACGAATCCTCTTGGTTCTAGCTTCAATCTTGCTCACAAATGCTTCAGAATGATGAATTAATCAAGAGAAAGTGAAGTTATGTGAAAAAAATTTGGAGAAATTTTGAGAGACTTTTGTGATTCTAGATCTAAGATTGGGAAATGTGAAAAACAGTTAAAGATTTCTATTATATACGCAATGCTAATCATGTTTAATTAACCTAAACCAAATGCTAATGAAAATGGATTAAGTTTGGAGGTGTTTTGCAAAATTGGGATTTTCACCCTTATGCATGAAAATGCATGGTGAATAGTACGAATTTGGACTCATTCTCTCTTAAAAAAACTGTTTTGAAGCCAATGGTGATGGTAGCATGTTCAAATAATTCACCAATTTTAAATTCCCATTTTCCCTCCAAAAATCAAGTGAATTTCCAAATATTTATGTGAATGTAATTCATGCCATGTAATGCAAAATTTGGAAACTATATGTCAAAACAAGAACAATGCCAAAAGAGCCACTTGAATTGGAGTTTTGGTTGAGAAGTTATGCCCATTTGAAGTTCCATGTTCACTTAGTCAAGTTTTGATCATAACTCCTTAATCACACATGAGAAATTGATGATCTTAGACTTTTTGGAAATGGGAGAGAAAGATCTACAACTTTCATGTTCAACAAAATTTCATTTGAAGCTTTCTTGATGATGTAATCTTGAGTTGAAAACCTTTCCATTTTTGGCAATTTCAAATTACAAGTCACTTTCTATTTTTGGAAAGTTTTGTCCTGACTTTATTTTCTTCAACATTGATATTTGAAATGTCAAATGAGACTTGTTTGAACATGAATGAAGTATTTCTAATCACTTCCCACCTCCAAATCCAACAGTTGACTTGTGGTTGACTTTTGCAGTTGATAGATGACTTGGTCATGCACAAATGACTTTGAGCCTCAATCCCCTGATGAAATGGCTCCAAGATGACACCCTAGCTTATACAAGCTCAACAAAACCACATGATGATCTCCATCTCATTAAAGACCTCATCTCCTTGAAAAACCCTGACAGGTAGAATGCAACTGATTAGGGTTGACCAGAGGTCAAAACCCTAATCCCAAGGCACATGATCAGGCACAATGAACCTCTTGATGATGATGATGTAGCATCTCAACCAAGATAACACCCAACCTCCTTGAGGAACCAAAACCCTAATTGAAGCATACACCCTCAGATGATTAGTGATCAATTCATGAAACCCTCAAGCTTGAATCTTTTAACCTCTCTATCTTCTGAGAAAGACCCAGGAGGATGACTTGCTTACTTCACATGATATGCAATATGCAAATGCCTAATGTCCTAAAAAAATGAAATGCAATATGCTATGCTAGTCCCAAGAGAGGAGGGCAAATTTTGAGGTGTTACAGCTGCCCCTATTCAATCCACTATGAACCTGTCGATATGAACAGCCTCGGCTTTCAGATGATCAGGATGAAGAGTGATTGAATACCAAGAACAGACGAACAATTTGCACTCTGATGGGAAATGATTAACACTGCCTGTCAGAATCGGCGAAGAAGCAATCTTGAAAAGAAGAATCTGTCTGGTACGGAGAAAGTCGGCATGAATACCGAAACAGAATGTTGACCTGGATACCAAAATAAATGGTAACACAAGAATAACCATGGTCTGGACGCCACATCCGCTAGGGATTATTATCTTTTTTTACTTTTTTTACTTTTTCTTGAACCCCAGAACTTTCTGATTGATAATCTTTTTTATTTTTCTTGAACCCCGAACAAATATTTTCTTTCGTGCAGATGATCCCGAATCACCGTAGTTGAACCCCGACATCTTCATAGTAGTCTTGTTTGCCAAACAATGAACCCCGCTCTCCAATTGAACCTCAGTCGCCTGACGATAACTCGCGATCGCCATTGTGAACCCCGTTCTCCGGAAAACACTTTGTGTCCCCCTTTCTCCATTTGAACCCCGCTCTCCGGGAAATGCCCAGCATCTCCTTTTCTCCATTTGAACCCCGTTCTCCGCTTTCTTGTGATAATTCTGCTGGCAACGCCGGAAATAGAACCAAAACACCACTCTGATGGCGACATATCAGAGGGTACTCGACCAGACATTTACCAATGACTGGGAAGGAACTCGACGTTTACTGACATCGAACAATGATGTTTACTGACATCAAAGAAAATTCGACCAGACATTGACCAATGACTGGGAGGGAACCCGACGTTTACTGACATCGAACAATGATGTTTACTGACACCAAAGAAAATACTCGACCAGACATTTGCTGATGACTGGGAAGAAACTCAACGTTTACTGACATCGAACAATGATGTTTACTGACACCAAAGAAAACTCGACCAGACATTGACCAATGACTGGGAAGAAACTCAACGTTTACTGACATCGAACAATGATGTTTACTGACACCAAAGAAAACTCGACCAGACATTTACCAATGACTGGGAGAGAACTCAACATTTACTGACATCGAACAATTATGTTTACTGACACCAAAGAAAACTCGACCAAACATTTGCTGATGACTGGGAAGAAACTCAACGTTTACTGACATCGAACAATGATGTTTACTGACACCAAAGAAAACTCGACCAGACATTGACCAATGACTGGGAAGAAACTCAACGTTTACTGTCATCGAACAATGATGTTTACTGACACCAAAGAAAACTCGACTAGACATTTACCAATGACTGGGAGAGAACTCAACGTTTACTGACATCGAACAATGATGTTTACTGACACCAAAGAAAACTCGACCAGACATTGACCAATGACTGGGAGGGAACTCAACGTTTACTGACATCGAACAATGATGTTTACTGACACCAAAGAAAACTCGACCAGACATTTACCAATGACTGGGAGAGAACTCAACGTTTACTGACATCGAACAATGATGTTTACTGACACCAAAGAAAACTCGACCAGACATTGACCAATGACTGGGAGGGAACTCAACGTTTACTGACATCGAACAATGATGTTTACTGACACCAAAGAAAACTCGACCAGACATTGACCAATGACTGGGAGGGAACTCGACATTTACTGACATCGAACAATGATGTTTACTGACACCAAAGAAAATAGACATTACGGGGATCGACACGACACTTACTGGTATCGCAAGAATGACATCTACATATGTCAAAACTAGGCAGGCGCTCGCCGGGGACTAACTGGGGAATGCTGTTGCTCCAAAATCACGATGCTGAACTCCTCAGAGTAACACCTTCCAACTTCCATCTCGCACGACAGAAATCTTCCTCCAATATCGCACTATCGGGGGATACCATTGACCCAACGTCATAATGCTAAACTCCTCGGAGTAACATCTTCACCATCCGGCGAAACCAAATCTCAAGCGGTAACCACGGCTCGAATAACTGATGCTTGCAATGCTGATGTTGATTTTCCAACTAGCGAAACCACTTCTCAAACGGTAACCACGGCTTGAGTAGCATCTTCACCAACTGGCGAAACCAAATCTCAAACGGTAACCACGGCTTAAGACTAGCTGATGCTTGCGATGCTGATGCATGATTTTTTTTTCCAGCGTAATGCTCCATAACTATGGAAATGCTATGTAATTTATTATGCAATATGCTATGATCTCTTAAATGATGCATGCATAAAAAGCATCCCCCCTCGAGGGACTCTCCTGGGGAGCTCGAGGCATTCTGCTGAGGAACTCGACAACACTCCAATCTCCACCCTGCTGGGGAATAGCACTGCTGCTGGGGAAAGGACCACCCTTACCAGGGATGACCTCCACGGAACCCGATCCACTTGGGGACTTCGCTGGGGAATAAACCACCAACGCACACTGTGGGGAAACAACGGTCTTTGACATGCTAGGGAACTAACAAGCTCCACCGTGCTAGGGGAAACAACTACCCACAGACACCTCCGCTGGGAAATAGCAACCTTCAGGCCTGGCTGCTGAGGGACACCGATCTCAAACCTGCTGGGGAGATAACCATCCCGACCCTGCTAGGGAAGACTCGGACCTTGAATCTGCTGGGGAGGTAACAGTTCCACGTCTGCTTGGGGAAACAAGGAAATCCTGGCGCAGAACACCCGTCAACTCGTCGAGCCCTGGTTTTCAACATCTAAACCCAATGTCAGCTTTCCACTTTTGAGAACTACCAGACTCGTTTGGACTTTTCTGATTCATCACCTTGTATTCCCGACGTCTCCGTACTCCACGGCGATCGAACTCCTGGGATTTATACAAGCTTTCTAATCTTCAGACTTTGAAGAGTCTTCTTGATTAATATCCACGATCGTCGTACGTCTTTCTTCGTCTTTTCACCATTCTTCAATCTCTTGTCCCTGATTGGACTCCACGGGGATCTTTTGGCAAAAGCTTCATCTCACAACCTGCAAGTGAGTGAAAATATCTAACAGCACCTGCAAAAGAGATCGTTAGATAACAACGTGCCCCAGGTATGCCAAGATTTCAACACCTGAGTCACTCAACCTTCCGAATAAGATTTCAAGTTTCAATCTTATAAACATGCATTGGAAGAGACCTGTATGTCTTAAAATGCAAAGATTCTTTATCAAAATAAACTGATGTTTTTGCAATCAAAGCGGTTATGAAAACAAAAACAAAATTATTTGACTGAATATGCATTTTATTGATTGAAAAAGTGTGGCTCGTGAATGAGCAATACAAAGGAAGCAATTCTTGAAAAGAGGTAATTGCGCACAAAAGGAAAAGTCTATCCTAATGGCAATGTGAAACCGCGATCTCATCGAGTTTCAACTCGGTTACACCCCATATGTCCTCAAGACTCTCCATGCTTTCTGCCTTCTGAACAAGACGCTTCTGATTGATCCCTACCGGGGATTATCCTGGTGCCTTAACCAAAGTACAAACGATCATGCCAGACGCAGTTGTTCGTTTCAATCCCTCTTTTGCCTGGACCGCCCTTTCGGGTTTTCAGTCCACCGGGATACCCCTTTTTGCCCAAGCCGCCTTTTCAGGTTTTCGACTTGACGGGTGTACATTTTTTCTTTTTATCCCTAATTTTTGCCCGAACCTTTTTCATTTTCATTTTTTTTCTTTCTGTTCGCCGGGATGCCCATTTTTGCCTGGACTGTTTTATTCTTTTCGTCCAGCGGGTCTCTTTATACGAAGTATTTTTTAACTGCGTCCACATTTACAGGGGATGGAAAATCCTCGCCATCCATGGTCGTTAACAACAAGGATCCGCCAGAGAAAACCTTCTTGACCACGAATGGACCTTCATAATTGGGTGTCCATTTGCCCCTTCGATCGTTTTGAGGAGGAAGGATTCTTTTCAGCACCATATCACCCACGTGATATACACGAGGTCGTACCTTTCGGTCAAATGCACGCTTCATCCGCTGCTGGTACAACTGCCCATGACAGATGACCGCCAGCCTCTTTTCCTCGATCAGGCTCAACTCTTCATACCGGGTTCTTACCCATCCAGCCTCTTGCAACTTTACGTCCATCAGGACTCTCAAAGAGGGAATCTGAACCTCAACCGGTAGCACCGCTTCCGTTCCATACACGGATGAGAAAGGCTTTGCCCCAGTAGATGCACCGAGGTTCGATACCCAGGATACCAGCTTCGTACTCAGCCACACTGTCGGTGCATTCGACCGTTAGCCGGGTAACAAAAAGAACGTGGGATCCCTTTGGCGTAACCAAAGCAGCATCAACTCCGCTTCCATTCATGTTAATGGCCCCATCAGACATCAGAATCCGTTCGGATTCAGGGTCAGGCCCCTCCTCCGGGATTGGTTCCTCACAATCTTTCGATTTGAGAACCTCGATGTCCTCATCAGGGAACTCAAACTTCATCGGTTGATAACCCTCAATGGGTTGCTGGGCGAGATAATCAGACAATACACTCCCCTTGATTGCTTTCTAAGAGGTGTACCGAATATCGTATTCAATCAAAATCATTTGCCCTCTCGCAACTCGTCCGGTCGATGATGGCTTCTCAATATTGGCTTCCCCAAATACATACCTGATCGGATCCATCTTGGAAATCCACAAAGTGGTACGAAGCAGCATATACTGTCTCGGTCGGCGAGCAGCCTATGCCAAAGTACAGCAAGTTTTCTCGAGCAGTGAATGTATTGTTTCACAGTCGGTAAACTCTTTGCTAAGGTAAATTGCATGCTCTTTTCGACCAGACTCGTCATGCTGCCCCAGTACACACCCCATAGATCCCTCGAGGACTGTCAAGTACAGGATTAACGGTTGTCCCTCCACAAGGGGCATCAGAATCAGAGGTTCCTGCAACTTATTCTTTTATCTTTCAATGCCCCTTGGCAATCATTATGCTATCTGACCGTTTGATCTCTCTTTTTGTTTTCGGTTCAGGCATTTCTCTTATTGCTTTTTTTTATTTTTTATTTTTTTTATTTTTAGAAGGATCGACCTCGATTCCTCTTATCCGCTCACAATAAGCCCCAGCCACTTACCGGACCGCACTCTGATAGTGCACTTATTTGAATTCAACCTCAATCTGAATTGTCTCCACCGATCAAATAACTTGGCCAGATCTACCAAATGTCCCTCCTCTGTTTGGGACTTTGCTATCATGTCATCAACATAGCATTCGATTTCACGATGAATCATATCATGAAACAAAGTCACTCTGATACGTGGCACTGGCGTTCTGCTTCACTAGAGGACAGTCTTCTCTCCATGGTAGCTCGTGCACAACGACATCGGTATCCGACCCTGGCATATTTTGATAAGACCAGGCGAAGGTATCAACGCACTCTTTCAACAGTGCTACCATTCTGCTCTTGACATTTGCCTCTGAAGCGGCCCAACTTGCACAATTTGACCTCCTCGGTGCTTGGATTGACAATCTCAACTCGCTCCTCGTGCGGTTGAATCACCTTCTCCTCTTGTCTCAACAACCTGGCTAATCTTCCAGCAGATCACGATCTTCTTCGCCTTCTTCTTCGGCATGATAGATCGGATGGTCGAAGTCATACGAGGGTGTAACAGGATTGTTATCAATGAGATCCGGAGAATACAACAATCGGAATGAAGCCAATCGAAAGGAAGAAAAAATGAAAATAAACATTGCCATTTTTATTTTTGTTTTTAAACTGCAAAAATAAGTGAAAAACAGGGAACACCGCTTTTAACGTGAAAAACATCCATTTATTAATGATGTATAATGTTGCACAATGAAACACATGAGGTGACCCTTACAATGAACCATTACGTTTCGGGCAAAACGTATTGCTTCCATGCAAACAGTATTGAAAAAC
Organism: Lathyrus oleraceus; assembly: GCF_024323335.1. Lineage (NCBI taxonomy): Eukaryota > Viridiplantae > Streptophyta > Magnoliopsida > Fabales > Fabaceae > Lathyrus > Lathyrus oleraceus. The sequence goes on along the minus strand of NC_066580.1, from coordinate 442,758,654 downwards.
CAGAAATAATACTCTTCACGCAGAGTGACGGTGATGATCTTTTAAGCCTTCCAGTTCTGGACTTCCATCCCTGGTACGCACGGTTTTATCCAACCACCAAACTCGCAGTCACTGTCAGCCTCTTCACCCCCCGCACAGACGTGACCTGAATTTTCAGCAATTGCACCCACCATCGCCTGACTATGCACCGGCATGGGATTAGCATTAACATTCGGAGAGGGTGCAAAATTGATGGCCTTGGAATCTACCAAGTCTTGGACAACATGCTTAAAATCTCTACAGCCCTCAATGTTATGCCCTGGCGTACCAGAATGAAATTCACACTTGGCATTCTCATCATAATTAGGGGGCCTCTGATCTGGTCTTACCGGAGCCATCGTCCTCGGCTGAACCAACCCAAGATCCATCAACTTCTTAAACAGAACAGCATATGTCACGGGTGGCCTATCAAATTGACGATCAATCCCCTTTCCTCTCACTTGGTACCCATCTCTATGTGCTCTCTGTTGGGGTGGCTGACGTTGCCGTTGTACCGATTGATTACCAGCAGGAATTGTTACCGCAGCAGTGTGATGGTAGTAACGATCCCTACCGTGTCCCATTTGGGCATACACAGCACTCGATTCACCCTCATTCTTGCGCAGACCATTCCCAAATGGCTTCTTTACTCCAGACGACAAATCATTTCCCTGTATTTTCCCCATTCTCAGCCAACTTTCAATTCTCTCACCAGCCACTACTATGTCTGCAAAGCCAGTGACGGGACAACCCATCATCCTTTCAGCAAAAACCCCCTGCAGGGTACCCATGAATAGATCAGACATCTCCCGATCCACCAGCGAAGGTTGAACTATGGCAGCCAACTCCCTCCATCTATCTGCGTATTCTTTAAACCCTTCATTTGGCTTCTGAGACATACCCTGCAATTGGGTACGGCTAGGAGCCATGTCAGCATTAAACTGGTACTGTTTAAAGAATGCATCTCCAAGATCCTGCCAGCTCTTGATGTCAGAAGATTTCAACTTAGTGTACCATTCCAAGGATCCTCCAGACAGACTGTTCTGGAAGAAGTACATCCACAGCTTCTGATCCATCGTATAAGCAGAAATCTTGCAGACAAAAGCCTGGAGATGAGTTTCCGGGCAAGAACTCCCATTGTATTTGTCAAACGTGGGCACTTTAAACTTTTGCGGGATCGAAACCCCCTCAACCAGCCCCATGTTCGTCATATTGATAGCCCCAGGAGTAGCATGGCTTTCCAGAGCCCTAATCTTCTCTGCCAGCACCTGAATTTCTTTGTTTGGCGGCGGAACACCGTACTGACCAAACTGCTCATTTAGCACGGAGAACTGGTCTTCCTCTCTATCCTCCTCAACCCCAAAGAAAGGAGGAAACTGATCATCCTTCAAATTATTTCCCATAGGACCTGGTACATCGCCTGCAGCGAAACCAAAACCTCCCCCATTGTTGATCATTACACCAGCAGCAGTTGCCTTCCTTCTGGGATCACCACCGTCCCTAGAACCACCGAGGCTGTTGTTAGAAACGCCCTCCTGATTATTACCACTGTTAGCAGCTGAAGCCCGCTCAAGCTTCTCCACTTTCTCAACCAACGCCTTTTGCCCCAAGGCGAACCCTTGCATAACATTGATCAGCTCGCTCATCTTCTCTTTCAGCTCGAGAATGTCTGCGTTGGATGTATCCATCAGTTTGGATCTGTTGCGCCTGGTAGGGTATCTGTGCGGACGAGCTACGTGCAGGGGAATGATTCGGTGTGCGCGGGCAATGATTCCTGAGTAAACCCAAACATGTTAGAAACTGACACCTGCAAAACAGAAGACGGGTTATTATGACTCACGCATGAATGCAATGTCTATCCGTATGAGGAACACTCTTTCCTTTGGTTCTGGCTTCATCGAGACGGATAAAAAATTCGACAATAACATTCTGACATCAGGATGTCTCTCAACCAGAATCTCAATCGAGAATGTACCCTGAGTATGGATAGACATGGGTTATATGCCGATGAATGCAAAATGGTAATGATGCAGATGCGTGAATGCAAGGCACTGTGTCATCCTCCAAGTCATCTGGCCATCCACTGCACTGAGTTACGGCCTCTGAACTGATCACAACCATCTGAGGTACTGAGCAACCCACAAATCCGACTTGGGGTTCCGGAATAAACGGAACGGAATGATACATCACCATCATCACTGGAGAATCCTCTGAACAGCCCAGGGAATCCTGAAATAAACGGATCCCCACTGATAAATACCACAGACGGAACTCCGGCGTCTCGGAAATAAATCCATAAATCCGACTTATAAATAGAACTCTGACCAATAACTGAACCATTAGTCACCATCAAAGTCACCATCAGAACACGCATTTGTAAGAATCAACCCTCCCCTCACAGGTGAATTCTAATCAGGTCATCCTAAGGCGGATAATAGTCTCGATAATCGGGCAAAGATACTCAACGGGTTTGCCCTTTCGGGTGTGCCGTTGCAGCTCTCTTAAGATCGTCTAAACCAAAGATCCGGGAATGAACGGTCACCGAAGTCAACAGCTCTAAAGAGATAACTCAATCAAAGTGGAATACTCCACCCGGAAGAGCTCACTCAGAAGAACCTCGTCCGGCTTGTGGTATGTCACATCGCAACAACATGTTGATAAAGCAAGTGAGGAAACATGAGACCACACTAATCCTAGGTGTATACTCGGGCCTGGGTTTTAGCCCCACTTAGAACACCCACCCCAAATCAGAGAAACCACCTGTACAGAAGACAGCACAATGATAGTATGATGCATGCGGACATTTATGCAAATATATATATACAACATAATAATCATAAATGCAATAAATAGAGCAGCACAAGCAACCTAGACTATCCTAGAGAACGCTAGGAGAGACTCGCTTAGGGAAGATGGACCAGCAAGAGGTCAACTTCTTTTTCCCCAGCAGAGTCGCCAGCTGTCGCATCCGCGAAAAACAACCGGCGGGCAAAAACAAAACAAACAGAGCCGCCACCGTGCGTTATTTATCCCAAAAGAGGGAAAGGAAACGCTCGAAGTAAACCTGGAAAAGACATGGTCTCGCGACCAAAGAGAGATGGGATCGGGAGTCGGTTATGCGAAGGGAAGGTATTAGCACCCCTACGCATCCGTCGTACTCGACGGGATCCACGCTCAGAAAGATAGAAGAAAGGTTGCTAAACACTACTCAAAAGAATGCACACACACACTGGAAAGAAACACAGATGGAATAAGAGGGGAAAGGGCTCGCTAGGATATCGCATCCTATGCCTACGTATCTCATCTGGAATGAGAATCAGAGCTACCGTAGTTCGGCTCACGCACGCCAAACAAAACCCACACAGGAAACCGACTGCCAATCGCTGGACTTATGTCAGACTCCACACAAACAAGCAAACATGGAAACTGAATGCCAATCACTGGACTTACATCAGACTCCGAACTAACAAACACACACAGGAAACCAACTGCCAATCGCTGGACTTACGTCAGACTCCAAACGCACACATAGGAAACCGACTGCCAATTGCTGGACTTACGTCAGACTCCAAGAAACAAGAGGTTAATCGGACGCTGAGTCGTCAAAAGCAACAACAAAGTTGAACAAACAAGCTAACAGGGAGTCTGGTACTCGAGCCTGCTAGCTGTCAAGCAAACACACACAAAAAAGAAAAAGGTGCCCGGAGAGATCTCGTACGATCTCCTGCCTACGTACCTCATCTGGTATGAGGATCAGGGCAACGTAGTTCCTCTTAACAGGGGAGAAACTTCTAACCTAACCAGAGACTGGGAAATGACAAACTAGAAGGGAGCCTGACTCGAGCCTAATAGTTATCATGCAATCCACAATGGTCCTAGGTTGAGGTTTCTATCTAACTTGCACAGGAAGCAAGCTATCCTAAACAGCACAGGCAAAGTCATACAAGCATAAAAAGCAAGCACACACACTATATGCACACAATTGGGCTCATACAAGGTTAGGCTGTGAAACACAAGCTAATTGGAATCGGGTGTAGTTAGCTCTTAACCCTAACATTGAGAGTTAGGGTGAAGCAAATGAAATGGGAAGTGAGGGTAAGACCTCACAGCTCTTATCCCTGGCCTGGGAGAGCTTCAGACAAATGAAAGTGGGAGTTCAGAAAGTTGGAACTCTTCTCCACATATGACTAACACAACAAAGATCTTGGGTTAATATCCACAATGCATCAACACATGGTGTGTGAGCAAAGTGGATGACACACTGACTAGCAGGAGATGGACTACACATCTCTTTTATCTGCCAATTGCCTTATCAAAGGACTTTTCCTGCTTGGCACAAAAATAAACAAACACAAGCATTGCCTCTTAAGGAGGGCTTCAGACAGGTGCCTGCCCAAGTAACAGGACAGGTCTTCCAGACTACATGAAGTCAGAGGATTATACCTATGTGGTTAAGCAACCAAGCAAAAGCAAGTCCAAAATGAACTTAAGCAACTTATGTACCTGTGGAAACATCAAGCAAATCAGTTCAACTGTACAGACAAACAGATAATCATGAATATCAAACAGTCAAACCCAATGAGAAAAGGCATAAGCCAACAAGTCAAATTCAAATGAGTTAACAACCCTACAAAACACACAAGGTTAGTAGTCAAAAGTATACATCAAAGGCTCAAGTGATAGAGCACCAACAACTATGGAACTTGAATGCTCAACCTGAAATCAAAGCTCAAACATAAGCAACCAACCACTAGGTCAAAGCCTAGGGTCAAAGATGGAGAAGAAATCCAAAACAGAACATGAAATTTAACACGAATCAACTTCAAACAATCAAGAATACAATCCAAAAGTTCCCATCTCAATATCAATTACCAAATCCATTTCATGAACCAAATATGGCAAGGTATGCAAATTGTGATCACATTGTGACATCAGAATGAACAAATGCACAATAATTCAAAAATGCTTCAAATAATCTTGGCAAAATTCATGGGTAAACAGAACATACAACATGATCATCACACAAAACATTAGAGCATTTGGACAACATTAGACATGGTAATCAAATTGCATAAGTCAAGGCAAGCACAATCAAGCACATATGTGACACAACTTGGTACACCAACTTAGCACAAGCCTAAAACAGAAATGAAACATGGTAAAAACCTCAAACAAAATCCAAAACAACATTCAACACGTCTAAAAATAGTGTGCAAAATTTCACATCCATTGAATAAAGAACAAGCACTTCCCAATCAAAAGAAGTTCAAAGCAAATCAAAAGCTCAAATGTGACCATCCAGAATGAAAAATCCACATTAAATCAAAAATCAATCCAAAAATTCCACAAAATATCATGAGCATTCAAAACATTCATATCAAGCATCATACAAAAAATCATGGCAATTGAAATTCATTTGGTAAGGCAAATTCATCAATCAAGTTGAACATCTCAAGGTGTGACACAAATTGTCACACCTAACTTAGAAAAATCATAAATCAGCAATGGCAATTGATAAAAATGTCCAGCAAGATGTCTAGTTTCAACATGTAAAATTTCATGAGCATTGGATTAGAATTGAGCATTTCACAAATGGTATAGCAAGACAATGTCAAGAATGGACATGCATACACAAACCCTAGCACAAAAAATAAACCAGCCATGCACAATTTGAAAAATAATATTCATAAAAAACTAGACAAAAAAATGTGACATAATGCAAAAAACCACAAATTTTTGGATCATTATTTGATTTGTTATGAATTTTTAAAGGTGAAGAAAAAATAAAAAAATGCATGAGAAACAAGTATGGAAAGGCATGGAGAAAATAAAAAGAAGCATGTGAAAATGTACATGGCATGGATTCGAACTCGGTAGGGTTTCAAAAAGGACTTGGCGCACTGCATGGGCTTCCTATGCAGCCAATCAGGGGCGAGCCCTAGCGCAAACCTTAGAGAACGGCTTTCTGTGGCCAGGCTGGATCCAAAACCGTTGCCTAAAACCTGGACTTCGTCTTCTTCATCATTCACGCGCGTGAACAGTAGGTGTTCAAGAACACCAAGAACAATTTTTCCAGTTTTTAAAATTGAGCATACCAACACATAGATCTTTCAATGTAGAACACAAATCAACCATTGGTCAAGCATATAACATCATATTCAAAGAGAAACGAACAATTCAAGTTTCTTACACAAAACTTCAAATCACCATAACTTGTTCAATAATGCATGGATTTTAGTGGTTCAAAGCTCAGAATCATCAGTGCAAAGAGATCTACAAATATATCCTAACAATTTCAAGAATTAGAGAGATCGAATTTGTGACCTCTTGATGAGCAGCTTTGTGAAATTGCGTTTTCCAGGCCTTTCAATGCTCCAAGTGTCTTCTAGAATACTTGTACAAGTGAATGGATGAAGGCTTGAGGTTCAAATGCTCACGATTCAACAGAATTTTGATTTCACCATTGTTGCTCAAGCTTTGAATGTGCTTCAAGCATGCACGAATCCTCTTGGTTCTAGCTTCAATCTTGCTCACAAATGCTTCAGAATGATGAATTAATCAAGAGAAAGTGAAGTTATGTGAAAAAAAATTGGAGAAATTTGGAGAGAGAATTTTGAGAGACTTTTGTGATTCTAGATCTAAGATTGGGAAATGTGAAAAACAGTTAGAGATTTCTATTATATACGCAATGCTAATCATGTTTAATTAACCTAAACCAAATGCTAATGAAAATGGATTAAGTTTGGAGGTGTTTTGCAAAATTGGGATTTTCACCCTTATGCATGAAAATGCATGGTGAACAGTACGAATTTGGACTCATTCTCTCTTAAAAAACTGTTTTGAAGCCAATGGTGATGGTAGCATGTTCAAATAATTCACCAATTTTAAATTGCCATTTTCCCTCCAAAAATCAAGTGAATTTCCAAATATTTATGTGAATGTAATTCATGCCATGTAATTCAAAATTTGGAAACTATATGTCAAAACAAGAACAATGCCAAAAGAGCCACTTGAATTGGAGTTTTGGTTGAGAAGTTATGCCCATTTGAAGTTCCATGTTCACTTGGTCAAGTTTTGATCATAACTCCTTAATCACACATGAGAAATTGATGATCTTAGACTTTTTGGAAATGGGAGAGAAAGATATACAACTTTCATGTTCAACAAAATTTCATTTGAAGCTTTCTTGATGATGTAATCTTGAGTTGAAAACCTTTCCATTTTTGGCAATTTCAAATTACAAGTCACTTTCTATTTTTGGAAAGTTTTGTCCTGACTTTATTTTCTTCAACATTGATATTTGAAATGTCAAATGAGACTTGTTTGAACATGAATGAATTATTTCTAATCACTTCCCACCTCCAAATCCAACAGTTGACTTGTGGTTGACTTTTGCAGTTGACAGATGACTTGGTCATGCACAGATGACTTTGAGCCTCAATCCCCTGATGAAATGGCTCCAAGATGACACTCTAGCTTATACAAGCTCAACAAAACCACATGATGATCTCCATCTCATTAAAGACCTCATCTCCTTGAAAAACCCTGACAGGTAGAATGCAACTGATTAGGGTTGACCAGAGGTCAAAACCCTAATCCCAAGGCACATGATCAGGCACAATGAACCTCTTGATGATGATGATGTACCATCTCAACCAAGATAACACCCAACCTCCTTGAGGAACCAAAACCCTAATTGAAGCACACACCCTCAGATGATTAGTGATCAATTCATGAAACCCTCAAGCTTGAATCTTTTAACCTCTCTATCTTCTGAGAAAGACCCAGGAGGATGACTTGCTTACTTCACATGATATGCAATATGCAAATGCCTAATGTCCTAAAAAAATGAAATGCAATATGCTATGCTAGTCCCAAGAGAGGAGGGCAAATTTTGAGGTGTTACAAGGGGGTATGGTGAAATTTAGAAGAAAGGAATGCCTAAGATCTCCCAAAATTGGTTTTGTGGCCCTGTTAGTAGTTGGAATACTTGTTTTATATGGTAGGGAAACCGCCAGTCCAGGCAATACCGTCGAAATTTACACTTGGCTTATAACATGAGCGGTTACTTCAATTGGTTTTGAAGTTCCCACGCCACAAATTGTCATTTTATTTAGTTGTTCTTCCATATTTGAGGTGTCATTCTATGGAAGGGAAGTATTATTTGAATTCCTTGTTGTCATTTTCCTTTTAACCTTACTGCTTCTCAAACTCATACGCAATCAAACATTTCTATGAAGAACCAGACAAATAAACGAAAATACACAGTTTTCTGCAAAATCCTTGAATAAAAAATGCACAAAAAGGATCGCATCGGGCGTGCTAATTTGCTTACTAGTTTTTAGTAAAAAATCACGAGTTTGATTCACTTAAGAGATTAAACTCGAAAAATATTAAGGACATATTTGTGCATGAATGTTTTGAGAAAAGTCTGTGTGTTTAAAAGGATGGTTTTGTCTGAATTTGTGAGAACTCAAGAACAACGTGAAAAGAATGGAAATGTGCAGAAAAATATGAAGACTTAGAGTGAAAAACAATAAGAGTGCAATTAAAGTAAGTAAAATAATAAAACAATCTGGAAGTAAAGTATTTGCATTAACATGAAATGGTACTCATGATCATACATTTCTCACTGAATCACTGTAACTTGAATATTGGACTCTATAGAGAACTTAATGAAATTTGCGACCTCATCATAGTGCAGAAATTCGACTTATATACTAGTGAAAAATAATTGTCGACAACGATTACTTTCTCAACATTCAACATGTTCCCACGTACGTGGGTTACTGGCCTCTGCATGGCTTCCACATGCCTTTATGTTTTAATTGCCTTAAACTATCACCTATGATGATAACTGCCTTTAAATCTCTCAATGGCCTTTGTCGAGAATCTCTAATCGACTTCTATAATGTTGTCGAAGCATCCTTAGTTTAGCTGACTTCTAGACTTAAAAGTACACCAAGTTACCAACATTTGATGGACGTGTCGAACTTGACACTTGTTAAAATGCTGATTTGTGCAAATCTTTTCAAGATTCTGAACATATTTTGAAGAGAGAGTGATTATAATCTTGTGGATATGTTCATGAAACTCTTTCAAACTAGATTTAGTGCAGTGCCGAAATTCACAGACTAACACAACCAAAAGATATTTACAACAATTTTCATATATAAGTGTGACTCTAAGTCACACTCAAGTGTGATTTAACCCACGCTTGCAAACTTTTGCCTCAATCTCATACTAACTTTATTATCAGGGGGTAACCTTTTTTGTATGTACTTTCTCCGCCCAGTGAAGAACCACCCCAAGTGCATCAGAAATATTTTACGATGGCCTCCATCATCGGAGCAGACACCCTTTACTCAAGTTATAATTCTTGCTTTGGTGGTATGTTTTTTTAAAGGATTTAAGTGTTTTTATCATTTATAATTAATTTAAATAAGTAATTGATATTTACAAATATATTATTTTTGGTTTAGCATCCGTACTTTTTGTTTGGTTTTGATCTTTACAAAAAGAAACAAAATTGGTTTTGATCCATGTTTTTTAAAAAAAAACATATCCAAATAACCCAATTTTTCAAAAAAAAACCCAAAATAACCCACTTTTCAGATTATTTTCCAAAGTAACCCACTTTCAAAAGGTGGCGCCAGATGAATTGACGTCTGCTCTTTAACTTAGAGAGGTGGCGCCAATTGGATTGGCTAGTGCACCTAGTACTGCCAATCCAATTGGCGTATGTGTGTTAAGTTATAAAGGAGGCGCCAATTGGTCTAGCACCTATGTGTGTTTTCATATATTTTTTTGAAAAACAATGTACATTTTAGATAAAAGTCGAAATCGGACCAATTGATATTAACATTAATATGCGTTTACATACATTAACCAAAAAGACTAATGTCATTGACCGGGATGACCTAACCGACCTCCGATCCCACATCCCCTAGCTACCCGAACGCATGACCCTAACCAACATTGATAATTCACCCCAGGTGTTTGAGTATTTGAGGACCCAGGAACATCACCACCATCGTCAGGAGATTGCCTAAGATATTCAGACAAATTCGCTAGTCTTGTGTATGCAATGAAGCGCTTCCGCCATAGCTGAGTCCGTGACCCATGCCAGAGTAGTTGGGCTGTGTTTGAGTTATTGGAGGGAGACCAGGACGACTGAAGGGCGACATTGGTGTGAGTGATGCGTCGAGGAAAGGTTTAAATGATTATTGTGATGTTTGGTAGCCATATGGTTGTTGCATGTTCTGGTTTTATGATGTTTGGGCTTCTTGAAATTCTAGTTATCAGACTTTCGATGTCACACAGGTTGTTATGACATCCGATGCTGCGCAGACAAGAATTATGCAGAACTTAAAAGTAAGTGCAATAAATAACACAAGTAATTGTTTACCCAGTTCAGTCCAACATGACCTACGTCTGGGGGCTACCAAGCCGGGGAGGAAATCCATTATTAGTAGTATTAATTCAGACCTTAAACCAACTGTTTAACCCTATCACTTAATACCTACCCAATGCAATTTCAATCTTACACTAAGATCAGAGTTCCTACTCACTCCCCCTCAATCACCTCAGTGATTACAACCTTTAATTACTATTAAAGACACTTGTGAAATCACACTTCAAACAACTCTTGATTGTGCTTAACAGCTTTAATCAAGATACACAGCACTCGCGCTTAAAAGCTTAGAGTGACACAACACTTACAACTCAATGAACACCCTATACCAATGCTATCATCTCAGTGATAATAGCTTGGCTTACAAGATACGTCTAATACAAGACACACAAAAATACAGCAGTGAAGTATGATGAACACACTAAATCTTCACGCCTAAAATCCCCAGTTCTGAATGAAGGATTGCCATCCTTTTATATTGCACCACTTGGGCCTTGTACTTGTATTCTCCTGAATTTAAGGTCACGCGAGTTCCCCTAAATTCCACATCTAGGTTACTAACAAATAGGCTATTTGTTAGGTTCATTAATTGTAGCTTGGTTGTTGGTTTCCTGGATTTTCTCTTAGCTGTTGAATCCCTGAAGAATAGCCTGAGAAAAATGTTGAAACAGAAAAACTAAACAACCTACAATATAGCATACGCTGTCAGGAATGAATGTCACAACATTCAGTTTGACATCCAAATCAAGGACCATATGTAACACCCCGATAATAATATGATAATTATTTAAATTAAGTTAATAATATATTTATTAATTTAATTAGATAATTGGATTATTATTATTATTATTATTTTGGAATTATTGAATTATTATTATTATTGGAATAATAATATAATTTGGAAAATATATAAGTTGGAATAAGGAAAAAGAGTTCATTTTGGGAAATAAGGTTTCACGTGAAACTCAGAGAAGCGGCTGAAAGAGGAAAAGGGCAAGAGGCAGAGCAAGAGGAAGAGGGTTGAAGAAGAGAAGAGCTTGGAGCTTAAAGATTCGCCGGATTAACTCAGGTAAGGGGGGTTTATCGTCGTTTAATGGGTATTATGGGTTAGCATGTAATGGGTAGTGATAAACCGTTGAATTGACCCTAATTGGGATTGTGAATGCTGAAAATGATGTTGGATAAACTGTGTTAAAAACTGTAATTGAATCGAAAATGGTGTGTGTCGTAATCTACTGGACGTATAGCTTTTTACGGAATTGGAATCGGAGGTCCGGAAGTCCTCTAACGGCGGAAAATACGGAGAATTCTGCATTCTGCTTTGTGTTAGCGCAGGAACTGCTGTTTTGTCTGTGTTAACCGGTTAACCCAGGGTGTTAACCGGTTAACACTGTTACGAATTGAGAATTAGTGCTGTTTTGCCTGCGTTAACCGGTTAACCCAGGGCGTTAACCGGTTAACACTGTTAAGTTTTTGGCAGTAAGCGTGTTTTGCCTGCGTTAACCGGTTAACCCAGGGCGTTAACCGGTTAACGCTGTTGCAGAGTGGAAAAAGTGTTAATTAAAATGTTGTGTGCCTAATTGGTGGTTGCCTATATCGGTTGTGATATAGTAGGGATTATTTCCCGCTGTTTTGAGCAGTATAGGTATTAGTAGAGTGTGCTAATACTGTGTTTAATTATTTGACATGATATGATGTGTTGATACATGTGTTGATGATGTATGATGATATGCATAATGCTGTGAATGTATATATTATGCATGTATTTGTGAATGGACTGTTGTATGGCTTAGAGTGTGAGCATATGTCCATTGTGGATTGTTGTTGATGTTGCATTGCTAGATGATTAGCGTGCATAGCATAGCCTGTGGGGCTGTAGCTAATTCCCATGGTGAGGAATTAGTGAGTGAATCATTGTGGAATTGTTGTTGATGTTGGCATACTAGGTGATTAGTGTGCATAACATAGCCTTCGGGGCTGTAGCTAATTCCCATGGTGAGGAATTAGTGAGTGAGTCATTAGATCTCAAATGAGTGGGACTAGTGAGCTTAGTAGCCGTATCTGGATTGATCGGTGAGCTTGAACTATATGTTCAAGAATAGTCGGTACCGCATGTGTGGAGTCTCATTGCATAAATTATGTATGGCGTATAATATGAATGGATGTATTCCAATATTATACGTGTGTGGTGTTGCTATTGAGTATGAATATGAGTTGTATTGGTGTTGAGTATGATGTTTGAGTTGGTGTGCCGTTACTGAATGTGCGAATACGATTCGGGTGATTAATGTGTTAAATTACTTAACATGACATTATATTCTATAATGCTTATTATATCGATTGAGGAACTCACCCTTACAATTATTTTTCAGGTAACGAGCAATGAGTTGAGTAGAAGCTAATACTTGGAGTCTAGTGTAGTCTCCTTAGTGGGTCATGCTCTGATAGATGTAACATCGGGATGGGATGTTTTGAATATTTTATATATTGGTTGTGAACCATTTTACATGTAATATGTTACATGTTTTGAATGATAATTTGATCTCTATCCGCTGCGTATTATGCAACTGTTTTATTTGATAAATAAATGAGCATGACAAGCTACTTTGATGAATAGTGTGAAATGTTGTGTGACACCCTTGGATGCATAATTACTCTGATTTATATATGTTGTTATTTTAATTAAATATTTGGGGTATTTTAGAAGGGTGTTACATTAGTGGTATCAGAGCATAGTCGGTCGAGTCGAGTCGTAATTATTCTGTTTCCCCTGTACGGTATAGGTGTCGTGTAACCTATCAGTACTCATTGTTTTAGTTTGTTTGGGTTTTCAGAATAGAGATGGCTGGAAGAGGTAGAGATGATGCTACGATTGCTGAGGCTCTGGGTATGCTAGCTGGAGTACTTGGAGGAAATCCGAATGTTGTGGGAATGGGAGCTGCTCGTCAACTGAGTGAGTTCCAGAAGAACAATCCTCCAATGTTCAAGGGAGCATACGATCCAGATGGTGCTCAGAAGTGGTTGAAGGAGATCGAGAGGATCTTCCGAGTGACTGAGTGTGCCGATAACCAGAAGGTCAGGTTCGGTACGCATATGCTGTCAGAGGAAGCAGATGATTGGTGGGTTGCTACCCGCACTGAGTTGGAATCTGCTGGGAATGCTGAGATCACTTGGGCGGTGTTCAGAGAGAGATTTCTGAGGAAGTATTTTCTAGAGGATGTCAGAGGAAAGAAAGAGATAGAGTTCTTGGAATTGAAGCAGGGTAACAAGTCTGTTACTGAGTATGCTGCTAAGTTCACAGAGCTGTCAAAGTATTATACTCCCTATAATGAGGCTGCTGGAGAATTTTCGAAATGTGTGAAGTTTGAGAACGGGTTGCGTCCTGAGATCAAGCAGGCTATTGGATATCAGCGGATCAGAGTGTTTTCTGACTTGGTGGACTGTTGCAGGATTTTTGAACAGGATTCCAAAGCCAGAGCAGAGAGCTATCAACAGAGAATTGATAGGAAAGGAAAGAATCAGAATGATCGTGGAAAACCGTATGCAGCTGGCAAAGGTTTCCAGAAGCAGAGTGGGATGAAGAGGCCTAGTGGGGGAGACTCTAGTGCCCCTGCTAAGTGTTATAGATGTGGTCGGGCTGGACATCGTGTCCATGAGTGTACCAGTGCTGAGATGAAGTGTTTCAAGTGTGGAAAAGGTGGTCATTTGGCTGCAGAGTGTCGGTTGAAGACTGTAACTTGTTTCAACTGTGGAGAGTTGGGTCATATCAGTCCACAGTGTCCTAAGCCGAAGAAAGAGAATCAGTCAGGAGGCAAAGTCTTTGCTTTATCGGGTTCTGAGACTTCTGCAGATGATCATTTGATCCGAGGTACGTGTTATATTAATGGCTTTCCTCTTGTAGCTATTATTGACACCGGTGCTACTCATTCCTTTATATCTTTGGTTTGTGATGTGAAACTTAAGTTAGAGATATCTGAGATGCTTGGAAGTATGGTGATTGATACTCCTGCGAAGGGTTCAGTGACTACTACTTCAGTTTGTTTGAATTGTCCTTTGAGTATTTTTGGTAGAGACTTTGGGATAGACCTTGTGTGTCTTCCACTAGTGCAGATTGATGTTATCTTGGGAATGAACTGGTTGGTGTTTAACCGAGTTTCTATTAACTGTTTTGATAATACTGTGATAATTCCTGAGATTGAAGAAGGAAAGAGTTTGTTTCTATCAGCCAGGCAGGTGAATGAGGAAGTAGCAGATGGGGCGGAGTTGTTTATGCTGTTAGCGACTCTGGAGGCTAAAGATAAACTGGTGATTGGCGATCTAGCAGTGGTGTGTGATTTTCCTGATGTGTTTCTTGAAGAAGTGAATGAATTGCCGCCAGAGCGTGAAGTTGAGTTCTCGATTGATTTGGTACCTGGTACTATACCGATATCGATGGCTCCGTACCGTATGTCTGCTGTTGAGTTAGCTGAATTGAAGAGTCAGTTGGAAGATCTGTTGGATAAGAAATTTATTCGTCCGAGTGTGTCACCGTGGGGTGCACCAGTGTTGTTGGTTAAGAAGAAAGAAGGTACTATGAGGTTGTGTGTGGACTACAGGCAACTGAATAAAGTGACGATCAAGAATCGGTATCCTTTGCCGAGGATTGATGATTTGATGGATCAGTTGGTTGGTGCGAGTGTGTTCAGCAAGATAGATTTGAGATATGGGTATCATCAGATACGTGTGAAAACTGAGGATATTCAGAAGACTGCTTTCAGAACAAGGTATGGACATTATGAGTATTCTGTAATGCCTTTTGGTGTGACTAATGCGCCTGGAGTATTCATGGAGTATATGAATAGGATTTTCCATCCGTACCTAGACCAGTTTGTTGTGGTGTTTATTGATGACATTTTGGTGTATTCGAAATCTGAAGAAGAGCATGCTGAGCATTTGAGAGTGGTTTTAGAAGTTCTACGAGAAAAGAAGTTATTTGCTAAACTCTCTAAATGTGAATTTTGGTTAGAAGAGGTTAGTTTTCTTGGTCATGTGATTTCAAGAGGTGGTGTTGCTGTTGATCCTTCTAAGATAGAAGCGGTATCTAAGTGGGAAGCTCCGAAGTCAGTTTCTGAGATAAGGAGTTTTCTTGGACTTGCAGGTTATTATAGGAAGTTCATTGAGGGATTTTCTAAGTTGGCGTTACCGTTGACGATGTTGACTAGAAAGGGACAAGCGTTTGTTTGGGACTCGAAATGTGAAGAAGGTTTCCAAGAGTTAAAGAGAAGGTTGACTACTGCTCCTATTCTGATATTACCGAGTTCGTCGGAATCATTTGAGGTTTACTGTGATGCTTCATTGTTGGGCTTGGGTGGTGTGTTGATGCAGAATAAGCAGGTTATAGCTTATGCTTCGAGACAACTGAGAGTTCATGAGAAGAACTATCCGACACACGATTTAGAGTTAGCAGCTGTAGTGTTTGTTCTGAAGTTATGGAGGCATTACTTGTACGGGTCGAGATTTGAGGTTTTCAGTGACCATAAAAGTTTAAAGTATTTGTTTGATCAGAAAGAACTGAATATGAGACAGAGGAGATGGTTAGAATTTTTGAAGGATTATGACTTTGGTTTGAATTACCATCCGGGTAAAGCAAATGTAGTGGCTGATGCGTTGAGTCGGAAATCATTGCATATGTCTATGTTAATGGTTAAGGAATTGGATTTAATTGAGCAATTTAGAGACTTGAGTTTGGTGTGTGAGAGTACTCGCACCAGTGTTAAATTGGGAATGTTGAAGTTAACAAGTGGTATTCTGGATGAGATCAGAGAGGGTCAGAAATCCGATGTGTTTTTGGTTGATAAGTTGACTTTAGTGAATCAAGGCCAAGGTAGTGAATTCAGAGTTGATGAGAATGGTGTTTTGAAATTTGGTAATCGGGTGTGTATTCCGGATGTTACCGAACTTAAGAAGAGTATTCTGGAGGAAGGACATCGTAGTGGCTTGAGTATTCATCCTGGAGCTACGAAGATGTATCATGATTTGAAAAAGTTATTTTGGTGGCCGGGGATGAAAAGAGAAATTGCGAGTTTTGTTTATTCCTGTTTGACTTGTCAGAAGTCAAAGATTGAGCATCAGAAGCCGTCTGGGCTAATGCAACCGTTGGCTATTCCAGAGTGGAAGTGGGATAGTATCAGTATGGATTTTGTTTCTGGTTTGCCGAGGACAAATAAGAATTTTGAAGCCATTTGGGTGATTGTTGACAGGTTGACAAAATCGTCTCATTTCATTCCGATCAGAATGGATTATCCGTTAGAGAGATTAGCTGAGTTGTATATTGAGAAGGTTGTAAGTTTGCATGGTATTCCGTCGGGTATTGTTTCGGACAGAGATGCTAGATTTACATCGAAGTTCTGGGAAGGTTTGCAGAGGGCTTTGGGAACTAAGCTGAGATTGAGTTCTGCATATCATCCGCAGACTGATGGTCAGACTGAGAGGACGATTCAGTCATTAGAGGATCTTTTGAGAGCTTGTGTTTTGGAAAAGGGAGGTGCTTGGGATTGTTATTTACCTTTGATTGAGTTTACCTACAACAATAGTTTTCATTCGAGCATTGGTATGGCACCGTTTGAAGCTTTGTATGGTAGGAGATGTCGCACACCGTTATGTTGGTATGAGTCCGGTGAGGGTGCTGTGGTTGGACCGGAGATTGTTCAACAGACTACAGAAAAGATTAAGATGATTCAGGAGAAGATGAGAATTGCTCAGAGTCGTCAGAAGAGTTATCATGATAAGAGGAGGAAGTCCCTTGAGTTCCAAGAGGGAGATCATGTGTTTCTTCGTGTTACTCCGATAACTGGTGTTGGTCGAGCTTTGAAGTCGAAGAAGTTGACACCTCGATTTATTGGTCCTTATCAGATTTTGGAGAGGATAGGGGAGGTAGCCTATCGTGTCGCTTTACCGCCGTCGCTTGCGAATTTGCATGAGGTTTTTCATGTGTCTCAGTTGAGGAGGTACATTCATGATCCGTCGCATGTAGTCCAAGTAGATGATGTACAGGTGAGAGATAACCTGACTGTTGAAACATCACCTATGAGGATCGAGGATCGAGAGTTGAAGCAGTTGCGGGGTAAAGAGATTGCCTTGGTGAAGGTAGCTTGGGGAGGACCAGCAGGTGGCAATGTGACTTGGGAACTTGAGAGTAAGATGAAGGAGTCTTACCCAGAATTGTTCGCTTGAGGTATGTTTTCGAGGACGAAAACTCTTTTAGTGGGGGAGAGTTGTAACACCCCGATAATAATATGATAATTATTTAAATTAAGTTAATAATATATTTATTAATTTAATTAGATAATTGGATTATTATTATTATTATTTTGGAATTATTGAATTATTATTATTATTGGAATAATAATATAATTTGGAAAATATATAAGTTGGAATAAGGAAAAAGAGTTCATTTTGGGAAATAAGGTTTCACGTGAAACTCAGAGAAGCGGCTGAAAGAGGAAAAGGGCAAGAGGCAGAGCAAGAGGAAGAGGGTTGAAGAAGAGAAGAGCTTGGAGCTTAAAGATTCGCCGGATTAACTCAGGTAAGGGGGGTTTATCGTCGTTTAATGGGTATTATGGGTTAGCATGTAATGGGTAGTGATAAACCGTTGAATTGACCCTAATTGGGATTGTGAATGCTGAAAATGATGTTGGATAAACTGTGTTAAAAACTGTAATTGAATCGAAAATGGTGTGTGTCGTAATCTACTGGACGTATGGCTTTTTACGGAATTGGAATCGGAGGTCCGGAAGTCCTCTAACGGCGGAAAATGCGGAGAATTCTGCATTCTGCTTTGTGTTAGCGCAGGAACTGCTGTTTTGTCTGCGTTAACCGGTTAACCCAGGGTGTTAACCGGTTAACACTGTTACGAATTGAGAATTAGTGCTGTTTTGCCTGCGTTAACCGGTTAACCCAGGGCGTTAACCGGTTAACACTGTTAAGTTTTGGGCAGTAAGCGTGTTTTGCCTGCGTTAACCGGTTAACCCAGGGCGTTAACCGGTTAACGCTGTTGCAGAGTGGAAAAAGTGTTAATTAAAATGTTGTGTGCCTAATTGGTGGTTTCCTATATCGGTTGTGATATAGTAGGGATTATTTCCCGCTGTTTTGAGCAGTATAGGTATTAGTAGAGTGTGCTAATACTGTGTTTAATTATTTGACATGATATGATGTGTTGATACATGTGTTGATGATGTATGATGATATGCATAATGCTGTGAATGTATATATTATGCATGTATTTGTGAATGGACTGTTGTATGGCTTAGAGTGTGAGCATATGTCCATTGTGGATTGTTGTTGATGTTGCATTGCTAGATGATTAGCGTGCATAGCATAGCCTGTGGGGCTGTAGCTAATTCCCATGGTGAGGAATTAGTGAGTGAATCATTGTGGAATTGTTGTTGATGTTGGCATACTAGGTGATTAGTGTGCATAGCATAGCCTTCGGGGCTGTAGCTAATTCCCATGGTGAGGAATTAGTGAGTGAGTCATTAGATCTCAAATGAGTGGGACTAGTGAGCTTAGTAGCCGTATCTGGATTGATCGGTGAGCTTGAACTATATGTTCAAGAATAGTCGGTACCGCATGTGTGGAGTCTCATTGCATAAATTATGTATGGCGTATAATATGAATGGATGTATTCCAATATTATACGTGTGTGGTGTTGCTATTGAGTATGAATATGAGTTGTATTGGTGTTGAGTATGATGTTTGAGTTGGTGTGCCGTTACTGAATGTGCGAATACGATTCGGGTGATTAATGTGTTAAATTACTTAACATGACATTATATTCTATAATGCTTATTATATCGATTGAGGAACTCACCCTTACAATTATTTTTCAGGTAACGAGCAATGAGTTGAGTAGAAGCTAATACTTGGAGTCTAGTGTAGTCTCCTTAGTGGGTCATGCTCTGATAGATGTAACATCGGGATGGGATGTTTTGAATATTTTATATATTGGTTGTGAACCATTTTACATGTAATATGTTACATGTTTTGAATGATAATTTGATCTCTATCCGCTGCGTATTATGCAACTGTTTTATTTGATAAATAAATGAGCATGACAAGCTACTTTGATGAATAGTGTGAAATGTTGTGTGACACCCTTGGATGCATAATTACTCTGATTTATATATGTTGTTATTTTAATTAAATATTTGGGGTATTTTAGAAGGGTGTTACACCATATGCTAGGTCTGTTTTTCCTGAAAACAAACAGTACAAATTTGCTGAACTGTACAGGACCAATTTGTCCATACCTCAGTATCAGCGTACATTAATAAATGTCAAGACATCCTATTTGACATTTACACAATTAGCCTTATGTCAGGTCTGTTATCCTTCTGAAGAACAGATTGAGATACATACTGAAGTGTAGCAGAAAACCACTCTGCCTATTGTTCAGTATATGCTGTCAATGATAAATGTCATAACATCCAGTTTGACATTCAGACAGTAGGCCTTATGCCAGGTCTGGTATTTCCTTGATAACCAGACTGAAAATAAATACTGAGTTCTAACAGAACACAAACTGTTTTATTCCTCAGTATCTGCTGACAGGGATGAATGTCATAACATCCAGTTTGACATTCAATAAATCTTGTATTAGTTAATCCTACAGTATACTACTCAAGTATGTCATGACATCAGCCAAGACATCTGAGTACAGCTAGATATTCTAACATACAATGCAGTCAAACAAACACCTCCACAGCATGTCATGACATCAGTCAAGATATTAGAATCCAGCTAGTCTTTTACCATACAATGCAGCCAATTAAACACCTACAAACTCCCCCTTTGGCAAATTTTTGGCTAAAACACTTTGGTCTCACAATAGAGTCCATAGCAGCGGAAATTACACATATAGCAGGAAATTAACCTAGCTAATACACTCAGAGTAGCAGCACACTCACACAAATGGAAGTTAAATAAAAACTTCACATATCAACACACATACAGAAGTTAAATAAAAACTTCTAATTGCAGCACACACAAACACACTCACACTCATAGAAGTGGAACATCAGCTGCAGAGTAGATAATCTTGAATCTGTCTTGAATATCTGTTTTAACAAAACACTTTGTTGTCCTGGGGTTATCACAGGTGTTACTCCCCCTTTTTGTCAAAAATGTTGCCAAAGCAACACTTTAAATTATAGACCAACATAACATAAACAGAATTACACAAAAAAGACAGAATTACAGACTTGATTTATTCATCAGCCTCATCATTAGTGCCATCATCAGAACTGGCCTCCTCCTCACCCTCTGAGCTTTGCCTTGCAGCTCCATCTGTATTCTCAGTAGACATCTCCAATTGAAAAATCAGCTTTTCCAGGGCGAGCTTCCTAGCCTCCAGCTCTTTGCAAGTCTCTCTGAGTACGGCAATAACAACAGCTTTATCTGGTTGGTTGCCAACACTAGATGTTTCTCCAGTTGTCATGACAATGTCAGGGACATGCTTACCCAGGAACAGTTTGTAGTTGAAGGCCAATGGACTCTCTCTTCTTTTCACAAAGTCATTGTCTGTCAAGATGTTTGGGAATTGATTCAGCACAATGCCACATATGAGAGAAGGAAAGGCTATAGGTCCCTTCACACTGAAACTCCCAGCATGTTTCATGGTCTGATCAAAGATGTAGGTACCATAGTCAAACTTTGCCTTGGTTCCAACAACATAGATGAACTTTCCAAGCATCACAGACACAGTTGACTTGTGATTTATGGGCACCCAGTTGGCAGCTCCAACTTTGTGTAGCATGGCATACTTCACACTAAGTTGGCTGGCCACCAGCTTCCCTTTAAGAGGCCACTTCCGGACTTGATTTGCAGTGATGACTTGACAGATTCTGTTGTCAGTCACTTCAAGCTCTGGTTGCACTACATCAGCTTTTCCCAAATACAGATTGATTACTGAGGGAGAGAAGGTCACACACTTGCCACGCACATAGACCTTTCTGAATTCTCTGAACTTCCCATCTGCGCATTCCTCAGACACATTGACAATGAACTCCTTCACCAAGGTCTCATAGCACTTTGGGAGTTGAGTCACAGTTCTCATTAGTCCTGGCTCTTTAATAAGGTCCACAATCTCCTTACACTCCAAGGCATTCTGAGCCAGTTCCCTCTCCAAGGCCAGCCTCTTGTGATAGACATACTTCCACCTGTTCACACTAGAGGCAAAATGAAATGACACATTGTCAATAGGTACCTCTGGGACACTAGCAGCCAGCTTCCTAGTGATTGGCTTCTTCTTAGAGAGAGATGTTGTGACATCACATGGGACATCTGAATCTGACTCCACCACAACAGCCTTGGTCTTCATTTTCTTGGGCACCTCTTTGCTCCAAGATTTTGCAGGTCCATGTCCTTTCCTTTTGAGGGGACTCTCTATCACCTTTTGCTTGGGAGAAGTTGTCACATCAACCTCCCTAGTTGGGGACCTCTGCACCACAGTCTTTCTCTCCCTCCTAGTCCTAACCCTTTTTGCTATGCTAGGGACAACTGAGGTCAATAGTTCATTATCAGAGAACTCTTCCAGATTCACTGTGTTAGCATTAGGGTTGTCACTGACATCTTGAGTGACACGGACTTTCTCACCTCCCACATTATCTAAGGGTTTTTCAATCCTTGAACCCTCATGAGCATCAGGTTGCTCAGCATCGTCAGGAACATTCTTTCTTAAGACGACTGCGTTTTCTTGACATGCAACTCTATCAGGTATGATAGTGTTCAAGGGAACGGAAACCCCCAGAACATTCTGATCACCAGATAGTATCTTCGTGACAATAGATGCAATGGTATTATGCACATACCTCGAGCCTTCCCTGGTTGGTTCTTCAAGAGCGATTGCGGAGGAGAATCCGGAGACCGTTTCTTTCAGTCTTCTTGCATGAGAAGAAGTTTCAGCGTTAACAGAAGAGTGCTCCCGGTTAGGGTTGCACGACTCAGTGCTGGGGGAATCGGACAGGGTCGTGTAGGAGGTGGAATCGGATTGGTCAGCCATGCTGAATATCTCGAAGGGGAGTTGAACAGTTTCTTCGGGAGAGGGTTTGCAAGACTGAAAGTTGAAGCGATGGAATAGGGAACGCTTGTTGCACGAGTAATGTCTATTAATTGTTGGCCACTCAGAGTACACTCTTAATTGTTTAATAAGTTGACTTACTAAACAGTAGCTAACTAACATCATTAGTTGCTACAATTTCTCAGAAGAGCACATTCCCTCTTTGCCCCTACCATTGTCAAACTGAGTAGCATCCAATGTCATGACATTTTGAGTGACATTGTACTCAGTCTGCATCAGGTTCATCCATACCAGTGATGTCCACCTGCTACCAGAGGCTAGGTACTTAGTTTCTACAGACGTCAATGATTCACACATCTGTTTATCCCTTGCTACTGCACCATTTGTATGATGACCAATAAGTGACAATGACTCACAGCTTTCAATCAGACATTTTCCACAGTCTGTTCTTTTATCCACAGGCAGATTTGGGATTCCTCTAATTGCTCCCTTGGATATGATCTTCTTCATTCCTTTTAAATGAAGTTGTCCAAGTCTTCCATGTCCCAACTTCACTTCCAGCTCTCCCTTGGCTAAAGGGCACTTGGAGGAGTGGAGTGAGTCTTTAGATTCCCATAGATAACAGTTATCTTTGGATCTGGCTCCTCTCATTACTTCCTGATTGCAACCATTCAACACCACACATCCTCCCCTAGTGAATTTCACATTGAATCCTTGGTCACATAGCTGGCTTATGCTGATAAGATTAGCAGTTAGTCCTTTTACTAACAACACATTACTCAGTTTTGGAACTCCAGGACACTCAAGCTTACCAACACCCTGGACTTCTCCTTTAGCTCCATCACCAAATGTCACATACCTGGTGGCATGGGGTTGTAGATCCACCAATAGGTTGCTTATCCCAGTCATATGTCTTGAGCAGCCACTATCAAATTACCAGTCGTGTCTGGTAGATGCCCTTGGAGATGTGTGAGCTAGTTTAGCAACACATTGTTGATTCTCACTGGGGAGATTAAGCTTAGATGCCTGCTGCTTA
Organism: Lathyrus oleraceus; assembly: GCF_024323335.1. Lineage (NCBI taxonomy): Eukaryota > Viridiplantae > Streptophyta > Magnoliopsida > Fabales > Fabaceae > Lathyrus > Lathyrus oleraceus. The sequence continues at coordinate 442,735,131 of NC_066580.1, read as the reverse complement.
GGTCTGACTTGAGGTGTCTGATTTGCATCCCATTTTTGTTTCTTAATGGGGGCATTATGCTTAGAAGCCTTTTGCTTAGGTCTGACTAGAGTAGCCTGGTTAGGATAACCATGCAGCCTGTAGCAGAAGGGTTTTATGTGACCAAATCTACCACAGTAATGACATCTCCATCTCTGAAATTTCTTCTTCTGATGATTACTCATTCTGGTTCCCTGATGTTGAGACATCGGTTGTGACTTCTACTTGAATTTCTGAACTTCAGCCTTAGCTCTTTTGAGTTCAGTTGACGATTTCTTAGCAAAGCCTAAACCAGACATGGTTCCTGACTTTTGTCCCACCTTTAGAATCTCTTCCAAGGTGTCAGTTCCTTTATTCATCATTCTGATGGATTTAGTCATTTGTTCTAGTTTAGATGTCAGCAAAGATATCTCACCATTCAGACCATCTATGACTTCCAGCTGCTTCTGTTTCTCAGCTTCCAGCTCTTTGATGAGTTTCTTCTGCTTTTCTCCTTGGATACACACTTCTGCACTTTTAACACATAGTTCTTTATATGAAGCAGCAAGTTCATCCAAGGTAAGCTCATCTCCGCTTGAGTCATCATCTGAGGCACAGACACTGGTCAGAGCAGTGACATGTTTGGCAGATTCTTCTTCAGATTCACTCTCAAAGTCTCCTTCTGAACAGGTGACAGATAGCCCTTTCTTTTGCATCTTGAGAAAGGTAGGGCATTCAGCTTTAATATGACCATACCCTTCACATCCATGACACTGGATTCCCTTTCCTTGAGTGACCTTCTCTTCATATTTTGACTTTCTACTGATGTCATATGAAGAGTTCTTGACATTAGGTCTACCCTGCTGATCAATTTTCTTTATGAACTTGTTGAACTGTCTTCCAAACATGGCTATGGCTTCTGAAATGCTTTCATTTCCCCCAATGTTTCCTTCTTCTGAATTCTCTTCAGTATTTGATACAAAAGCTATGCTTTTGTTCTTCTTTTCAGCATCCTCACATAAGCCCATTTCAAAGGTTTGGAGAGAACCAATGAGCTCATCCACCTTCATATTGTTGATATCTTGAGCCTCTTCTATGGCTGTGACCTTCATAGCAAATCTCTTAGGCAAGGACCTGAGAATCTTTCTTACAAGTTTCTCTTCAGCCATTTTCTCACCTAGGCCACCAGAGGTGTTTGCAATTTCAAGAATATTCATGTGAAAGTCATGAATAGTCTCATCCTCTTTCGTCCTCAGGTTTTCAAATTTGGTGGTCAGCATCTGAAGTTTGGACATCTTCACCTTGGAGCTACCTTCATGAGTTATCTTGAGGGTATCCCAAACTTCCTTAGCCAGCTCACAGTGGTGCACCAGTCTGAAGATGTTCTTACTGATTCCATTGAACAATGCATTCAAGGCCTTAGAATTTCAAAGGGCTAATGCCTCTTGATCCTTGTCCCACTCTTCTTCAGGAATATGCACACTGACTCCATCTTCACCTATCTTCATTGGATGTTCCCATCCTTTGTTGACAGCTCTCTAGACTTTGCTATCTAGAGACCTTAAGAAGGCTATCATACGAGGCTTCCAGTCATCATAGTTAGAACCATCCAGCATGGGTGGTCTATTTGAGTGTCCTATATCCTTGTCCATGGTACTAGAAAGTAACTTCCCTAGATCTCACCCAGAAATTAACAGGCAGGGTGCCTGCTCTAATACCAATTGAAATTCTAGTTATCATACTTTCGATGTCACACGGGTTGTTATGACATCTGATGCTGCGCAGACAAGAATTATGCAGAACTTAAAAGTAAGTGCAGTAAATAACACAAGTAATTGTTTACCCAGTTCAGTCCAACATGACCTACGTCTGGGGGCTACCAAGCCAGGGAGGAAATCCACTATTAATAGTATTAATTCAGACCTTAAACCAACTGTTTAACCCTATCACTTAATACCTACCCAATGCAATTTCAATCTTACACTAAGATCAGAGTTCCTACTCACTCCCCCTCAATCACCTCGGTGATTACAACCTTTAATTACTATTAAAGACACTTGTGAAGTCACACTTCAAACAACTCTTGATTGTGCTTAACAGCTTTAATCAAGATACACAGCACTCACGCTTAAAAGCTTAGAGTGACACAACACTTACAACTTAATGAACACCCTATACCAATGCTATCATCTCAGTGATAATAGCTTGGCTTACAAGATACGTCTAATACAAGACACACAAAAATACAACAGTGAAGTATGATGAACACACTAAATCTTCACGCCTAAAATCCCCAGTTCTGAATGAAGGATTGCCATCCTTTTATATTGCACCACTTGGGCCTTGTACTTGTATTCTCCTGAATTTAAGGTCACGCGAGTTCCCCTAAATTCCACATCTAGGTTACTAACAAATAGGCTATTTGTTAGGTTCATTAATTGTAGTTTGGTTGTTGGTTTCCTGGATTTTCTCTTAGCTGTTGAATCCCTGAAGAATAGCCTGAGAAAAATGCTGAAACAGAAAAACTAAACAACCTACAATATAGCATACGCTGTCAGGAATGAATGTCACAACATTCAGTTTGACATCCAAATCAAGGACCATATGCTAGGTCTGTTTTTCCTGAAAACAGACAGTACAAATTTGCTGAACTGTACAGGACCAATTTGTCCATACCTCAGTATCAGCGTACATTAATAAATGTCAAGACATCCTATTTGACATTTACACAATTAGCCTTATGTCAGGTCTGTTATCCTTCTGAAGAACAGATTGAGATACATACTGAAGTGTAGCAGAAAACCACTCTGCCTATTGTTCAGTATATGCTGTCAATGATAAATGTCATAACATCCAGTTTGACATTCAGACAGTAGGCCTTATGCCAGGTCTGGTATTTCCTTGATAACCAGACTGAAAATAAATACTGAGTTCTAACAGAACACAAACTGTTTTATTCCTCAGTATCTGCTGACAGGGATGAATGTCATAACATCCAGTTTGACATTCAATAAATCTTGTATTAGCTAATCCTGCAGTATACTACTCAAGTATGTCATGACATCAGCCAAGATGTAAGTTGTAAATGCGCCTAAGAGGGGGGGGGGGTGAATTAGGTGGTTAAAAAACTCTTCGAACTTGTTTCCGGTTTTTGGTTATTTTATGTTTAAGTGCGGAAAGGTAAATTGCGGAAAGTAAAAAGACACCGGAAATTATAGTGGTTCCCTTCACAATCCGAAGGTACATCCACTCCCCTTTCGACACGAAAGAGATTTCACTATAGTTTAGAATTATAGTACAGCCTATTCACACCAACGGTGATGCCTACTATCTAACCTATAGGTAAACAAGTGTATGAAGAACAATCCTCTTCAACACCAACCCTTGTGTCCAACAATCCTGGATCACAAGTCAAACAGAAATAAATCTTTTTGATGATTTTAACAAAGTGTAGTATTATCAATCTTCTCTTGATTGATCTTCTCCTTAGATAAATAATTCACTCAATGAAAAATATACAAGTGTTCAACAACAATGGAATGAGATGAAAATTTGATTATGAACACTTTTAAAAATATTGAAGGAAATATGAAAGAGTGATTATCTTAAGTTTGTATGAAAATTCTTGGAGGTGAAAACTCATTTTTAAAAATTCAAGAATTTATATTGCCAAAACACCTTTTCAAAGAGGTATCAATTTTTCCAAAAAAAATTATGAAAAGGTACAAGCTTCTGAAAAACATTTTTCACTGAAACGAACAGTGTTAACCGGTTAACCAAATGGGTTAACCGGTTAACGTGTATTAACGTTAACAGATAATTTCAAAAATTGGGCTGTTAACCGGTTAACCCATATGGTTAACCGGTTAACACTGTTGAAATGCAGAAAAATACTTTAAGAAAAATGTGTCTCTCATTTCAACATGTTAACAAAAGGTTATTTAAAAGTGCAAATGCAGATCATGATTGTTGAACACACGTATACTAATCTAAGAATGAATTAGATATACCTTAGAAGTAAATCAACAATCTTGCAAACGGTTGACTTGAAAAAGAAGCTTGATCAAAATATTTCTCATGCATATGTGGCTTGATTACTTTGATGCTTGAATGATCTTTGAAGCTCTTCTCTTTTTGCATTGATACATGTTGTCTTCATCAAAATACTTTTTGGATTGAAGCTTGCTTCTACAATCTCCCCCTTTTTGATGATGACAACCAACTTTGAGATAGATGCTTGAAAATGAAGTTTCTCTAATTTGATTCTCCCCCTAAGTTTAAGAACTCCCCCTAAATGAGAGGCATACAAAATTCTGCATAGAGAAACCATTTGAGAACCAAGTCTTCTCCCCCTTTGGCATTAGCAAAAAGGAAGAAACATATGAACAAGAAAAGTAGACAAGCATACACGCATTCTGTGATCATTTAATAAACATTCAAGCACATATGATGACAGAATTATAATTGGATTAATTAGAAGTGTACGGTAAACAATCAGCATAAGCAAAACTAAAACTAAAACAGAACAACACATAGCAAGAAACATAGATAAAACATAGTGCTTTATTCTTCTTCCAAACCGTCCTCATTCTCCTCGCCTTCCGCTTCACTACCGGCTTCACCTTCATCATCTTCCACGGGAAGGTTGCGGGAACTTAACACAAGGTTTCGAAGGCTTTTGATAGCGCGGGTGGTTTCACGGTGTTGGCTCATCATGGTGGTATAGAGAAACTCATTTGTAATGCCACCCTCCGGAATAGGAAAGTTTGAAGAAGAAGACATGTCATCATACTTGTAAGATCCGTCATTGCATTGAATAATCCCGGTATTCTTCATAATAGTAACACCGTTGATCTCATTGGTGGTAGGGGTCATAGCCAGAAACGGTTCTCTCCCGATTTCCATGTCTTTTAATTCCAAAATCCTTGAGATAAGACGACCATAGGGCAGCCTTGTTTTGAGAGATAGTTGTTGTTTGAGATGATACATCATAGTAGGTAGCCAATTAATTTTGATTTTGCTCTTCACAGCAAAGAGAACCTGCATCTCCAAATCATTGATTTGGGAAAGGTTTGAATCCTTTGGCAGCAAGACATGGAAAATAACATAATGTAGCATTCGATCATCAACAGACAAGTTCTTAGCATAACAGAGTATGCGAGAAGTGCGCTGTCCCGACACAACAGCATCCCTTGGAAATCGACAGATTGAGTAGTAATATTCCATTTTATCATATTGAGCCCATTTTCCATCAACATGATTAACACCTTTCCGAAGGAAAAATCCTGCATAGGGAATCCTAAGAGACACAGCCAGCGACCTTAGGTCTGTTACAATTTCACAATCTCTCACAGTGGCAGACAGCATATGTTGATCATCATCATTCAGATTCAAGGTGAAATGGTTCAGAAAAGATTTTAGCAAATCAGTATAAATTTTGCCATTATCAGTTATAAATGCATGCAACCCTTGATATCTCAACAGCTCAGGAAAAGTGAAAGTAGTAGAGGTGAAGGATTTGAGATTCACATACTTACCCTTAAGCAGATGTCTAACCCTGACTTTGAAATCCATTCTCCTTTTCTTGGCTGTTTCCATTTTCAACTCTTCCTCTTCACTGCTAGATGATGATACAGGAGCCTTTCCCATTCTTGGAGGAGCCATGAAGAAGATGGAGATTCTAGGGTATTGAGAGGGATTTTCGGAATAGGATTTTGAGAGTTAGTAAGTGGGTATGGTTGAGTGGGGTTTAATGGAGCTTTAAAGATACTCAAGAATATTGAAAGTTGAAAAAGTGAGATGAAGGGTTTATGGTGAGTAAATGTGGGAAGAGAGAGTTATGAGGTGTAGGTGAAGAGTAAAGTACATGCACCAAACATAAAACACATATACCAAAATTTAAAGTTAAAAAAATTAAAATTAAAAATTCTGTATTCATAACGTTAACGCAGAAGTGCTGTTTTGGAGGTGTTACCGGTTAACCTATACCGTTAACCGGTTAACGGTCTGAAATTTTTCAAAAAATAATTAAAAAAAACAGCAACTCTGTTTTGAAAAATTGGGAAAAGATTTTTACAAAAAAATTTCACAAAGTATTAGCACTTATCAATACGCAACTTTTGATCAAAAAATATTTTAAAAACGATAATTTTTGGACATGCGAAAGTAAGAAAAACTAAAAACGGCGAAAAAGAAGTGCTAGCATTGCATAACATAAAAAATGAAAATAAGCATATTTGAAGCTACTCTACCACATAACAAGTAATTTTAAGAAAAGGTTAGATGTCACCTTCATTGAGAATACCAAGTTCTCGCCGAATCTTGAAGAATTGCTCTTTAGCCAATGGTTTAGTGAATATCTCCGTTAAGCATGTGATCTCGAAGGAAATGATGCCGGATATCTATGTGCTTTGTCCTTGAATGCATGACCGGGTTCTTTGTGATGTTGATGGCACTTGTGTTATCGCATCTAAGAGGAATGCAGCCGAGGTCTACACCAAAATCCAGAAGTTGTTGCTTAAGCCATAAAATCTGTGCACAACAACTGCCTGCTGCAATGTACTCTGCTTCAGCCGTGCTAAGTGCGACACATGCTTGCTTCTTGCATGCCCACGACACTAGTGCATTCCCGAGAATGTGACAGGTACCACTTGTGCTTTTTCTATCGGTCTTACATCCTGCATAGTCAGCGTCAGAATAGCCAATCAAGGAGCATATACTACCTTTTGGATACCATAGTCCGACGTTCGTTGTTCCTTTGAGATATTTCATAAGCCTCTTCACGGCAGTGAGATGCGATTCCTTCGGGTTTGCTTGAAAGCATGCACACAAACATACACTAAACATAATGTCAGGACGACTTGCCGTCAAATATAGTAATGAACCAATCATACCTCGATATTTTGTAATATCTATTGAAACTCCGGATTCATCTTGATCAACGTACGTTCCGGATCCCATAGGAGTGGACATCACTTTGCAACTATCCAAATCGAATCTTTTCAACAATTCCTTGCAATACTTGGATTGGTTGATGAAGATGCCATCCTTTGTTTGCTTGATTTGTAGTCCAAGAAAATAGTTCAATTTGCCCATCATGGACATCTCGAATTCTCCTTGCATCATGATTGAAAATTCTTCGCAAAGATCTTTGTTTGTAGAACCGAAGATGATGTCGTCGACATAGACTTGAGCCAATAAGGTGTTACCCTTGATCTTCTTTATGAACAAAGTCTTGTCAACCTTTCCTTTTACAAATCCCCTTTCACATAGAAAGTTGCTGAGGCGGTCATACCACGCTCTCGGTGCTTGCTTTAAGCCGTATAGTGCTTTCTTCAACTTGTAAACATGTGAGGGATTCTTGAATTCTTCAAAACCCGGAGGTTGTTTGACGTAGACTTCTTCATTGATATAGCCATTTAGGAAAGCGCTTTTGACATCCATCTGAAACAATTGAAAATTCATAGAACAAGCATAAGCAAGTAATAATCGAATTACTTCTAACCTTGCTACCGGAGCGAACGTTTCATCAAAATCAATTCCTTCCTGTTGGTTGTATCCTTGTGCGACCAATCTTGCTTTGTTATGAACTATGATCCCATTCTCATCAAGTTTGTTCTTGAAGACCCATCTTGTTCCTATGATGTGCTTGTTGTCCGGTCTTGGTACAAGACTCCAAACTTAATTTCTTTCGAATTGGTTGAGTTCTTCTTGCATTGCTACTATCCATTGATCGTCGCCTAAGGCTTCATCGACTTTGGTTGGTTCTATTTGAGATACAAAAGCCATGTTGAGACAAGCATCCTTGAGATTTAGCCGTGTTGCAACGCCTTGGCTAATATCACCAATAACTTTATCGATCGGGTGATCTCTATGAGTTTTCCATTCTTTCGGTAGATCATGATGTTCTTCAATGATTGGAGAGCCATCTCCTTGTGGTATTGAATGAACATTTGAAGGTTCCTTTTGTGACATATCTATTATATCATCATCGTCATCAACAACAATGTTATCCTCTTTCGAGGGGTTAGTTTCATCGAAGGATACATGCGTTGATTCTTCAATAGTAAGAGTTCTTTTATTGAAAATTCTAAATGCCTTACTAGATAGGGAGTAGCCAAGGAAGATACCTTCGTCAGATTTCTCATCAAATTTACCAAGGTTGTCCTTTCCATTGTTGAGGACAAAACATTTGCACCCAAAGATGTGAAAGAAAGATATATTAGGCTTCCTTCCTTTGAAAAGCTCATACGGAGTCTTTTTGAGAATCGGCCGAATGTTGACACGGTTGCTAACAAAGCATGCTGTGCTAACTGCGTCCGCCCAAAAATATTTAGGAAGGTTGGAGTCACTGAGCATTGTTCTTGCGAGTTCCACCAAGGATCTATTCTTTCTCTCTACGACACCGTTTTGTTGTGGTGTTCGTGGTGCGGAGAAGTTGTGGGAAATTCCGTGCTTTTCGCAAAAAATTTCAAAGAATGTGTTTTGAAATTCTCCCCCGTGGTCACTTCTTATGGAGGTTATTGAGAGAGACTTCTCATTCTGAATTTGTTTTGCATATTTTTTGAAAGCCTTGAAAGCATCGCTTTTCTGCACAAGAAACAAATTCCACGTATATCTAGAGAAGTCATCAACAATTACTAAACCGTAAACATTACCTCCGAAGCTTTTCGTTCTTGATGGACCGAAGAGATCCATGTGCAAGAGTTGAAGTGGCCTCGACGAAGATACAACATTCTTGGATTTGAAAGTTGTCTTGGTTTGCTTTCCCGTTTGGCATGCGTCACAAAGCTTATCCTTGATGAACTTAATCTTTGGAAGACCAACAACTAGATCATGCTTTATTAATTTTTTCATGTGCTCCATGTGTATATGAGCGAATCTTTTATGCCATAGCCAAGCCTCGTTGTTGTTTGTCATTAAGCACTTTACCTTCAATGAAGAGTCATCAAAAGAAGTCATAAAAATATTATTAACCCTTTTACCTTTTAGCAAAATGTCATGGGTGACTTCATGCTCTATCACACATTCATCTTTTGAGAAATTGATCCGGAACCCTTTGTCACACAATTGACTTATGCTAAGAAGGTTGTGCTTTAGGCCTTCAACATAAAGGACATCTTTGATGATGGTAGAAGGAGGTGCTCCAATGGTTCCTACTCCAAGGATCTTTCCTTTAGTGTCATCATCGTATGTAACATATCCCTTGGCCTTTAAAGATAGATGTGAAAATTTGTCGATGTCGCCCGACATATGCTTTGAACAACCGCTATCAAGATACCACTGATTCGAGGTTGTCTTCAAGCATACCTACAAAACAAAATCAAGTTTTGTTAGGTACCCAAATTGCTTTGGGTCCTTGGTAGTTCGTACCCTTTTTAACCCACACATAATGCCCTTTTGGAACGCTAAAGTTTCACACATAACAAGCATTAGGTGTGTGCCCTTTGATTCCACAATAAAAGCAAGTAGGTTGAAAATCACTTCTATATCTAGGAACATAATTCTTCTTCTTAGCAATCATTTTCTTTTTATGACTTTGATGCATATTTTTAGAATTGTTCACTTTTTCTTTAACAACTTGTTCACTTGCTTTAACAAAAATGGTCTTATTTGTGCTTGGTTTAGAAAACTTAGAATATCCTAATCCACTTTTATCATTAGAATACCTTTGGTGCTTAAGAATTTCTTCCAAGCCAATTTGACCTTTTTCATATCTTTCTAAAACTCTTTTAAGTTGAACAATTTGAAAAGATAAAGATTCACAATTCTTACATGCAAGACTTTGTTTTTCATCCATCAACTTTTGTTTTCCACTTTCAATATATTTTTCCAAAGCAATATTTTTTCCTTCTAAGGATGAGATTTGTTTCTTTTGGGATGAAATACTTTTATACAATGTCTTGCATTCTTTTAAGAGTTCATTTATAACATCTTGTGCGTCATTGTCATAAACTGAAAAATTGCTACTAACCTCATCGATTTCTTCATCGGAGTGATGTGAAGCCATAAGAGCCATGTTCGCACATTCATCGCTTTCCGATTCCGAAGATGAACTGATCTCATTATCGTCCCAAGCGACGTAAGCCTTTTTGTTTTTGAATTCCTTCTTGCCTTTGAATCCTCCTTTCTTTGCAAGTTTTGGGCAATCCGGCTTTATGTGACCTTGCTGTCCACATTCATAACACGTGACATCTTGCATTGATGTGGATGCTTCCTTTTTCCTGAAATGGTTATTCTTTTTAGGATAAGAGGAATTTTTATTTTTATTAAAAAACTTACCAAGCTTCTTTACAAGAAGCATAAAGTTCTCATCTTCGTACGTCTCATCATCTTTGTCCTTTTTTGAATCAACCTTCAAGGCAATTCCCTTGGACTTCTTTTCTTGACTTTCGTGCTTCTCGAGCCTTCCAAGTTCCAATTCGTGTTCTTGAAGTTTTCCAAATAGAGACGCGGATGTCATCGTTGAGAGGCTCTTCTTTTTCGAAATAGCGGTCACTTTCGGTTGCCATTCTCTTGTCAAAGATCTTAGGACTTTCAGGTTGAGATCATCATTAGTGAAAGTTTTACCAAGAGCAATCAAGTGATTTGTTAGATGGACGAATCTCTTTTGTAAGGCAACTATAGATTCACCGGGCTGCATGCGGAACATCTCATATTCTTGACTTAGAGTGTTTAACCTCGATCTCTTCACTTCGGTGGTTCCTTCATGTGTTTCAACCAAGGTGTCCCAAATCTCCTTTGCCGATTTACATTGAGATATACGGAAGAACTCGTCCATACTAAGAGCGCTTTGGAGTATGTTGATTGCTTTCTTCTCATTCAGAATCCTTTTCTTATCATCTTTGTTATAAGTGTTTTTCAACTTTGGGGTACCAACTCCATTCACCGGTTTGTGTGGACCTTCTTCAACTGCTTCCCATATACCTTCCCCTTGGGCTTCAAGATGTGCCTTCATTCTGATTTTCCAGAAATCGAAATATTCTCCGGAGAAGAGTGGGGGCTTGTTGCTGAAGGAGAATTGCGGTCCAAAACGCAGCGGAAATTAAAAAAATTCTCCTTTAGAGATCCTTACGAATGGTCATGATCAGTGATAGAATATTTACCTCTTGTGACGATTGAAACCTTTGGTGCAGACTCATTTTTAAAAATTCAAGAATTTATATTGCCAAAACACCTTTTCAAAGAGGTATCAATTTTTCCAAAAAAAATGATGAAAAGGTACAAGTTTCTGAAAAACATTTTTCACTGAAACGAACAGTGTTAACCGGTTAACCAAATGGGTTAACCAGTTAACGCGTATTAACGTTAACAGATAATTTCAAAAACTGGGTTGTTAACCGGTTAACCCATATGGTTAACCGGTTAACACTGTTGAAATGCAGAAAAATACTTTAAGAAAAATGTGTCTCTCATTTCAACATGTTAACAAAAGGTTATTTAAAAGTGCAAATGCAGATCATGATTGTTGAACACACGTATACTAATCTAAGAATGAATTAGATATACCTTAGAAGTAAATCAACAATCTTGCAAACGGTTGACTTGAAAAAGAAGCTTGATCAAAATATTTCTCATACATATGTGGCTTGATTACTTTGATGCTTGAATGATCTTTGAAGCTCTTCTCTTTTTGCATTGATACATGTTGTCTTCATCAAAATACTTTTTGGATTGAAGCTTGCTTCTACACAAGACATCAGAGTACAGCTAGATATTCTAACATACAATGCAGTCAAACAAACACCTCCACAGCATGTCATGACATCAGTCAAGACATTAGAATCCAGCTAGTGTTTTACCATACAATGCAGCCAATTAAACACCTACACTTCTTGGCTATAGTAGGAGGAGGGACAGTTGGTGTTAAATGATCGCTGAGTGTTTTAGCTAGCGGTTATGGTAGGGAGATGTGTTGGGTGTATAGAGATGTTGGGTGTCTTGGTATTGTGGTTGGGTGTCTTGGTATTGTGGTTGGGTGTCTTGGTATTGTGGTTGGGTGTCTTGGTATTGTGGTTGGGTGTTTGGCATGGTAAGGTCGTAGGTTTGTGTGTTTGTGGACCGAAAATTTTGATGAATAAGGGGTTGTGAGTAATCGGTTTGACAATGTTGTTGGGGGTTAGATGTTGAACTTTCTTGTGTGTAAGATGACGATCATCCGGTGTCATTACCTCCAAGTCATGTATATAGTCCGCCTTAAAATATGACAAACATGGAATTGCATGACAATGAAACATCCGACAGTGTTTTTTATAACCCGTATCCGCAATCAGAGGGTGAGTTAAAAGTGGGAGACACGTTCCGTGTAACACCCCGATAAAAATAAGATAATTATTTAATTTAAGTTAATATTATATTTATTAATTTAATTAAATAATTGGAATTTTTGGATTATTATTATTATTGGAATAATAATTATTGGAAAATATATAAGTTGGAATTTAGAAAAGGTCCCATTTAGTAAAAAGAGTTATTTTCACGTGAAAAGGGAAAAGAGACGGAAAGTGGAAAAAGAGCAAGAGAACAAGGGTTGAAGGAAGGAAAAGCTTGGAGCTCCGAGATTGCCAGATTCACTCAGGTAAGGGGGGTTTATCATCGTTTAATGGGTATTATGGGATAATATGTGATGGGTAGTGATAAACCATTGATTTGCCTCTGATTGGAATAATTGTGCTGAAAATTGTGAACTTTTGGGATGAACGAATCTGGATTAAAATTGAAGGAAACTCGTAGGAATTAGATGCAATAGTGTTAGGATTTGTGAGATTGAATAAGATATGAATTGTGTTAGGGGATATGAACGAATAATGTGTAAAATTGGACTGTAGAAGGTTGAATTGGATAGATCTCGTAGCAGAGAATGCCATAGCAGATCTGGAAATCTGGTTTCTGGTCATACGCGTATGGCACTAGGCAATACGCGTATGAGATGGTCTGGTACGCGTATGGCACTAGGCAATACGCGTATGGATGAGGAAGATGAGGTTTTGAACGTGGTTTGGTCTCTGTTGGTACGCGTATGGGGAAGTGGTACGCGTAGCATACGCGTATGAGACAGGTGATACGCGTATGGGATTTGCGTAGAAATGGGCCATACGCGTATGGGAATGGGCAATACGCGTATGGGCAGGATTGTGATTTTCCTGAGCTGTTGTTGTGCAGTTTTTCATTGTTCAGCTGAGTAACGTAATTCAGCTGATGTATGATATATTAGGGATCATTTCCCGTTGTTTTAAGTAGTATAGGTATTAGTAGAGTGTGCTAATACTGTGGTTGTTCTTTGGCATGATCTGATATGCTTATGTGATAAAATATTGATGATGTGTGATGGTATGCATGATGCTATGAATGTATCAGTTATGTGTGCATTTGTGAATAGACTGTTTTATGGCTTAGAGTGTGAGCATATGTCTATTCTTGAATTGTGGTTGATGATTTAGCATTGCTAGGTGATTAGCATGCATATTGTGGCCTTTATGGTGGTAGCTAATTCCCATGGTGAGGAATTAGTGAGTTAGTCATTTTGGACTGTTGTTGATGTTTGCATGCTAGGTGATTAGCGTGCATATCATGGCCCGTTGGGGGTGGTAGCTAATTCCCATGGTGAGGAATTAGTGAGTGAGTCACTAGGTCTCAAATGAGTGGGACTAGTGGGCTTGGTAGCCGTGCCTGGATTTGGACGGTGAGGTGAACTATATGTTCACAAATAGTCGGTACCGCATGCATGGAGTCTCATTGCATTTGTATTGCATGGCGTATAATATGAATGGATGTATTCCAATATTATACGTGTGTTTTGTGGTTGAGTTGAGTATGATTTTAGTTGATGTTGTCGTTGCTGAATGTATGATCTGATTAGGGTGATTAATGTGTTAAATTACTTAGCATTACATGATGTTTTATAATGCTTATTATATCGATTGAGAAACTCACCCTTACAACTATTTTTCAGGTAACGAGCAGTGAGTTGAGTAGAAGCTAATGTTCGGAGTCTAGTGTAATTCCTTAGTGGGTCATGCTCTGATAGATGTAACATCGGGACGGGATGTTTTGTCTTATTTTCATTGTTGGTTGTTGAATGATTTTACATGTATGCGTTACATGTTTTTGAATGATCGATTTGATCTGTATCCGCTGCGTATTATGCAAATGTTTTATTTGATTAAATAAATGAGCATGACAGGATATTTTGGAAAAATGGTGTGAAATGATTGTGTGACACCCTTAAGGGCATAATTACTCTGATGATATACTGCTATTTTAATTAAATATTTGGGGTATTTTAGAAGGGTGTTACATTAGTGGTATCAGAGCATAGTTGGTCGAGTCGAGTCGTAATTATTTTGTTTCCCTGTATGTGATAGGTGTTGTGTAACCCTATCCGTACTTATTGTTTTAGCTTGTTGGGTTTTCAGAATAGAGATGGCTGGAAGAGGTAGAGACGATGCTGCGATTGCTAAGGCTCTGGGTATGCTGGCTGGAGTACTTGGAGGAAATCCGAATGTTGTGGGAATGGGAGTTGCTCGTCAACTGAGTGAGTTCCAGAAGAACAATCCTCCAATGTTCAAGGGAGCATACGATCCAGATGGTGCTCAGAAGTGGTTGAAGGAGATCGAGAGGATCTTCCGAGTGACTGAGTGTGCCGATAACCAAAAGGTCAGGTTCGGTACGCATATGCTGTCAGAGGAAGCAGATGATTGGTGGGTTGCTACCCGCACTGAGTTGGAATCTGCTGGGAATGCTGAGATCACTTGGGCTGTGTTCAGAGAGAGATTTCTGAGGAAGTACTTTCCAGAGGATGTCAGAGGAAAGAAAGAGATAGAGTTCTTGGAATTGAAACAGGGTAACCGGTCTGTGACTGAGTATGCTGCTAAGTTCACAGAGCTGTCAAAGTATTATACTCCCTATAATGAGGCTGCTGGAGAATTTTCGAAATGTGTGAAGTTTGAGAATGGGTTACGTCCCGAGATCAAGCAGGCTATTGGGTATCAGCGGATCAGAGTGTTTTCTGATTTGGTTGACTGTTGCAGGATTTTTGAACAGGATACCAAGGCCAGAGCGCAGAGCTATCAGCAAAGGGTTGATAGGAAAGGCAAGAATCAGAATGATCGTGGAAAACCGTATGCAGCTGGCAAAGGTTTCCAGAGGCAGAGTGGGATGAAGAGGCCTAGTGGGGGAGACTCCAGTGCCCCTGCTAAGTGTTTCAGATGTGGTCAGGCTGGACATCGTATCCATGAGTGTACCAGTAATGAGAAGAAGTGTTTCAAGTGTGGAAAAGGTGGTCACTTGGCTGCAGACTGCCGGTTGAAGACTGTGACTTGTTTCAACTGTGGAGAGTTGGGTCATATCAGCCCACAGTGTCCTAAGCCGAAGAAGGAGAATCAGTCGGGAGGCAAGGTCTTTGCTTTATCGGGTTCTGAGACTTCTGCAGATGATCGTTTTATCCGAGGTACGTGTTATATTAATGGCTTTCCTCTTGTAGCTATTATTGACACAGGTGCGACTCATTCCTTTATATCTTTGGATTGTGCTGTGAAACTTAAGTTAGAGATATCTGAGATGCGTGGAAGTATGGTGATTGATACTCCTGCGAAGGGTTCAGTGACTACTACTTCAGTTTGTTTAAATTGTCCTTTGAGTATTTTTGGTAGAGACTTTGGGATGGACCTTGTGTGTCTCCCACTAGTACAGGTTGATGTTATCCTGGGCATGAACTGGTTGGTGTTTAACCGAGTCTATATCAACTGTTTTGATAAGACTGTGATTTTTCCTGAGACTGAGGAAGGGAAGAGTTTGTTTCTATCTGCAAGGCAGGTGAATGAGGCAGTAGCAGATGGGGCAGAGTTGTTTATGCTGTTAGCGACTATGGAGGCTAAAGATAAACTGGTGATTTGTGATCTAGCCGTGGTGTGTGATTTTCCTGATGTGTTTCCTGAAGAAGTGAATGAATTGCCACCAGAGCGTGAAGTTGAGTTCTCGATTGATTTAGTACCTGGTACTAGGCCGATATCGATGGCTCTGTACCGTATGTCTGCTGTTGAGTTAACTGAATTGAAGAATCAGTTGGAAGATCTGTTGGATAAGAAATTTATTCGTCCGAGTGTGTCACCGTGGGGTGCACCAGTGTTATTGGTTAAGAAGAAAGAAGGTACTATGAGGTTGTGTGTGGACTACAGGCAACTGAATAAAGTGACGATCAAGAATCGGTATCCTTTGCCAAGGATTGATGATTTGATGGATCAGTTGGTTGGTGCGAGTGTGTTTAGCAAAATAGATTTGAGATCCGGGTATCATCAGATACGTGTGAAAACGGAGGATATTCAGAAGACTGCTTTCAGAACAAGGTATGGACATTATGAATATTCTGTAATGCCTTTTGGTGTGACTAATGCGCCTGGAGTATTTATGGAGTATATGAATAGGATTTTCCATCCGTATCTAGACAAGTTTGTTGTGGTGTTTATTGACGATATTTTGGTGTATTCGAAATCTGAAGAAGAGCATGCTGAACATTTGAGAATGGTTTTAGAAGTTCTACGAGATAAGAAGTTATTTGCTAAACTGTCTAAGTGTGAATTTTGGTTAGAAAAGGTTAGTTTTCTTGGTCATGTGATTTCAAGAGGTGGTGTTGCTGTTGATCCTTCTAAAATAGAAGCGGTATCTAAGTGGGAAGCTCTGAAGTCTGTTGCTGAGATTCGAAGTTTCCTTGGTTTGGCAGGTTATTATAGAAAGTTCATTGAAGGATTTTCTAAGTTGGCGTTACCGTTGACGATGTTGACTAGAAAGGGGCAAGCGTTTGTTTGGGATTCAAAATGTGAAGAAGGTTTCCAATAGTTAAAGAGAAGGTTAACTACTGCTCCTATTCTGATATTACCGAGTCCGTCGGAACTATTTGAGGTTTACTGTGATGCTTCATTGTTGGGTTTGGGTGGTGTGTTGATGCAGAACAAGCAGGTTATAGCTTATGCTTCGAGACAATTGAGGGTTCATGAGAGGAACTATCCGACACACGATTTAGAGTTGGCAGCTGTGGTTTTTGTTCTGAAGTTATGGAGGCATTATTTGTACGGATCAAGATTTGAGGTTTTCAGTGACCATAAAAGTTTAAAGTATTTGTTTGATCAGAAAGAGCTGAACATGAGACAGAGGAGATGGTTAGAGTTTCTGAAGGATTATGACTTTGGTTTGAATTACCATCCGGGTAAAGCAAACGTAGTAGCTGATGCATTGAGTCGGAAATCATTGCATATGTCTATGTTAATGGTTAAGGAATTGGATTTAATTGAACAGTTTAGAGACTTGAGTTTGGTGTGTGAGAATACTCACAATAGTGTTAAATTGGGAATGTTGAAGTTAACGAGTGGTATTCTGGATGAGATTAGAGAGGGTCAGAAATCCGATGTGTTTTTGGTTGATAAGTTGACTCTAGTGAATCAAGGTCAAGGTGGTGAATTCAGAGTTGATGAGAATGGTGTTTTGAAATTTGGTAATCGGGTGTGTATTCCGGATGTTACCGAACTTAAGAAGAGTATCCTGGAGGAAGGACATCGTAGTGGCTTGAGTATTCATCCTGGAGCTACGAAGATGTATCATGATTTGAAAAAGTTATTTTGGTGGCCGGGAATGAAAAGAGAAATTGCGAGTTTTGTTTATTCTTGTTTGACTTGTCAGAAGTCGAAGATTGAGCATCAGAAGCCGTCTGGGCTAATGCAACCGTTGGCTATTCTAGAGTGGAAGTGGGACAGTATCAGTATGGATTTTGTTTCTGGTTTACCGAGGACAATTAAGAATTTTGAAGCTATTTGGGTGATTGTTGACAGATTGACAAAATCGGCTCATTTCATTCCGATCAGAATGGATTATCCGTTAGAGAGATTAGCTGAGCTGTATATTGAGAAGATTGTAAGTTTGCATGGTATTCCGTCGAGTATTGTTTCGGACAGAGATCCTAGATTTACATCGAAGTTCTGGGAAGGTTTGCAGAGGGCTTTGGGAACTAAGCTGAGATTGAGTTCTGCTTATCATCCGCAGACTGATGGTCAGACTGAGAGGACGATTCAGTCACTAGAGGATCTTTTGAGAGCTTGTGTTTTGGAAAAGGGAGGTGCTTGGGATTGTTATTTACCTTTGATTGAGTTTACCTACAACAATAGTTTTCATTCGAGCATTGGTATGGCACCGTTTGAAGCTTTGTATGGTAGGAGATGTCGGACACCTTTATGTTGGTATGAGTCCGGTGAGGGTGCTGTGGTTGGACCGGAGATTGTTCAACAAACTACGGAAAAAATTAAGATGATTCAAGAGAAGATGAGGATTGCTCAGAGTCGCCAGAAGAGTTATCACGACAAGGGGAGGAAGTCACTTGAGTTTCAAGAGGGAGATCATGTGTTCCTTCGTGTTACTCCGATAACTGGGGTTGGTCGAGCTTTGAAGTCGAAGAAGTTGACACCTCGATTTATTGGTCCTTATCAGATTTTAGAGAGGATAGGGGAGGTAGCCTATCGTGTCGCTTTACCGCCGTCACTTGCGAATTTGCATGAGGTTTTTCATGTGTCTCAGTTGAGGAGGTACATTCATGATCCGTCGCATGTAGTCCAAGTAGATGATGTCCAGGTGAGAGATAACCTGACTGTTGAAACATCACCTATGAGGATTGAGGATCGAGGGTTGAAGCAGTTGCGGGGTAAAGAGATTGCCTTGGTAAAGGTAGCTTGGGGAGGACCAGCAGGTGGCAATGTGACTTGGGAACTTGAGAGTCAGATGAAGGAGTCCTATCCGGAGTTATTCGCTTGAGGTATGTTTTCGAGGACGAAAACTCCTTTAGTGGGGGAGAGTTGTAACACCCCGATAAAAATAAAATAATTATTTAATTTAAGTTAATATTATATTTATTAATTTAATTAAACAATTGGAATTTTTGGATTATTATTATTATTGGAATAATAATTATTGGAAAATATATAAGTTGGAATTTAGAAAAGGTCCCATTTAGTAAAAAGAGTTATTTTCACGTGAAAAGGGAAAAGAGACGGAAAGTGGAAAAAGAGCAAGAGAACAAGGGTTGAAGGAAGGAAAAGCTTGGAGCTCCGAGATTGCCGGATTCACTCAGGTAAGGGGGGTTTATCATCGTTTAATGGGTATTATGGGATAATATGTGATGGGTAGTGATAAACCATTGATTTGCCTCTGATTGGAATAATTGTGCTGAAAATTGTGAACTTTTGGGATGAACGAATCTGGATTAAAATTGAAGGAAACTCGTAGGAATTAGATGCAATAGTGTTAGGATTTGTGAGATTGAATAAGATATGAATTGTGTTAGGGGATATGAACGAATAATGTGTAAAATTGGACTGTAGAAGGTTGAATTGGATAGATCTCGTAGCAGAGAATGCCATAGCAGATCTGGAAATCTGGTTTCTGGTCATACGCGTATGGCACTAGGCAATACGCGTATGAGATGGTCTGGTACGCGTATGGCACTAGGCAATACGCGTATGGATGAGGAAGATGAGGTTTTGAACGTGGTTTGGTCTCTGTTGGTACGCGTATGGGGAAGTGGTACGCGTAGCATACGCGTATGAGACAGGTGATACGCGTATGGGATTTGCGTAGAAATGGGCCATACGCGTATGGGAATGGGCAATACGCGTATGGGCAGGATTGTGATTTTCCTGAGCTGTTGTTGTGCAGTTTTTCATTGTTCAGCTGAGTAACGTAATTCAGCTGATGTATGATATATTAGGGATCATTTCCCGTTGTTTTAAGTAGTATAGGTATTAGTAGAGTGTGCTAATATTGTGGTTGTTCTTTGGCATGATCTGATATGCTTATGTGATAAAATATTGATGATGTGTGATGGTATGCATGATGCTATGAATGTATCAGTTATGTGTGCATTTGTGAATAGACTGTTTTATGGCTTAGAGTGTGAGCATATGTCTATTCTTGAATTGTGGTTGATGATTTAGCATTGCTAGGTGATTAGCATGCATATTGTGGCCTTTATGGTGGTAGCTAATTCCCATGGTGAGGAATTAATGAGTTAGTCATTTTGGACTGTTGTTGATGTTTGCATGCTAGGTGATTAGCGTGCATATCATGGCCCGTTGGGGGTGGTAGCTAATTCCCATGGTGAGGAATTAGTGAGTGAGTCACTAGGTCTCAAATGAGTGGGACTAGTGGGCTTGGTAGCCGTGCCTGGATTTGGACGGTGAGGTGAACTATATGTTCACAAATAGTCGGTACCGCATGCATGGAGTCTCATTGCATTTGTATTGCATGGCGTATAATATGAATGGATGTATTCCAATATTATACGTGTGTTTTGTGGTTGAGTTGAGTATGATTTTAGTTGATGTTGTCGTTGCTGAATGTATGATCTGATTAGGGTGATTAATGTGTTAAATTACTTAGCATTACATGATGTTTTATAATGCTTATTATATCGATTGAGAAACTCACCCTTACAACTATTTTTCAGGTAACGAGCAGTGAGTTGAGTAGAAGCTAATGTTCGGAGTCTAGTGTAATTCCTTAGTGGGTCATGCTCTGATAGATGTAACATCGGGACAGGATGTTTTGTCTTATTTTCATTGTTGGTTGTTGAATGATTTTACATGTATGAGTTACATGTTTTTGAATGATCGATTTGATCTGTATCCGCTGCGTATTATGCAAATGTTTTATTTGATTAACTAAATGAGCATGACAGGATATTTTGGAAAAATGGTGTGAAATGATTGTGTGACACCCTTAAGGGCATAATTACTCTGATGATATACTGCTATTTTAATTAAATATTTGGGGTATTTTAGAAGGGTGT
This sequence comes from Lathyrus oleraceus, assembly GCF_024323335.1. Classification (NCBI taxonomy): domain Eukaryota; kingdom Viridiplantae; phylum Streptophyta; class Magnoliopsida; order Fabales; family Fabaceae; genus Lathyrus; species Lathyrus oleraceus. The sequence goes on along the minus strand of NC_066580.1, from coordinate 442,714,310 downwards.
TACATTCCGCACTAAAGAAGAATGTGTGCGAGCTATCAAAAAATTTCACATGGATAACTTTGTTGATTTCACCGTGAAACACACTGATTTGAGAAGGTATGTCATTGAATGTCGTAACATCCTTTGCAAGTTTCAGTTGGCTGCACACAAGAAGAGAAGCGATTCTTGGGAGATAGCTTCTATAGACCCACCTCACAGTTGCATTACCACTAATGTTGTACAAGATCACCGAAAATTAAACGCTGAATTGATATATCAAGACATTTTGTCGCTTGTTAACAAAGATCTATCAGTGAAGATGAGTATAATAATATCTCATATCGTCACAAGATATAATTATACTCCCTCTTACAAGAAAGCGTGGATTTCAAGGACAAAGGTTGTTGAACAAGTATTCGGCAACTGGGAGAATTCATACAAAGAATTGCCACGGTTTTTATGGGCACTTAAAACATACGCACTGGGAACTGTTGCAATTATGGAGACATTACCATCATTTACACCAGACGGAACTTGTGTTGCTGGAAATAGAATTTTTCACCGCCTCTTTTGGGCGTTTCAACCATGCATCAAAGGTTTTGCATTCTACAAACCTATTATTCAAATTGATGGAACATGGTTATATGGCAAATACAAGGGTATTTTGCTTATGGTTGTTACATAATACGACAACAATAATGTCTTTCCCATTTCCTTTGCTCTGGTTGAAGGTGAAACCGCTGGTGGTTGGGGTTTCTTCCTTAGTCATCTCAGAACACATGTCGCTCCACAAGCGAATCTCTGTTTGATTTCAGATAGACATGCTGCCATTGAGAGTGCTTACAAACACCATGATAACGGATGACATAATCCTCCTTCTACCCATGTCTATTGCATTAGACATATCGCACAAAACTTCATGTGTACAATCAAAGACAAGAACCTTCGCAAAAAAGTGGTGAATCCAGGGTATGCTCTAACTCAACCGTCATTTCAACATTACCGTGACGAAATTAGATTGTCTAATGCAGATGCATAAATGTGGATGGATAACATACCATTAGAGCAGTGGGCAAGGGCATTTGACAGAGGTTGTCGATGGGGCCACGTGACAACAAATCTTGTGGAATGCATGAACGATGTATTCAAAGGCATTAGAAATCTATCAATAACCGCATTGGTCAGAATAACCTATTTTAGGTTGGCATCAACCTTCGCAACCAAAGGTGAAAGATGGAGTGCAGTGTTAATGTCAGGTCAATTATTCAGTGAATGTTGTATGAAAGTGATGAAAGAGGAAACTATCAAAGCTAGCACACACGCGGTTACAATCTTTGACCGTCATAGGCAAAATTTCAGTGTACAGGAAACAATGGACCATAATGAGGGGAGGCCAAATTTATCCTATGCTATCAGACTAAACATAAGTTGGTGCGACTGTGGAAAGTTCCAGGCCTTCCATATTCCTTGCTCACATGTCATTGCGGCATGCGCACATACTCGCCAGGACGCTTACAGTCATCTATCTGATGTTTATAAGGCCATTACCGTCATAAATGTCTATAACGAAAGCTTTTCAGTGCTAGCAATGGAGGAATATTAGCCTGCGAAGAAGGAAAAAAGGATGGCCAAACAACACGCGTATTAGAACAGAAATGGATACAGATGATAAAATGATAAGATTATGTAGTATATGTCGTCAATCCGGATACAATAAGAAAAAATATCTCAATCTAAGAGCAACCTATGCATCATAATTTAGTACCTCCAATTTTTGTAACCTTTGATTTTGATATATTAATAACTTTTTGTTACAACAAACATCACTCTAACTTAAGCATGCTTAAAACCGAACAGGTCTAAATAAACAACACAAATAACAAATATCAAAACAGATGAAAATACTTAACCATAACATTTCTAACTAATTACAACAATCAAACTGATGTCATCTGGTCCAAACATCACTTCCATAGCATCCTTATCATTTTTTACTCGCACCCAACCACGTACGTCATCGAATCTCTCAATACTTCTAATTTCCCCCCTTATGGTATGTTTATATCTAACCAATGAACCAACTCCCTCTATAGTTGCTCGAAACGACAAATGTTCCAAAACATCATCTCCATCGAAGGCTTGTCTCTCGAATAAATCACTTTTCCATAGCGGCGACGAAGACAAAACATGTTTGCAATATGATGAAAAGAGATGTGGAAAATGAATCACCAACACATCTATTTATACACAAAAAAATTACACAATACACGGAGGCGTCAGACCAATTGGCGCCTCCTCTCAGTATATGCACATGGGCGCCAATTGGATTGACAGCAAATATGTTATAGCCAACTCGATTGGCGCCCCCTCTTAAAAATTAAGGGTAGGCGTCAATTGATCTGACACCTACGTCTTAACGTTTTTTTTAAACTTGGGTAGTTTGAAAAATTATTTGAAAAGTGGGTTATTTTGGAAATTTTCTTAAAAATATGGGGTATTTGAGTAAAAAATTCTTTTTTTTAGTCCCTGCAAAATTAATTTATATTAAATTTTGTCTTTTTAATATGTACAAAAATACTATGTTACTTTAGTCTTCATGTCACTAAATATGACAATGGGATAGAAATTATTTTTACCTTCTCCGTCTCCAAACATAACACACTACCCTGCCCCGGTCCTTAATAAAAAACACATAACACAAGTCATCATCATCTGACTGCGTCAACACATAATTCGAGTCATCATCATTTGACTGTGTCAACTAAAGGCTTGGTGATAAATGTTCTAAACTGAATTTTAGGGCACAACCAAACTCAATACAACATCTTCAAAATTATATAAGCCTCGTATCACAAATTCCCAACTAGGGATGAAAAAAATTCGTACCCGCGGATAAATTTTGTCACGGATATGGGACATGTAGCTATAGATATCCACGGATAAAATAAACGGATATTTAAATACCCGTTTATTAATAGATATGAATGCAGATTTAATGATACTTGTGCCCGTGAATATTCATATTCTTTAATATATTATAAAAAATTATTTAAATATCATTAGTTTATTATACCATGTCTTTTCATCTTTTGAAAAAAAAAATCTTATATTTTACTTTATATTTGAAAATTTCTTTGAAGAAAAGCTTTTCCATTTCATACAAATACTAGTTGGTCATTTCTCATTTAAGCTTCTTTAATACTCCATACCTCACTTTAACAATTTCACCATCCAACCAATTGCCTCATTTCCTACTCCATTGTCGTCCGCTCTTCCATCATAAGTCACAATCGTAATATTTTTTATTTGTTTTGGTTGAAAATAAAATGTATGAATATTATGTTTGCATGTTATTATATTTTGGCAAAAAAATATAGAAATTAATGTGATAAAATTTTGTTGTTAAATAAATGCTATGTGATAATAATTTTTTGTGTCTTTCAAAGAAATTAAAAATATTTTTTTCGAAAAATAATTTTTAAAAAAAAATATTATCCATGACTATCTATAAATATCTACATGTACCTTAATCCCGTGGATTATCCGTTTAACGGATACCCGCATAGATATGAGACGAATATAAGTATCATATTTATCAAATGAGATAGACACAAATATCATAGTATCAATCCATAAATATTCATTTACATTCCTATCACAACACCTCTTAATATATATATTATTTAAAATTTTAAGCAGATTTACAATTGTTACCGATTTGATCACCATAGTATTTACAGATACACCTTCTATACCATAGCTGAAGACGACATAATCATCATCTAATAATGTTGCGACATTGTGATTCTCAATTACATAATGAAATTGAGCACACCAATATATAATTTTTTTAAAAAATAAATTAAACAATAAAAAAAATTTAATACATAATTTTTTTTCGTGTATTTCCCTCTTTAAATAAATTAAAAATATAGATAAGTTATCCAAAATCTTAAAATATGATTAATGTTATGTGACAAGCGTGCAACCAATACTTGAACATTAAGCCCCCACCCATGCAAAAGAAATTGAGACTAAAGAATACACGAGGAGGGCATGAGGAAATATGTTTTTTCAGAAGTACATTTAAAAAACATACAAAATTTCATGATATATCTTAAAAGATAGTTTTTTTCAAAAAAACAACACAAAAACCATTTCATAGTACTACCTGTCTAAACAATATCACCCCACCATGTTTTATGGCTGGGCCAACTGGTTGGCCCGTCAATTTATTTTTGTAAAAAATTAGGACTTTCTAGCTTCAAGAGATTCTTTATATTTTTTAAAAAATATTTTTTTATTTAAAATAAATAAATAATAATAATAATAATAATAAAGCATGTAGACAAATAACTTTAGTAAAATTGTATCCAATTTTTTTTAAAAGTAAATATACTTTTTATTAATTCTAAATTTTTTAATAATTTAGTCTCAAATATATTCTTAGATCTTTACCACGAGATAATCACCTAACCTAACCTAAATTTACTAGTCACTAGAGAAATTTATAGATGAAATGTGTGAGAAGAGAGTATAGGTGTAACTATCTTTACTATTTTTCAATATTAATTCAATTACCTGATTGAGACCCTGCTTTCTTTAATGATGAAATGAACCAAAACTGCTTCTTTCTATTTTCCATTAAATTGAATCACAAAGATAGACATATATTATAGGTCAAATTGAATGTCCTATACTCGCCAAAAACAATACTTTCATAATGAATTTTCAAAGCTTTTAAATTTTAGGCATGTACAAACCCATTTAGGGTCACGCAATTATGGTAGTAGGCTTGTGAGGAATTAATGCTACTTCTAAACTATTAATAGATGGACCATTGTTCAATTACTGTGTAATTATGAAATGCAGAATCATGTTGTTAAAGTGAAACCCTTTTTAGTTGGAGCTTACAATAATTTTTAATTTTAACTATATCCAATGGTTGAATCGATTTACAAATGAATGATGAAGAGGGTGAGGGCAAATGTCCACTAAAATTTAAATAATCTTTCATAATTTTATGTTTCCTTTTTTGATAAAAAAAATGATATGATGAAGAACTAAAGAATAGAAATGCATATAGTAGAAAATAAACTCAGATATAGTACAAATCAAAATTAATTTGTCACATGACTAAAAAAATGAAAACAAAAAATAAGATAAAAAATTCAAGACTCATCCTCATAAGAGCTAAAAAAAAAAAGTCAAATTATCTTGAAGTACCACAACAATCTTTTTTTTTAAGCATTTTAAAATAGTTTTTAACTAAGAAAAGAACCACCTTCGATACTTTCTTATTAATTTCTTCTCTAAAAATATTAAATTCTAATTCAATGTGCTTACTTCTCTCCTGTAGCCTAAGATTTCTTGTCAAATCAATTATAGATTTGTTGTCTAATAACAATATCATATGCTTTCTTACTTTTATTTCAAGCTCTTTGAAAATTGAGGCTACTCATATTGCTTTATAGGTAACTAGTGAGACTGTTATGTACTTGGACTCGCATGTAGACAATGTAATCATTGATTGCTTTTTCGAGCACGAAAATATTGTAGAACTCGAACAAGTAGTTTGAGATGTTTTTTCTATCTTGCTTATCTCCACACATGTATGCATTTGAGAAGTCAACTAGATACGTACCAAGTTGACTTGAATTAAAAGAAAATAACACTTCATAGTTAAGTGTTCCTTTTATGTACCTTATGATTCTTTTGGCTGCAAACAAGTATGAGACTCTAGACTCACTCATGAACCTACTAATGATTCTAATTACATATAGGTTATCTCAGATGCTCTAAAATATATATCTCAAAGATCCTTTAATTTTCTTGAATAAAGATGGATTCACTAGCTTGTCATTTTCATCCTTCTCAAATTTTAGATTGGTTTGTGCAGGGTTGTTGTTGAGTCGCACTCAACCATGTTGAATCTCTTTAGCACAACCAACACATACTTCCTTTGATGCATGATCAATCATTTTCATATTTCAACGAATTCCATCTCTAAAAAGAGAGTAAGTTTTCCAAGATTAGACATTTCAAATTCAGTCATAGTTTCGTCCTTGAACTTTGCAATTTCAAGTATGTTAATGATAGTGATCAACAAATCATTCATATTTAGGCATATTAGCAACACTTTTGAATTCTTCACATTCTTCGCTTACACGTCATATTTCGAGTTATACTTCTGTAACTTTTGGTGTACTAGGAATCCATTTATTCTCTATTATAAGCTCTTGGTGCTTGCTTAAGTCCATATAAAGTCTTGTTTAGCTTGAATATCCATTATTCCTTGTCTTTGATTTCAAAACCTGGAGATTGAATCACATACACAACTTTCTTAAAAGTTCCAATGATAAATGAAGACTTCACATCTAAGTGAAATAAAGGCTAACCTCTTGCATATGCAATGACCACAATTAACATTACAGTCTCAAGTGGTTCACCTAGTGAGTACACTTCATCATAATCCAAGCGATCTTTCTCCATAAAATCTCTTGCATCTAACATTTCTTTGTGTCATACCCTGATTTTTAACCCTAAGATCTTATCTTTGGGTTTGCCTTTTTGCAGGGATCATCAAACACCTCTTTGTTGGTGTTTTACCTTTGTGTTTATATGTTCATTTCTTATCTAACCACTAATCAAAATAGGAAAAATATGTTTTGTTTTCTTTAAGTTTATTGTGCAAGGTAGAGCTTTTCACCAAGAGCATCAAGCATGGCTCACCAGTTAGGGTTTTCTTTTATTCCTCAACAAAGTGTGTTCAACCATTGATTATCAAGGGGCTACCTCTCAAGACATGATCTCTAAGGTCTTCAAGCATCTTTCAATCTCATTTTGATCAAGAGAATCTCAAAGTTTTGTTGCGTATTTTCTCAAAAAAAGTCAAAGATTCATGTGTTTATTTCCATGCCTTCTTCAATAAGTTACCTCAAACTTTGAGCAATTCAATCAAGAGACATTCAAGGACACCTTATTTTGGGATCATATGATCATCCATGTACCTTGAAATGCAAGAAAAGCCCAAGTACACAAGTTTATTCCAAGAGGTTTGACCAAAAAGTCAATATTTAAAGTCAATGTTCAAAGGATCACAACACTCAACATTTTTGAATGCTTCTTTTTGCATATGACTCTTCTCATTATCCTCTATAACTCCTGTTTACCTGAAAATATCCAATTATGCTTGGAAGATCATCAAAAGTTTGAAGACATTATAGGTCATTTGTGGACTTGGTGAAATTTGACTTATTTTCAAGTGACCTTTTCCCAACTTTCAAGGATTATACCTTCTTCAATTTTCAACATTTGAGGCTATTTCTTCTTTCACGATATCATTTGTGATGCCTTTTACAAGTTTGCTTGAAAGATCAAACTCAAATTATGCTTAGAAGGCCATGGAATTCTTTGAGACATTATAGGTCATTTTCAACCATTTGGGACTTAGAAATTTCCAAGTTGCATTACTAGATTATTGTGCCAACTTCAACATGCCATAACTTTGTGCTCAAGCATCCAAATGAAACCTTTCTTTTCACATTATAATCTTTGATATGATGTCAACATATTATAAGAAGAATGGGATCAAAAATCCTCATGAGTAAGATGCCCCATTAAGTTGAAGATGGTGACTTAGAACTGAAGAAATCACCATGATCCGAAATTTGAACTTCACTAATCTCAACTGCAAGCCAAATTACCATGCATTTTGGACCTCAACATGTTTAACCAAGTCTCCAGAAGTTAACTGACTCTTAAAACGCATCATTTGGCTAACTTTTAATGGATTGGAAGTCACGTTTTTCTCACATTCTGATCAAATCCGTTTTGCACGAATTGAGCTTCATTCCACACGTATTTGGATCATAACACATTCTTTATTAATAGAGAAACATATTGCATTCATTTCCAAGCTTTGAGAGCCAAGAAATCTCTGTTTCACTATGAAACTTTTCCAAAAAATTGAACTATCGTGTTTTGATTTCCAGCTTGTTTCAATCCAATTTCTTGATTCCACTAGCATCTTAGGTCTTCTCTAAAGCTTTTGAAATAATTCCCAAGCTCTAAGACCTTCTGAAATGCTCTAACCAGATCGAGCTTCATCAACTTCTGATCACCATTTGGACAAGGTAGTTTTGAGCATCATTTAAACTCAAACAAGTTACCACAATGTAGTCTTTCACTCTCTGATGATTTCCCCTAAATTATTTGGTGTTGATTGATCGTTTTCATCATTTAATTTAATTTTTCGTGGCTTGCTTGCTTCTGAAACTTCTCTGAAATTTCCCATGCTCAGTTTATATAAATGAATTTGGAGCATGATATTGAATTCGCGATGAGGAGGCGATCACATTTATGGTAGTCTCATGCTCTGAATTTGCAAAATGATGAAGCTTTAGTGAGGGATCATCAAGGAAGATGACCGGAGTCATCTCAGGTCATATGAGTTTGCTTACACGTTGGCAATTTGAAATGTTCTGATTGGTCCATTTTGAATTAGATCCTGTGTTTCAAATTTGCTAATTTCCATCGTGCACCCTAGCCTGATGATTGTTGCATCTGTCACGTCAATTAATGAGGCCAAATCCAACCCTCCGTATTTTTTCTGATTTTTTTTCTTTTTTCATTTTAAATTGCTTTTTCTTTTAAAATTCATAGAAAAATCATTTTGCATCCAAAAAATACCAAAATAATTTCTAAATTTTTTTTCTTCATCTGATTTTTATTTTTCAACATTTTATTTTCTTGATTTTTTATTTTTTATGGATTTTCTCTTTTCTCTGATTTAATTGGTTTAAAAATACTTTTAAGCATTTAAAATTTCTGAGAAATTTATTTTATGTTTGTTATTTTATTTACAACCTTCCATAATTTTCTTGACCATTTATTTGGTGTTTTGAAGGGTTTTATGGATTTTTCTCTTTTACTTCCCTTTTAAAACTCATTTAAAAAATATTTTTAATGCATTTTATATTTGTTTGACCTTTGTTGACTTCTGTTAGCCTTGGATCTTAGTTTATTTAATCATTGTTCTTATCAAACTTAATGAATCTTGGGTGTTAATTGAGTGAAAACCCTAATCCACCAAATAAATGATTGATTTTGATGATGACTTGATCAAGCCTTTGATCCAATTTGGGTGTGATCTCTTTTGTCCTTTTCTTCTTCATCTCTTTCTTTTCCTCTTGATCAATTGGATGGTTTGTGTCCATCTTGTTCATGATATATGGATTGGTGCTTGATGAACTTTCATCATTTCAAATCTACCTCCTAATTAATCATGGATCATTTAAGGTACTTTGTACTAGTGCATAAGTTTATCCTAAGTACTATGAAGTATTGATTGATGTAATGGACTGCTTTCCCAGCCTTTATGCTCGATCAACTATCTTTTTTTTTTGTGGCATAGCTTTAGGAGAATGATTTACATATCATTTCTTGAGCATGTATTAACACAAATATTATTATTGGCCGGCCTCAAATGATTGTGACTTCTACATAAGTCCAATTACGATTGCTTAACATAACGCTAAATTTGTCCAAAAAGCAAGTCATTTTCATAAGTGAGATTATAAGTCTCCTACTCCTCATGGTATTGTGTGAAAGATGTTATTCCCTTTTCATTTATGAGAGCTAGTGGCATACTTGTTGATTTTATCCAAGTTGGAGCCCTTCTTGTCGCATATCAAAAAATATGATCCCTCACGATGGTCGCGGAAAAAATGATTCGAATAGAATCGCCACCAAACTTTATTTATTCGAATCAAGGAATAGGGAAATATAGATAAAACCTTTAATAGTAGAATAATAGTCATCACAACCATATTCGGGTTCAGGAGTCGATTACACAAGGGGAAGGTATTAGCACCCCTCACGTCCGTTGTACTCAACGGGAACCTTTTAGTCTAATTTGCGATTTGAATGTTAGCTAATGTTCGTTGTTTTCTTCGAGTGATAAAGAGGTTGAAAGGATAATTAAATGGAAACCTCAAAGGGGGAAAATGAGAGGTTTTTTATTAGTTGATCGCCAAGATCTCGCAATCTCGTGCCTACGTATCCTTATAGTGCAATAAGGAAATCAGAGCATTCGTAGTATGGGGAACTACGGTTTGTTGGTATTTTTTAGTGAACAACAATTTAGACCGCGTTCTAAAGGCTAAACATTGACTTGTCTACTCTCGGCGGAGGCTTAAGCACTAGTTTGTTATGCGCGTTAGAAGGGATTAAACAATATTCTTTCTAAAAAGGTTTTCGATCGCACGGGGGCGAGAAAAAGATGGATTCGATGTGTTGAGATGTTTTATTGTAATTAGCAAGTGCTTAGATCGCATTCTAATGGTTAAACATTGACTTGCATACTCGTGGGGGAGACTTAATCGCTAGTTTATATACACATTAGAAAGAATTAAGCAATGTCTTTGTAAGAAGTTGTTTGATCGCACGGGGGCGAGAGATTAGGTTAAAGTTGTATTGAATAATTTTAGGAGAATGACGAATATTTAGTGAGAACGAGACGTGAGCCTCGGGACCAATGAATCGGGGTATTATCGGAATGCTAGACTCCAACAACACATTTTTCATTCGGTGTATTTATGAAATTGTTTGATGGACAATGAACATTCAAAATATTGTTCAAAGGTTCCACCGGAATGCTAGACTCCAGTGGCCCGTTTTTGTCCAAGCTATTATGTGTTTTAGAAACAAAAGAGAGAATGAAAGGCTAATTCAAGACGTGTACCTCAAGAGCCTCCATTCAAAGATTCAAGGAATGTGAGACTCCAAGGACCTTCTTCTTTCGTACTTGATTAAAAAAAGAGTTTAATGAGTTGAGAAAGCGGAAGAGAAATTCGATGTTGATCGAGTGTTATATCGCATTAGTAAAAATGGTTTGAAATGAAATGATTGTTTTCGTTTTGAAATGGATTTTGAAGTTGAGGAAAGTTGGAAATGATTTTGAAAAATATGCTTGATGTTGATCAAATACCTTTTATTTTAGTATTTTTGAAAGGTTAATTTTAATGGTCATTTTGTCATTTTGGATTAACAATTATGCATCAATTAAAAATATAATAAAATAAACTAAAAAATAAAGCAATAAAAAAAAGTAAAAGAAATAATAAAATGGAGGTGACACACTATAAATTTAAGAAGTAAAAGAATTAAAAAAAACTAAAGGAAATAAAAGAAAGAACAAAAATAAATAAATAAAGCAATAATAAGAAAATGATAAATAAAAAATATATATAAAATATAAAAATAGGCTACAAAATAAGGGTGTAGTTAGGAAAATGCTATAGGCCCAAAGAAGGAAGCCTCACAAGGGTGCATTGAGTAATTAGGAGGTGTGAGAGAGACTTTATCTTTTCCAAACTCATATTTGGTTATTATTTCCGTAGCAAGAAAAATGAAAGAAAATGAGTTCCAACGAAAACGTAAAAACAACATAACTTTCTCAATTTTTCACGGAATTAAGCAAATAAATAATGAAAATTTATCTACTCGATCTCACGAACATAATGGTATATTAAAAATCAGCAAATAAACAACAAAAAATTTCGAAAGTTAACAAAAATGCAGCAACATATATTTGCTTAATTTAGCCATTTTATTCACCCTCGTGACAAACGAACCATTGATTCATGCTCGGGATGATGTTGGAAAATTATTGGATATATTATTTATGTAAAATAAATATCATTTACATTTTATCCTTTTTGTTCATGGAGGTTCAAGAACACTTTAAACTCTTGATTTTGAATCAATGGAGTTTCCATACAAAATAGTGGTAATTAATTAAATGCAACAAGAATAATAAGGCAAATAAAATTAAATAAACAAAAATTAAATCATATTGAATCACTTTTGCTCATGGAGGTTCAAGAATACTTTTTTACTCTTCATTTAAAATCAATTGAGTTTCCATGTAAAATAGTGATAATTAAGGTACTAAATAAATAAATAAAGAGTAAAAATGCAATAGAATTAAATAAAGAACAAGTATAAGAGTCTACCTATTCAATAAAAAGAAAGAAATGACTTGAAAGAAGATGAAGAGAAAAATGAAGAGAGTTTTTGTTTAGTTTTTGTGAATGATTGGTGGTGTCATTTGTGAATGGAATGAGGTTTATTTATAGGCTCTAGAAAGGATGATTTAAAAATTATGCAAAGAGTGTGAGTGCCTTTTAGAAACTTATTTAATTAAATAGTGAATAATGATGTAATATAGGTATAGAATAATAATATAATAAATGAAAGATATTTTGGGTTTTCTAAATATATTGGTTTTTTTTATGATGCATGAAAATGATTAATAAAATTCAAATGGATATTTTGATGATAAAATCAAATGATCATGAATTTATTTTTCAAGATGCATAACGAGAAAAAAAATGCAATTTTAGTGAATTTCTTCAACATGTAAAATATTGACTTTATGTTGATTTTTTTATTATATATGCATATATGAATAATTATGGTGATTGTATTTGGTGATAAAAATGCATATGGCTAAAGAATATAAAACTTGACAAATGGACATGTATCAGATAAATTTAAAATACTCTGACAAAATTAGGGTATGACAGTTGCCCCTATTTAATTACCTTGAACTAGAAGGTATGAATGACAACGGTCTTTGTACATTCGTGGTGGAAGATGATTAAATATGAAAAGATCCAAATTTTTCCTTTGAGATGCAAGGATGAAATACTAAAAGGAAATGCAATGAGAAATGCAGTTAGATGTGTTATTTATAAGGTAAATGAAACAATCAAGACTCTCTGAGCATCGTCAGAATAGTATCTTGGTTGACATAATCGAGATATTCCAATAATGGAATTATATCTCAATATCTAGATTTTCTGAGCATTAGCAGAGCAGTGTCTTAAACTGAACATACAAGATTCTCTGAGGATCAATGAAGCAGTACCTTACATGATACAATCGAGATATCCCAACAATGGAATGACACATCAGCCGTATCTAAGATTCTCCGAGGATACTAAAGCAATTAAAAAAGGGCTTATGAAATTTTACGAATCAATGAAGCATTATCTTATATTATCTAATCAAGATATTCTAGCAAGGGGAATGATACCTCAATCGTATCTTTAAGATTCTCTGAGGATACTAGAGTAGTATTTATAATAACAAATGAGATTCTTCATATTAATAAAGCAGTATCTCAAACAGATAAATGAGATTCTCTGAATCAACGAAGCAACATCTTATATGATATAATCGGGATATTTCAACAAGGGAATGATACCTCAATTGTATCTAAGACTCTTCGAGGATACTAGATCAATATCTCTAAGAACAAATAAGACTCTTCAAATTAATGAAGCAGTATCTCAAACAGATAAGTGAGATTCTCCGAATCAATGAAGCAACATCTTATATGATATAATCAAGATATTCCGACAAGGGAATGCTACCTCAATCATATCTAAGACTCCTCAAGGATACTAGAGCAGTATCTCAAGCAATAAATGAGTTTCTTCATATTAATGAAGCAGTATCTCAAGCAGATAAATGAGATTCTTCAGATAAATGAAGCATATCTCAAACAGGTAAATGAGATTCTCTGAATCAATGAAGCAACATCTTACATGATATAATCAAGATATTCCAACACAAGAATGATACCTCAACCGTATCTAAGATTCTCTGAGGATACTATAGCAATTAAAAAAGAGCTTATGGAATTATTTGAATCAATGAAGCAGTATCTTATATGATCTAATCAAGATATTCCAGCAAGGGAAATGATACCTCAATCGTATCTTTAAGATTCTTTGAGGATACTAGAGTAGTATTTCTAAGAACAAATGAGATTCTTCATATTAATGAAGAAGTATCTCAAACAGATAAATGAGATTCTCCGAATCAACGAAGCAACATATTATATGATAATATCAAGATATTCCAACAAGGGGAATGATACCTTAATTACATCTAAGACTCTTTGAGGATACTAGAGCAGTATCTATAAGAACAAATGAGATTCTTCAGATAAATGAAGCAGCATCTCAAACAAAGAAATGAAATTTTACGAATCAACGAAGCAACATATTACATGATATACTCAAGATATTCCAGCAAGGGGAGTGATACATCAATCGCATCTAAGATTCTTCAAGGATACTAGAGTTGTATCTCAAGCAATAAATGAGATTCTTCAGATAAATGAAGCAGTATCTCAAGCAGATAAATGAAGCAATATCTCAAATAGGTAAATGAGATTCTCTGAATCAATGAAGCATCATCTTACATGATATAATCAAGATATTCCAACACGGGGAATGATACTTTGGATACTAGAACAGTATCTCTAAGAACAAATGAGATTCTTCAGATAAATGAAACAGTATCTCAAAAAGATAAAGGACATCTTATATGATATAATCAAGATATTCCAACACGGAGAATGATACCTTGATTGTATCTAAGACTCTTCGAGGATACTAGAGCAGTATCTCTAAGAACAAATGAGATTCTTCAAATTAATGAAGAAGTATCTCAAACATTCACCTGTTGGGGGGAAATATTTCAGAAAATACTCCCTTTCGGAGGAGATTTACTGGCGAAGCTCTGCAGGGGGAAAACTCATAAGAGAATTTTTAGGGTAATCTTTGCTTTTGGAGCAACAAAGCAAAGACATTGGGGAATATCATTATCAATCATAAAGTTGAAGAATGACTTGCTGGGAAATAAATCCATGAGCATATGCCGAGTAATGACACTACTGCTAGAATGAAGACTATCCAGGATACTTGTGGTTGACCCTGGATCTTGAGTTATGCTATGTTTGATGTTTTGTATGACATGGGTGGAAGTACCATGCATGAAATGATGCATGAGATATATGCAAGTATGCGATTGTTGGGGATTTTAGATGTGCTTGTGGGGATGCGAATGGTTATTTTATTTTGTATAAGGCTATGCATAGATATGTTGATGATTGATATGATTGTGTTTTTGAAACTTCCTGTTTTGGAAGAAAAATTATGCATGAACTAATGCATGTGATGCATGTGGAATGCAACTGGGTACTTGTATTTTTGTAGGGTTTTATTTTTGTTTCCAACGAGAGATGGTTGGGGAATATTATCATCAAAGGGTTGATGGAAGATAGTGAGTGTCGTCATCAAAGGGTTGATGGAAAATAATCTGTTATAGAATATCATCTTCAAAAGGTTGATGGAAAGGTAATTGTCATTGTCAAAGGATTGACGAAAAGAGAAATTGACATCGTCAAAGGGTTGATGGAAAGAAAATTTGTCATCGTCAAAGGGTTGATGGAAAGGACTTCATAGTGGGGTGACATCATCAACGAATTGATGGAAAAGGAATTATATATATAATATCATCGTCAAAGGGTTGACGGAAAGAAACTTCACTATAGAGTGACATCATCAAAGGGTTGATGGAAAATAAATTATATATGTAATATCATCATCAAATGATTGACGGAAAGAAACTTCACTATGGAGTGACATCATCAGAGGGTTGACGAAAAAAATCTATCATCGTCAAAGGGTTGATGGAAAGAAATAAAGAATCTCATCACTAAAGGGTTGGTGGAAAAGAATCTGCCATCGTCAAAGGGTTGACGGAAAGAAGTAAAGAATGGCATCACCAAAGGGTTGGTGGAAAAGAATTTATCATTGTCAAAGGGTTGACGGAAATATATTTCACTATGGAGTGACGTCGTCAAAGGGTTGACGAAAAGAATTAAGGAATGTCATCACCAAAGGGTTGGTGAAAAAGAATTTATCATCGTCAAAGGGTTAACGAAAAGGATTTTTTATAGAATGTCATTTTCAGAGGGATGATGGTAAAGACTATCATCATCAGAGGGCTAATGGAAAAGAAAAATTAGGTTATGTCATCATCAAAGGGTTGATAGGAAGGAATTATTATGTTATGTATGCATATGGTGCACGTTAATGAAAACTTCTCGTTTTTGCGAGAGAGCTTTTTGATATGCAACTTCCTGATTTGGAAGGAAAGTTATGTTTGTTTATTGTATGCAGTGTATGTGGTAATGCAAAAGGGTTATTGGTTGTTTTGGATTGATCTCCCTTTTTCGAAGATGAGACTTTTTGGGTACCAATGTTGATTTGATTTGAGTTTATGAAGATGCCAGCAAAGTGAACTTTTATTTCTTGGTAGTTGTCAATATGGATTGGACTTTTGGTTTTTTGTGGATGCCAATAGGGATTGGACTTTGATTTTTTTGGTAATTGCCAATGTGGATTGGACTTTTGGTTGGTGAAAGGTTTTGACTTCCCGAAACTCGATATTTGATAATGCGATGATCGAAGGATAAATATGGATGCTCTTGGTGCCCCAAGTTTGATCCGTTGCTGATAGACTACATGTTTGTTCTTGAGAGAACCTCAATTTCTTTTCCTTATATGCCATGATGACTTGCAAAAGATTTTGTGAGTGTAGTGATGTAATCAATGTATGATGATTATGCTTTTGTTCTTCCCCAAGGTTGTTTGCGACTTGTCTGCCCCATCCTGTAGGGTAGTTAAAGAAATTATCCTTTGAAAGGAAACCCTGGGAATGATTATACCATGGAATGAACCAAAATCTCCCTAGTGTATGAATCTTTCAGTAGTCTTCCCCTGGTTGAGCTTTGGAAGGGCTTGCCCCGGATGGACTGAATGATTTGCCTCCTTGATCAACTGATGCTTGAACATTTGTTTCAGACTGACCAATTCTTAGGTCAACATAGTCATCAGATGCCATGCCCCTAATCCATAGGGTTAGGAAGTGGTCTTGATTCGGGTCAGCGCCAACCAATGTTCAAGTTCCTCTGACTGTTCCTTATTGTTAGAATTTCCTTGATGTCAAGTACTGACTTGCAGTTAGATTTATTCATTCAGAAATAGTAATATTAAAGCGATGTTCATTCAGGTTTTGAAAAAAATCATTTATTTGAATGATGTGATGGTGTGTGACAAATGGACCACTAGTCCAAATGCAGTGCTGATTTAGCTAGTGTGTGAAAGATACAACGAGAATATGATGCCAATACAGGGGATTAGCAAATATCTAGGAGTCATTTTACACAACCTTGATGTAGTATGCTTTCAGAATAAACCCTGCTTCAATTAAGTCTTTTAAGGGTTGTAACATGGCTTGGTTCACGGTTATTGAAACAAAGGATATAAGGCTCAAATTTTGTTTTAAACCCACCTTTTGTTCGTGATAATCTTCAGTCCTACATTCAGTTAATTCAACATACACGTTTGTCTTCCAAGAGAGTTTGACGACGTAAGACTGAATATGAAGATTCAATATCTTCTTGAAATGGCAATTACCTTATTTTGCTCTTCATGGATGTTGGTGACCATTTGATTCTTGATATGGTGGTCACTAAATCTTGTTTTGCTTTTGCTGAGGATTTTCATGACCTCTTTTGATCCCTAACTTTTGCCAGGGCCGCTTTTTGAAGCTTTAGTCCATCGGGATTGCCCTAATTTTTTCCTAAGTCGCCTCTTTGGGTGTTGGACTTAGCGAGCTCTTTCTTTGATTTTTTTTTTGAAAAATTATGACTGCCAAATCATTGGTCATTGAAGAAATACTGGCATAACTTTTGGATTTTTCAAGGTTCCTTCGACACTTCAGGATGTGTGCGAAGAAGACATGTAGTGGATCCATAGACGGGATGCTTCATCTTGTAATTCGAATGCATAGTCATATCAACTAAACACTACACTGCCCCGAGTTTAAACGTAAGGGTTTGTAAATACGAAAGAATATCCTACTTATAGGCTCATAGTGGTTAACTATGGATTAAATCTTTATTTCTCCGGTGTCTGGGAATTTGAAACAATGCTTGTACATCATCAGCAGGATTTTATCCGAAAGCATACAGTTAACAATTATGGGTATTTTGTTATCGTCATCCTCCTTCCAATCTTCTCTAAAACAATAATTTGATAAGTGAATGGGAGAAATATTTTTGTTTTTTATATAAATGGAAAAGATGAGTGAATACGAAAGGATTCGCTCAAAACATGCATGATCATTTCATTAATATTACCATTAAAGGAAAACAATAATACTTGAAAGCAAATAAGTACTTAACATGCAAAGAAAATACATATGAAATTATAGAAATAGCCAAATGATTGCCAATACAGAGGACGCTCTCTCGTGCTTGGTTCACTGTTGGGCCAACCTTCTTTAGAGTTGGTCGTTATCATGCTCATTGAAACTAGTATGATAATCATCTTCAAACCTATTCTTGGAAATATCTTACATAGTTTGGACTGATGGACCCGCATGGCTAGGTGAATGAGTATTGTTGATTTGCAGGCCTCGAGGCGCAAATGAGAATATCTTGTAGTCAAGCAGAGTTTGTATCTTAATTTTGAGCACCTTACAATCTTTAGTTGAATGCCCGTGTGCCCCAGCATGAGAGTCATATCGGGCGTTGGCGTCAAAGCCTGGTGCTTATGGAGGAATTATTCGACTCAGTTCCTTTGGCACTATCAATCCTCTCTTGATCAAATATGGAAGTACTTTACTGTATGGCATTGGAAGTAGATCCATGTGCCTCTCTGGCTTTCTTGGCCTTTATTGGGTGTGCTGATGTTGCTGATGTGGAGCGTTTTGCCGTTGGTATGGTTGCTGGTGTGGAATCTGTAGTTGATATTGATGAGGTCTTCGAATTGTAGGATGATACTAATCATGTGGAGAGATTGGTGTCTGATATGGAACTCCCCATACTGAATTAACCTCATCCTCTTCTTCCTTTTGGGAATTGGCAATAGATTCATTCTCAATATTCTGGATACTCGAGGTGCGTTAGATCCTTCCACTTTTGAGGCCACACTCGATGGGTTCTCTAATTGACACTAGGTGAGCGAAGTATGATGTTTCACTGCTAATCATCCTTTCGAAGTAAGGACTTTGCAAAGTATCCCTGAATAAGTCCATCAGTTCTTTCTCAAAGAGTAGTGGTTCAACGCGAGCTACTAACTCTCTCCATCTTTGGGCATACTCTCTGAAAGATTCATTGCTTTCCTAAGATAAAGCTCCCAACTGCATGCGATCGGGAGCCATGTCCAAATTGTATTTGTATTGCTTCAAAAAGGTGTTAGCTAGATCCAACCATGACTGAATATGATTCCTTTCTAATTTCATGTACCAACTCGACGATACCCTAGTCAAATTATTCTGAAAACAATGAATCATTAGCTCATCATTGTGAGCATGAGAGGTCACTTTTCGGCAGAACATCACAAAATGGTGTTTTGGGTAACTATCCCCTTTGTACTTCTCAAATTCTGGTACTTTGAACTTTGCGGGTATAACCAGGCCAGGTACCAAACACATGTTTAAAGCATTCAATTCAACTGCATCTCACCCTTTTATGGCTTTAAGTCTTTTCTCTAGCACGTAACATATTTCAGCAATCTCATCCTCTTGTGGTCGTTCAGTATTGACCACCAGGCTTGTTCCATGGGAATTTGGCGCAGAGAATGCAAAACTGTGATACTCAACAACATCATGATATGAGGAACCCCCATCTCAGACAATATGACCCTCTTGAACAACAGTGTTATCAACCGGGGTTCACACAAGCTGAGGTTGGGTAGGATCATTTACTGAAGGTGGAATGACATTCTAAATAACTGTAGTCCGCTGAATGTTGTCCTCTCTCTTTACTAGAGCTATCATAGCCTCCACAAGTTGGTTTATATGGTTTTTCATGAAGACCACATCTCTTCTCAATGCAATATGACTTTGCTCCAATGGATCCATGATCTTTCAAGGGATACTTCAGGTCTAATATGAGTGTCAAGGAATCAGCTGCAGGTTATGGACAAAGGATGGGATGAGTTTTTTTGTTTATGAAAATGATATGCAGTTCATGCTGATGATATGTGAATGCATGAAATTTTGTATTTGGGTATGCAAAGAAAATGTAATGCAGGTATAATTAGGATCCAGGATAATATGAGTATCACAAAACAACCTACTAGATAAGCTCCACATAACAGATAGTTTTACGCTCTCTACCCATAAACCACTCACATGCTTGGCTTTGAGGTTTTGGATAAGGTACCCAGAGTCATTGGCGCTAATCGTATCAACATCCTGCAACAGGCTAGCTGTTTTATGACGAGAGTGACGACAAGTCTATTCTGGGTGGGGTTCTCATGCTAGGCACACAAGGAGTGGTCCTTGGAGTCTAACACTACACAACCACCAAGATAGAAACTTGTTCTAAGAGTGGTTCCTAGAGTCATGGACCCTTCATGAATCAAGTTATACGACAGGCTAGGTGCCTTACAACGAGATCTACGAAAAGGTCTACTCTAGGGGAAGACTTCATGCTAGGCTCACAAGGAGTGGTCCTTGGAGACTAACACTACACAACTTCCAATTCTAAACTTAGGTGTTCCCTCTTATTTTTCCAAAGTTCGGGTGTAGAGATTTACTCATGATATCATCCCAGAATCCATGGATATAAGCAAGATGATAACCATATAATAAAAGAGAAAGAAGAAAGCAAACAAATAAGCAAACAAGTATATACATCATGAAGAAAGCATATAAGCAAATCCAACATTTTTCGCAAGGTTAACTAAATTAGGCTTGACTCTCTCTTTCTTTGAGCAATTATATCCCCAGCAGAGTCGTCAGCTGTCGCATCTCGAAAAATACGACTCATCGCGATGGTCGCGAAAAAAATGATTCAAACAGAGTCGCCACCGAACTTTATTTATTCCAATCAAGGAATAGGGAAATATCAATAAAACCTTTGAAAGTAAAATAATGGTCGTCACAACCATATTTGGGTTTGGGAGTCGATTACACAAGGGGAAGGTATTAGCATCCCTCGCGTCTGTTGTACTCAACGGGAACCTTTTAGTCTAATTTGCGATTTGAATGTTAGCTAATGTTCATTGTTTTCTTCGAGTGATAAAGAGATTGAAAGGAGAATTAAATGGAAACCTCAAAAGGGGAAAATGGGAAGTTTTTTATTAGTGTGCTCGCCAAGATCTTACAATCTCATGCCTACGTATCCTTATAGTTCAATAAGGAAATCAGGGCATTCGTAGTTTGGGGAACTACAGTTTATTGGTGTTTTTTAGTGAACAATTTAGATCGCGTTCTAAAGGCTAAACATTAACTTGTCTACTCTCGGCGGAGGCTTAAGCACTATTTTGTTATGTGTGTTAGAAGGGATTAAATAATGTTCTTTCTAAAAAGGTTTTTGATCGCACGGGGGCGAGAAAAAGATGGATTCGAAGTGTTGAGATGTTTTGTTGTAATTAGCAAGTGCTTAGATCATATTCTAATGGTTAAATGTTGGCTTGCATGCTCGCAGGGGAGACTTAAGCGCTAATCTGTATACACATTAAAAAGGGTTAAGCAATGTCCTTGTGAGAATTGTTTGATCGCACGGGGGCGAGAGATTAGGTTAAAGTTGTGTTGAATGGTTTTAGGAGAATGACTGATATTTAGTGAGAACGAGACGTAAGCCTCGGGACCAATGAATTAGGGTATTGTCGGAATGCTAGACTCCAACAACACCTTTTTCATTCGATGTATTTGTGAAATTGTTTGATGGACGATGAACATTCAAAATATTGTTCAAAGGTTCCACCAGAATGCTAGACTCCAATGGTCCATTTTTGTCCAAGCTATTATGTGTTTTAGAAACGAAAGAGTGAATGAAAGGCTAATTCAAGACCTGTACCTCAAGAGCCTTCATTCAAAGATTCAAGGAATGCGAGACTCCAAGGACATTCTTCTTTCGTATTTGATTAAGAAAAGAGTTTAATGAGTTGAGAAAACGGAAGAGAAATTCGATGTTGCTCGAGTGTTTTATCGCATTAGTAAAAATGGTTTGAAATGAAATGATTGTTTTTGTTTTGAAATTAATTTTGAAGTTGAGGAAAGTTGGAAATGATTTTGAAAAATGTTCTTGATGTTGATCAAACACCTTTTATTATAGTATTTATGAAAGGTTAATTTTAATGGTCATTTTGTCTTTTTGGATTAACAATTTTGCATCAACTAAAAATACAATAAAATAAACTAAAAAATAAATCAATAAAAAAAAGTAAAAAAAATAATAAAAGGGAGGTGGCACACTATCAATTCAAGATGTAAAAGAATTAAAAAAAAACTAAAGAAAATAAAAGAATGAACAAAAATAAATAACTAAAGCGATAATAAGAAAATAAAAAATAAAAAATATATACAAAAGATAAAAATAGACTAAAAAAATAGGGGTGTAATTAGGAAAATGCTCGAATGGAGTCTCACAAGGGTGCATTGAGCAATTAGGAGGTGTGAGAGAGACTTCATCTTCTCCAACCTCATATTTGATTAGTATTCCCGTAGCAACAAAAATGGAAGAAAATGGATTTAAAAAAACGTAAAAACACCATAACTTTCTCAATTTTTCACGGAATTAAACAAATAAATAATAAAAATTTATCTACTCGATTTGATGAACATAATGGTATATTCAAAATCAGCAAATAAACAAGATTTTTTTTCGAAAGTTAACAAAAATACAACAATATATATTTGCTTGATTTGACCATTTTATCCATCCTCATAACAAACGAACAATGGATTCATCCTCGGGATGATGTTGGGAAACTATTAAATATATTATTTATGTAAAACAAAGATCATTTATATTTTACCCTTTTTGTTCATGGAGGTTCAAGGACAATTTAAACTCTTGATTTTGAATCAATGGAGTTTTTATACAAAATAGTGGTAATTAATTAAACCCAACAAGAATAATAATATAATTAAAATTAAATAAACAAAAATTAAATCATATTGAATCACTTTTGCTCATGGAGGTTCAAGAACACTTTTCAACTCTTGATTTAAAATCAATTTAGTTTTCAAGCAAAAGTGTGATGATTAATGTACTAAATAAATAAACCAAGAGTAAAAATGCAATAGAATTAAATAAAGAACAAGCATAAGAGTCTATCTATTCAATAAAAAGAAAGAAATGACTTGAAAGAAGATGAAGAGAAAAATGAAGAGAGTTTTCGCTTAATTTTTGTGAATGATTGGTGGTGTCATTTGTGAATGGAATGATGTTTATTTATAGACTCTAGAAATGATAGTTTAGGAATTATGCAAAGACTGTGAGTGTCTTCTAGAAACTTATTTAATTAAATAGTGAATAATTATGTAATATATGTATGAAATAATAATGTAATAAATGAGAGATATTTTGGATTTTCTAGAAACATTGATTTTTTTATGATGCATGAAAATGATTAATAAAATTCAAATGGATATTTTTATGATAAATCAAATGATCATGAATTTATTTTTCAAGACGCATAATGAAAAAAATACAATTTTAGTCAATTTCTTCAACATTTAAAATATTGACTTTATGTTGACTTTTGTACTATATATGCATATATGAATAATTATGGCGACTGTATTTGATGATAAAAATGTATATGGCTAAAGAATATAAAATTTGACAAATGGACATGTATCGGATAAATTTGAAATATTCACACAAAATTGGGGTATGACATTTCTCATAGGTGATGTAGATGTCCATATTTTCATACTTGTGGGTGAATAGTTGAGTGTACTCTAAAAAATGAAAAATCATCTTTCTCTTTTTGAACAGTAACATCACTTACTAACATTTATTGGATTTAACTTTACTTTAATGTCATTTATCCTTTGTCATTTACTTTATGTTTTTATTTTAGCATCTTATATCATATTCTTTATGTTTATGCTATTTTTCATTTGTCCATTTGGACTTCTTTTTTAAGACATTAATAAAGGAAAAAAACCCTAAAAAATTGGTTCTCTTGATTCATGAACTTGTAGTTACTATCCTTAGCATTGTTGTGGAGTTATGGACTTAGAATTAGGACTTTGACCCTTGCTTTGGGAGCTTGTGATTTGAGACCTTGATATTCATCTAGTACCTTTAGCTCTGGACTTCTTTTGAAGACTTGGCTGGGTTATCCTGGTTTCATCTGATATATGGTTTATTCTTTGCTTATTTGGTTTGCTTAAGGCTTAATACAAATGAGGGAATTCTTGTTTGACTTATGTCATGAAACTTGATTTTTCTTGGTTAGATATTTCCTCCCTAGCTTTTACTTTTATCCTCTAGGATAGTCTCTTCTTCTTCTCTCCTTCTTTGATTTTCAAAATCTCCTATCTCTTTTCAAATCTTTCTTGTTTTCAAACTTGAACCACTTTCTTAATAAACATTGACTTTTGTCAAGTGATTTTCAAAATCTTTTTCTTAATAAATGATAATACATCTTAAGCATATTCAAACCAATTTCAAAAAGACTAAAAAATACATAACTCATTCAAACTATTTTTGTCACCTTTGTGCATTTTTTTCTTTTAAAACTTTTTTTCTCAAAGTTTAGACATGAGTCATTTCCATATTTGAGATATAATTATCTTGTCCCCATAGTATTGATGATAATTCTTTTCCACCTAAGAGAGCTAGTGGCATACTTATTGATCTTTATTCATGTTGGATCCATTGTCTATGGTGATGCAAAGTTTTCATACTTGTGGGTGATTAGTTGAGTATTCCCCTTAAAATGATATAATGTCTTTTCATTGAAAATGAATCAAAACAAATATCTTTGTTATTTTTACCACAAACTGTGAGGTTTTGATTATCCATTGCACTTTGTTGGTACGTAGACATAAGACTCAGAAAGTCTTGGCAAACACAAAAATTATAAAAAATATTTCTCTTCTCACCTCCCCAATCATTTGAAAATAACACCATTTAAGCTAAAATGCACAAATTTTCAAAGAGATTCCTATAGAGTACTATAAATGTTTAAGATGTTAGTATTTTCCCTTTGCATAACCAACCCCGAACCCTTATCTTTGTTTTTATTAGTTTTATTTTTAAAACTTCTTTGGATTTTGTTCATTCTTTTTCCCTTTCCTTTGGAAATAATAAAAGCGCGGTGACGACTCTTGCTTTATGAGTAAAGTTAATCAATAACTTAATCTCAAAAAGATTTACCGCTACAGAAAAGTGACGACTCTACTGGGGAGTATTCCTTAATGGGTTTAGCCTATATTTGTTTACCTGTGTATATTATGTTTGTTGTTGTTTGTTATTGTTTGCTCTGTCTGATGCTTGGTGATCTCTATGTGGTGAGATAAGTCATATACCCGAACTTTAGTGCTCTTATGACAGGATGATGGTATAGTCTTTGTTTGGCATACATGGAGTTAATCCTTAATTAGCTGACTTGAGATCCCATGCTCAGTGGGGGCCCCCGTGGGATTACTGATGTCTTATGAGTAATCATAATCGGCATTACTTTTTCCGACCTGGGAGCCAAAGAAGCCGAGGACCTTAGAACCCTTAACCTATCTTGGCCTTTTAGAATGTAGTGCGGTGGCTATTCAGGTGTAGACTTGAATTAGTTGTTACACGATACTACATTCAGACGAGTTTCTCTTGAGAATATTATTGGTTGGCAAGTAGTCGATTAAGCCGGTAATATCCAAAAGATGGAATTATGACTTTGGAAACCTTTTTGAACCTTGTTCTACAGGTGATTATACCCTTAGTACATACCTTGTGGGTTGGTTCTTACCCTTGACTCCATGCTCGTGACTCCAAACATTTGGACCTTGCTTGTGTGCCTTGTGTGATCTTGTTTATGGTTGTTACATCATGTATTCATTGCATTCATGAGCATTTTTCTCAGTTTTCAATGAACTTAGAGACTCTCTTTGCAAACATCGTAGATATTTTGACCATGGATATTGGAAGAAGGAATACTCGGAAATACAGTTTCAGATGTCCTGATCTTAAGGAATTGAGAAAGCTAACATCTTTTGTGGATGATCCTAAGGATTTCAGAGACCGTTTTGGAAGACTTTTGTTTGTTCTATCTACTGATGTTGAAAATGGTCTTCTTTGTACTCTGGTCCAGTTCTGCAATCCCGTCTACCGGTGCTTCACTTTCCCTGATTATCAGTTATTGCCTACCATGGAGGAGTATGCTTATCTTTTGGGTATACCAGTTTCTGATAGAGTTTCTTTTAGTAGTTTGTAAGGGATTCTAGAATCTCAAGTTATTGCTTGAGCTATTCATCTGAAGAAATCTGATGTAGATGTTAATCTCACTGTCAAATGAGGTAGTAGAGGGTTGACTTCAAAGTTTCTGATGGAGAAAGTCTTTTCTTTTGCTAATGCTGGTAACACGGTGGCCTTTAAAACTATTCTTTCCTTACTCATCTATGATTTGGTCTTGTTTCCCAACATTGACAATTTTGTTGATGTTAATGCTATTAGGATCTTTTTCGTTGGAAATCATGTTCCGACTTTGCTTGATGACATCTATTTCTCCATTCATCATATGACTTTTAAGGGAAACAAAACTATTATCTGTTATGCATCTTTATTGTACAAGTGGTTTATTTCGGACTTGCTGCAATCTCCTATCTTCAAAGAAAACAAGGGATGTGCCAATTTTTTATTATATATTGGTATAAATACCAGATACTTTAATTATTAATTTGATGTTACATATAAGTGTTATATTTTATTTATTTATCGCAAAATTTATATAAATAGTTAAGTAATACTATAGAATATAAAAATAATTAATTTATTTTAAATTAAAGACGTAACCAATATAAAAATCATTCATATTAATATATTTTAATTTTTTCTTAAATTATAAAAATTATATTTGATATTTAAATAGAACATATTCGTGTATTGCACGAGTGTATGTCTACTAAGTAGAATAAATAATTAATATAATAATAATATTGACTGACCTATAATTAATCATTTATTTAAAATTTTAAAAAAATATTTTTAAATGAATGATCTATTTTAATTTTTAATGCATTTTTTTAATTTTACTTTCAAATTAATATTATTACTTTCATCATTTTCAATATATTATAAGAGTAATTTAATAAAAATACTATTCTTTCTCTTTCATTTATTCATTTTTTTAATTTATGTGAAATTGTCAACTAGATCACCCGTGAAATAGAGGGAATAACACCTTATATTTGCGTTACAAATTTTTCTTTTAATTAAATATTTTTGTTATAAATAATATTTTTTAATTTATAATTTTCAAAAAACAATATTATTTATTGTATAAATACGGTCAACCATGTAGTATAATATAAGGATTTGTTTCAAACTTTTATTGTAAATCGGTATCAAAAGAGGATAGCTCATATGATTATGTGAATACCGAAACAGTAAACTTATAAATCAGACATATGTGTACCATTTGTTTGTACCTTCAATTATTTGAATGGGTTGATTGTAGTTCTGTTTCATTCTAAGCGATTTAAAATAATTAAACAAAGACTCAGAGGTATTGTCCATTGTTCAGTTTTAAAAACACAATTTTTGTTTAACTACTAAAAATAGTTGTAATCCAAAGTCCAAAGACAGTGCATTAATTCGAAATTAATTATTACCAAATGGGTTGTAAACTAAAGTGTGACTAGGAGATTTGTGGTCCACCAAAGTGATTGACATTAATCCAATTTGCTTGTTATGGATTTTAGCTTTTGCTCATTTTCTGTACTTTCCACAAAAACTTTGTGACCAAATAGATTGAAAAGCCTAACCAAGATATAAAATCTTGGCCCCTTTTGCTTTCAATTTCAATCCATGTATTGACAATTCAATTGAAAGGGAACAAACAATGTCTAAAATAGACTTTTTAAAGAAAAAACACTTGACATTTAGCCAAAATCATGGTGGAAGAAACAATAAAGTGCCAAACTATATGTGATGTGTCCCAACCGTCCAAATACGAAAAGCTTAGTTTGCTCACATATGCACACTCATAGCCCCCATGGGGTTCTTTTGCCACTCCACTTGTCTATTGTCAATTGAGTTGTCTCAACACAGCAAATAAATAACTTATGTGGACCCCACTCAAATCTCAATGCCAAAACATTCGACAATTAAGCATCTATTAATTTATTATTCATAAAATATGTCAAATGCTATTATTATACTAATTAGTCATTTAGTAGTTGTATTGAAATTTTAAATATGTTTTTGTTTTATATTTTATTAATAATTTTATATATTAAATTAAGACTCTCTTTGATCAAATTAACTGATCATTCATAGTTGATAATTGGTAACTGATAATTGATAATTTATAGTTGATGATTGATAATTTATAAATTAATTTAAATATTTTATAAATTAGTTGTTACACTAGTAGCTTAGCTGATACATACAAAATAACATGGAGAACATTCTTAATTAAAAAAATGATGGTTTTATTATTTTATTATATTATATTATTAAATCAATTTTTATTCGATAAAAATAAATATATTATTAGAATATATAAAATAATTTTAATATATATGAAAAATTGAAAATAATATCGAAATATATTAAATTTTATAATGAAATTTAACGAGATACATGAAATAATAGTATTGTAATTTTAAATTTGATTATATTAATCTAAAATAATAATAATAAAAATAAGTTTATTGTCTAATATTCTACAATACTAGACCACAATACTATACCACAATATCTTCTGATCGGTAATGATTCTTCGTATATCCTGTAAATATCTTCATGTATCACTTTATATGATACATCCACCTTAAATAAATTGAACCACAATATTTGATTTCTCTGACTAGATGAACAAGTAAGTGAACCATAATGTCAACAAATGGTGGAGGAAAATACATCTCCAATTGACATAATATTATATCAACCTCATCTTCTAATTCATCTATTTTTTTGAAATCAAGAACTTTATTACATATAGTATTGAAGAATAAGCACAATCTGATTATAGTTACTCTTACATTTTTTGGAAGGATGTCATAGATAGTCATTAGTAGTAGTTGTTGTATCAATATATGACAATCATGAGATTTTAAGTCAACTAAATTGAGATCTTTCATTGATAGAAGTTTCTTGATGTTTGAAGAGTAACCTTGGGGAACTTTGATATCATACAAACACTCGCAAAAACTTTTCTTTTCCTTTTTAGGTAGAATGTGACATGTCGGAGGCAAATAAGATCTTTTTCCCCCATCTTTTGGAGCAAATTATTGTCGTATACCCATCTCCACCATATCTAAATGGAAATTATTATTATCTTTAGTCTTGCATGGAATGTTTAAAAGTGTTCCTATCAAACTATCACACACATTTTTCTCCACATGCATCACATCAAGACAATGTCTTACATCGAGTTTAGACCAATATGGAAGATCAAAGAACACCGATCTCTTTTTCCAAATATTTCTCTCAATGGGACCGTCTTTTTTCTTTCCAAAGACAACATTAAGGTGTTCTTTTCGTTGATAAACTTCATCGTCAGTTAAAGGTTTAGGAGTGCTTTCAAACTCCTATTCTCCGTTAAAAGCCTTACACAATTTACGATAAGAATGATTGAATTTTAGAAATTTCTGATGCCCAAGGTAAACGGTCTTTTTTCAAACTCAAGCTGGTGAAACACATGTATCAGATTCATATATATATGACACATTTTATGTCCTTTGACACTATATCGGACCAAATTAACATATGCAAGAAAGTCGTTGAATATACAAAGAATCCATTTTCTTCCATTTCAAAGAATCAGCTACATGGCGAATGTTTCCATCATACTTTCTTTCATTTGCATGTCATCTAATATTCTTTGCGTCATTTGCATTAGCAAAAAGTATCTTTAAACTCGAAATTATTGGTAAGTACCATAACACTTTAGCAGGAGGATGCTTCTTACTAACATAACCATTATCATCACCATTGTTGTTCTTCAACTTGTAGCGCGACTCACCACATTATGAACATTGATCCAAATTCTCATACTCTTTCCTATATAATATACAATCATTAGGGTATGCATGTATTTTGACGTACTCCAAGCCCATTGGACACAATATAGTATTGGCCTCATAACAACGATCCGAAAAATTATCATCTTCTGGTAACATTTCTTTCAATAAATCAAGCAAATATGTGAAAATTATATCCGATCACCTACCTTTTGCCTCCAGATTAAACAATTTTAACAACGTAGACAATTGTGTAAAATTGGTGC
This sequence comes from Lathyrus oleraceus, assembly GCF_024323335.1. Lineage (NCBI taxonomy): Eukaryota > Viridiplantae > Streptophyta > Magnoliopsida > Fabales > Fabaceae > Lathyrus > Lathyrus oleraceus. The sequence continues at coordinate 442,684,209 of NC_066580.1, read as the reverse complement.
ACTCCTTATATAAAGGCACATCTTTGTCGATACATAAAGTATCATAAATATGAGCTTTCATATAAGACGATTCTCCAATATCACAAATCATATCTTCTAGTTGATCATCCATGTCATAATCATCTTCAGCCATTTGTGATGTCACATTTAGATCATTATTCACTTATCCACGTCACACCCATGTTGTATAATTTTGACATATTCCATCACAACATATGTGATGTAATATTTATTTCTTTGACCATTTTCTGATATTCCCGCAAACAACACAAGGATAATAAAAGATACAATTTTTGTCGGGAACATTTTTTTATGCCAAATTTAAGGAATTCAAGAAATCTTTTCTCATACATCAGACATAATCTATCGACTTTCATCCAACTACGATCCATAAGAAAACTTGAAATTTATATCAAAAGAATAATGTGAATGGCAACCTATGCTACACACATAACATCCTAATATGATTATATGCATATGACAATGTCTGAATAAAATATGAACATGGTAACACCAAAACATAAACATATTCAGAAGCGTCACAATGTCTGAATAAAACATAAACATATCCAACAGCAAACCTAAAGCATATTCACAAAATCTGAATAAAACATGATCATGGCAACATGAACAATACACATGACAATGTCAATACACACAACATCCTAGCGAAGGACATATACATTAAGAAGCGTCAGAGAGAGATAATGGTAAATAACCCTTACGAAGAACATAAACATTCAAAAGCGTTAGAGAGACAAAATGGTAACGTATCATAATTCGAAGAGGATGATGATTTCCTTTTTAGAAATGATATTTGTTTCCATAAATAAATGAAGATGGTGAAGGTTTCTCTATCGTTGTCGTCTCGTTCGCTAGTGAAATATGGAACATATAACAACGGTTGGACGAAACAATCATAGTTGTTATACTTTCAATTTTTAAATAATAATAAATGTGAAGGGACACACGTTTATTTTTATTGAAAAAAAGGAAAAATATTTATACTGGGACTCGAAGCTTGTCATCCAAACTCTATGACCACGATTGTTTTAAGGAACCGTGGTGAAATGTTTCTTAATAAAATAAAATAAAATGCGCGTAAAAAATGTGATATGACGACGATGAAAAAACGGTCGTTGTAATATTATGTCATCGAATGTATATTTTCTAGTAACGGATGGTCGTCACCCTTGGCGACGGGTTTACTATCACACTCCAAAGCTCTAATGATAGGCGTGGGCTTGTTGACAAGCGTCAAGCCAGATGAAAAGTACACCCCTTCCAAATGATGACATATATCGTTGGTTGATGAAAAATCTCAAATGGTCATTATTGGGTGACGACTGTCACGGCCTGTGACGACTAGATCATCACCCTAACTGATTTAATGTCATTTTTTAGTTTAAAAAATCAGCAATATTTTTTTTTTGTTATGCTTCACATATCAAAACAGATACAAATTGGAACATTGGCATGTCGTACTAGTTTGCATGGTTTAGTCCCTTAGTTGTTTTATCCGTTATTTTTGGTATATTTTTTGTTCAAATTTTTGCTATGGTAAGGACTCAAATATGAATGATAAATCAATCCAAAGACGGATTTAGTATTTGACATGTTTTATTATCAACGTCTGGCCATTACAACAAGAGTACCACTAGCAACCGATATTAGTGTCCAAAGACTCGACATTGATGGTGCACTAGGTATCTTGAGATGGGTTATGAAATTATTTGAACATATTAATGATTCCTTTTTTCTTTTATGTGACTATATTTATAGTGTTTATTGTGTTGTATTTTCAACTACAATTGCTTCGATATCTACTAATTTGAATTCAGTTCCGGTCCTTAATGGTACAAATTTTAAGGGCTGGAAAGAGAACATTGAAATTGTTCTTGGCTGCATGGATCTTGACTTTTCATTATGGATTGAGCAACCACCTTCTCCTAGGAAATCTAATACCTCTGAACAGAGGAAAGATTAATGAAGTGAAAAAAACAAATATTACTAACATGATTTTATTTGATGAAATATTAAAAAACCCTTTTTTAAATCAAGTGTTTCTTATTCTTTCTTTAAAAAAACTAAAGACTAGATCAAATTAAAAACAATAAAAAAGAATGAAAATGAGGCAAAAAGGGAGATGTGCACGTTAGCAGCAGGGGTATGACCCAAGAAATAAACATGAGGAGGCTCTAATGGGGAAGATTGGGCTTGGGTCAGGAGATCCGGTTTAGACCTTAACCGACCCGACCCCCAAACAACAAAATAATGATTCAACAAAGGAAACCTAACAACTCTTAGGAACCACCACCTTCAACATCTCTTCTTCCTCCTAACATCAAAATGTAACCTGTCGCTTTAACTATTTTCTAACTTTGTTCACTCAATCAAACCCAAGCCTTATAAACGAAATATGTCTATAATCTACAAACTAAACCTCACATGAAACATGTACCCTAAAATCTCATGAACAAAACTCTGTCCTACAAACCAAATCCCATGCGAACATGTTGTTCAAATGCCGAAACAACAACAGATTCAATAAGGTAATTCAAAATAGAGATACACAATGAGAAGTAACAAAAGAAATAAGCAAATGCGGAAATCAAATAACACAACAAATTAATAGAAACTCTAAAAAAAATCTCATTCCCAAACAGTCCTAAACCCAAGCGATTTTCAATGTTATCTTAGCATCTACTCAAGTCAATACAAGTGACACGAAAAATGGTTCATAACAGCGTGATAAAAAAAACAAAAAAAAATGGAACATCAAAGCCTCAACATATTTTGGAATTTTACCTCAGGTACGATTCTCACACCGTTTTAACCGTGGCCTCCTTCTTCTTTTGATGATGTGTGTTGCGTTATGGTTGAAACTATGTTTGGTTCATTTTTATTTTTTTGACAAAGGGCTTAGGGTTTATCAATGTTGCTAAGTTTTCTTTTGTTTTCAATCCGGTGTGTGCTTATTTGTTCAATATGATTAGGTTTTTTCGTAGTGGCTAGAGTTCTCTATATGTTTTTTTTTGCTGCTAGGGTTTGTTCATGGTGACCCTCTTTTGTGTTACTGCTATTTTATACTGATAACTTTATGAAATTAATTAGTTGTAGGTTGATGGAAGTGGGAGTGATGCAGATGAATAAAACTTGTTTGTATTAGAGGTTCAACCTAACCACTTGATCTATGTAATCTCTCGAAGAATTATTTTCTGGGAGTTCTATTAGATGTGTAAGCTTTTCAAAAGTTATGCTCATGAACTTTCTTATAAACAAACTTGATGTTTTACACTTGCTATCCTCCAAACTAAATACATGGTTTTGTAAAAGGCTAGTCCTGAATCAAATGAGAGCTTTTATACCAAGCACAACTCACAAAACAAACAAAGATTTTAACAGACAATCTCACAAACTAATGAGATTTTTTTATAACAAGCGAAACTCACAAACCAAACATGAGATTTTGACGGACAATCTCACAAACCAAGCAAGAACTTTTAACTTAGTTTATCTCAAAATCAAACAAAAAAAATCTAACAAGAGATATTACAAAAAATATCCTTAACCCCATAACCAAACACCTCGCAGGTAAGTCTCACTCTCAAAACATTAAGGTAAAAAGCGAAGAAGAAATAATTAGAGATAAGAGAGAAAATTAGAAAAGGATAATAGAAATATAAATTCTAGTGTGATTTGAAATAATGAGAAGTCTCTTTTATATATAAAAAAACTATAGGTAAAAAAGGAAAATAATCACTGAGTTTTTTAATGTTTGTAATCGTTTATGCATATCACATAATCAGTTATGTAGTTCAAATATGGAAAAAATTTAAATTCACCGTCATTAATCGATTATAAATAATAATATTCAATTATGAAGTGTTACAAAAGATATGATTGATTAATTCTAATGGGCTAAATGATTATGTAGGGATGACAATGAGCATGGTTTGGGTATGTTGTCCCCGCGGTTTGAAAAAATCGTCGTACCTGAGCTCATACCCTCATGGGCACCAACATTTGTACATGTACCCGTACCCTATGGGTACCTAAGTACCTATACACGTATCTAATGAAAAATTATCGACCAGGAACCAATACCCTTTAATGTATGTGATTTTAGGGGAGGGTTGGGTAACCTACTACCCTTTTTGTTTTTCAAGTGGTCGTGCTTACCTCTCTTTAGCCTGCTCTTTCTAGAGATGGCGTGCCTAGTGTTTCAGGTGGACTTTTTCATCGACCAGGGGTTGTCATGTGATTTTGCTTTTCATGGTTTTAGTGTTGATTCTTTTCTCTTATTTGTTTTTTATTTGCTTTCGTTTGTTGTTTTAATTCACTTTTGGTGTGCTTGTTTGTATCTTGTACTCTTTTCTTTTTATTTTATTTTTTCTCTGCTTTACCGTTCAATTTTTTTTATCATGTCATTTTAAGTTTTTAGTAACAATTAAAAAAAAATCAAGGATGTTATTGTTGAGTTAAGAAATAAACAAACACTTAGATTAAACTGTGTACTGAAGGTTCATGAAACACAAGAAATGGAGATTTTAATTGGATTTCTAGATTAAAACTTTTTCGCTACCCAAGAACTCAAACAACAAATATTCAACAAAGGTAAAAGACACAATTATTTTTATTCTGGTTTGTTGTTAACTAAACTACATCCTGTTCATCCACCAAAGTGATTTTTCCTTCTCAATAAGGACTTAATCAACTAATCAAAGACTTGATTACAAACTAAAAGATAACCTGTCTAAGACTTCTTGAGAATCCTGGTTATACCCTAGTCTCTCAAGGTATTTAACCAAAGGTTAAGAATACAAGATTGTGTTTACAAAGTTGCTTCCAAAATAAGCAGATACACCAAGTTAAAAGTAGATATTACACTTAAAATATATATTCAAGAAAATGTTCTAAGTGTATGAACGTGATAATTTTCTTAGCATGAACCACTTCTCTTTTTAATTATCTTCACTTTTCTAACTTTACTAAAATTTTCAAGACCTATTTATATAAATGATGAATAGATCTGTTGAAGGGTGGAATTAGAATATCCTCAATATCACAGTTGTACGAGGGTTACTTAATTCTACAACAGTAGAGTGACGCTTGCAGCATAAGGTGGGTGAGAGGATGAGACAAAAAGAATCACATTGGTACAATAATACAATCATTTTTCCTGATCTTCAGGATAATGGAAATGATATTTAATATTGTACTAGTTGTACTCTTGCCACATATTTTTCTTTCAGTCATTGACTTTTAGTCATTAACTTCTAGTCAGAGGCTTTATATTAAAGTTGATGAAGCTTGAATAGAGTTTAGAGTCTGTCTTCAAAATCTGGTGAGAATGAGACTTCAGAGTCTATAGAGTTTAGAGTCCTGAGACTTCAGAGGCTTGAATTGTCAGAGTCTTTATCATAGTCATTCTGAATAGATTTTTACATAAGCGCTGATTTGGTAATTCAGATGCCTGACTTTCATTTAAACACATATTTATTTCTTTCGTTGGTTCAAAGTGTGTCTACAGTTCGGAGTCTGATTAGTGCAGAGTTGACTTCTTCAGGGTCAAAATATGATTTCTTTGATCTGCACACTAAACAAAATAATTAGAGTACAAAATTGTTTCCTATACATATTAAGCTTTGTTATCATCAAAACTCAAGGATGGTTGCAGAACCAAACTTGTTCCAACATGTACAACTTTAATAGTGATGTATTTAATAAAATTGATAAGCACACACATGTCTATAATAATAAAATTTAAACTATAAAAATATATATTGTGCATGTATGAGGTAGGGTGAGTACTAAGGTACCTGTACCCGCGCTCACAGCTTCTTATTTTAGTGGATAATTGTCCGTGTCCATGTCCGTATCTATTTTGCAGATTTTAACTTATCCAGTATGAATAATTTTTGCGGGTACTCACCACAGATGAATCCAATTTTCATCCCTATGATATGTCATGTAAAAATCCTCTTAATTAATTAGAACGAATCTTTAATCCATTAACTAGAGACATAAAGGTTTTATGGTAATTTTAACAAAGTTAGAGAGTCTTTTCGATCATTCGAAAATGTGTGCGATTTTCTTAGTAATTTAAGATCTAATCTTATATCTTTACATATCTAAATCACTCAACATGAATAAAGAGAGTTTTTACACTTCCTCTTTTTCGAGAACTATGAAAATTCAAGATCACTTACTTGATACATGGTGAGATCGGATAGATCTTCATGAAAAATACAATTATTAAAAAGATTATTTGATTGAAATCATTTGTAATTCAACCAAATGCCGCTTAAAATTATATCTATGAAATTGAGATTCATATTTAGAAGAAGCTAGCTTGTAATAAAGAACTCTAAGACAACCGCGAAATTGACATGAGGTTCTTCTTTATTTAAGCCAAAAACAATATTTTTAGTCTAATAATCTATTCTTAATCTCACAAGGGTAGTATAATGAGAACTATTATTATTATTTTTTCTCTTTATAATAGGTTTTGTAAATTGTGTTTATAATTATAATTTATATTTATATAAAGAGTGTTAACACCTCAAATAATAAAAATTTAACTTTTTAATATTAAAATTTCAAATTCTTTTAAAAACAATTATATTAAAATAATGTTTTATTACTTTATTGATATTGAGAATATAGATAGTACATTGCACGTGTAAATTAATTTTATATTTTCATTCAATAAAATTATAATATTATATAATATTAATATATTAAAATTAAAAATGTGATTTGACAAATACGTTCTTAATTAATTATCTGTATCAAAATATTGTACACTCAGTGCATATTTTTCTTCTCATGCATATTTAGTAAGATATTTTCCTTTTCTAAAAAAATATTTAAAAATTACTTTGTTAACATATTTATCCAGTAAAATAACTAACACCAAACTCTCGAATATCTTTTTCAAAATTTATATTGGCAAAATGATATATTTCTAATTAATAAATATTAAAAAAATTAAAAATATCTTCTTTTGCCATCTCATTTATTTCTCACTTTTTAATTTTAATTTTCTCACTCTTATTTTTCTCTCTTAATTCAAATTTCAAATTTCAATTTTCTCCCAAATTTATTCTTTTCACACTTTCTCGCTTTCATTTTAATTTTTTCTCCCCTTTATTTTTTTTTGTTGCTATTTTATATTTTTAAATATAGATAACAAAATTTGACAGATCATTATACAACCTAATTTTCAATAACAATTCACATAACTAATTTTCCACTACACGGATCACTCAATATAATATCTAACTTTATTTTAGATGTAAATTTTTTTTTAAAGTTTTTTTTCCTTTCACCATCTCACGGTTCTCATTTTTATATGATTATTTTATACAATTGAGATTATATAATAATTATTTATTTTATAATTAAATAACACATTAAAAATTGACATGTATATCTAAAAAACATTTTATATTATATCAAATTAAATATCAAACTCAATAATGATGCATACCATTAATTTTCTATTTTATGCGTCACCATCAGAATAATATACATTTTATTTTAATTAATAATTACATATAATTGAGAGATGCATTCTTTATTTTTAAATAATTTTTTTTTCTTTTCTTTATCGAATTTTTTAATTTTATTTTAAATTTATATGTATATCTAAATATATTTTATGCCGCATTAAATATATATTTTATACCGTATCATATAAATTTAGCCATACAGATGCACAAATTTCTTACTAATACAAAAAAATTAATAAACATAAATTATTTTAAAATAATATTATTTTTTATCTTTAATATATAAAAAAATGTAACACTTTAATAATTAATATATTTAATTATCATATAAATTAAATATAATAATTATTTAATAATTTATTTTATTATAATAAAGACCGGATGAAAAACATTTAACAATTTATAAAATTGAATATAGTACTCAATAATTTAAAAAATAGTAAATAAAAAGGAGAGTGGAGCCTATAGCTAATGATTCAAGTCATATCACATCATATTGAGGTTAAAAAGTTTGTAGAGCCAAAGGTCCCACCAAAACGTCACACTGTACTACTCCTACCACCACCATTTTTTTCAAAAAAGTGTTCGTTCAAAGGGTTCTTGTGTTTCATTAAACAAAGGGTCTTAGTTATAGAAAATAGGGAAACACAAATAAAATAATACTCCAATAAATAGCAATAAAATAATATAAAAAATGTAATCAGTAACAGTTCCAAAATAGACATGGAGAAAGAGAAACATTCATAAACTGCATTTTCATTTCATTTCCATCTACAAACACACATAAATCATAAATTAGAGTTTTCCACTTTCCACCTTAAGAACACACAATTTATCTGGAAAATACGCACACTGGCGCACATTTACGACACCCCCTCTTCTTATTCACTCTGCACTATGCTAATGTACGCTTTTAAATGTTAACCATAGCACGCTATAATATTCTTCCTCATTACACTTCTCTGTTTTACCTCTCTCCAAAACTATGCATGCGTTTCTTCTCATTTTGGTACTCTGCGCACCGTTCTTATCCTACGCCGATCGTAGTGCAATAACCGTTACAGAGATCCAAGCCTTAACGTCGTTTAAGCTCAACCTCCATGATCCTCTCGGAGCTCTCGACGGTTGGGATACATTCTCGCCGGAAGCGCCGTGTGACTGGCGCGGAGTTGCCTGCAATAACGACCGAGTTACTGAGCTGCGTTTGCCTCGTCTTCAACTCGGTGGTAGACTCAGTGAACGTCTTTCTGAGTTGCGCATGTTAAAGAAGATAAGCCTTCGTTCGAATTTCTTCAACGGAAGTATTCCCTCGTCGCTCATGAAATGTAAGCTTCTACGGTTCTTGTTCTTGCAGGATAATGCGTTTTCTGGTAACGTTCCGCCGGAGATCGGGAACCTCACCGGTCTTCAGATTCTCAACGTTGCACAGAATCATCTCTCTGGGATTATTCCGAGGGAGCTTCCTCTTAGTCTCAAGTACCTTGACCTTTCGTCGAACACTTTCTCCGGCGAGATTCCGAGTACTGTTGCTAATCTGTCTCATCTTCAACTTATCAACCTCTCGTACAATGAGTTCTCCGGTGAGATTCCGGTGATGTTTGGGGAGCTTCAGAAGCTGCAATATCTCTGGCTTGACCATAACTTTCTTGGAGGAACGTTACCTTCTGCACTTGCTAATTGCTCTTCGCTCGTGCATCTGAGCGCAGAGGGAAATGCACTCGGCGGCGTGCTTCCGTCGGCGATTTCGGCGCTTCCGAATCTTCAGGTGATTTCTCTTTCTCAGAACAATCTTACTGGTTCCATTCCTGCTTCCGTTTTCTGCAATGTTTCGTTCCACGCGCCGTCTCTGCGGATAGTTCAACTTGGATTTAATGGTTTCACGGGTTTCGTTGGGCTCGAGACCAGCACGTGTTTTAGTCTTCTTCAGGTTTTGGATATTCAACACAATAGTATAAGAGGCACGTTTCCCTTGTGGTTAACCAATATAACCACGTTGTCAGTGCTTGATCTTTCCAGCAATGCACTTTCCGGCGAGGTTTCGCCATATATAGGAAATCTTGCTGCGTTGAAGGAGTTGAAGATGGCTAATAATTCATTTACTGGTGTCATTCCGGTGGAAATCAAGAAATGTGGGTCCCTCAGTGTTGTTGATTTTGAAGGCAACAATTTTGCCGGAGAAGTTCCTTCTTTTTTTGGTGACATGAAGGGACTCAAGGCTCTATCTCTCGGTGGAAATAGCTTCTTTGGTTCAGTTCCGGAGAGTTTTGGTAACCTTTCCTTACTTGAAACGTTGAGTTTGAGAAGCAATAGATTAAATGGAACTATGCCTGAAATGATAATGAGGTTGATCAACTTGACAACACTGGACCTTAGTGATAACAAGTTTACAGGTGAAATTTATGATAGTATTGGGAGTTTGAATAGATTAATAGTTCTCAATCTGAGTGGTAATGGCTTCTCTGGAAAAATTCCTTCTAGTTTGGGAAATCTTTTCAGACTAACTACACTTGATTTGAGTAAGCAGAATCTCTCTGGGGAGTTACCTTTTGAGCTCTCTGGGCTACCAAATCTGCAGGTCATTGCTCTGCAGGAGAACAAGTTTTCTGGTACAGTACCTGAAGGGTTCAGCAGTTTGATGAGTTTGGAGTATGTGAATCTCAGCTCTAATGCATTTTCTGGGTATATTCCTGAGAACTATGGTTTTCTTAGATCCTTGGTTGTTCTTTCACTGTCTCATAATCACATTAGAGGAACAATTCCTTCTGAAATTGGAAACAGCTCTGATATAGAAATTCTTGAGCTTCGATCAAATTCATTGTCAGGTCGTATTCCTACGGATCTATCTCACCTCACCCATTTGAAAGTGCTTGATTTGGGTGGTAACAATTTTACTGGGGATATGCCTGAGGAGATCTCCAAATGTCTATTGTTAACTACATTGTTAGTAGATCACAACCATCTTTCCGGTGCCATACCAGGGTCATTGTCGAATCTATCAAAGCTAGCAATGCTGGATCTGTCTACTAACAACTTGAGTGGGGAAATTCCTAGTAATTTTTCTATGATCCCTGATTTGGTGTATTTCAATGTGTCGGGGAACAATTTGGAAGGTGAGATACCACAAACTTTGGGATCTCGGTTCAACAACCCTTCTCTATTTTCTGATAATCAGGGTTTATGTGGAAAGCCATTGGAATCAAAGTGCGAGAGAGTAAACAATAGGGACAAAAAGAGGTTGATAGTGTTGATTATCATCATTGCAACAGGAGCTTGCATATTAGTCCTTTTTTGCTGTTTTTACATCATCGGCTTATGGAGATGGCGCAAGAAGCTCAAAGAAAAGGTCTCCGGGGAGAAAAAAAGGAGCCCTGCAAGAGCAAGTTCAGGAGCAAGTGGAGGTCGTGGTAGCAGTGAAAATGGTGGGCCAAAACTCGTGATGTTCAACACCAAAGTTACACTTGCAGAAACAATTGAAGCAACGAGACAGTTTGACGAAGAAAACGTACTAAGCAGAACAAGGTATGGATTAGTATTCAAGGCCTGTTACAATGATGGAATGGTCCTTTCCATTCGCAGGCTCCCTGATGGATCATTGGATGAGAACATGTACCGAAAAGAAGCTGAATCTCTAGGAAAAATAAAGCACAGAAATTTAACTGTTCTCAGAGGTTATTATGCAGGACCACCAGATATGCGACTCTTGGCCTATGATTACATGCCCAATGGAAACCTTGCAACTCTCCTCCAAGAAGCTTCACACCAAGATGGTCATGTTCTAAATTGGCCAATGCGACATCTCATTGCACTAGGAATCGCCCGTGGATTAGCCTTCATTCACCAATCCTCAATGGTCCATGGCGATGTGAAACCTCAAAATGTTCTATTCGATGCGGATTTCGAAGCCCATTTATCAGATTTCGGGTTAGAAAGACTGACAGTAGCAACTCAAGGAGAAGCAGCCTCCAGTTCATCTTCAGTTGGCACTTTGGGTTACGTTTCACCAGAAGCAATCTTAACCAGTGAAGTCACGAAAGAGTCCGATGTTTACAGCTTTGGCATTGTGTTGTTAGAACTTCTAACAGGAAAGAGACCGGTAATGTTCACTCAGGATGAAGACATAGTGAAGTGGGTGAAAAAACAACTTCAGAGGGGTCAAATAACAGAGCTATTAGAACCAGGTTTACTTGAGTTGGACCCAGAATCATCCGAGTGGGAAGAGTTTTTACTAGGTGTAAAAGTTGGATTGCTTTGCACAGCACCAGACCCTCTTGATCGACCAACCATGTCCGACATTGTTTTCATGCTCGAAGGTTGTCGTGTTGGTCCTGATATCCCATCCTCCGCAGATCCCACCTCTCATCATTCTCCGGCATAAACCAAAACTCCAACTTTCCCGGTCTAATTGTAATTTTTTTAATGTTTTTCAAAATCCCACTTTAATTTTTTGAAATTCGATTTTAGAAATGTAACAGTGGTAGTAGCTATTTGTTATTAGTAATATTTTCTCAATTGGAACAAAGCATTGCGGCCACTTTTGGTCTCCATTTTCTGGTTTTCTTCAAAGTGGTGGTGACAGCATGGGGGCCACATTGATATAATGCTCCTTCCTCTTTCTCTCACTATAGCTCGTGAGTTCTAAAGCAGTCAACGTCTTTGACAAATGCATCGTAGTTGTTGCGATACGGTTGGATGAGTGAGGACAAGGGTAGTGGGGCCTTGGTTTCATTTACTGTCAAACAGAACGGCACCAAAATGGCACTGTTCCCCGTCTGCGAGACGGAGCTGGATATCTGACATAATCATGTGAGTTAGCGCAGGTTCCGGCAACGGAGATTGACGATGTAGCCGTTAACTTGTGGGGTACGATGTAGTAGTTCCCAAGGGTAGAGCATTGGTGTTTGGTGAAGGTGTACTCCCCATGTGGTTTTTTCTGATGCCATAGATAGTTTATATCTTTGTTGTTTATTGTAAGGGGAAAAAGACGTTAGGCACGGCGTTTGATTTACATGTACTATGTGATTCACTTCAATCTTTTTTTGGCCCATGGCTCAGCTACTCTTGAACTTTTTGTGGGGGTCTTTTTCACTACTATAATCCTATCCAGCATTAAATTTTTGAATTCGATTAATGTCTTATTACCATTTTTTGCTTTTCAGAATTAAATGAGAGGAGGAAAAAACTATGTGCTAAGAAAAGAGGGAAAGATGTTTCATATAGTATCTAGGAGTATGTCAACTTGAAACCAAGGTTCTTTTTTCTGCTGACAAATGAAACAAAGACCCTTCATTCAAGACCATTTATCTGTTATCCATTTTGGAATATGGGACATTCAACTTTTTTTTTTATATTCCTTTTCTTATTCTTTGTCTGTAAATCACAGCACTTAAGGTGTTTATTCGTTCATTTTAACTTTTAAAAATGAAAACAAAAGTAAAAACATCAAGAGAATAACAAAAATGCTACTCCCCCGGTTGGAGTGACATTAAAAAATGATAAAGGAAGCATGTTTTCCAATATAAAAGAATAGTCCAACATGGTTTGATTCTTTTGAAAGATAACGAGTCTGTTAACATGGGGGAATCAAGGAAAAAGTTAAAAACTAGTACTAAATATATGTAGTCATGTACAAGAATTTGTTTATTTTTATCATCTAAAATCTAAGATGCAAGTTGACTGCTACTAGCTCCAAATACAATGCAGTGACCGTTAAGGTTCCTCCCAAATAATTTTATAATCACTTAGTTAAATCATATGAAAACATGGGAGCCAGTGAGTATTTTCAGAAAAATAAATAAATAGAAATTCAATTTAGAAAGTACGCAAAATTAAGTTTCTAGTGTTTGACATTTAAATCATAACTTATGATACATTTTGTGATGGTATAAATCACAACTTTCCTTCTACATGAGTTAGAGATAAACGACTTTTTACTTCTTTAGGACAAACACAACCCACAGTTACAATTTTTAGATTGGTATTGGCGATTCCTTCTTAAAAGTTGTTGGTTTATACTTGTATAAGGAGATACTTCAATAAGATTAAGATATCTATTTTTTTTTCTTTTTAAAATTATGTTTGAGATGATTTAAACTTAATATTTTTTTTAATTGATCTTTTAAATTTTTTAATTATTAATTTAAGTTATATTTTATTTACATCGTTATCCTTTTTACCAATTTAGTTATAAAAAAAGACATATTACACCTCAATTTAGTTATATCGTCCACTTTTTTTCTTTCAATTTTTTTATTTAAAATTAAACTCTTAAATTTAAGAATCTTAAAACCAAAGCACCAAATTCTTATACAAATTTATTCTAATTATTCTAAAGTAATGGTTAATTTACGAAATAATCCGATAACTTTTCAAATTGATCTTTTTAATTATAATTTTTTTGAATTCTTTACGAGAAAATAAAAGATGTATTGATGATGTAAAATAATTTTACATGTCATCGTGCTGATAATTTAAAACAATTTGAATGATTTAGATAAATCGATGATTTTTTATTGGACAACTATGTAAATTTTTTTTTTTACATTGAGGATGTATGTCCATTAATTCATTATTTATTTATGTTAGTCTTTTTAATGATTTGGTTAAACACGTTAGATTCGTTTATTTTCTCTCCTTCATTTTTATTATTTAATTATAAATTCTTAAATTTAATAATCTTAAAATCAAAGCATTTAATTCTTAGATTTTTCCTTAAAATAACCCGTATTTTCAATTTAAATCCCTAAATAATTTATTTTTTTAAAAAAATATCAAAATAATCATTTTTTTCCTACTTATGCGCCAGTTGAATTGTCGCATCCAACTAAACATCAAAGACGGCGTCTAGATCCTTGGCGCATGCATGCAAAACCAATGCATGTAGGCGCCACATGCATTGACGCATGCATGTGTTATGTGTGTGTGGAGCCTAGTGCATTGGCGCATACATGCTCTGATTCTTCTATAAATACCACTATGCGCATCTCCCTTATCATTTCATACAACATCTTACCCTCTTTCCATTTTCCTTCAACTTCTTCAATCTCATTCAATTTTTTTTCTTTAATCATGTTCGAATACATTTACAAGAGAAATGTCGATTTAATCTTTTCAGCAGTCGCACCTCCGATAAAGATTCGACTTTGGAATATAGATTCTTTTGAACGTCTTAATCCGACGTTGAACCGTTGGTTAGATGGAGAAATTGCAGATGATGCAAGGATTAGAAGAATTCAATGGCTTGAGTCCACGTTCAACCGAAATGGAGAAGTGCGTGAATGAGTGGATATTAAGACTGACAAAGACGTTCATAGAATGATGTATAATATGTTCAAAATTATTTTGATGGTTGTAATCGCTTAGTTATAATAATGGTATTTTATTTGTTGTAGTCCGTTGTATTGTTGTTTGTGTGTTGAATGTGTTGTATTTGTTTGTGATGGTATTTCTTCACAAAGTTATCATATGAAATAAATATTGTTTTAATATAAAGCAAAAGAGGTACATGTAAAATTATCTTATTGTGCTAATACTAGGACAGTTAGTACGATTGTGGTCGGGCTATCGACATGAGCTACATAATTGAACCATTTTGTTCGCCGTAACTATGTCGGTTTGAATACATATGTTGTTTGGGCGATCCTTTTTCTTTCTTCGCATAACTTCATTGTGCCAGAGAATGTTCCCTTGATATTCAGGCCAATAATCCTCTTTTGTAACAACTGAAAAACTAATTTTGTAAATATTGGATAAGCTTATGACTTTGTAAACGCCAGATAGTAAGTAGGATGGATCTCTTCGAACCTTTGAACATGTCGCAATGACATGAGAGCAGGGCATACAAAAGGCTTGGAACTTTCCGCAGTCGCACC
Source organism: Lathyrus oleraceus (assembly GCF_024323335.1). Lineage (NCBI taxonomy): Eukaryota > Viridiplantae > Streptophyta > Magnoliopsida > Fabales > Fabaceae > Lathyrus > Lathyrus oleraceus. Next base: position 442,668,824 of record NC_066580.1, on the reverse strand, counting down.
AACCTCTATCTAGTTTCACTCTGTATTGTCCCATCGGCATGCCTTCATTGTGATCCATGGACTCAACAACAATGTACCAACCTTTAGTACAGTCAAACACCGTGACCACATGTGTGTTAGCTTTGGCAGCTTCGTGTCTAATGAATTTCATTGAAGCATCACTAAACAACTGCCCAAATTGCAACACTGAACTCCATTTGGAACGTCTGATCTCAAACAGCACCCCTAGCATGAAATAGGTTGCTTGCACTAAAGCGGTTATAGGTAAGTTTCAGATGCCTTTGAAGATAGAGTTCATTGATTCCACATGATTTATTGTCATGTGGCCCCAACGTTGACCGTTGTCGTATGCCCTAGTCCATTTCTCCAATGGAATACTGTCGATCCACCGTACTGCATATGCGTTTGACAATCTGATATTTTCGCGGTAGTGTTTGAAAGAAGGTTATGTTAATACGTTACCTGCGCTGACAACCTTCTTCCGCAATGTTTTGTCTTTGATCTCCCGCATAAAATTTTGAGCGATATGTCTAATGTAGTAGACATGCGTCGACGGAGGATCTTGCCCGCCATTGTCAATGTTTTTGTAGGCACTCACTATTGAAGGGTGTCAGTCAGAGATCAAACATAAGTTAGGTTGAGAAGTAATGTGCAATCGAAGATTTTTTAGGAAAAAACCCCATCCCTCAGCAGTCTCCCTTTCAACTAGGGCAAAGGCGATTGGAAAAATGTTATTGTTGTCATCTTGTGCCACTGCTATCAGTAACGTTCCTTTATATTTCCCGTACAACCATGTACCATCAATTTGTATAATATGTTTACAGAAAACAAAATCTTTGATGCATGATTGGTACACCCAGAACAGACGGTGGAAAATTCCATTTCCAATAGCACAAGCCCCATTTGGTGTATACGCTGACAACATTTCCAACTTGACAATAGTCCATTGAGTATACTATTTAAGAGCCACCAAGTATTTTGGAAGTTGTTTGTAAGACTCCTCTCAATTTCCATACACTCTTTCAACCGCCTCTGTCCTAGCTATTCAAGCCTTCCTGTATGATGGAGTATAGTTGTATTGTGTTACAATATGCGAGATTATTGTACTCACCTTTAACAAACCAGTCATATAGGGTGCTAGACCAACTCAACAGGGTTTTAGACCAGTCATATAAGGTGTTAAACCAACTTAACAGTATATGGCATGGTTTAGATCGATTACAACGCCACAATTTCTGTCTGAGCCAAGGTATTTGATTGATCCATGCCAACTAGCTTCGTCATCATACACCCAACAACAAATCCCCGTCCAAGAACAATGTCAACCCACCCAAACCAACGGCCAACCTCACACCATCACCCTACCATATACACTCAACAACCAAACACCCAACCTCGCAACCCATTCATGCCACACACCCAACCTCAAAACCAAGAATCAAACTCTACCCACTAACAACCATACACAACCACCACAATAGTCTATAGCCCATATGATTCATGCAATTCATGTCATCGTAGCCCCCCGCCAATGACCACCAAAACATCTCATCGCCACAACACCCAACCATTGTTTGACTATAGTACACCCTAATAACCATTGGTTCGTTTCCAGCCCGATTCAATGTCCCAATTCGGGAAACCATACCGTTCACAATTCACCCAACCACAACGACCCAACTACGACAACATGGGCAACAAACTCAATTACGGAAGCGCTGTTGGCGAGAACCCCCTCAATTGTTGGGAACAAATGATGACACATCTATCAAATACCGCTGGACCTTCCATCAGACCTTCACACCGGCCACCATTGGATCATGTCAGCACTCAAGACCCCAAACACCTTAGGAAAATCGTGGGAGACCTCTAAGACAGACTAACGCACCTGGATGTGGAACAGGGGACGTGTCTATCGGGCGAATCATTGAATTTCTTGTCAATTTTATGTAATTTTTTATTATAACATAAATATAATTTTTATTTTCAGTATTTTTATTTATTTATTTATAAATTAAAATTTAAAATTTTTAAAAAAATTTAAAGATGCATGCGCCACATGCATTGACGCATACACTATGTAGTGTATGCATGCGTCAATGCATGTGACATAGAGGCATGCATGCGCCAAGAGACATGACGCCTAAGTGCTATACCATTTGGAGCATGCGTCAGCTCCAAAGGCACTAAGTGCTACACCATTGGGAGCATGCGTCAACTCCAATGACACCTCCTCTCTATGTTAATTGGATGCACTAGTTCAACCGAAACATCAGTTAAGAAATATGATTATTTTGATTATTTTTTTTAAAATTGATTATTTAAGAATTTAATTTGAAAATATTGGTTATTTAAAAAAATATCTAATTCTTAATATAGAAAATTTTTATTTTAAAATAATTGTTCAAATATATGAGTTTAAAATTAATGTCGTTCATTTCAAAATCCTTAAAATTGACATATGTATATAAGGTCAATGAAATTGAAGAGTGTCCTTCAAGGTCATCTTTTGTTAACTTTCTCTATAATGAAATATGACGTGACATGGTGGTCTCAAAATTTTAAAGTGAATAGAAAATTATGTCCTTAAAATTTATAAACATTTATTAGAGATTACTCCTGTAATGTTATATCAATATATCTATTTCTTTTATTCAATGAATATGGTATTTTTAATCTTTCAACTATTGCAATCTAATATATATCAACTAAATCTCACTAAGCTCTTCATCTAGACTTCCTTTATTCCTGCATGAAAGAAGATCAAATCTCATAATTTTTAGAATCCATTCATGATTATGCAATCTCAATAAACAATAAAAATTAACCCTTTTCAAAATCACTCTTCTCCCTACTACATTCATAACAGGAAAGTACTTCTCGTCAAGAGCAAAATTCGGTTCATCAATGAAAGATTATCTTCACTACCATAATCATATTCTCTATTCGATGCTTAGGAGAGATTTGTAATAGTTTAGATATTTCTTGAATTATTTATTACATAACACTTATGATCAATCTCGCTTATGTCAAACACACTAGAGTTATTTAGGAAGAACTTAGAAAGGAAATTATTTAAAACTCTATCATCTTCCGCAAGATATCTAGTCCATTCGTTCCGGTGAAAAAACAATTTTAAAGTATTTTAATTTTTTGAAAATTGTTTGGGAGGATCTTAAAGATCTCTTACCTTCATGTGCATGTCATACTAAATATAACGGTGACATCTTCGTAATCATCAAACAAAAACGCTATTCAAAGCTGCTAGTTTTCTTCTTGAAAGGCTTAAACAATACTATGTTTCCGGTTGCTTTTGATAGATCCTTTTATTTTAATTTATAAAGTTATTTCTTTAGTGCTTCAATAAGAATTCAATCTTTTAAATACCCTAATTCTTAATTCTAAAATTCTTTGCAATGCTTCTAAAGATAATCATCGTTCTTAAGGGGGTGTAGTAATCGACAAAACCCTAATGATGGTTGTGGATATCTTAAATAATGCACACTGTACAACAAATTAGGTTATACCATCAACACATGTTACTTCAAACATGATTTCCTACTAGGATACAAGCTTGAATCATGATAAATGCAAAAATTACTTGTTTCACATATATATTTATTGACTTAAATCACAAGTAATCATATAAAACAACCATAATTTATCATGAAAAAAATGATAAAACACTTGCATGAGCTTTTTAACTATGGTATTCATAAGTACATGTGAAAAAGATCCCAGAAAACTGGAAGTATCAAACAAAAGGGCAGAGAACTTGCTAGGCGAGACAAGAGCATTCATAGCGAAGAAAAACCATTCACCTCGCCAAGCCAACCAACTTCTCACTCATCTAAATACATGATAACACATGCATGAATGTCTTTGCTAGGCGAGGAAGATAGTTCGATGGACGAGTTAAGACGGAACAAAAGAATCAAACTTTTCTTCAAAGCTAAGTTACTTCATGGTGAAGCAAAGAGAATGTCATTAGGAGAGTTTCACAATATCTCATAGCAAATTAAGGTGATTTAAAAGACTCATTTCATTCTAAGTAACTTCAAAAGGAAGAAAGACAAGACTGCTAGGAAAAAACAGGGTCTGGCCTAGTGAAGTGGCAAGGCCCACTTGGATGATATTGTAGAGAACTTGTGGCGTAAAAATACAGGCTCACTAGGTGAGCTAAGGGTCTCTCTAAGCAAGACTGCTAGTACAAACCTTTATAAACAACAAATGAAACCTGCATTGAAAAGAGACTTTTGGGCAAAATATTATTGGTGGATTCTCATAGAAACACAACAAGAACAACACACACACACACACACACAGAGAGAGAGAGAGAGAGAGAGAGAGAGAGAGAGAGAGAGAGAGAGAGAGAGAGAGAGAGAGAGAGAGAGAGAGAGAGAGAGAGAGAGAGAGAGAGAGAGGAGAGAGAGAGAGAGAGAGAGAGAGAGAGAGAGAGAGAGAGAGAAGAGAGAGAGAGAGATTTAAGACAAAGCGTTGTCCAAGAAATCGTCACAAGTAATATTTAACTTCTTTCTTATAGGTTATCACTAATCAACTACTATGAGTAATAGTAACTGATTTCTCTTTTATTGGGGTTAGACGTAGTTGTCTGAATATTCACGTATCAATATTGCTCATGGCATTTTATGTATATCTAATTATGAATTAATATTGATGAGCTTCTTTATGATAAATAGAAGCTAAAGTCTAGAGATAGATTTATATCTAACATCCGTGCATACCATCGAATCTTAATGTAGTCGTATTGATCAATAGGCTGAAAGATCGCCTATTGGGTAATACAATTGATTTCACGATGTTGATTTAGAGATAAACAATGAACGTAGAGTGATATGTGGTAATATTAATTGCTAATTAGAAATACATATTAATGATCACAATAGTACATGAATACATGACGATGAAATCTAACCCCAAAAAGCTTTCTCATCTATCAAAACTTTAATCTTATTTACCATTATTTCAATATTAAGTTCTCAACACAAACAAAATTTTACAAACCTTTCTTAAAATCATAAGAACTATTGAACGACTTTTGAAATTGCACCAGTCCATGTATAGACGATGATCTAAATACTTACTCATCTTTCAATGCTAATATACTATGATCAACAAAATAACGTCGTTATTGGGGACTGATGTTTAGATTTTAAAAAAGAATTGCAATACTTTTTATCATTTTGAGTAATCTAATCATAATTGTTATTATTTGTGCATACTTTATTTTTATTTTTTGAACTAACCTACTAAAATTTATTGGCTAGTTTTGTTACAAATTATTTATGCGAGGTAAAGTTCTTGAAGATCAAATCTTATTTGACCCCGAGATTGAAAGAACCACACACAAAAACAATAGAAAAGCAATAAAACATAAACAACTAGCCAAGATAAAGATCAAGCAATAACTTTTGTTTCACCATATTCAATCAAACCAGAAGACATGTCATATCTTAGAAACAAAAACAAAAACTCTAGTGATCAAAATCTAAATAACAACGTTGGAAACAATAAAAATAAGAAGAACAACAATAGTGGTGGCTTACCTTGCCACAACAGTCAGAGACTGATAACACATATCTTTAGGCCTCAAAGAAATACACGACAAGATGAGATGAAAATATGATTGCTACAAATTCTATATGTTAATCCTTTCACGGGGTTAGACCATGAATATCCATATACGCATCTCACTAAAATTTATGAGTTATATCGAACTCTTGGTGAAGCTAAAGAAGAAAAATAGGCAATGTTCATGAGATTATTCCCCATTCATTTATTGGAAAAACAAAAAATGGTATTTGGACTAGACGACACATATGATGACCAATTAGAACACATTGGAGGCAAAGTTTATAAACCGATTTTTTCCACATAATAAATTCATGGAAGAAAAGACTACCATCGTCGTATTTTCCCAAGGAGCATCAGAAAGTTTACATGAAGCTTGGAAACTATACAAATACATGCTAGGAAGATGCCTGAATCATGGTTTTGATGACCTCAAACAGATACACATCTTCATAAACAAATTACGACAACAACCAAACTTTCTGTTAGATGCTACCGTTGATGGTTCTCTCATGTTCAAAAATACCGAGGACACAATTGCAATCATCAAGAGAATGACACTGAGTGACCATCAAAGGTCCAACATAGAAAAGTAGTGGCATCATAGAGGTGAAGATTAATGATGCAATTTTGACACAAAATAAGTTGTTAACCTAAACAGTGGATGAACTTGCAAATCAGTTATCCAAGCTACCTAAAAAAATAAATAAAATGCATGAAATGCATAAGAAGAAAAAAAATTACATACTTAAATTATGTAGCGGAGATCATTTGACTAGATTTTGTTCACTAGTCGAAGAAAAAGTCAACTATGTAAACAATCAATAAATGACTTGACAATACCAGAATAATAACTTTCAGCGAGGAAATAATTATCACAAAGAATGGAGATTAGAAGCAGGTATATCTAACCAATAACCATATTAGAATTATACATAAATGTCTCGTCAACAAGATAAGTTATCAAAATTGGAAGATACATTGAACTACTTTATGCAATTGTAAATGATTAATCACAAAAATACATACGCTTCTATCAAGAACCTAAAAACACAGTTTGGTCATCTTGTCAAGCACATATTAGATCGACAAAAAGAGCATTGCAAAGCTGTAACAACTAAAATCGAAAAAGGAAAGGACAATAACGAAGAAACTTAAAAAGTTGTTGTTGAATCTAAAGAAAAACAGAAGAAGGGAGAACATGAAGAAGAAAAAGAAATAGAAGAGGAACAAAATAAAGAGAGAAAAAAAGAGTTGAAAAAGAATGAAGTAGAGAAAAATTAGAAAACAAGGGAGGAAAAAGGTAAGATGAAGCAACCACCAGCTCCAAACCTTCCTCGCCCACATGTTCCAACAATAAAGGACAAAGAGAAACAACATGCAAGATTTTTGGATATTTTCAAGCACGTGCATATAAACATACCATTTTTTAAATCCTTGGAAAAAATGCCTAAATATGCAATTTATGAAGGAAATATTGACAAAGAATATAAGATACAATGAAGAGGATACCATCCAACTAGAAGCTAGTTGCAGCGAAATTATTCAAATACCTTTACCTCAAAGGAAAATGATATGGGAAGAGTTACATTACTAATCACCATAGGTAATGTCAACATTGAAAAACTTCTCATTGATTTAGCCACAAATATTAACCTCATACTTCTATCACTCATTAGAAGATTGGTAATCTTGAGTTACAACAAACAAGAATAATTTTGTATTAGTAAAAGTGGAGACATTCCTATTCATGATCGATTTTATGGTTATAGATATTAAAAAAGATGATGATGTGCCTCTAATTTTAGGAAGAACCTTCGTGAAGAAGGAACAAATGATGATCGATGTCGATAACGACCAAATGAAGGTTATATTCTATAATGAGGAGGTGAGTTTTAATATAATTGAATCCATGAAACATTCCAAGGATAATGGAATTTTCTTTAAAATAGATGCTACGTAGCTTAGATTAGAAGTCTCTTTTAGGGTTTGATTGAACATTGAAGTCTCAAGTTTGAGGGCAGAACAAGAAAGTCTCGATCAGTGTGATTGAGCATTGAAGTCTCATGCTTGAGAGCAGAGCAGGAAATCTCGATATGGTATGATTGAGCATGAAGTCTCTTTCAGTGGGATTGATCAAGAAGTCCTGAACATTTTGTTTAGGCAAGAAAGTCTCTTGCTTGAGGGTTTGAGCAGAAGTCTCTTTCTAGTTTGATTGAGCAAAATGTATATGTTTATTATAGTGAAAATCTTGTGTTGTAAGGGGACCGGACTACTCTCAGATTGAGAGGAACCAAGATATATAATGTGTCTCGTTATTTACTTCTACTTTTACATTATGATGTGCAACAAACTCTGAAGTCAGACTCTGATCTGATTCATACTCTTACTTGGATCAAAATCTGAGATTGACATCGTAGGTTCTGAAATAGGTTTAGTGAAAAAGAAGTAAACTTTCTCATACACAATTTAACCCCTGTGCATATTTTTCTCACCTTCAGAGACATATAAATATATGGTTGAGATGACGGTTTTGAAACTTGCCTTTGTGAAAATTTGATAAATTGATGGAAGAGAGTATTCCTTTCGTATCTTAGACGATCAGATTTATCCATTTTACTGGCATAATTTAATAAATTATCAGATAAGAATAACAAAAATTGAAAGCAATGAAATATACAATCATATTATTTTTTTTGAAGAGTTCTTCTAGAAGCCACACTAACAAAGTTCCAAAAGAGTCCTTATTATAAACATGTAATTATAAGAAAAAAATTAGTCCAAAAGAATTCTTTCAAATAATAAAGTACAAACTAGTATAAAAATATAAAATATAAATTCTAAACTATCAAAATAAAATAATAAAATACATACATAAATGAGAAGGATTATAAAATATGTTAGATGGTGATTATTCATCTTTCTATTACTCGACTGATCCCTATTTTTTATAATTATAAAAAAATCAAACTCAAACATAGTCAAAATGGAATATTCCCAACATACTTGAGGGTAATAAGATAGATATAGTACATGTACAAGTTCTATTATCATGCATACAATAATATTCCTTACTATGTTTAAATAACTTAGTACGTACTCTCTCCCTTCTAATTTATACAATGTTTTAGAGAAAAAACTATTTCAAATTAGAAGTTATTTTGCAAAATTAACTTAAAAAAGAGTTTGTTTTTTCTAAACATCTCTTGTATATTCTCTTTTTTCTGATTGTCTTTCCCCTACTATAATATTTCTTGTAATAAAACAAATCGGTAGACTCTTATGTTTCCAAGAGAACTAACGTGTGAATATTGACAATAGATCCTTTCCTTCCTTCCTTTTTCTCTCCTTCACCAAAAACATGTGTAATAGTATAGAATTAATAAAATTATAAAAAAATGAAAGAGAGAGAGAAAATATTAGAGAGAGATAGAGATAAAAATGTAAAGGAGATAGTTGGAGAGAAGAAATTAAAGGAGATAGTCCAATCCAATATTATATATACAATCATATCCAATCCGGAAGATTTTGTGAAGAACATTTAAAGGATATGCATGTAGAATATTTAGCTACTTATTAATATGTTCAATATGTTCAGAGACATCTTCACTCAAAAAATATTGTATCAAATGGTTGCACATTTAAATCATACAAAAATTGTTCTGCTGATGATATTAATGGAGAATTGGAATGATGTTGAGATCAATCTCTTATGCTAAATTGATATTTAAATATGGTAGATGGTAAGCTTCATTTGCATTTTGTGGTAGATGCTAAATTTCTTGATGAGGGTTTTCATAGTTTAAATCTGGATGAAAAAATGAAGCTTCATGATTTGTAATGGGTAAAAGAGGTTTTTTTTATTTAATTTTGACAAAAATTTAAAAAAGTTAGAAATTTTTTAATATGCATAAAAATGTTGAAATGCCTTATAATTTATAATTTGGGACAGAGGAGTTCATCCAACCTATTTTTGTGATTGGCATTAACTTTTCTTTCATTTTTAACACCTTCCTCAACTAATCGGGCATGTAATTTTCAAAATTTTATATAAGAAACAAAAGAGGTGTTTATTATCATTTAGACATCTATCTTTTATTTTTTCATTCCCTCTCTTTATTCTCTATCTCTCTCTTAATTTTACTATTTTTATTAATTAAAATAAAAATTAATAGAAAGATCAAGATTGAAAAAAATAGAGACTATGCAGAGAAATTAATTTCAATTTATCATTTGCATAAGGATAATATTCTATAATACTCCATTTTTTGTAAATTATTATTTTTAAAGTTTAAAGATGTATTTATTATTATTTTGTCAATAAATTTTTTGTAGTGGCAATCTATTACAAAATAAAATATTATTAACAAGCTATTACGAGGGGAAAATAATAATTAATAATTAAAAATATTTTATAAAATAATCCTATAAAAAGCAATCACATTTATTAATTATTTTATATAATTGAATATAAATATTAAGTTATTAATCTTTTATATATATATATATATATATATATATATATATATATATATATATATATATATATATATATATATATATATATCAAGTAGATTAATCCTATAAAAAGTAATCATAATTAATAAATATTAATTTATTAATCCTCATTGTTGAATTAAAAGTTATTAAGTTATTATTGAGTAGATACTTCATCTAGTACATTCAATCAAATATCTAATAAATTTACAATTCACCATCGTGTTTGGTTTTGAGGGTATGGGTGATTACCGACTACGGGTCCGTTGCGCTCCGACATTGTGGTGGAAGTTACAATCGTCGATTTTCTCGAATTAAAACGCGTTAAAGGATAAATCTGAGTTTGAATACAAGAGAACAAATGATCACCACCAATCAACCCCTAGAGTTGTTGCAAATCCTATATTATTCTCTCCCCTTGATTCGAGTTGAACCAAGTCCTTCAAGCGCTTCGAACAAACCTCCGGTTACCGCAACCTTATTGCAAGACCGCCACGTTCCCGAAAACTTCAGCACGACTGATTTCGAACGCAAGTCGCTTGAACCCTAAGCTTTCTTCACAATCCTCTGGTTACCGTTACTTGTTTGACCGAATCCACCGTTCTTCAAACTTTTCACTCGGCTGAATCTGCGAAGCAAAGGTTAGTGCAAAAAACCCCAATTCTTGGAGGACAAAACCCTAATGGTTTTATTCAAGAAAAACCCGCACAAAGCCTCAACCCAAACTAAGATAATCCAATCTTATTTGGACGTTATCACAACAACAATGCACAATGCTCAACAAAGATTATTATGTGTGATTATTGAGAAATGCAATGAAGAATGAAGATGATGAGCACTTTGGTTTATATCTTTCACTTTTCTTGTTTAAATGTTGAAGAAGAGACTCTAGAATATTAAAATGTGAATTAATCCTAATTATATTACAAGAAAAAAAATTAAAAGGAGGTGTGGATTGACAATGGGAGTGTAAAAACGGAATTGGGTTGATGGGCTTCAGAATGAGCCCAATACAATTTTTTGTTCCACTGGCGAAAACAAAAACGGGGGGGGGGACAGTAAGAGCGTGAATGGGCCTCTTGAGCCCAAACACTCCCAACACTCCAAACAGGGGGTGCATGTAATAAACTGGAGATGAGCCTCTGAGCCCAAAACGCAATAATGTCCATTCCCGAGGGGGTGCATTAGAAGTTCAGGAGTGGAATCAGCAAAATATCAATGGACCTGTGGAAGCCCAATTCACTTCTTTGTAAACTTAAAAAAGGGGTTGTGTTAGCAAGAGGTGGTGTGAAAGCATGAGTTTCCATGGGCCTTGAGAATCCGACCCCATCATACCCTCCCTGTTGACTTGTACAAGTCAACAGGTTTAAACTAATAAATCTCGTGCGCTCAAAAGTTCAACGTCACTGGCCGTTAGCCACCGCGTCGGCGGCCATCGCTGGCGGCGATGGCATCCAAAACCTAAATTCTAATTGCCAAATTATGCGCAAAGACGCGCTGGTGACAAGAATGGGGTCCATTTGGGGGAAATATTCATGGATCAACCGAATCAAGAGGATCTTGGGAAGAACCCTAGAATTCTAAGTGTGAATTAAATGGCGTTGGTGATAAATTAGACTCCTACACTATGGGGCTTCTGTTTCTCATACCAAAATCTCCTAGCAGGTGAGCTCAACGCAAGTAAATACAAGTGAAGCAAAACTACATACCGGAGAAGACGATCAGAACGGTTCGCCGGTGAGTTCTTGACTTTGCCTTGCACGCTTTCTTTCTTCCTCTTTCTCCTTCTTCTTCCTTTGAACTTGAGAATCGTGAGTATGGAAATGGAATGGCAGTGGTTAAGCTCAAGCAATATTGAAGCTTCAATGCGAAGCTTCAATGGCTTTTTGTGAGAGTTAAAGCTTTAGTGAGGGAGAGGGAATGAATTGCAGAGTGAGAGAATTTTCTGAGCAAAGTGTTCGAGAGACTCAAATGATGATGATGGATCTGCTTAAATAGGGAAGAGGTTTGGAGATTTGGTAGGCTTGGAATGAGGTTAGGAATTAGTTGGCACTGGCTTGGAGTTGGTTAGCATTGACTCACTGAGTCAAGTGAGAACTCAGTTAGTTAGTGAAGCTGAAACTCAGTTAGTTATGTTAGTTTAGGTTGATTAGTGAATGAGTGAACTTGAGATTAGACTAGTTATAATAGGTTGGAATTAGACTGAAGTTATGGAAATGATTTTTTAGTGACCTGCTGCACTTGTTGTAGGTTGGACCTAAGTGACTTGGTTTTGGGTTTGAAGTGAAGGATAGCTTGTAGTGTGAGTGTTAATAGACTGGCTGTAGCAGGTAACATTAGAGCTAGGTGGTGAAGCCATTATACCAAAAACAACCTGTTGAACTGGTAATGGTCAAGGGCAAGTATGCTCTAGTTTGTATTTTGAAGTGATGAATGTGATGTTTTGGTTCAAAATTTGCTTATTCCTTCTCACTGTTTGTATTCAAATCCTGCTCTCATTTGTTTCTCTTGCTGCAGCATGAACTTGGCATAACATGTTTAAACCAGGATTTAGCCATGGTACCTTTTTGATGCAAGCTTGGAAATTGTTTGGCTTTGAGGTGTGCACACTGTGATGAAGGTATAATACTGCTACTCGCTTGGTCTTGTAATTCCATGTTGGATCATTCTTCCAGTTCAGCATATGGTAGGTTATTAGGTTTTGGCCTATGATTTGCTCTACAAACTCATACCTATTTATTTTTCCACCGTTTGTATCCATCTTTTGCTTCCTTTTGCACTTCCATGGATTGATGTTTTGATGTAGGTTTAGAACAAGGGCATGAACTGAGATAGGTTATGTTCTTTATGCAGGGTATGTGAACCAATGCAATGCTCACGAATTTATCCTTGAGGTGCTTGATCATGTGGTAGTCATGTTTGTGGTTTGAAGGTTAAATTTTGTTTCTACTGCCATAACCAGTTGTCTTGCTAGCAGGATTTAGGAACTTACTCAGGTGGTAGCAAGTTTGGTGTTGTATTTGGTTCATGTTTCATGTCATTACAGCAAGTGTGTTACAGGTCTATTCAATGCCTTATTTCTGACTTTACAGCTTAGTATTTGACATTGATATACATTGCCTGTTATTATTGCAAGTTGCAGGGTCTTGGTGCCTTGGTCGGGTTGGATGGTTTGTGATGTTGTTGTCTTGAATGTTGCAGGACTGGTGCATTACCAATTGCAGTTTGCAGTGTAACAAGTGTTACATGCAAGGTCATGATGTTCTGAGTTTGGAAAACATTCAGTAGGTTCTGACTTCATTGTTAGAAATAGGTTAAAGCATCATGATTATCATGTTCACTGCAGGTTACCATGTTCCCATCTTGAGCATTTTGGTCTGTAGCCATGGTGTTGGGAAGATTCTCAATCTTAATGTGGGATTTAGGTGAAACCAGGTGCGCATTCTATGGAGAATCTTCACAAGTCACTTCCAAATTTCTGCATTATGGCCTTGTAACCGTGTTATGGTTTTGGCTTGGTTGTCTGCAGGTTTATGGTCAATGTATTGGATGCTCAAAATAGTAGTAAGTCTTGAAAGTTCACTGCCTGGATGTGGTCTTATCTTGGCTTATTGGAGAATGATATGGCCATGATGTAGGTTTGCTGTATTTTGGTAATAGGTGAATTGGTTCATAGATGCATTGGTTCTGTTATGCTTTGGTCTTGACTCGGTCCCATGGTCTGTTGGATTAACCATGCTTTTGGCCTAATGCAGGACTTATGGTTTGAAAATATGCAGGACTTTCAATAGGACCAAGTTTCTTGTCCATTTGGCTTGGTGCAGCAGGGCCTAAATGCAAGACCTATAAGAATTTGTTTGATGCAGATGCAGGTTTTGTACCAGCTGGGTGGATCAAAATGCTCCATCATCCAAAAGTAAGCTAGGGTAATACACAGATATCAAAGTCCAAGGTAAGCTTAGCCATATCTCATGCTTTTGGATGATGGAGCATTATAATGCATCATTGCCCTGTGTCTGTTTGAGGTTCATGGCAATGTGTTAACTGGCTTTACATGCTGTTGTTGCTGCTTTGTGGCAAGATCATGGCTGCTACAAGAAACTTAAGGTCATGGTGTTGTTCATGTGAGCTCACGACCAAACCCGATCATCCTTGGTCAATGCAAGTGTAATATCTAGTGTGGCTGTAATGTTTGGTTGTAGCAACTGCAGGGCCTTGCTTAGCAATGCAGAACCAATGGTGGACCAAGCTGAAATGACAATTCAAGACAAGTTGCACATGAGGTTAACATGAGATAAGCTACTTGGCCAAGAATATACAAAGTCAAAATCATCACATAAGACTCTTGGATGGTGAATAAAGGATAAAGTGGATTAGATTAGGTTTAAGAGGGTCAAAAGTGGGAAGGTTGACTTCGGTCAAAGTTGACCAAAAAGTCAACAAAAGGTCAAAATTCAAAATTCTTTGTATTTTCTTTATAAATGGACATTGAATTAGTGGTTAGGGGTGATTTTAGGGCATTAGGGAATTTGGGTTGACTTTGGTCAAAGTTGACCAAAAAGTCAACTATTGACCAAAGTCAACAATCGGTCAAAAATTGTCAATACTTGCAATTTTTCATGTAAAATTAATGTGATGGTTTAGAATGGTTTGAAATGGATTGATATGGATTACAAATTGTTTGAAATTGGTTTCCAAGTTATTTTGTTTTATGCACATGAATGCTTGATTTTGAAATGAAAAGAACATGGCTTTGACTGGTAACAGACATTAACATGGTTCATGAACAAGGCTATGAATTGATGGAATAAGATTAAGGTTTGAATGAAATAACAACCATGAGTCAATAGGCATGACCTACACCTTGATTGTAACACAATAGGTTTGGTTGTTTGGATGACCAAGGCCAAAGATGCACCAACACTCAGATGGACCAAACAATAGGACATTGAGACCAAGATGCATTCAAGACCAAGTGCATTGACAATAGGTTAAAAGTGAGTGACATTTAGGGTTATGGATGTCACTAGATGAAAAGTCAAGCCACCGAGTCCATCAGATTCATCATTTCCTTGATTAGGGTTTTGGAGACCAAGATAAGGCATGGGGAAGCTCCATGAAGTCATGCCTTGAGGAATTAGGGCTTTGAAGGCCCTAGAATGACTGGCCACACCTTTGTTGAAATCACATTTACCACTATCATTAGGGTTTCACATCCCCTATGTTGATGATGTGATCAAACCATGCCTTTGGACTTTGATATTTGTGTAAACCCTAGCTTTATGAGCCCAAGTTTCTTCTGAATCCATGATGGATGATGCATGTGGATGAATTATGAATGTATGCAAGTCATCTCCTGATCTAGTGATTTGATGCATAGGCGAGAAATGGGAGGGCAAATTTAGGGGTACAACACCCTTATTTTATGCATGCCTTCAAACATTCTTCTATTATCCTTCTGCTAAATCAGCTATTGTGTTTGTTTCCATTGCTTCTCCCCCTTTGACAACATCAAAAAGAAGTAATGAAACGTTCAACATGAAATAAAGATATTCATAAGCACTTAGTCAACGACTTTGTAACATATAGACATCAACAACCATGCACATAACATGAAGTCAATGGAAGAGGTATATGCATAAATATTACATGGAGTAAAGAGAAATAAGTAAATAACATTGCCACATTTGTTTAGCATAAACTTTAGGACAAATGACTAAATACAGTAAATATGATACCTAAGCAAGTTCAAGTATAATTCAAACACAGTAGTTGATCAAACTTAGATCAAGTCATCAAATGACATCAAGAGTTACATAGATAAAATATATACAGACATAGTTGATTAATATAGGTCAAATGGATAGGAACTACATTACCTCCAATGGTGATAGACGACAAGTGCCCTCACATAGCCCGCACTTATAAATCAATGAATGGACATGCATGATATATATATATATATATATATATATATATATATATATATATATATATATATATATATATATATATATATATATATATATATATATATATATATATATATATATATATATATATATATATATATATATATATATATATGTGTGTGTGTGATCCGAGATATCGAGAACACCAAGTTCCCTACGGATGTGGAAGAAAGGCTTTGTTGCAAGTGGTTTTGTGAAAATATCGGCAAGTTGATTTTTGCTATCAACATGCTCGAAGACATCATCACCTTTCTCAACATGATCCCTAAGGAAGTGATGTCGAATTTCAATATGTTTAGTGCGCGAATGTTGTATAGGATTTTTGGTTAAATTGATGGCGCTTGTGTTGTCACAAAAAATGGGAATACGTTCAAATTGAACATTGAAGTCGAGTAATTGTTGTTTGAGTCACCAAATTTAAGCGTAACAATTACCCGCAGCAACGTATTCCGCCTCGGCAGTTGACAAAGCAACTGAAACTTGATTTTTGCTGTGCCAACTTACTAAGGAATTTGAATAAAATTGACAAGTGCCACTGGTGCTTTTCCTATCCGATTTGCAACCGACAAAGTCGGAATCGGAGTAACCAACCAAAGAGCAATCACTTCCCTTAGAGAACCAAAGCCCATACTTTGAAGTACCATAGAGGTATCTAAGTATGTGCTTGACGTCTTTTAAATGTGATTCTTTGGGACATGATTGATACCTAGCACACATACATACACTAAATATAATGTATGGTCGAGATGCGGTAAGATAGAGGAGAGATCCGATCATACCTCTATACTTTTTTTATATCTACGGCCTTACCATTTTCATCCTGATCCATATTAACAACATTAGGAATTGGAGTGTCGATTACTTTGGAGTTTTCCATATCAAAGAGCTTAAGTAGCTCATTACAATACTTCGTTTGGCTCACAAAAGTTCCTTCTTCGAGTTGCTTGATTTGAAGCCCGAGGAAGTAATTTAGCTCCCCCATCATGCTCATTTCAAATTCTCCCTACATAAACTTAGAGAATTCCTTGACCAAATTTATGTTAGTAGATCCAAAAATAATGTCATCTACATAGACTTGAACTAAAATGGAGTGTTTTCCTTGACGCCTAATAAAAAGGGTAGTATCAACCTTCCCTCTTGAGAATCATTGCTCTAGTAGAAATTTGCTAAGACGCTCATACCATGCCCTAGGGGCTTGTTTGAGACCATATAAAGCACGCTTGAGCTTATAAACATAGTTGGGATGCTCATGGTTTTCAAAGCCGGGAGGTTGAGATACATGTGACCGTTTAGGAAAGCGCTCTTAACATCCATTTGAAATAATTTGAAATCTTGAGAACAAGCTAGTAAAGCAAAAGGTGTATAGCCTCGAGTTGGGCAACCAGAGCATAAGTTTCCTCATAGTCGATGCCTTCCTCTTGGTTATACCCTTGAGCAACAAGGCGAGCCTTGTTGCGAGTTATGACTTTGTTTTCGTCTAATTTGTTCCTAAACACCCATTTAGTGTCGATAACTCGATGGTCTCGCGGAGGGGGAACAATATCCCACACCTCATTTCTTTTGAATTGATTAAGTTCCTCTTGCATAGCTAAAAATTGATATTCATCGAGTAATGCGTCTTTGGAGTTTTTAGGCTCATTTTGAGAGACGAAAGCGAAATGGTAACAAAAGTTACTTGTGTTTGACCGTGTGGTAACTCCCTTTGATATATCTCCTAGAATATTATCGATGGGATGATCCTTAGAAGATTTCCATTCCAAAGGAAGATCATTGTTATTAATAGAATGATCCTCCTCTTTCTTTTCAAAAATATGAATCGGCTCCTCCTCAGCTTTTTCCGGATGGGGTTCGACACGCTTTTCTTCTTGATCTTTTATTATGTCTTCCGAAGAAACACCTGCATCATCAACAATACTACCTTCTCCGACAGTTTTCAGATAAGATTCATCAAAGGAAACATGCACGGATTCTTCAACAATAAGTAACCTTTTAATGTATACTCTATATGCTTTACTAGATTGAGAGTATCTGAGAAAGATACCTTCATCAGCTTTTTAGTCAAATTTACCAAGGTCTTGTTTACCATTGTTTAATACAAAGCATTTACATCCGAAGATATGAAGATGTGAAACATTAGGTTTCCTTCCCTTTAGCAATTCATAAGGGGTTTTGTTTAGAATAAGACGAATGAGTATCCTATTCAATACATAACAAGTCGTATTTCTGGAATCGGCCCAAAAATATTTAGGAAGGTTGTTTTCATTGATCATAGTCCTTCCAAGCTCTTCTAAAGTTCGGTTTTTACGTTCCACAACTCCATTTTATTGTGGAGTTCTTGGAGCAGAAAAATTATGATCAATATCGTTTGTTTCACAAAATTCCTTAAA
Organism: Lathyrus oleraceus; assembly: GCF_024323335.1. Classification (NCBI taxonomy): domain Eukaryota; kingdom Viridiplantae; phylum Streptophyta; class Magnoliopsida; order Fabales; family Fabaceae; genus Lathyrus; species Lathyrus oleraceus. Next base: position 442,650,376 of record NC_066580.1, on the reverse strand, counting down.
GAGGTGGTTTTCAAATTCACCTCCGTGATCACTTCGAATAGTAACTATGCTAGTGTTCAATTTGTTTTGAGACATCTTGGCAAATTTTTCAAAAGCAGAAAAAGTGTCACTTTTACTTGCTAAGAAGATAGTCCAGCAAAATCTAGAGTAGTCATCTACTATAACAAAACCATAGTAGTTTCCACCTAGACTTTTAATTCTAGATGGCCCAAAAAGGTCCATATGGAGAAGTTCAAGGGGTCTCGTTGAGGAAACAATATTTTTATATTTAAACGAGATCCTTGTTTGCTTTCCCATTTAGCACGTATCACATAAGTGATCTTTTGAAATTTTGATTTTGGGAAGGCCAACTACTAGATCTTTTGCGACAACTTTATTTAGCAAGTCAAAGTTGACATGCGTTAATCGCCTATGCCAAAGCCACGAGTCTTCACTCATGGAGATGAGACATTTAGCGCTTGTCAAAGATACTTCATTCAAGTTAAGCATGTATACATTATTTTCCATCTAGCCCTTAAGCACATCATTCTTATTATAATTATGTTTAATCATGCAACAATCTTTTGAAAATGATACTTTATATCCTTTGTCACATAATTGGCTAATACTAATGAGATTGTGCTTAAGGCATTTAACTAAAAGGACGTCTGAGATAGTAGTAGAGGAGGGAATACCTACACTACCTTTTCCGAGTATAGCTCCCTTGTTATTATCACAATAGGTTACAAACTCTTTCTTCTTAGCCACAAAGTCAAAGAACAAGGAAGTGTCACTCGTCATATGTCTTGAGCATCCACTATCGAGTACCCATGTTCTCTCCGTATCCTTAAGACATTCCACCTACAAATTTAAACAAGGGAAGGAGGTACCAAATTTTCATTGGGTCCTAGTGTGTGAGTGAAACTTTGGTTGCATTTGGGCAACCATTGAAAAATGCCTTTAGGAACTAAAAATCTCCTAAATTGACATTTAGCAATAGTATATCCCTTTTTGCAACAATATAGACAATTTAAGTTCGGATGAGAGTTGCTTTTGATAACTTGATCCTTTACAACATAAGTGTATTTTTGATAAGGATTATTCATGTTACTTCTAAAATATGATTGATCAATATCAAAGGTAACTTTGGGTTGTAAATCCTTGTCTAATTTAGCTTGAAGAGTTCTAACCTCTCTTTTCCAAATGTGACAAGTTTCACATCCAGACCATCTAAACCAAAATCCCTTATCATCTTCAGTTTTTCCTTTAGTAACCTCTATCATAGATTTCTTAAGAGTTTCTAATTCCTTTTCGGAATCAGAAATCTTCTTTTCTAAATAACAGAAAAATTTCTTATTTGAGGCTAGGCGTTTGAAAGCTTCCTTGGCCTCATTGTGTAGATTACTAAAGGCATTTTGCAAATTACAATAAGACATTTTATCAACATGATCATATATAGAATGACTTACATTCTTTTTCTTCTTTCGATGAGCTGTAAGACAAAGATTGACATTTTCCTCTTCACCACTTGAGTTATCATTGCTTGGGGACTCACTATCACTCTCCCATGCAATGTATGCTCTTCTAGCTTTACTATATTTGTTATGACGTTTGTCTTTTCCTTTGTCTTTCTTCAACAAGGGACAATTTGACTTATAATGACCGATCTTTCCGCAATTAAAGCATGATCCTTTTGACTTAGTTGTCTTACCTTCCTCTTGATTCGGGAATTTTGATTGTCTTCTATAGTTGATAAGATTTTTATCCGAATGTTGGACTTCATTCTTTCTAAGGTATCAGTTATACCTCCTTACGAACAGCCCCATGTCTTCATTCGAATCTTTATTGTCATCACTTGATTCACTCTCACACGCATCATTGGTGGATGACTTATATCTTGAAGTCTTTAAAGCGATAGACTTCCTTTCGGTGTCTTTAGATTTCTCCTTCTTTTCCTTCTTTTGACTCTTCTCATGTTTCTCCAAGTTCATGAGCTCTTGCTCATGCTCTTGAAGTTTGCAAAACAATGTTGCCATGTCCAATGTTCTTAGATCATTGGCTTCCTTAATCTCGGTGACCTTTGGTAGCCAATTCCTGTTAAGACATCTTAAGATTTTATTAGTAGCAACATCATTAGGGGTAGTTCTACCAAGAGCATTTAATTGATTGATTAGATGATAAAATCTCTTTTGCATATCGGCGATGGTTTCACCATCCTCCATATGAAAAAGGTCAAATTCATGAGTTAAGGTGTTGATTCTAGCTAATTTGACATCATTGGTTCCCTCATAGGTAATTTGCAATGAGTCCCACATAGCTTTAGCACTAGTACAATGGGAAACCCTATAATACTCATCAACACCTAAGGCGGTGATGAGTATGTTTATGGATTTCCAATCATAGCTGTACTTTTTCTCATCTTCTTCATTCCATTGTGCTTCAGGTTTAGGTATAACAAAACCATCCGCATTGGTCATGGTTATTTCCATAGGACCATCTTGGATGACTTTTCATACTTTCCTATCAATAGAGTTGATATGGATACGCATACAATCTTTCCAATAATTATAGTTTTCACCAGTAAAAATGGGTGCCCTATTGTACGGCCCTTTAGGATCGTTACTCATTTTCTAAAAAGTTATCACTAAATGAACCAGGCTCTGATACCACTTGTTAGACGATAGTACCGATCTAGAAGGGGGGTTGAATAGATCCGTTTTTGAAATTTAGCGCTTTTTAAAAATGTTTTCAACGGTAGCAGAAGCACCCTAGATTTTAATCGTCTAACGATCCGTTAACGGAAAGATCAGATATGCGTGAAACCGAATGGAATAACTACGATAGAGAAAATCAACCACTATCTAATTCAATCGATTAACTACCATAATCCTTGATATCATTACCTCTAATAATGCGTTAACACAATAAGAGAGCAAGTAAAATATTACTAAATTTGCTAAGATTAATTTTATCGAACACTTGGAGTGCACTCCACACGAAGTTTTAATTTCACTCAAATTGAATGTGCAGAATTTTACTCAGCTGTAATCAAAGTGATTGCACCAATTTATCGAACACTTACTATGCACAACAATCAAGCGATATTGATTTTACTATTAATTTCACACAAACCGTAATTAATGCAGAATTTAAAGAGTTAAGAGATAGAGAGAACAAGACCGGATTTGTTGAGGCAGTTCCCCTATCGTCCTCGCTTAGGGTACATCTGCCCTCAATTCTAAATCTAGAATTGAGATGTTTTTATTAACATGTTGCAAAGTCAATACAAGAGAACAAATGATCACCACCAATCAACCCCTAGAGTTATTGCGGATCCTATTGAATTTTCTCCCCTTGATTCGAGTTGAACCAAGTCCTTCAAGGACTTCAAACAAACCTCCGGTTACCGCTACCTTATTGCAAGAACGCCACGTTCCCTAAAACTTCAGCTCAGATAATTTCGAACGCAAGTTGCTTGAACCCTAAGCTTTCTTCATAATCCTCTGGTTACCGTTACTTATTTGACCGAACCCACCGTTCTTCAAACTTTTCACTCGGCTGAATCTGCGAAGCAAAGGTTAGTGAAAAAAACCTAATTCTTGGAGGACAAAACCCTAATAGTTTTATTCAATAAAAACCCACACAAAGCCTAAACCCAAACTAAGATAATCCAATCTTATTTTGAAAGTTATCACAACAACAATGCATAATGCTCAACAAAGATTATTATGTGTGATTATTGAGAAATGCAATGAAGAATGAAGATGATGAACACTTTGGTGTATCTCTTTCACTTTTCTTGTTCAAATGTTGAAGAAGAGACTCTAGAATATTTATATGATGCATGGACCAACTAACAGACATAACAAAATTATTTTGCAAAATTATTCAAGTAAAATAGGCGATGAGTCAACTCAAACAGGGGATGAGTCGACTCAAAAAAAGTTTTTCCAGGGTTGATTCGACCTATTCAAACCCGTGAGTACATGGTTCAAATGAAAATAGGCATTAAGTCAACGCAAAATGTGGATGAGTCGACTCATTCAGTTTTCCCAGGATTGGGTCAACCTGTAGCTCGACCTGTTCAGACCCGAGAGTTACTCTCTAAGTCATTCGGTCGACCTGTGACTCGACCTGTTCAGACCCGAGAGTTACGCTCTGAGTCATGAGTCGGCTCACAGGTCTTAAACTCCCAAAAATGAGTTTTGGGATGTATTTTGATCAATTTAAACTGATCTCTTATGAACCTAGGATATTTACTATGATCAAGTGCATGATTCACATCTATGATATGCTCCTATATGCCTGGACACGTTGAACCTATATTTTGAACATGTTAGAGGATGAATGCATTATATGATATGATGATACTGTCCAAAGTACACGTTATGGGCGATTAGAAAGGTTTAACATCATTAAAATAAGGACTAGGCATATTTGCCCTCACAGATTTCTGATTTTGACCTTCTTGTTTCAATATTGTTACATGTATATAGTTTGAAGGTTGGGGAATCAAAGCCCTAACCTTTTGGGATTTGATTCAGAGCATGGAGGATTTAATTTATCATTTGTTACTAAGGGTTCTTGGTTAATTTGGAATCGGTTTAGGCTTTAGAAGTTGAGTCAGGTAAAACTGTTTGTGGATTTTAGTTGAAGAGACTGAGACGAAGAGATTGGGGTATTGTATTCATGATTAGGCCCTCTACCGCCACCAGAGGCGACCTCCTACGCGACGAAGGAGGTCGTTGTTCAGGTGAACATATGTGAGGTGTTCCAAGTGTCTTGGGCGCGTTTTCATTTTTTTTTCATTTGAACATTTGAATCTGAGGGAATGGTGCTCTTCCTTCCCCCACTAGTGCAATTGTGCTCACATTCCCTTAGGCCCACATATTTCCTTTCTACACCATAGAATTACATCACACCTCCCTTGAATAAGAAGTTATGCACCTTGGGCTTGCCTCAATGGGCCATGCGCCCTATTCCTTGCTGCTCCACATTTGCAACTTTAAACCCCCTCTCCGTTTTTCTATTTTCCTACTCGTTTTTTCCTCTTTTTTTGTGTGGCATTTTTTTACATATTTTTCTTATTAACATGTTTAGTTAGAATATCCATTACTTTTTAACTGAAACATTTTGACATTGAGTTTTAATATACTTTTGATATTATGATTAACATAGAATTACCTAGGTTCTTGATTAGGTTTTAGTTTACACATTCACCATGATAACATTTAAAGTTATTAGTATGCTAATTTCCTTTGTTTTGTGGTTAATTTTGCAATTATTTGTCCATTAGAATTTACTTCAATTTGGTTGAAAATAACTTAATGTATGATTCCATATAGATATTTATGTTCCCTTAGTTCAAGGTTTCTTTAGAATTAAACTTAGTTGTTAGTCTGATTAATCCCTAGGGTTTTCAAGTCATTATCTCATTGTGCATTGATTTTTCCAACTGATTTTACCCCGACTAATGAAGTTGATCAAAGGTCTCTTTGATCAATTAAATCCTTTGATTGTGCTTATTTCCCCTATCTATTCAAGTGATCAAAAGGCTCTTGATCACTTGATAGGACCAATCCCCTATATTGGATGCATTGGATCTCAAGACCTCAACAATCTCAATACTTCACACTCAAGTCAATACAAGTCATAACATTGCAGACAGATCGGAAACTGACTTGTTGTTCAAGCACAACAAAGGCTTTTCTTTAACATACTTAACAGTTATGATGCGAATTGTGCGCCATGATCCTTAAGAAACAAAGAATGATGAGAGGGATCTTTCCTATCCTTATATAAAGTACCTTTGAGTACGGGGCGTAGGCCCTAGTTACTCAAAGTATTCGCCTTCGTTCATAGACTTTAGTGTGATTCAAGTCTAACATCTGATAGGTATTCTTCCACACAAATGTTGCAGGCAGAATGGAGATCAATATCTCAACCTCTATGGCTTCTCTTTCCTTCTTTTCTTTCTCTTTTAAGACTAACATCATTTTTTAAATAAACTCAAAAACACTTTAAAATACGATTAGAGTTGTGCGCCAAGAGCCTTAAGCAATGGAGAAGGGATGAAAGGGAGCATTCCAATTCTCATTATGGATATATTTTGGTACGGTACGAATGACCCAGTTGCTCAGAGTATTCATCTCTATTAATAGACTTTAGTGCAATTTAAATCAAAACATTCTTTTAAAATAAAATCAAACTTAACTCATCAAATTCATTTTTGCCTTAGGGCATCTTTTCAGAAACCTTTTCAGAAAGGACATGTTACTTCCGTTCTACCATGAATGACACTTAAGCCTCCCATGCGCGAGCATACAAGTAATGTTTAACTACTAGAGTGTGATCCAAGCACATCCATTCTACCGCAAACAAACAAACGCTTAACTCTCCCATGTGCGAGCATACAAGCAAGGTTAACATCTAGAACACGAATGTTAACACTGCTCAATAAAAACAACCAACACATCCGTATTTTCTATCACGAACTACGAGACTCTGATTTTCTTATTGCACTATAAGGATACGTAGGCACGATGACCCCAATCCTTAGCGAACACCTTAATTATTAAACTTTTTCCCCTTTTTCAAGTAATCTTTAGATAGTAATATACACTCGAGCAAAGAAAAATCTAAATGGTTCCCGTTGAGTACAACGGATGTGAGGGATGCTAATACATTTCCCTTGCATAACTGACTCCCTTACCCTTTTTCTCTTCCCCTGGGTTTTATCGATGTTTTCCCTTTCCTTCGGAAATAAATAAAGTTCGATGGCGACTCTATTCATTCTAACCAAGGCATCATTATACATATCGTCACAACCATAAACACACATCAAACATCCAAAGATAGAAATAGTATGGCCATGTTTCAAAATTCACTCAACATTCAAAGTATTCATTTAACATGTAGATGGGCAAAGCATCATCAAGGCTTCAAATAAATTGCAAACAGCCCACATTTTTAAACATTGCAAACCATGTATAACAACCTATCCATACTAAACATTTCATGGCAGCCACATACTACAAAGCATTGCATTCAAATCCATGGTAACATCCGTACATTCAAGCAAGTGCCAAGCACCCAATTGCAATCATTATGGCAATGCAAAACATTTCAGACCAAGTTGCAAAGTCATTCATTTCAAACCATCATTATTAACAATTCACAATACATGCATCACAAACATTTCAAGCATAACAATCATGTAGCAGCAACATTTCAACCATGATGATCAAAATTCAATAGTAAGCATAACCTATCATACCTTAACATGGACAACAAATACAACAATACATAACACGTCAAAACAACAACTATGCATACAACACAATTCATCATGGGAGACCAAACATTCCATACATGCACTCAATTATCACCACTCATTCATTCTAACATACATAACAATTCAAAGCTCATAATTATGCACCATACAATAACACATAACAACAAGTAATCATAAATACAATGCATCAGAATGTAACAGAAAAACCAACCCTATAACAGAATTCTGCATCATCCAACTTTATAATAGAAAATTGATTCCATAACAAACTAACATATAACTGAAATTGAAACCTAACCATTCACTCAACTAACTTCTAATCTATAACAAAATTTTCATCAATCCCTAGGCTTCAACTAACTCCAACTTCTATAAAGCTTCACTTCATACTTAATCATTGATCATCTCGATTCACCCAATCATTCACCAAATTCATCAATTTCCAATCATAACTCCTTCGATTCACCAAATTCCTTCATTCACCATTCATCATCAAATTCACACTCGGAGAACCACTGAATCTTAGAACATTCAATCAATCCTTACTCACTCTCGAATCTCATAGCAAAAATCTCATACGGGACTCAACAGAAGAACAAAAAGAAGAAGGAGAGGAAAAAGAATTGAATACGAAGGCAAGGAAAGAGACAAAGCAAGAGCTTACCTGGAAATTTTATCGACACATTCATCTTCCCTGGAAAGGTAGATTTTTTATTTCACCTTCTTATTTCAATATTGTTACAGGCATGTAGTTTGAAGGTTGGGGCTTTGATTCAGAGCACAGAGGATTTAATTTATCATTTGTTACTTAGGGTTCTTGGTTAATTTGGAATCGGTTTAGGCTTTAGAAGTTGAGTTAGGTAAAATTGTTTGTGTGTTTGAGTTGAGGAGACAGGGACAAAGAGACTAGGGTGTTGTATTCATGATTAGGCCCTCCACCGCTGCCGGAGGCGACCTTCGACGTGGCGTTGGAGGGCGTTGCTCAGGTGAACGAAGGTGGGGTGTTCCAAGTGTACTGGGTGTGTTTTCATTTTTTTTTCATTTGAACATTTGAATATGAGTAAATGATGTTTTTCCTTCCCCCATTAGTGTAGTTTGGATCTTATTCCCTTAGGCCTACATATTTCCTTTCTACACCATAGAAATACATCACACCTCCCCTGAATCAGAAGCCATGCAACTAGGGCTTTCCTCAATGGGCCATGCGCCATGTTCCTTTCTGCATCGCATTTGCATCTTTAAACCCCCTATTTGTTTTGCTATTTTACTACTCTTTTTTTGCTATTTTATCTGTGTGGCATTTCTTTACATATTTTTCCTATTAATTTTTTAAACATTTTTGACATGGAATGATTAGAAATTAACATGTTTAGTTAGAATATCCATTAGGTTTTAATTAAACAATTTTGACATTGAGTTTTAATATACTTTTGATATAATGATTAACATAGAATTACCTAGGTTCTTGATTGGGTTTTAGTTTACACATTCACCATGATAGCATTTCAAGTCATTAGTATGCTAATTTCCTTTGGTTTGTGGTTAATTTTGCAATTATTTGTCCATTATAATTTACTTCAATATTGGTTGAACATCATTTAATGTATGATTCCATATAGATATGTTTGTTCCCTTAGTTCTAGGTTTCTTTAGAGTTAAACTTAGTTTTTAATCTGATTAATCCCTAGGTTTTTAAGTCATTCCAACTGATTTTACCCCGACTGATTAAGTTGATCAAAGTTCGTTTTGAACAATTAAATTCATTGACTGTACTATTTCCCCTGTCTATTTAAGTGATCAAAAGGCTCTTGACCACTTGATAGGATCAATCCCCTATATTGGATGCATTGGATCTCAAGACCTCAACAATCTCAAGACTTCACATTCAAGTCAATACAAGTCAGAACATTGCAGACAGATCGGAAACTGACTTGTTGTTCAAGCACAACAAAGGCTCTTCTTCAACATACTTAACAATTACGATGCGAATTGTGCGCCATGATCCTTAAGAAACAAAGAATGATGAGAGAGATCTTTCCTATCCTTATATAAAGTACCTTTGAGTACGGGGCGTAGGTCCTAGTTACTCAAAGTATTCGCCTTCGTTCATAGACTTTAGTGTGATTTAAGTCTAACAACTTATAGGTATTCTTCCACACAGATATTGCAGGCAGAATGGAGATCAAGATCTCAACCTATATGGTTTATCTTTCCTTCTTTTCTTTCTCTTTTAAGACTAAATCATTTTGTAAATAAACTCTAAAAACACTTTAAAATACGATTAGAATTGTGTGCCACGAGCCTTAAGTAATGGAGAAGGGATGAAAGGGAGCATTCCAATTCTCATTATGGATATTTTTGGGTACGGTACGAATGACTCATTTGCTCAGAGTATTCATCTCTATTCATCTCAACCTATATGGTTTATCTTTCCTTCTTTTCTTTCTCTTTTAAGACTAAATCATTTTGTAAATAAACTCTAAAAACACTTTAAAATACGATTAGAATTGTGTGCCACGAGCCTTAAGTAATGGAGAAGGGATGAAAGGGAGCATTCCAATTCTCATTATGGATATTTTTGGGTACGGTACGAATGACTCATTTGCTCAGAGTATTCATCTCTATTCATAGACTTTAGTGCAATTTAAATCAAAATATTATTTTAAAAATAAAAGCAAACTTAATTCATCAAATTCATTTTTGCCTTGGGGCATGTGCGAGCATACAAGTATGGTTAACAACTAGAACGCGAACATTAACACTGTTCAATAAAAATAACCAATGCATCTGTATTTTATACCATAAACTATGGAGCTCTGATTTTCTTATTGCACTATAAGGATACGTAGGCACGAGGGCCCCAATCCTCAGTGAGCACTCTAATTATTAAACCTTTTTCCCCTTTTGCAAGTAATCTTTAGATAGTAGCAAAGAACAATCAAAATGGTTCTCGTTGAGTACACCGGATGTGAGGGATGCTAATATTTTCCCCTTGCATAATCGTCTCTCTTACCTTTTTTCTCTTCTCCTGGATTTTATCAATATTTTCCCTTTCCTTCGGAAATAAATAAAGTTCGATGGCGACTCTGTTGTATCTTTGAACATGCGATACGCTCGGGTATATTTCGCGTAACTTCACCTATTACTGAAAGAAAGTCCAGATTCAAAGACTTCGACTATCTATTTTACAAAGTTCAATATAAGTTTTTTAGATGGAAGAGTAAACAGCTTTCTTTTATAGGTGGAGTAACCTTGGCTAAAGCCATTATTGAAGCCTTACCCGCCGATTCCATGATGACTATGGACATTACCGAAGCCTGCATCCAGAAAATACAACATTGCCAACGTGCTTTCATATGGGGAGACACTAGTGAGAGAAGTCATCTTCACTCTATGAATTGGAATATAATTTGCAAATCCAAGCATATTGGTGGCCCTGATCTGCGTAATCTCAAGGTTATGAACAAAGCTTGTCTAGCCAAGTTGGGTTGGACTTTCAAAACCAAGAATTCTTCTCTTTGGGCTTCACTCATGACAAGCAAATATCTTTCTAGGAGGTTTGTTTCTGGAAACTTGATATCAAAGCCTTGTGACTCTTATCGCTGGAAGTCTATTGTTGAGATGCATCCAAAGCTTTACAGCTTGTCCTTCTGGGAAGTTGGCAACGATTTGACCATCAATATTTGGGAAGATGCGTGAGTGGCCCCGAGAATTGTTCTAAAAGATCATACTCATATGCTGCAAATTTCCAGATAAAAAGTTATTAGTATGGTTGATCTCACTTCCACTGAAGGTGATTGGAATTGGATTCTTCTTGGCAAGATCTTTCCTTCTTATATTCTTGACAAGTTTCAAGCTATTCTGCCTCATATATTCCATCCTTGTATTTGCTTATGGGGTGAAACTAAAACAAGAAATTTCTCGGTATCCAGTTCATATGCTTATCTTTGTAACTCTCCTATTGATAAGCCTCTCATCCATTGGGATGCTGTTTGGAATCTTCAAGTTCCAAGTTCCTGAGAAAATAAAAATCTTCATTTGGAAAATCTTTCATAATGGTATCATTACCAATGTCTACCTCAATCGTCTTCAGCTGCGTAATTCATTCTGCGACACTTGTGGAGATCAACCAGAAACAATTATGCATGTTCTTCTGGATTGTGCCCTTCCAAAAAGCATTTGGTCTCATCTGGTTAGTAATAACCTCAAACATCTCTTTTTCTCAGCTTCTGTTGCAGATTGACTTCGGTTTAAAGTCTATGAGTTTCCATTTCGTTGTTCCTGATTGGTCAGCATTGTGGACTATGGGTTGTCATCTTATTTGGACCTGGAGAAACAAAAGGCTCCATGATCCTCTCTTCATTTTCCCTCACAACTTAATTAGTGAAATTCGGAAACATGACCCGCCGTTATATGGATTTTGTTGCATTATGGGCTATGAGTCATGTCCACAAATACCTTGTTTCCTTGCGGTGGTGCCCTCCCTCTCCGGGATGGATCTGTCTCAACTCATATGATGTGTGTAAGGATAATTTTGGTGCTAGTTGTGGAGAGTCTTTTCCGGTATAATTTTGGGAGGTGATTTGTTAGTTTCCACAAATTCAACTCATATGGTGTGTGTAAGGATAATTTTGGTGCTAGTTGTGGAGTCTTTTTCGGTATAATTTTCGTAGGTGATTTGTTAGTTTCCACAAATTCCTTGGAGAGTGTTCTAGTATTTTGGCCGAGTTCTAGAATGTACTTGTTTATTGATTTAGAGTTTGCTTGGAAGAACAATTTCAAAAAAATAATTGTGTAAGTGGATAATAAAAAAGTTGTTGATGCCTGGCCGGTGTTGATCTGAATTTCAAACAAGATTCCTCCATTGCTAGTCGAATCCTTCATCTTCTTCACAATTTTGAAGATGTCATTTTCAAGCAATTTTTCAGATGAGCTTAGGCAGTTTTTAAATATTGATTGTGTTGCTTGCTTGGCCTAGTTTTTTCTTGTCTTGGGCTTTTAGCAATCTTTTTATACTAAAAATAAATAAATAAATATTTTTTTTAGAAAATACAAAATAAATGGCGACTCTTTAAATCGTAGCAACAAGTGTCAAACTTTTATAAAATTTTGTAGAATTAATCTACTTGATAAAAAAAAACTTAAAATTTAACAAATAGATTAATAAAATCTATAAATAAGTCGATCCTTCTCATTATGATAAAATGACAAATTGGCAATTAGATAGAAAAAGAGGTAGGAAGTTGTTTGAGTACTTCACAAGCAAGCCAATGCACTGTCGCGATCCGGCATTTACTGAACCAACAGCCAAGCTCTGTTCATAAATGACAACTTCTGAAAATGATCCATGATGTACAGAACTGATACAAAATAATCATACTACGTCTCAATGTAAACACAACTAAATATTATTGAAATCAACACAAACAAAATGTTTCTTACAAAGATCACTAATCTAGTTTGACTCAACGTCAATAAATACAATAATGCCAGGGAAATAGTTTGATAGGCTTTATTCCATAGGAGAGTTAATTTTATAATGACTACATAAGAAGAAAGAAAAACATGACAAAGCTCCACCCTTACTCTGCCCAAGTCTCTAATAAAGTTCACAATACATGAATCTGTGGCTATGTGCCCTACAAGCAATGATAAAATTGATATTACTCAGCTCTGGATTGGCCAGCACGGGAAGAGAGGATGATGCCAACAATGAGACCATACAATGCCAATGCTTCAGCAAAGATGAGAATGAGAATCATACCGACAAAAAGCTTCGGCTGTTGAGCATTTGCTCTGCAAAAAGAGTTCATTTTCAGTAGTTAAATTCAATACTGTAAAATGAAACCTAAACAATCTCTCTGAACATAGCATCACAGTATATCTAGAGCAGTAGCAGCAACAGTGGTATAGTGATACTGATTTAACATTTAAATGATCTTGGGCTTGTAATTTTATCAATAACAGACTAACAAGGACTTGTACACCAGAATCGTGTCGAAAGAGATAAATAAGGTCAAATAGCTGCTTAGTCATTATATATTTGCCAACATACATAAGAAACTCAATACTATTGCTATTTCTGCCTATAAATGATGTGGTTTATCTTAAAACAGAGTAACTAGAACTAGGTATGAATATCCACCAATGCAATACATGAAGTACCTAGCACAACCATATTCAAATATTATGTCAGGATACTGATAAATATGGAAGAACTAGGCCAACCCTCCCTTAAAAGCTATTGCTATCAAGCGGGAAGAACCCAGCTACTTAAATACTCCACAGAGTATCCCATGCTACTCTATTTGGATTTGGACACCCCATAATACCCCCAGTACCTAACATAGCACAACCCCTGAGAGCTAACGACCCGACAACTGCACTCTATATTGCTTTACTCGGCCCTTCCAATCAATGAATCAACCCCTCCAATAGGAAGTCCTTTTGGAGCCACCAGAAACCAGCTGTAATGAATGTTGTTAACAGCTGGTATAGTGGCGTTCACCACCATTGCGTAGCAGAATTTGGACAAAAACCGCTATTAATTTGCATTACATAATTTAGTACAAAATGATGTTAAATAGCCGCTATAGCGACACTATAACACCACTGTATAGCGGAATTGTAACAATCTGTTATTTTCCGCAATCTACAATTGACAACATTGGCTCTAATACCAGTGGGTAAATATCAAAGATCTTGGGGAGTCTTAAAAGCTACTATAAGGGGGAAGAACTAAGCCACTTAAAACACTTCACCAAACATCCCATATGTGGGACTTGGGCACCCCATAGTACCCCAAGTACTATCACATACATACTGCTGAAATTGGGCTACTTCAACATGTTCAGTCTTCACATATGCATAGTAGATAGTTTACTAAATTACAAGAAAAAAAAACTCAATAAAAAACAAAAAAAAACAAAGCAGTGGCAATTTGATTTGTGAGAAAAGATCATTCACCGTTAGAATTATCAAAACTGAAAAACATGGAGAACGCTGAAAAGATTAAACCCCAATTAAGATTAACTTCGACCTCATGTCTGAGCTTTTAAACTCAAATAAGTATTCGTATAAATTTTAGGTGCCCTGCTTATATAGAAGTAACATTAGAGAGTTTAAGAAAAAGTATACTATAAGCTAATTTCAACAAATGTCGGAAGTTATTACTTACAAAACTTATAGATGTAACTTGGATAAACTTTTAAAAACTACTTAAATGAAAATAAAATTTAAATAGTCCTACTATGAATAAGACAAATGGCCTCTATGCACATTGTAGTAGAATAAGACATATAGCCTCTATCCATGTGAGAAGAAGAAGGCAGCACCACTAGTGACACAACCAAGTAAACAATTACAAGAGTGTGCATCTTATCTTACTCAACCACATACCCTATATATATCAAGGTTATCTAAATTGAACAACCACAATATCAATTATGAGAAAATCAACCATAGATATTATATGTAAAAGTAGATAACTAAATCAATAAAGACAATCAATCAGTTACAAAATTGAGAGAAACAGGAATGCACAATTATTCAGAATCAAAATAGAACATCAACAAAAAAGGCATAGAGAGAGATGTAAAAACCTAACACCAGCATCACCAACAATCCCAATAGCCATGCCAGCAGACAAACCAGCAAGACCACAAGCAAGCCCCGAAGAAAGATGAGCATAACCATCAAAAAGATAATAAGATTTAGCCTTAGGGTTAATGCCGGTACTGATAATAACAGCGATAATCAAACCATAAATACCCAAGACACCAGCCATAACAACAGGCACAATCGATTTCATAACAAGTTCGGGTCTCATCACACCCATCGACGCTACACCAACACCGCTCTTCGCAGTTCCATAAGCCGCACCCATACCTACGTTAAATTGAAATTCAATTTCGGATCAGAATAACAGTTAATCGATTGAAGAGGAAAATAATTGGGGCTTACATGAGAAAATTAGGGCAGCGGCGGCGCCGAGGAAGCCGAAGAAAGGAGCAGTTTCATCGCCGCTGAAACCAGCCATTATTGTTTTACGAGAGTATGTGATGAGAAAGAAGAAGATGATAATAGAGAGATTATAGATCTATTATTATTATTTATCGATTTTTTGTTTTTAGTTTTATTTGTTTTGGATTGGACCAAAGGAAGTTTCTTGAGTGGTCACCCGCTATGTTTGTTATCACATACACCGCGTGTGTTGTTATATTCCATCTGTTTTAAATCTTTAAATTAAACATATTTTTAAAAAATTGATAAACCGGTCAAAGAGACTACATTTTTATTAAACTAATTTTAATAAAAAATTTATTAAACTAATTTTAATAAAATAATCTTTAAACATATATTAAAATAGGATTTAATTAAAATATACTGACAGGTAAAGAGATTTTACACCATCAGTTAATCCTAGATGTTAAATATTAAAATAAATTTAATTTTTATTTTATAAATTTATAAAATAATGCAAATGGGTGATGGTGATGAATCGACGATGTAAATCTTTTTACACTGACAGTGCATAGTAATTAATCTCATTTAGGGAAATTCTAATCAATATACCGAGTATTGATTAAGAAATTAAAATTGTAAGTTGAACATTATTTAAAATATTATATATATATATATATATATATATATATATATATATATATATATATATATATATATATATATATATATATTTAAATATATCTGTATTAAGTACACTGAAGATATAAATAATCAATTTTTTTAAAAGAATACTATGTGTATTCAATGAATTGAATATAAAATATTTAAAATTCTTAACAAGTGTCCTTGGACAATTGTTAGCATGATCCTAAAATATAATAGATTGGTCAAAAGACACTATATTTTTATTAACATTTTTAAAATAATATAGATAGTAATAACTTAAAAAATACAATTGAAAAAATGGTCTGAAATCTTATGTTATTTTGGGAACAATAAAAAAATTATATCAAAAAATAAAGTAAAAAAAAGTGAATTTATTAAATTATTATATATTTTTGAATTATTATATGTTTTAATATAACTTTTTTTTTTATAATTCAGCAAAAAAGTTTTAAATAATTTATTTGATGTTAATAATTTAAGAGAAAATTTTAATCATCTATCCTCAAGTGTGTTATGAGACATTGACACTCCCTCTAGTTTAAAATACGTATAAACCTCCCCTAAATTTATATATACCAATAAAAAATTTAAATGACAAACAAATAATTGCAGGTAAATGTTATATAAATTTTACCGATCAAAAAGTACGGGTGTGTGGTATCCCTATAAGGGTAGGGGATACTCATAAGTTTTAGCAGATTTATAATAGTTTAGAGTGTTTAGGACTTAACTACGGCGGCGAGAGGTCCTGTATGGTGGTGTTATAACTTTTACGGTGATTTTAGAGCGTGAACTCACGCCAGATGAGTGGTTGTGTATGCAAGCATTGTACTTATGGTACTTTGTGTAGGTTATGATCCCTTTTTCTTCCGATAGGGGAGAAGTATTTATAAAGAAGTTATGGTATGACTCATTTTGCATAGTTGATGGAGGGATAATGATATTTTGCATGTGTCTCATTTGGAAGGCGAGCCCCCATTATACTACAAAGGTAGCCTCATGGGACGAGAACCCTTGTGTCGCCTTTATTTAAGGACTATCACAAATATAACATTATACAATCCATCAAACACGAGGGTTTGTAAAGGGTGAAGTGTTTTAACGCTTCTTCCAGGATTCATCTCGTGATCCAAGGCAAAACTTTCGATAAGAGGTTGATTCTATATTTTTGGATGTGGTCCCTTTAAATGGGAGGTAAGTCCCTCAACTTTGGATCGAGTCCCTTAACTGAAGGCGACCTTTTTAATGGGGGTGAGTCCCTTAGTTTGGGGTGAGTCCCTCATCTAAATGCCCTCTTTTTAGTGGAGGTGAGTCCCTCCATTTTTATTGGCATAAATCCTATAATTGGGGATGAGTCACCTCCCCCTTGTCGGGTGCTCATAATTAACCAGGATGTCGGCTAGGAATGTCAATCAGTCATTTAGATGCCACGCTTACTTCTATTTAATGTAAGAAATGGTGCCTATTTTTTTAGACCTTAAACACTAGCACCACGTGTCAGAAGCGTGTTGAGCTTTTCAAAAAATTTAGGGAGCCTAAAAGGTTCTTTGTGGTTTTAACTCCCTTATAAAAGCTTTTCCTTCCACTTCCTTGCTATATTTTGCTTCCATGACTTCTACATGCTCCTTCGAACTGCATAGCTTCTCTACAGATCTTTGACTCTTCGTCCAAAACTCTCCCATGTATGGATTTATTTTTCCTTCCCTTCCTTATGTAGTGATTATAAGTAGGGATTATAATAAAATGTTTGAAAATGGGGGTTTAGGTTAGCGTAGAGTTGTAGGTTTTAAGGGTCATAATTATCCCCTTTTACAATTACGACAATGGTGGTGATTACTTTTTGTTCTTTTCTTTTCCCTAAAACAAAAAGATAATGGTTTCCCCCTCTGTAGTTCCTAAGGACACTAAAAACATAGGGCCTTACTATACTTTTGATGAATAAATCATTTCTTTCCGCACAAAAGTGGGGTTTCTTCCTCAAAAGACGAAGAGACGGTTAACTTAGAGGATTGTTCACCATGGGAGAGGGTTACAATGCCTGTCTCATATGACCCCCTCCATCTATTTCTACTTCTACCTTCCTCTTACAAGGATATGGGG
Source organism: Lathyrus oleraceus (assembly GCF_024323335.1). Classification (NCBI taxonomy): domain Eukaryota; kingdom Viridiplantae; phylum Streptophyta; class Magnoliopsida; order Fabales; family Fabaceae; genus Lathyrus; species Lathyrus oleraceus. The sequence goes on along the minus strand of NC_066580.1, from coordinate 442,632,372 downwards.
GTTCTCTTACCCTTTTCTCCTTTTTCCATGAAGGTTATAAGGGTTCTCAATGTTGCGCTCTCCAAGTTATTCCCTAATAGTTAGGATTTTATTAGGGCTTTTGAGATGGTCTTTCAAGAGTTGGAGATTTCTCCTACTATAGGAGTTGGGTGTTTTTAGACAGTCTGCCAAGAAGGGACTCTTTTACGCCTCTCTCCAACCATTAAAAAATTGGAGAGACAAGTTTGCATGTGTAAGTGGGCGAGAAGGTTCTCTCGTAATGCTGGTGGTTGATGACGCCCATGTCTTTCCCTTGGCCTGGAAAGATGAACTCGTGGCTATTGCGGGATATGACCGTAAATATCTTACCCTTGCAGAGGAGAGGATAATTTGCCTCCTAGGGAAGTTTGAGGTCATGGAATCCCGCACAGTAGTTGCTTTTTGCCTGAAAAGGCGGCATTTATCTCGTTGATTACCTAGGTATGTACTAGATAACATGTTTTTATAGGTATTTTCAAATAGCGCATGTGACCACTGTGCATAGTTTTGCAGATCACATGGCAAGGATTTCTACATAGGAAAATAGGAAAATATGGGATAAGATCCAGGTTGTTCGCGGGGAGACCGATAGCCCCAAAATAAACCGGGGGGCTTTATCATCAAAGTAAGCAAAATGAAATCTGAGGAACTGGCTCCTAATTTGACCAATGTGAAGGCCCAAAGGCTGAAATAGGGCTCTTCTCAAGCTATTGGTAATGTCTCACGAGGCGAGCATTCAGACGTCGCCTGAAGGTGAGGCTTTACCACATTCTCATGCTTTGTCGAGTGACACTAGCTTTGATACCCTATAATTCATGAGTTCTCATCTTCCTTTCTCCAAAGAGTTTTAAACCGACTACCAGGCTCTCCAATCTAAGTCGACTCCTGCAATCATGGGCATGAAGGATAACCTTCTATTAAGGGCGTTAATGTTGAAGGATGTCGATTGAAAGAGGCAAGATCAGAATGAGAAGGAGATGAAGCCAAAGCTTAAGAAGTACTCCCTCTGTCCCACAATAAGTGACTCAATTGACCATTTCACACAAATTAAGAAAAAGGAATAAATGGAAGAGAGAAAATGATATTTTTACTAAAGTACTCTTTATCAAGTATTAAGAATGATGAAAGCAATATTAATTAGATAGTAGAATTGAAAAAGGTGCATTGAAAATTGAAATTGGTCATTCATTTTGGGACACTTTTTTATTCCAAATGGGTCACTCATTGTGGGACGGAGGGAGTATAAAAATGGTTATATCGAAATCCATAGGTTGTCGGAGGCCTGGCAGAAATACAAGGAGACCCGGGAGGAAAAACTGGCGGATGTGAAGGCCAAAGCTGCAGAGATCACCACTAAGGAGAAATCCTTGCAGGAGTCTCTAGATGTTACTCTCCTTTCCAAAAAGGAAATGGAGGGGAGGTGACATAACTCACTGACGAGCATGTGTTAACCTCTGATGTCTATTATGAGCGGGCAAAAGAGCAAATTTCCTTCTTTACCCCAAGTTGCATCTGAGCAAATTGGACTTCCTTAAAGTTGTCTATGATGGCCAGCTAGTGGATGAAGAGGTGACACCCCCAGAGACCAAAGGTTTCTCTTTCACCAAGGGCACTCAAGATGGTGACACGACGAAGGAAGAAAGTGAGTATGAAACTCCTCAGCCAAAGTATGTTATAAAAAAGGAGGCAATTATGGAGGATGATTAATAATTTGGTATTTTGATGGTGTTTCTTGGCTCTTAGTGCCCTTTTGTTGGATTTCTTTACCCCTGTGGGGGCCTTTTGTAATCTTTTGAGACAGTGGCGCCCTTTGGGAGTCTTTTATGCTAGTTAATTTTCTCCATAGTCATTCCCGCATGAATGTGTCGACTTTCAATTAAGAATATTTCCTAATATCATTATTTCCCTAGGTAAAGTATATCTTGTAATCCTCTTACTAGAGAAATAATAAGGATTTCTCATGGGAATTCAGTGCTAGATTGCCCCTAAGGGCGGCAAGGATTTCTCTTAGGGATCCAGGATCACTCTTGGGAATCCATCAATTTGGTTACTTCTAAGAGAGGCAATGATCCATCATAGGGATCTATCAATTTGATCGCCTAAAGGGTGGAAATGATCTCTCATAGGGATCCAGTAATTTGATCGTCTATAAGGATGGAAAGGATCCTTCTTAGGGACAATGTTTTAACAACTGGACCAAATCGGCCGATCAAACCAGTTGAACTAGGACTCGAGGGGTCACCGATATGTTCTGATTGCTGGACTGGGTAAGCTATTAAAATAGTGAGAACCGGTCAAAAGCGACAAAAACTGGCGAACTGGTGATTTTGGAAAACCGTTGGGTTAAATGTTTTTTTTGTAAGACAAAACAATGTCGTTTTTGATAAAAAATAATTTAAATTTAAATTGAAATATAAATAGACTTTGTTAAAATATTTTTTTGAATAACTTCCCTCATTTGAATTGAATATATTAGACACAACCAATTATTTTGTTATTCAATTTATGTTGCAATTAAACTTTGTCCAAAATTTATTTGAATTTGTATTTTGTTGTGTGTGAGGACTATGTTTAGAATCTGAATTTAAAGCATGAACTTGTAAAATTATGATATTTTAAAATTTTGAAATATTATAGGTGTTGTGATTTTTTTAGAGATCGAGTCGTCCAGTTTAATAAATATATAGTTATTTTATAGACATCGGTTTATTTAAATGAGTTATGTGGTTTAATCCGGTTCAGCCATGCAGTTCGATCAGTGACCTTGTGGTTTGACCAATGAACCAGTGACCCAGTACCCTTATCGATTTGATGACCGGTCCAATTTTTAAAACATTGCTTAGGGATCTAACAATTTGATCGCCTCTAAGGGCGACAAGGATCCCTCTCAAGGATATAGCAATGTGATCGTCTTTAAAGGCGTCAGGGATCTCTCTTAGGGATCCAATGATTAGAGTCGGTCTTCTCCATAACTCTTATGTTTCCTGCAAAAGGGAATAGACAACAAGTGCAAATTCTACAAAATAATAAAATGAGGTTTAAAATCCCTTTCCACCTACAAGATACATAAGAAAAATAGTGCACCTCTAAAAATAACTTGTCCTTACAAAAGGAAGAGATGTAATATTGGCCTAATAAAAAACAACTAAGTAATTGAATAAAAGCAAAGAAAACAAATAAATGATAGTAGAAAAGTTACACCAAAGGGAATTCCTGTAACACCCTTCTAAAATACCCCAAATATTTAATTAAAATAACAACATATATAAATCAGAGTAATTATGCATCCAAGGGTGTCACACAACATTTTACACTATTCATCAAAGTAGCTTGTCATGCTCATTTATTTATCAAATAAAACAGTTGCATAATACGCAGCGGATAGAGATCAAATTATCATTCAAACATGTAACATATTACATGTAAAATGGTTCACAACCAATCAATAAAATATTCAAAACATCCCATCCCGATGTTACATCTATCAGAGCATGACCCACTAAGGAGACTACACTAGACTCCAAGTATTAGCTTCTACTCAACTCATTGCTCGTTACCTGAAAAATAGTTGTAAGGGTGAGTTCCTCAATCGATATAATAAGCATTATAGAATATAATGTCATGTTAAGTAATTTAACACATTAATCACCCTAATCGTATTCACACATTCAGTAACGGCACACCAACTCAAACATCATACTCAACACCAATACAACTCATATTCATACTCACTAGCAACACCACACACGTATAATATTGGAATACATCCATTCATATTATACGCCATACATAATTTATGCAATGAGACTCCACACATGCGGTACCGACTATTCTTGAACATATAGTTCAAGCTCACCGATCAAATCCAGATACGGCTACTAAGCTCACTAGTCCCACTCATTTGAGATCTAATGACTCACTCACTAATTCCTCACCATGGGAATTAGCTACAGCCCCGAAGGCTATGCTATGCATACTAATCATCTAGCATGCAAACATCAACAACAAATCCACAATGATTCACTCACTAATTCCTCACCATGGGAATTAGCTACAGCCCTGAAGGCTATGCTATGCACGCTAATCATCTAGCAATGCAACATCAACAACAATCCACAATGGACATATGCTCACACTCTAAGCCATACAACAGTCCATTCACAAATACATGCATAATATATATATTCACAGCATTATGCATATCATCATACATCATCAACACATGTATCAACACATCATATCATGTCAAATAATTAAACACAGTATTAGCACACTCTACTAATACCTATACTGCTCAAAACAGCGGGAAATAATCCCTACTATATCACACACCGATATAGGCAACCACCAATTAGGCACACAACATTTTAATTAACACTTTTTCCACTCTGCAACAGTGTTAACCGGTTAACGCAGGCAAAACACGCTTACTGCCCAAAACTTAACAATGTTAACCGGTTAACGCCCTGGGTTAACCGGTTAACGCAGGCAAAACAACACAAATTCTCAACTCGTAACAGTGTTAACCGGTTAACACCCTGGGTTAACCGGTTAACGCAGACAAAACAGTAGTTCCTGCGCTAACACAAAGCAGAATGCAGAATTCTCCGCATTTTCCGCCGTTGGAGGACTTCCGGACCTCCGATTCCAATTCCGTAAAAAGCTATACGTTAGGGAAATTACAACACACTCAATTACAGGTTCAATTTCAGTTTTTTTTTACACAACATATCCATCACAATTTTCAGCATTCGACAATCCCAATTAGGGTCAATTCAACGGTTTATCACTACCCATTACATGCTAACCCATAATACCCATTAAACGACGATAAACCCCCCTTACCTGAGTTAATCCGGCAATCTCTAAGCTCCAAGCTCTTCTCTTCTCCAATCTTCTTCCTCTTGCTCTGCCTCTTTGCCCTTTCTCCTCTTTCTCAATCGCTTCTCTGTTTCACGTGAAAACCTTTTCTTTACCAATTGGGCTCTTTTCTTTATTTCACACTTATATATTTTCCAATTTATTTTATTATCCCAATAAAATAATAATTCAATAATTCAAAATAATAATAATAATAATCCAATTATCTAATTAAATTAATAAATATATTATTAACTTAATTTAAATAATTACCATATTATTATCGGGGTGTTACAACTCTCCCCCACTAAAAGAGTTTTCGTCCTCGAAAACATACCTCAATCGAATAACTCAGGATAAGACTCCTTCATCTGACTTTCCAGTTCCCAAGTCACATTGCCACCTGCTGGTCCTCCCCAAGCTACCTTCACCAAGGCAATCTTTTTACCCCGCAACTGCTTCAATTCTCGATCCTCGATCCTCATAGGCGATGTTTCAACAGTCAGGTTATCTCTCACCTGTACATCATCTACTTGGACTACATGCGACGGATCATGAATGTATCTCCTCAACTGAGACACATGAAAAACCTCATGCAAATTTGCAAGTGATGGCGGTAAAGCGATACGATAGGCTACCTCCCCTATCCTCTCCAAAATCTGATAAGGACCAATAAATCGAGGTGTCAACTTCTTTGACTTCAAAGCTCGACCAACACCAGTTATCGGAGTAACACGAAGAAACACATGATCTCCCTCTTGGAACTCAAGTGACTTCCTCCTCTTATCATGATAACTCTTCTGACGACTCTGAGCAATTCTCATCTTCTCCTGAATCATCTTAATCTTTTCCGTAGTCTGTTGAACAATCTCCGGTCCAACCACAGCACGCTCACCGGACTCATACCAACATAAAGGTGTCCGACATCTCCTACCATACAAAGCTTCAAACGGTGCCATACCAATGCTCGAATGAAAACTATTGTTGTAGGTAAACTCAATCAAAGGTAAATAACAATCCCAAGCACCTCCCTTTTCCAAAACACAAGCTCTCAAAAGATCCTCTAATGACTGAATCGTCCTCTCAGTCTGACCATCAGTCTGCGGATGATATGCAGAACTCAATCTCAGCTTAGTTCCCAAAGCCTTCTGCAAACCTTCCCAGAACTTCGATGTAAATCTCGGGTCTCTGTCCGAAACAATACTAGACGGAATACCATGCAAACTTACAATCTTCTCAATATACAACTCGGCTAATCTCTCTAACGGATAATCCATTCTGATCGGAATGAAATGAGCCGACTTCGTCAATCTATCCACAATCACCCAAATAGCTTCAAAATTCTTATTTGTCCTCGGCAAACCAGACACAAAATCCATACTGATACTATCCCACTTCCACTCTGGAATAGTCAACGGTTGCATTAACCCAGACGGCTTCTGATGCTCAATCTTCGACTTCTGACAAGTCAAACAGGAATAAACAAAACTCGCAATTTCTCTTTTCATTCCCGGCCACCAAAATAACTTTTTCAAATCATGATACATCTTCGTAGCTCCCGGATGAATACTCAGGCCACTACGATGTCCTTCCTCTAGAATACTCTTCTTAAGTTCGGTAACGTCCGGAATACACACCCGATTACCAAATTTCAAAACACCATTCTCATCAACTCTGAATTCACCACCTTGACCTTGATTCACTAAAGTCAACTTATCAACCAAAAGCACATCGGATTTCTGACCCTCTCTAATCTCATCCAGAATACCACTCGTTAACTTCAACATTCCCAATTTAACACTATTGTGAGTACTCTCACACACCAAACTCAAATCTCTAAACTGCTCAATCAAATCCAATTCTTTAACCATTAACATAGACATATGCAATGATTTCCGACTCAATGCATCAGCTACTACGTTTGCTTTACCCGGATGGTAATTCAAACCAAAGTCATAATCCTTCAGAAATTCTAACCATCTCCTCTGTCTCATATTCAGCTCTTTCTGATCAAACAAATACTTCAAACTTTTATGGTCACTGAAAACCTCAAATCTCGACCCGTACAAGTAATGCCTCCATAACTTCAGAACAAACACTACAGCTGCTAACTCTAAATCGTGTGTCGGATAGTTCTTCTCATGAACTCTCAGTTGTCTCGAAGCATAAGCTATAACCTGCTTATTCTGCATCAACACACCACCCAAGCCCAACAATGAAGCATCACAGTAAACCTCAAATGGTTCCGACGGACTCGGTAATATCAGAATAGGAGCAGTAGTCAATCTTCTCTTTAACTCTTGGAAACCTTCTTCACATTTCGAGTCCCAAACAAACGCTTGTCCCTTTCTAGTCAACATCGTCAACGGTAACGCCAACTTAGAAAATCCCTCAATGAACTTCCTATAATAACCAGCCAAACCAAGAAAACTCCTTATCTCAGAAACTGACTTCGGAGCTCCCCACTTAGATACCGCTTCTATCTTAGAAGGATCAACAGCAACACCACCTCTTGAAATCACATGACCAAGAAAACTAACCTCTTCTAACCAAAATTCACATTTAGAGAGTTTAGCAAATAACTTCTTTTCTCGTAGGACTTCTAAAACCACTCTCAAATGCTCAGCATGCTCTTCTTCAGATTTCGAATACACCAAAATGTCATCAATAAACACCACAACAAACTTATCTAGGTACGGATGGAAAATCCTATTCATATACTCCATAAATACTCCAGGCGCATTAGTCACACCAAAAGGCATTACAGAATACTCATAATGTCCATACCTTGTTCTGAAAGCAGTCTTCTGAATATCCTCAGTTTTCACACGTATCTGATGATACCCAGATCTCAAATCTATCTTGCTGAACACACTCGCACCAACCAACTGATCCATCAAATCATCAATCCTCGGCAAAGGATACCGATTCTTGATCGTCACTTTATTCAGTTGCCTGTAGTCCACACACAACCTCATAGTACCTTCTTTCTTCTTAACCAACAACACTGGTGCACCCCATGGTGACACACTCGGACGAATAAATTTCTTATCCAACAGATCTTCCAACTGACTCTTCAATTCAGTTAACTCAACAGCAGACATCCGGTACGGAGCCATCGATATCGGCCTAGTACCAGGTACCAAATCAATCGAGAACTCAACTTCACGCTCTGGCGGCAATTCATTCACCTCTTCCGGAAACACATCAGGAAAATCACACACCACAGCTAGATCGCAAATCACCAGTTTATCTTTAGCCTCCAAAGTTGCTAACAGCATAAACAACTCTGCCCCATCTGCTACTGCCTCATCCACTTGTCTCGCTGATAGAAACAAATCCTTTCCTTCCTCAACCTCAGGAAATATCACAGTCTTATCAAAACAATTGATAGAAACTCGGTTAAACACCAACCAGTTCATTCCCAAGATCACATCAATCTGCACTAGTGGAAGACACACAAGGTCTATCCCAAAGTCTCTACCAAAAATACTCAAAGGACAACTCAAGCAAACTGAAGTAGCAGTCACTGAACCCTTTGCAGGAGTATCAATCACCATACTACCATACATCTCAGATATCTCTAACTTAAGTTTCACAGCACAATCCAAAGATATAAAGGAATGAGTAGCACCGGTGTCAATAATAGCTACAAGAGGAAAGCCATTAATATAACACGTACCTCGGATCAAACGATCATCTGCAGAAGTCTCAGAACCCGATAAAGCAAAGACCTTGCCTCCTGACTGATTCTCTTTCTTCGGCTTAGGACACTGTGGACTGATATGACCCAACTCTCCACAGTTGAAACAAGTTACAGTCTTCAACCGACACTCTGCAGCCAAATGACCACCTTTTCCACACTTGAAACACTTCATCTCAGCACTGGTACACTCATGGACACGATGTCCAGCCCGACCACATCTATAACACTTAGCAGGGGCACTAGAGTCTCCCCCACTAGGCCTCTTCATCCCACTCTGCTTCCTGAAACCTTTGCCAGCTGCATACGGTTTTCCACGATCATTCTGATTCTTGCCTTTCCTATCAACTCTCTGTTGATAGCTCTCTGCTCTGGCTTTGGAATCCTGTTCAAAAATCCTGCAACAGTCAACCAAGTCAGAAAACACTCTGATCCGCTGATATCCAATAGCCTGTTTGATCTCGGGACGCAACCCGTTCTCAAACTTCACACATTTCGAAAATTCTCCAGCAGCCTCACTATAGGGAGTGTAATACTTCGACAGCTCTGTGAACTTAGCAGCATACTCAGTAACCGACCGATTGCCCTGCTTCAATTCCAAGAACTCTATCTCTTTCTTTCCTCTGACATCCTCTGGAAAATACTTCCTCAGAAATCTCTCTCTGAACACCGCCCAAGTGATCTCAGCATTCCCAGCAGATTCCAACTCAGTGCGGGTAGCAACCCACCAATCATCTGCTTCCTCTGACAGCATATGCGTACCGAACCTGACCTTCTGGTTATCGGCACACTCAGTTACTCGGAAGATCCTCTCGATCTCCTTCAACCACTTCTGAGCGCCATCTGGATCGTATGCTCCCTTGAACATTGGAGGATTACTCTTCTGGAACTCACTCAGCTGACGAGCAGCTCCCATTCCCACAACATTCGGATTTCCTCCAAGTACTCCAGCTAGCATACCCAGAGCCTCAGCAATCGCAGCATCATCTCTACCTCTTCCAGCCATCTCTATTCTGAAAACCCAACAAACTAAAACAATAACTACTGATAGGGTTACACAACACCTATCCCGTACAGGGAAACAGAATAATTACGACTCGACTCGACCGACTATGCTCTGATACCACTAATGTAACACCCTTCTAAAATACCCCAAATATTTAATTAAAATAACAACATATATAAATCAGAGTAATTATGCATCCAAGGGTGTCACACAACATTTCACACTATTCATCAAAGTAGCTTGTCATGCTCATTTATTTATCAAATAAAACAGTTGCATAATACGCAGCGGATAGAGATCAAATTATCATTCAAACATGTAACATATTACATGTAAAATGGTTCACAACCAATCAATAAAATATTCAAAACATCCCATCCCGATGTTACATCTATCAGAGCATGACCCACTAAGGAGACTACACTAGACTCCAAGTATTAGCTTCTACTCAACTCATTGCTCGTTACCTGAAAAATAGTTGTAAGGGTGAGTTCCTCAATCGATATAATAAGCATTATAGAATATAATGTCATGTTAAGTAATTTAACACATTAATCACCCTAATCGTATTCACACATTCAGTAACGGCACACCAACTCAAACATCATACTCAACACCAATACAACTCATATTCATACTCACTAGCAACACCACACACATATAATATTGGAATACATCCATTCATATTATACGCCATACATAATTTATGCAATGAGACTCCACACATGCGGTACCGACTATTCTTGAACATATAGTTCAAGCTCACCGATCAAATCCAGATACGGCTACTAAGCTCACTAGTCCCACTCATTTGAGATCTAATGACTCACTCACTAATTCCTCACCATGGGAATTAGCTACAGCCCCGAAGGCTATGCTATGCATACTAATCATCTAGCATGCAAACATCAACAACAAATCCACAATGATTCACTCACTAATTCCTCACCATGGGAATTAGCTACAGCCCCGAAGGCTATGCTATGCACGCTAATCATCTAGCAATGCAACATCAACAACAATCCACAATGGACATATGCTCACACTCTAAGCCATACAACAGTCCATTCACAAATACATGCATAATATATATATTCACAGCATTATGCATATCATCATACATCATCAACACATGTATCAACACATCATATCATGTCAAATAATTAAACACAGTATTAGCACACTCTACTAATACCTATACTGCTCAAAACAGCGGGAAATAATCCCTACTATATCACACACCGATATAGGCAACCACCAATTAGGCACACAACATTTTAATTAACACTTTTTCCACTCTGCAACAGTGTTAACCGGTTAACGCCCTGGGTTAACCGGTTAACGCAGGCAAAACACGCTTACTGCCCAAAACTTAACAGTGTTAACCGGTTAACGCCCTGGGTTAACCGGTTAACGCAGGCAAAACAACACAAATTCTCAACTCGTAACAGTGTTAACCGGTTAACACCCTGGGTTAACCGGTTAACGCAGACAAAACAGTAGTTCCTGCGCTAACACAAAGCAGAATGCAGAATTCTCCGCATTTTCCGCCGTTGGAGGACTTCCGGACCTCCGATTCCAATTCCGTAAAAAGCTATACGTTAGGGAAATTACAACACACTCAATTACAGGTTCAATTTCAGTTTTTTTTACACAACATATCCATCACAATTTTCAGCATTCGACAATCCCAATTAGGGTCAATTCAACGGTTTATCACTACCCATTACATGCTAACCCATAATACCCATTAAACGACGATAAACCCCCCTTACCTGAGTTAATCCGGCAATCTCTAAGCTCCAAGCTCTTCTCTTCTCCAATCTTCTTCCTCTTGCTCTGCCTCTTTGCCCTTTCTCCTCTTTCTCAATCGCTTCTCTGTTTCACGTGAAAACCTTTTCTTTACCAATTGGGCTCTTTTTCTTTATTTCACACTTATATATTTTCCAATTTATTTTATTATCCCAATAAAATAATAATTCAATAATTCCAAAATAATAATAATAATAATCCAATTATCTAATTAAATTAATAAATATATTATTAACTTAATTTAAATAATTACCATATTATTATCGGGGTGTTACAATTCCCACAGGACCTTTAATCATATATCTCCCCATTAGCTGGAAGGGGAGCCTCCTCACCCTTACAAGATTCTCCATGTAGTTTTATTCCCGAGTCCGCCTTCCTAGTGTACGTGCCTAGAGTGCAAACCCTTTTCAGCTTGAAGCTCTAAACATAACATTTTCTAGCGATTTCCTAATCCCCTTGGATAACTCTTACTCGCCCCTCATAGAGTTGGTACTTCATGCATAAATATAAAGTGCACAAGCAAACATCTAGCTGATTAAAACTTGGCTGCCTTATAATCATATTTTAAAAGGAGGGGGCATCAATAAGCGAATATATGACCTTAATTTCCTTGGCTTGATCCTACTCACCAAATATGGGCTTTAGTATGATATAGCCTTTCACTTGCACCTTTTCCCTAGAGAATCATACTAGCGAGCCCTTGAAGGGTTTTAGATCCTCTAGGTCGAGGTGGAGTCTTTCAAACGTATCAAAATATATAATATTCATAGATCTTCCGTTGTCTACGAGAACTCTTTTGATCCCACATTCAACAAATCTAACAGTAATGACCTTGGGGTCATCATTGTAAGGATAAATGTCAATTGTGTCCTTCTCAAAGAAGGCGAAGATGCCTTCGTCTCACCTTTGCCTTTGATATTAGGGAGGTCTTCAATATTTAGAATTTAGGGAGCGTACCTTCTACGGGGAGGAGCTAGTTTCCCCGCCTCCGGTGAATCCTCCTGCAACAGTGTTAAGCGTATCACATATAACTTTGTCATTCTCGCATGTGGATTCCTCATTTTCCTTGTTGGTCCTAGGGCTCACTGTGTCATATTTACCGTGGGAGATGGATTTGTTAGATCCATAAGAAGAATCTCCCTTGACATACTTCTTGAGGTGTCTCTCCTAGATCCGCCTCTCAATTTCTTTCTTGAGTTGGTAAAAATCTTCGGTGTGGTACCCTTTGACTATATGGAACTTGCACCATCTACCTGGTTCAGGACCCATTACGTCCACTTTCAGAGCCAAAGGTGTAGGGATATTGTGTAGGTAAAGGACTTCACGACAAACCTATTCATGGCGAGTGTTCAAGGGCGTGAAGCTCTTCGACGCCTTTACTACTCTCTTGAATGTAGTTTTATTCTTAATGAGAGAAGTATAATTACTCTTTCTTTGGTGGTGTGAACCTTTGGCGTTAGGAACACGTTCTTTGACGTCTCGTGCCTTCTTATCAACGTTGCTCTCCTCGCTTTTCATGTAAAATTTCTCCCTGGTGACCACCTCTACTAACTAGAGTATTGACTTTTGAGCGAGAGACTCGTTGAAGTGTCCCGTCTTGAGGCCATTATGGAACTTCCTTACAAACATTTATTGGTTTGGAGGGATGACCCTAATGGTGACTTTATTTAATCGGGCAAGATAGTCCCTCAACGACTCCAATGAACCCTGACGTGTGTTGAACATGATGGTAGTGGAAATTTTCCTATGGCCGATGGCGGCGAATTAGTTCACGAGTTTCTTCATCAATTCTTGGTAACTGGCGATGGAATATTGGGGTAAAATCATATAGCATCGCAAGGCGACATCTCTGAAAGTGTTAGATAACAATTTACACTTCAAGGAGTTAGGCGACGCGATAATGGCCATCTTGGTGTTGATTAAGGCGGCGTGCTCATAAAGATCATTAAATCCATCAAACTTGGATACGTATAATATAGTTCAAAATTTTCACAAACTTTTAATTTAATAAATATTGATGGATTTTTATATTAAAAGCACCAAGAAATAAAAGCATAAAAATGAATTTAACATTGAAAATGGGAAGAAAGAGATAATGAATGGTTAAAGAAGAAAGAAAGTAAGCTAAAGAAACGAAAAAAATGTATTTGATTAATTTCACGTGAGTTACTAATGTTAAAAATTAATTAGAACAAAACTAATTAGAACAATCTAATTTAACTTTAAAACTATAGTGAGGGGTGGATATATGTCAGGCTTTGAATTTGATATATGATTAACTTATTTTAAAAATTCATTTAAAAATCTACCATTTTTTTGACATAGATAATAAAGTATTTTATATAATATTTAATTTACTTTCTAATATATATGTATTTATAGTTCGATCTATAATTTTTCTAGTTTTTTTAATAGTCTGAATTTGACATATTCAATTAAATAAATTTTAAAAAAATTAATAATATTTTTATCAAATGAATTAGATCTAAATAATTAAGATTATAAGTTGTTGTAGGAAGATCTATAACAATATAAATATTCTCATTTCTCAATCATATTTTGAATGAATAATGACATTTATGCAATTGGAAGCATATATTTTTTTCTTAAAAAACTTAAGAAGAATGTTATAAACTTTCACTTTAATGTTGTCTCTTAACACTTTTTTTTATGAACTACATATCAACAGAATGCACTTAACATAAAGTGTGAGAGTCACATATATTTTACTCAACACAATAGTGAATGTTAGAAAAAGAATGTTAAATAAAGTGGTTTTTTTAGGACTACTAAAACTTGAATTGTAACAAACAAGAGGTGTATTAAAAGAAATAGCGGGCATGAATATCAACTATCCCTTAAAAACCATTTCAATCTATGGCCTTATAGTAACCCATAATAGAAGAAGTACGGGCCTTAATATTTGAAAATTGGACATTTTACTCTCCTTTTTTGGCCCTATAAACCTTAGCACACACAAAAAAAAGTGCACGTTGCAATATGATGTAAATGTAGAGTTTGTGTTTGACCAACACACCTATGAGTAGCAAGAGTTGGTGCATCATAAGTGCATACATCACGAGTCAGTGCAACATGATCAATATTGAAATTCATACTTGTAAGTACTTTCTTTTGTTGGGAATTGGCAATTTCTAGTGTGTGACATTGGGGGAGTTTTATGATACATTATGATTGATGTGTTTACCTACTTTAATACTAGTTACTAAAGTATTTTTTAGATTATTTTCTTTTAATTTTTTTTTAGATTATTTTCTTTATTTTAAAAGAAAATATAGACTTGTGTTGATATCTCGAGTCTAAGTGAAGTGTTGAATTTTGCGGTCATCATATTGGAAGGGTGACAAGCCCAAGTGTAGAGAAATACATATTGGTGGTGGGAAATAGTGTGGATTTATTTGTTAGATCATAAGGACTCGTTGACGAGGGAGATTTTAAGTGTTATAGTGGGTAATTCCATACTTTTGGGAAACTATCATGAAAATCTAGTGTGCTTTGACATTTCACTTTTATGTAATAGTCAGTTTGTATTATAGAATTTTGTATGTGTACATATTTTGAGTGAACATATTATCACATTCTCTTATTGGTGTTCGGAGTAATATGATTGTTAGAAATTATGGATAATTAATTCTTATGGGAATGTTTCAATATAATAAGAAGCGTGCAATTAAGTTAATGACAATAAATGCATTGCTAATAGTTTAACATAAAAATTGATGTTCACTTTAAAAATATTTACAAAGACTTAAAAATATTAAACTCAATAAAGAAGTTAAATATGATAAAGTGTCACATGAATAAATATGATGATTCCAAATATTATTTCATATGTCACATCCAAACAACCCTCTGCATCATTAGCATAATCCAATAAATCTCCAATATCTTCTTCCATAAAATCGCCGACGTCACTACCAAAGGCAACATCTAAAACACTATCATAAAAAAAAACTCACATCAACCTTAACACCTCAAAAAACCTCCATAGTGTATACACATGAACAAAATCATTCATATTTTGCCTAAAAATAAAACATTTAGAATTGGAACCAACACAAAATCCTAAATCATTGAAACCCATAAAACTAACTTTATACCCTAAAAATATATATAATATGTTAACAACCACACATCAATGTTCAAAATCTAAGATAGAAATAGGCAAAAAATAAGAACCCAGAAAAACTAAATTAAAAATGGGCGAAAATGAAAAACGAGAATAACCATAAATCGAAAAGAAGATATTACGATATCAGAATATTTGTCTCTCTTTTTCCGTTTAAGAAATTAGTTATCTTTGTTCTTATTCGTTCGTCACTGTTCTTCACCATTTCCATCGTTCATCACATGTCTAATTAATCTTCTTCAACTACTTTGTGACAGGGCCGATCCTGTGCAAGTGAAGCACATGCTGCAGCACAGGGTCCTAAATTTTGAATTTTTTTTTCCATAAATATTAATAAAAATAAATAAAATATTATTAAAAAAATTCAATAATTGAAAGAAATGTTAGTATAAAAACTCAATACATATAAAAATCAAGATTGATAAAAACTCAAAATAATTATAATTAAATTTATTTTTAATTAATATATAAATTTATTTTTGATATATATTTTTTAATTATTATAATTGTATTTTTTTAAAAATTTGGATCCATTTTTGAAATTAAAATGGTGCCTCCGATATGATTGGATCGGCCCTGCTTTGTGAGGTATAAGTGTTTGTGAGGTGAATACTTTGATTAATATATTTATGTAATTTATATTTTGTCTAGGTCATCTAATAATTACTCACGTATGCGCTTTTTGTATATTTATTTTTTTTGACTTTGACTAACGTCTATGAAGACAATGACAAACATGGCTATCTTAAAATAAATAAGAGATCAAAATAATCTTTTTTAAATTAAAAAACCTAAAATGAACTCCGCTTTAATATAAATGATGAAAAAAAATATTATTAACAACATATAAATTAATTTTCTCTAGGCTCCGTCATTATTCGATTCTGGATCATTTCCTAGTTTTAAACATAACTTATTTTAAAAAAAAAATGTACAAATTTTATATAGGCCAAGTCTTTTATAAAGAAAAAGAAAATATTGTAAGAATAGTTAGAAATGATAGTCAATGCTAAATATTGCTAAAATATGATTGAATGAAAACCATCTACTTTATTTTGTTAAGTTAATTAATGGCGATATATGAACATGCAAAAATAAAAAATAAAAAATTTAAAATCCGTAACATTTCATTTATTTATTTTAAAGTGCATTTTCTTTATAAAAAGTGTGGAATTTTCTTTAAATGTTAGCCATGAGCTCTTATCGTTCCAAATTTCCAATTCTTTTGCTTCTTCTTCCAAGTTCCATCCACACAACTACCTTACAGCACCTTATATTAAAAATATTAGATTTTTGTTAGCAAATACTAGTATCAATTTTTGTCATCATCATTGTTTAAGTTCTAATAATGTGTCCATTGAATTTGTTTCCTTACCACTTTTTTCGAACCTTCACAGTGAAGAACCAGTACTGACCATAATTCATTTCAGATACGGCACATTGTCTGAAAGATTTATGATAAAAGTTGAATAAGAACATCACTGAAATAATTATAAGAGGCAATGTATGACACTGTCACTACTATGGAAGCGTAACTATTCTTAAAGTTTTTTCATATCACTTTTGTGTATACCAAACTGTAGAAATCTTCAATTCCAATACATACATACTAATGCCTCATCATCATTCATAGTACTTCTTTTAAAGCATGAATTTCTCCTTGCATTGCCAAAGCCAAAGTTAAGGGCAAAGTGAATTATAACAACAGTGAGATTATAATTTGAGTGAAAGTGGAATTCACAACCTTTTGACAAACTAACACAAAGGAAACTTGATTTGTAAGTGCAAAACTTTAAGAAGCATGTCTGTGTAACACAAGCAACATGGGATTTAATAGGTCAATTTCAATAAGTTGTGATCAATTTGAGTTAGACCCTCCACTGAAAACTGATAATGAAATTCACCATCATCTCTTGAGAAAGACTCTTCAGCTAGCCTAAGGACCATGCTTTGAGAGTTTGTGTTCAAATCAATTACTTATCCATCACTTTCGTTTCTTTCTAGTACCTAATTGTTTATGGGAACAAACCAATTCAAATGACAATTAATATAACAACATATTGTATAACATAATCTTTTATGTTTTCAAGTTGAATATTTGGATCTTGATCGAATCAACAATTCACACATGGAAAGGCTTTCAATATCTTAAACATCATACTATGGTGTCAACTTCTCAAAATGGTCCTTATTATTTGTCCTTTGTTGAATTTATGGACCAATGGATGTGACTTTTAATATAACCCTCTATCATATTACATTACATTGAGTCATATGTTACGCTCTAGATTACATTGAGACATATGTTAAACCTCCTCTCAAATCCTATAATCATTATAAACACTTAATTAGAAGAAACTTCCATTGGTACATCACCATGACTCCATTAGAGAGAATCATTGATAAAATTATAATGAATCCAAACTTTTTAAAACGAGTAATAGAAATTGGGCACAACACGTCCACTATTGGTAAACATGATAATCAATCATCACTAAATAGAATGAAAAATTACAAACTGATTAGTGCAAATAATTTCACACCCACAAATCTAGAAAAAGGATGCGAAAAATTCCATCAAGAATGTCTAAAAATCATGGTGTATTGAGTGAGATGCTTCTAGGGTGTGGACTCTAAAAAGTGAACATACATTACATACATGTTCTCATTACTCTTTCAGTAAAAAAATATGTTAAAATTAGCCTCTATAAGGGTGCAATCATAGTTCATGTCCCCATTGAAAGAAGCTTGTATTTCACACCTAGCTACACAAACAAGGAGTAGTGAATTTGAAGACTATCTTTACCAAACCCATTTGTTTATTTAATTATTTATATATTTATGTCTTATTTTTGCATTTCATGTGATTTGTAGATTATATATAAAGATAAAAATTACATTACAATTAACAATTAAAATAATAATAAATAAAGGCGTAAGAGTCTTAAAAAAAAGTGTGAGATTCTTGTAGGACCCACGAGGATCTCAATTTAGTTGATTACGCTAAGACTATTTTTTTTTCTTTCTTTATTTCACATTTTTGTTATGATTTTATTTATTAAAAAAGAAATGATAGAATAAAAATGGTATAGGGATGGGTAGATAGAGACAGAGATAGTTCATTCGATTGTTTTTTACCGCCACAGGTATATTGTTGGTGGGGTCCACAAACAATGATGAAGTCCGTCCCATGATTGGAGACCCACGGCCGACCACCACCATCGTGCTACGTGTCCACATCATTGTCTAGGGCAGCTGATCTTTCTCTTCTGATTATTATAGTTAAGGAGCTTTTATAATCGAATCGTATTTAATTTTTTCTCTACTTTATTTGTTTTGAAATTTAGATTAAAGTTTTTCGAGTATTATGATGTGGATCTACAATACTACGAGTACTTTATAAGACTTAAGGTGAATAATCAATTCATTTTTTTTATAAATGCAATATATTGATCTTGATAGAATATTATGTTAATTGAATTGTTTAATTTGGATAGTATAAAATTGTTTAGGTCGGATTTAAATAATTATTCTGGATCAGTCCGAAATCGAACCTAATTAATATTTATTTTATTTATTTTTATTATTATTGAGTTAGTCTATTATAAAAATGAGGTTCACGATGTTTTCATATTATTATCATTTTTATAAGCTAATAGCCTATGTTTGAAAGAATTATCTTTGTGGTGGTTCAAAATTGTACCATTCATATAAGGGTGATCCTCGCTGGCAGGCGAGTGTTAGTGGTCGCCCGATTCGAAGGGAGCTTTCTAATGCAGTTCCAAAGATTTTTGTTTAAATGGTAAAGATTTAAGCGGGAAAAGAAGACGATGTAATGATGTCTCTCCCTCCTCCTCCAGTTAGACCAAAATCCTTTCCGATCAGAGTGCTAGAGATAGTTCCTTCGTTAGGGAAATCATCCTTTGCTCCTGTTATCTAGTGGGAGTCTTCAAATCTCATTTTAGTTTTGAAGTGATTATAGGCACTTTTTGGTTGAACGGTTGCTCCCAAATCAAATTTCACTTTTATGGGAGGAGTTAAGGTTCTCTTAAGTTCTTTGGTTGAATGGTTACTCCCAAATCAAATTTCATTTTTATGGGAGGAGTTAAGGTTCTCTTAAGTTCTTTGGTGGAATGTGCACTCCATGTTTTTCTAGAAAATGATAGATCACGATGGTTGCTTATCTTTGATTCGGTTAAGGAGTGGTCGAAATCGGAGATGCAGAATCATAGGGTGGTTTGGCTTAGGTTTGTTGGAGTTCTTGTTCACATTTGAGGGAGAATTGTTTTAGGAGACCGTAGTGCAACTTCTTCTTGTCTCCTCAAAAAGTTCCTCAGTTTCAGTGGTTGGTTTTAATGGAGGTTTAGGCTTTGAAGAAGAAAGTAAACATGATGTTTTTGCTGGTTTGGAGGTAGTAGAAAATTTGACTCAAAATCATAAAGCCTTAGAGTTTTCGGGCGTTGCTTTTGTTGGTTTGAATGTAGGAAATTCTTTGAATCAAAAGCATGAAGAATTTGGGAGTATTAGTGTTGAAGTGGGTCCTTCACAAGATATTGGTTGTGCTTACACTATAACAAGTTTTGGATTAGAAGGGACGTGCGTGAAAGGTTGTTATACGGTTGATGCAAACAACTTTGTGACATTATTCAATCAAATAACTTTTACATTTTGTAAGGTAGATGTGATGATATCTTATTTGTGGAAAGTGGCTTATCTAAAGGTATGCAGTCTAACCAATAAAAGTGAAAGTGTGTCATAGGAGAAAGCATGTACCAGTTCTTGTTTTTCCCTTCTCTCTTGGTGCGAGTAAATTGAAAGGAGAATAAAGTGATAGCGTTAATGTTGGTGTAAGCCCTAAAGGCCAATACTTTTGGTACTTGTATCGAATTATTTATTAATAATAATAAAAAATTTCTTTATTATGTTTGTTTAATAAAGTCCCTAGAATAGATAGTCACTTTAATGTATCAAGTGTGACTTAATCATGAGATCTATTAAACATAAGGACACTATTCTTAAAGTATCCATAGTCGAGCTTTGTTGTGAAGTGGGATAACATTAAAGCATTATGACTATTATGTATATATACTGATGATCATATCTCATGGATCATGGATAAAGAGTTATCTAGTCTTAAACATAGGTATGAATATTAGGTCTAATATTTATACTAGATTGACCCGCTATGAGAATACCATATAGAATATTATGCAAAATGTCATAAGTTATTCTCATGGTGATAATGGTGTATACCACCATTCGACCTAAAACCACTATGGACCCTAAATGTAGAGTCAAGTGTTTTATTGCTGATCAAACATTGTCCGTAACTGGATGACCATAAAGATAGTTTATGGGTACTCCACGAAGCATGCTGAGGAACATAAGTGACCTAAATGGAATTTTCCCATCCTGTGTAACAAGATAAATGTCTACGGGCCCAATATTGAATTGGACAAGGATGACACAGTCTATGCCTTGTGTTCAATATAGATATAAGGGCAAAAAGGGTAATTATACACATAAATATTATCACAAAAGGATTTGTCAGATCACATGACATTTTTGTGTCTTGGGTAGCAGTGACGTGTTGCTAGATACCGCTCACTGTTTATTATGTTAAATACGTGATTTAATATAATTGCTAATGTCGCGAAAACCTACAGGGTCACACACAAAAGGACGGATTGATGAGAGATAGAGTAAATAAGGAACACCGTAAGGTACAATGCACTTAAGTGAATTATAGAACATCGTAAGGTACAGTGTACTTAAGTAGAATACGAAATATGGTAAGGTACTATACGCTTAAGTGATTTCGGCATATCATAAGAAATGGGCCACATACACTTAAGTGGGTTTTTTAGCTTGCAACTCACACAAGTGGTTCTATAAATAGAACCCTTGTGCAGAAGCATCAGTTTAGTTGAAATTTTGTTTCTCTCTCTCTCTCTCTCTCACACACACACACTTAATGTCTTCATTTGTAGCAGCTAGCACTGAGATTGAAGGAATTCGTTCATGTGGACTGAGTAGAGGCGTTGTCACCATTCAACGTTCATGATCACTCCTTAGATCTACATCAAAGGTTTCAATCGCCACAAGAGGTAACGATTCTATCACTGATCATGCTCATTCGTAAGGATCACTAAAGGAGAAAATTTTAATTTCCGCCGCGTTTTGGATCGCTATTCTCCTTCAGTTAATGCCTTTTTCCCCTCATTATAACCTATTTGTTTATATGACTTTTTATGCGAAAAGGTGGATCATGTGTCCCTTTTTGGAAAATTCTCCTAGTCCTTGATTTTGTATGGTGAAGAGAAATGGGCCATGTTTGGAAGTGGTGGGACCTGGTTTGATTGCTTTATTAGATGGGTCTGGTTTGTTCAAATTAAAGATATTTCAAGTTGCAAAATAGGTTCTTGTGATGCTTCAAATGACTGCTTTTCCTCCTCGGGGACTCTGGCGCCAAATTCTCTAGACTTTTTAGACCATGTTGGTGGTTTGTCCCTTTTGTTAGAGGTTGATCATATTCCGTTCCGCAACTCATTATCTATTATTTCTCCCATAATTCTTGGGAAGCTGGGTATGAGAATTTTTTGTGATACGAATAGGGAAAAAATTTAGGCGATTGTTTGCTTCTCTTCTTCAAAAAGCTCCCCTACTTTTAGACTACGGAGGCTGGATTATTTTCCTTGGTTGACGAGGTTCTTGCATAGGAACTTGAGTTCGTAGTTGGACTTTTAGCTCATGAAGAATTACTCTTAGGACGAGGTAATGGATCACTCTCAAGTGGATGCTGCGGGAAGGCGAGTTTCGATATTACCTACCATTTACATGAGAGGTCCAGGTAAGCATATCTAGTTATCTCCTAATGTTATTGTGCATATTAATGTGGTGTCTGCTAGTGTACCAGTTACATGATTAAGAGACCCGATAGTTGTGGGACACATTGAGTCAGCTTTTTCTCAAGTTCATCCAGTGATTCAATCAAGCTTTATGGCTCAAAGATCTATAGATCTTATGAGATCAATTTCTGGAAATCAATATGCTTTTCAGGTCTTTGTCATGTCTAAAGACGTTAGGTTTTGTTTCCCTATGGATGATCCCCTTGTTGTAGAGAGGTTGGATAGGCTGGAAAATAGAATGCTTTGGCTAAAAAGGTGAGGGAGAGTGCATGTTTCCAATGATTGTTAGCTCCATGAATGTTAGAGATTTATGGGGAGTTACAAGAAGAGGAATGTGAGAGAGATGATCAAAGATTATCACTTAGAATCTCTAGAAATCCAAGAGGTTAAGTTGGGGGAGATGGATGAGTCTCTATGTTGTTCTTTGTGGGATAATTAGCTTATGGCTAAAGTTACTCATATGTGGAAGGTGCTAGTGTTGGGTTACTCTCGATCTGGTGTAGTGCGAAAGGGAAGACAATATTTTCTTTCGCTGGATCAGGTTATCTTGGTGTGTGTCTAGAGTGGGGTGTTAATGCGCAACCCTAGTTTGTGGTTAACGTTTATGCTAAGTGTTCTATGGAGGAGAAAATGGTGATGTGAGATAGTCTGGTTCAAGCTAGAGAGCTTTTTTCAGGATCTATCTGATGTGTTCTAGGTGAGTTAAATGCGGTTCTTTCTCGAGCTGATAGAAATGGGGTCGTAGTGCGGCCCCAAGATTTGGTCTTCACAGAATCATTAGAATTTGGAGCTTTCATTGAGGCAGTGGGGCTGGTGGATTTACCTTTGTTTGGTAGGAGATTTACCTAGTTTATTTTGAATGGGATCTTTATGAGTAGGTTGGATCATGTTTTTTTCTTCCCTACGGATGGGTACAGAAGTGGAGTAAATGTAGCCTTTGAGCTTTGGCCCGAGATGTGTCAGATCACTGCCCAGTCATTTTAAAGTATCCTTCTTAGCTCTGGTGTCCTAAGTTTTTTTGCTTTAATTTCTAGTTAATTTATGCTAATTTTGAGAGAGTGGTTTGTGAGTCCATTAGGATAATTTAAGAGATCTCAAAGGGACTCTTAAGGTCTTGAATAAGGAGGTGTTTGTAAATCCAGAATTTAGGATTAAGGTGTGCTCGAACAAGCTCCAACATCTGAAGCTGAAAGCGGAGTTTAGGCCTCTTTCTCAAGACGAGTTGGTCCGTGGATCACTGGTGTGTCAAGACTTGGTGTAATTTATTCAGTGTCGTGATGATCTGATTTTCCAAAGGACTAGGCTGGCTTGGTTGAAGGAGGGGGTGGAAATTCTAGGTTTTTTAATACTTGTGTTAGGCAGATGAGTATGAGAAATAATTTAGTGGTTGCTCGAGTGAGGGATATTTGGGTGGAAAATGTTTTTGAGGTTAAAGGGGAGATCTCGTGATAATTTAAGGATCATTTTTCTGATTCATAGGTTAATAGGATAAACCTCGATGGGGTTCCTTTTCATTGTCTTTCATCAGCTAAGGTTGGAACTCTTTTTGCTCAATTTTTGCCTTCAGAAATGGACGTGGTGGTTGTAGAGATTGATGGGGCCAATAGTTCGGGCCCATATGGTTTCACTTTATCCATTTATAAGAGATTATGAGGATTACTTAGAGATGATATTTTTGTGATGTTTGACCAATTCTATTTGAATGTTGTGTTGCTTAAGAGTTTGATGTCCTTTTTTGTCGCTTTCATTCTGAAAGTGGAATGTCCTTTGGAGTTTGGAGATTTTAGATTTATGTCCCTTTTGGGCTCTCTTTTTAAGTTGGTGGCTAAGGTGTTGGTTGTTAGGCTTAATGGGGTTATGGGGTGACTCATAACTTAGAGTAATCGACTTTCATTAGAGAGAGGCAACTGATGGATGGTGTGGTTGCTCTTAATGAGCTTTTAGAGTTAGCTAATAGGTCTAAACATGAGTGTTTCTTATTTAAAGTGTACTTCTATAGGGCTTATGACTTTGTTAGGTGTTTTTTCTTGGTTACACATTGCAGAGATTTGGTTTTGATGACGGGTGGAAGGTCTGGATTTGTGCTTGTGTTTTTGTGGGTAGCCTCTCTGTGTTGGTGAATGAGTGCCCAATGGATGAGATCAATATTCATAAGTAGAGGTGTGCATGGGTTGGTTCAACCCATAAAACCCGATCAAATCCACCCAAAAATATAAAAAAAACGAGTTAGGTCGGGTAATTGGATGTATATGGGTTTAAAAATTAAAAAACTCATTATAAAAATCGGGTGTCGGGTAAAACCGAATCGGAACCCAAAAAACCAACTGACCCACTAATCAAACATTTAGTATTACAATTTAGTGATTTTGATGAATATTAACTTAGTTGTTTCAATTTTAGTTTCTTGAGCATTTACTATTTTAGTGAATCATGACTTTAACTAACTTTGGATGTTTCACTCTTTGGTTATTTTGATGGTAATACGATTTTATGTCATGCAACTTTAGTTTGTTGCTAGTATTTTATGATATTTTTTATTAGTTGATGTTATAATTTATTATTTTATGATGCAAGAAAATTATAAAAATAGGTTATCTAATTTTGTAAGGATAAAAAATGTTGAGTAATTTTTGTACAAAATTATGACGACTCATTATTTAGTAATTTAATATTAATAAAACAAAAAACTTATTTGGATAACCCATTACTAAACCCAACCCAACCCGAAAATTAATGGATTTTCCCAAACCGGACAATTGGTGTAACGAGTGGTTATTTTACCTCACCCAAACCGGAGTCTCCTATATATATATATATATATATATATATATATATTGGGTATTGGGTTTGGGAAAATTCAACCTAAACCGGCCCATGTACACCCATGTTCATAAGGGTTTAAAATAAGTAGGCCCATTGGCCCATTTTCTTTTTCTTCTTGTGGAAGAGGGTCTTAGCGCTTCTTTGAATAAGGTGATATTTGTGGGTGTGATTTAAAGGTTCAAGGGGGGTTTAAATGGGCTTGAGGTGTCTCATTTTAATATGCTGATGACACAGTGCTGGTGGGAGGGACATATATAGATAACCTTCTAACCATTAAGGTAGTTCTAAAAAGTTTTGACCTTGCCTCAGGTGTCAAAGTGAACTTTGTCGAGAGTTGTATGTTTGGAGTGAATGTGGATAGGATTTTTTTGGATTTGGTGGAAGACTTTTTACATTATAAGGTAAGCTCATTTCCCTTTAAATATTGTGGGCTTCTATTGGGTGAAAACCCTAAGAAGAAATGAATTTTGGACCCTTTTGTTAATCTTGTATCTTAGAGGATGTCTTCTTAGAGGAATAAATTTGTAATTTTAGCCGACATGGTGATTCTTTTATTAGTCCATGAACTTAATTCTCGTGTTATTTTTGTCCTTTATGAAGATGTCGATTTTAGTTTGGAAGAAGCTAGTTGGTTCGCAGAGGAGATTTACTATGGGGGCTCAAAAGGTGGAGTCAAAGTTGCATGGGTTAAGTGGGAGGATGTTATAAATCTAAAAGGGTAGGTGAGTTGGGGGTTAAGGTCCTTATAATTGTTAATCTTGCCTTGTTAAGTAAGTGGAGGTGGATGATTATTTCCATCTTGTCTTTGCTTTGGAGTGACATATGTAAGGTAAGGTATGAGGCTGGGAATTTTAGTTCCCCTTTGGATGGTAGGATAAGAGGTGTGAGTATGGTGTCTCATTGCTGGAGATGCATATCTTTTCTTGGGGGTCTATCGAATCAGAAGTCAGGTTGGTTTGTGTCTTCTTGTGTGAAAAAGGCCGGGGATGGTCAGAAGACTAGATTTTGACATGATGTCTAGGTAGGGACTACGCCTTCATGTGTTTCTTTTGAGAGGTTATTTTGGGTACCCTAGCAGAAGTCACATGTCGTGGGTTCTATGAGGGTTTGGGATGGATATATTTGGGTTTGGAGCTTAAGGTGGTGACAAAAATTTCTTGTCTGGGAGGAGGAGCTCCTTGAGGCATTGATTGTTCTGATTTCGAGAGTTGTTAGGCACGACCATGGTGATGCTTGGTTTTGGAAGCTAGGTCTGACTAAGGAATTTTTGTTGGTTTTGCATATTGACACTCTGATGGCTTTGATTGGGATCAAGGAAGTCTGGCCATAGATGGTCTTGAAGGGGTTTTCTAGGATTTGGAAGAGTTGAGCGCCTTATAAAGTCGTCATGCTCTCTTGGAAGTTGCTTTAATATAGGTTACCAACTAGGAGGAACCTTTGGATGGGTAGCTGGGGGAGTGTTAGGTGTACTGTAACACCCCGATTAAAATAAGAGAATTATTTAATTGAGTTAATATTATTTTATTAATTTAATTAAATAAAGTTGAATTATTGGATTATTTTATTATTACTATAGATGTTATTTATTTTAATAATAATTAAATAAATAAATGGAATATGAAGAGTGGAAGGGTAAAAGTGGAAATTGGATAAAAGAGGCCAAAGTGAGGACTCAGGTTGTTTTCACGTGTTTTGCCTCAGAGTCAGAGAAAGGGGGGAGAAACGCTGAAGAGAAAGAGAAGGAAGAGGAAAAGGTCAAAGATTGCTCAGAGCTTCCTTCAATCCAAAGAGGTAAGGGGTCTGAACCTTATTAAACAATAATATGCTGAAAATGGTGAAATATTGGATGAACGAAATTGGGTTTTTAATCGAAGGAATTCGTAGAAATTATATGCCATGATGTTAGGATTTGTGAAATCGAATAGGGGACTATTTGTATTAGATGATATGAGTGATTTTGTGTGAAATTTGGACTGTGGGAGGATGAATTTGGATAGATCTCGTAGCAGAAAAAGCCATTGCAGATCTGGAAATCTGGTTCCTGGTCATACGCGTATGGCACTAGGCAATACGCGTATGAGATTGCTGGTACGCGTATGGCACTAGGCAATACGCGTATGGATGAAGAAGATGATGTTTTGAACGTGTTTTGGTCTCTGTTGGTACGCGTATGGGAATGTGATACGCGTAGCATACGCGTATGGATATGGGCAATACGCGTATGGATTTGGTCAGGCGTGGGTAATACGCGTATGGGCATAGGCAATACGCGTATGGGCAGACTTGTGGTCTTTCCTGGGCTGTGGTTGTGCAGTTTTTGGTTGTTTAGGCTGAGCGAGGTAACTTAGCTGATGCATGGTATACGAGGGATCATTTCCCGTTGCTTTGAGTGGTATAGATATTAGTAGAGTGTGATAATACTGTGTTTGATTATGTGGCATGATGTGATATGCTTTTGTGATAGAATGTGTTAATGATGATGATAACATGAATATATGATGCTGTTGTTGCTATGTTGATTATGATGCATGCTTGGTGTGCATGCATTCATGAAAGGCCGATGCCTAGTGATGAACGGACTGAGTTCCAATGATGTTGTTGACTCCGGGCTTGTTGAGAGGCTTGGTTCCTTGCGGGGAACTCGGATTCTATGGTGATGAATCTGGGAGTGGTGATCCTGTAGTTGGTCACAAAATGGGTATACCGAGTCGTGTTGAGTCATGCATAGGTGTGTGCATTGCATTTGATATGTTGTTTTGTTGATGTTCATGAATATGTTGATTATGATGATTATGATGAGCTGTGTTGGCATATGTGAAATATATTTATGTTTATATTTCTGTCGTTATTATTATTTAATAATGTAATTCTCACCCCTTCTGCATGTGTTTATGTTCATCTATGATGAGCAATGTGCAGATAAAGAGGAGTAGCTATTGTTGAGGTTTGAAGAATAAGTGTAGAGTTATTCTACAGAGTCGAGTCAAATGCTCTGGTCATGTGACACCGGGGTTATGGGATTCGATAGATAATTGATTATTATTTACGTTGTTTATGATGACTAACATGTTGAGATGTTTTGTTGAGATAATGTTGAACCATTATTATGAATTGTTATATGATGAATGATAATATTAATGTTGTTGTCCGCTGCGAAGTTTTAATAAAATAAATAATATGTTTTATGTTGCGATGCGATAATTGTTATGTTGTAAGAAATGTAAACTCTTCTACATGTTGTACTCTGATAATCTATTTAAATATGTCGTTTGGGTAGAAGGGTGTTACATTAGTGGTATCAGAGCCTGGTTAGTCCAGTCGAGTCATAATGTGATGTTTTCCCTGTTGGTCGATTAGTGTAAATGACACTGTCGATATTTAACGGTTGTGGTTGTGTTGTGCAGAGTATGGCTGGAGAAAATGACCGTGCGATTGCTGAGGCTTTGGCTGCTATGGCGCAGGCTATGCAGGCGCAGCAGAATCCGCCGGTCGACGAGTTTAGGAATTTGGGAAGGTTTCTGAAGAATAACCCTCCTACATTCAAGGGGCGCTATGATCCAGATGGTGCTCAGATTTGGCTGAAGGAAATTGAGAAGATTTTCCGGGTGATGACGTGTACTGAAGCACAGAAGGTGCAGTTTGGTACGCATATGTTATCTGAAGAGGCTGAAAACTGGTGGGATAACACTCAACAGAGGATTGAAGTACCAGGTGCTGAGATGACTTGGGAAAGGTTCAAGACGGCCTTTCTAGAGAAATATTTTCCTGCTGATGTGCGATGTAAGAAGGAGATGGAATTTCTGGGACTGAAGCAGGGTAACATGTCTGTTGCTGATTACGCTTCGAAGTTTGAGGAGCTAGTGCAGTATTGTCCTCATTATAATAATGCTGATGCTGAGGAATCCAAGTGTGTCAAGTTTGAGAACGGGTTGCGTCCCGAGATCAAACAGGGCATTGGTTACCAGGAGATTCGTAGGTTTCCTACACTGGTTAACAAGTGCAGGATATTTGATGAAGATAGCAAGGCTAGGACTGCTCACTACAAGAGTCTTAGTGAGAAGAAGAATAAGGATCGTGGTAGTCCTTATGCATCTCCGAATGGTAAAGGTAGGCAGAAAGTGGTAGATGCGAAGAAGCCAAGTGGGGGAGGATCTCCCATAGCTGGTAAATGTTTCAAGTGTGGCGAGCCAGGCCACCGTGCTGATAGCTGTGCCAAGAAAGTGCTGAGATGTTTCCGATGCGGTCAGGCTGGTCATAGAGTTACGGAATGTAAGGATGCTGGTCCGACATGTTTTAATTGTGGCGAGAAAGGCCATATCAGTTCGCAGTGCTCGAAACCGAAGAAGGCGGCTACTGCAGCTCATACTACTGGTAGAGTGTTTGCTCTGAGTGGGGCTGAAGCTCCTAAAGAAGATAATCTGATTAAAGGTACTTGCTTGATTAATAATGTTGAATTGATTGCTATTGTTGACACTGGTGCTACTCATTCGTTTATTTCGTATGAGTGTGCGACCAGGATTGGTGTGATTATGTCGTCCCTAGGCGGAAGTATGGTGATAGATACTCCTGCTAATGGTTCTGTGAAGACTTCTGTTGTCTGTCGAGGTTGTCAGTTGACGATCTTTGAGAGAGAGTTCGTGGTTGATTTGGTGTGCTTACCCTTGCACCAAATTGATATTATCCTGGGAATGAATTGGCTAGAATTCTATGGCGTGTTTATCAACTGCTATAGGAAGACAGTGCGATTTTCTGAAGTCGGTGAGAATGATGAGGCAAGATTTCTATCTGCTAAGCAGGTGGGGGATTTTGTGAAAGATGAAGCTCAGATATTCGCTTTATTTGCGTCTCTGCAAGCGGATACGAAAGTGATGAGTGTAGATTTGCCTGTTGTCTGTGAATTTCAGGATGTGTTTCCGGAGGATGTAAGTGAATTACCTCCAGAACGGGAAGTCGAATTTGCCATTGACTTAGTACCAGGTACGAGTCCAGTGTCGATGTCTCCTTATAGAATGTCGGCAACTGAATTAGTTGAATTGAAGAAGCAACTTGAAGAATTGCTTGAGAAGAAGTTTGTGCGTCCAAGTGTTTCTCCTTGGGGTGCACCAGTATTGTTAGTGAAGAAGAAAGAAGGTACGATGAGGTTGTGTGTCGATTACCGGCAGTTGAATAAGGTGACTATCAAGAATCGGTATCCATTGCCGAGGATTGATGATTTGATGGACCAGTTGGTTGGAGCTCATATTTTCAGTAAGATTGATTTGCGGTCGGGTTATCATCAGATCCGAGTGAAGTCAGATGATATTGCGAAGACTGCTTTCCGTACGAGGTATGGTCATTATGAATACACTGTGATGCCGTTCGGTGTGTCTAATGCTCCAGGTGTGTTTATGGAATATATGAATCGTATATTTCATCCGTACCTTGATAATTTTGTTGTGGTGTTCATAGATGATATACTGATATATTCTAAGACGGAAGAAGAGCATGCAGGACATCTGAGAATTGTTTTGCAGGTGTTAAGAGAAAAGAAATTATATGCGAAGTTATCTAAATGTGAGTTCTGGTTGAAGGAAGTGAGTTTCCTTGGCCATGTGATTTCGAGTGGTGGGATTTCTGTTGATCCGGCTAAAGTTGATGCTGTATTACAGTGGGAGACTCCGAAGTCTGCTACTGAGATACGCAGCTTTATGGGGTTAGCTGGTTATTATCGCAGATTTATTGAGGGCTTCTCTAAGTTGGCATTGCCGTTGATGCAGTTGACTAAGAAGGGTCAAGTGTATGTGTGGGATGCAGCTTGTGAAGCGAGTTTTGTGGAGTTGAAGAGGCGGTTGACCAGTGCTCCAGTGTTGATCTTGCCTAATCCTGGTGAGTCCTTCGTTGTCTATTGTGATGCTTCTTTGATGGGTCTTGGTGGTGTTTTGATGCAGAATGGTAAAGTTGTAGCTTATGCTTCTAGACAGTTGAAAGTTCATGAGAGGAATTATCCTACGCATGATCTAGAACTTGCAGCTATTGTATTTGTGTTGAAAATGTGGAGGCATTATCTGTATGGTTCCAGATTCGAAGTGTTTAGTGATCACAAGAGTCTGAAGTATCTGTTTGATCAGAAAGAGTTAAATATGAGGCAGAGAAGGTGGTTAGAATTACTGAAGGATTTTGACTTTGAATTGAGTTATCATCCCGGTAAGGCTAATGTAATTGCAGATGCGCTGAGTAGAAAGTCTCTACATATGTCTATGATGATGGTTCGGGAGCTCGAGTTAATTGAACAGTTCCGTGATATGAGTTTGGGTTGTGAAGTTTCCGCTGATAGTGTAAAGTTGGGTATGCTGAAGTTGACTAGTGGAATTCTGGAAGATATTCGGAATGGTCAGCAAGTTGATGTCGCTCTAGTTGATCATATTACTATGGTTAACCAGGGTAATGGTGGTAATTTTGAGATTGATGAGAATGACATCCTGCGATTTAAAGGTAGAGTTTGTGTTCCTGAGGTGTCCGAATTGAAAAAGAGTATTCTTGAAGAGGGCCATAGGAGTGGATTGAGTATCCATCCAGGTGCAACTAAAATGTATCAAGATTTGAAGAAGTTGTTTTGGTGGGCTGGTATGAAAAGAGATGTTGCTAAGTTTGTGTATGCCTGTTTGACTTGTCAGAAGTCAAAGATTGAACATCAGAAATCGGCAGGTATGATGCAACCTTTGAAGATTCCTGAATGGAAGTGGGATAGCATTTCCATGGATTTTGTGACGGGATTGCCGAGGACGACGAAAGGTAATGATTCTATTTGGGTGATTGTGGATCGATTGACTAAGTCGGCGCATTTCTTGCCGATGAAGATTAATCACTCTTTAGAGAAGTTGGCAGAGTTGTATATTGAGGAGATAGTGAGGCTGCATGGTATTCCATCCAGTATTGTATCTGATAGAGATCCCAGATTTACTTCTAGATTTTGGGAAAGTTTGCAGAAAGCGTTGGGAACTAAGTTGAGGTTGAGTTCAGCTTATCATCCTCAGACTGATGGTCAGACCGAAAGAACTATCCAATCCTTGGAGGATTTGTTGAGAGCTTGTGTGTTGGAGCAGAGTGGTTCTTGGGATAGTTATTTGCCGTTGGTGGAGTTTACTTATAATAATAGTTTTCATGCTAGTATCGGTATGGCTCCATATGAAGCATTGTATGGTAGGAGGTGTAGAACTCCATTGTGTTGGTATGAATCAGGTGAGAGTGTTGTACTCGGACCTGAGATTGTGCAGCAGACGACTGAAAGGGTTAAGATGATTCAGGAGAAAATGAAGATTTCTCAGAGTCGTCAGAAGAGTTATCATGATAACAGGAGAAAGGCACTTGAGTTCCAAGAGGGAGATCATGTGTTCTTGAGAGTTACTCCGACGACAGGTGTGGGTAGAGCTTTAAAGTCTAAAAAGCTTACTCCGAGGTTTGTGGGTCCGTATCAGATTTTGAAGAGGGTTGGGGAAGTGGCGTATCGGATAGCTTTACCGCCGTCGCTTTCTAATCTGCATGATGTGTTTCATGTATCTCAGTTGAGAAAATATATTGCGGATCCTTCGCATGTTGTTCAGTTGGATGATATCCAGGTGAGGGATAATTTGACCGTTGAGGTGTTGCCAATTCGGATAGATGACCGAGAAGAGAAGACCCTGAGAGGTAAGAAGATTGCTCTAGTGAAAGTTGTTTGGGGAGGTCCAGCTGGTGAGAGCTTGACTTGGGAGCGTGAAGATCAGATGAAGGAGTCGTATCCGGCTCTATTTGCTTGAGGTATGTTTTCGAGGACGAAAACTCTTTTAGTGGGGGAGAGTTGTAACACCCCGATTAAAATAAGAGAATTATTAATTGAGTTAATATTATTTTATTAATTTAATTAAATAAAGTTGAATTATTGGATTATTTTATTATTACTATAGATGTTATTTATTTTAATAATAATTAAATAAATAAATGGAATATGAAGAGTGGAAGGGTAAAAGTGGAAATTGGATAAAAGAGGCCAAAGTGAGGACTCAGGTTGTTTTCACGTGTTTTGCCTCAGAGTCAGAGAAAGGGGGGAGAAACGCTGAAGAGAAAGAGAAGGAAGAGGAAAAGGCCAAAGATTGCTCAGAGCTTCCTTCAATCCAAAGAGGTAAGGGGTCTGAACCTTATTAAACAATAATATGCTGAAAATGGTGAAATATTGGATGAACGAAATTGGGTTTTTAATCGAAGGAATTCGTAGAAATTATATGCCATGATGTTAGGATTTGTGAAATCGAATAGGGGACTATTTGTATTAGATGATATGAGTGATTTTGTGTGAAATTTGGACTGTGGGAGGATGAATTTGGATAGATCTCGTAGCAGAAAAAGCCATTGCAGATCTGGAAATCTGGTTCCTGGTCATACGCGTATGGCACTAGGCAATACGCGTATGAGATTGCTGGTACGCGTATGGCACTAGGCAATACGCGTATGGATGAAGAAGATGATGTTTTGAACGTGTTTTGGTCTCTGTTGGTACGCGTATGGGAATGTGATACGCGTAGCATACGCGTATGGATATGGGCAATACGCGTATGGATTTGGTCAGGCGTGGGTAATACGCGTATGGGCATAGGCAATACGCGTATGGGCAGACTTGTGGTCTTTCCTGGGCTGTGGTTGTGCAGTTTTTGGTTGTTTAGGCTGAGCGAGGTAACTTAGCTGATGCATGGTATACGAGGGATCATTTCCCGTTGCTTTGAGTGGTATAGATATTAGTAGAGTGTGATAATACTGTGTTTGATTATGTGGCATGATGTGATATGCTTTTGTGATAGAATGTGTTAATGATGATGATAACATGAATATATGATGCTGTTGTTGCTATGTTGATTATGATGCATGCTTGGTGTGCATGCATTCATGAAAGGCCGATGCCTAGTGATGAACGGACTGAGTTCCAATGATGTTGTTGACTCCGGGCTTGTTGAGAGGCTTGGTTCCTTGCGGGGAACTCGGATTCTATGGTGATGAATCTGGGAGTGGTGATCCTGTAGTTGGTCACAAAATGGGTATACCGAGTCGTGTTGAGTCATGCATAGGTGTGTGCATTGCATTTGATATGTTGTTTTGTTGATGTTCATGAATATGTTGATTATGATGATTATGATGAGCTGTGTTGGCATATGTGAAATATATTTATGTTTATATTTCTGTCGTTATATTATTATTTAATAATGTAATTCTCACCCCTTCTGCATGTGTTTATGTTCATCTATGATGAGCAATGTGCAGATAAAGAGGAGTAGCTATTGTTGAGGTTTGAAGAATAAGTGTAGAGTTATTCTACAGAGTCGAGTCAAATGCTCTGGTCATGTGACACCGGGGTTATGGGATTCGATAGATAATTGATTATTATTTACGTTGTTTATGATGACTAACATGTTGAGATGTTTTGTTGAGATAATGTTGAACCATTATTATGAATTGTTATATGATGAATGATAATATTAATGTTGTTGTCCGCTGCGAAGTTTTAATAAAATAAATAATATGTTTTATGTTGCGATGCGATAATTGTTATGTTGTAAGAAATGTAAACTCTTCTACATGTTGTACTCTGATAATCTATTTAAATATGTCGTTTGGGTAGAAGGGTGTTACATGTACAACTACCCTCCTTTTGTTTTGTATAGGTTGTACGTGTCTACCTTCTTCCCGCTTTCTCTCCTTGGAAATCCGTCTGCGCCAGATACCTCAGGTTCGTATAGCCAGTTGATTAAGTTTGCCGTTTGTGGGTGGTTGGTTTTTGTTTCTCTTTTGGTGGTGGTTTTTTTTTCTCTTTCTCTTTGCTTTGGGTGTTATCTAGGGTGACCACTTTGAGTACTTCTGATGCTTTTTGTGTCTGCTTGTATATTTGAAATCTTCTTAGTTCCTTTATTTTATTATTAACATATGACTTATGCTTTACTCTTTATAAAAATAACTTTTATAAATATATTCATTGTATATCCTTCAATAATATTGTTTCTAATATTGAAAATTGAATCGTGGTTCATTATTTCTTATTCATTCTATAACACTTTTATAACTGCACTTTATGAGCCTTTATACCATGGAAGTTAGTTTCATTAGTCTAACTAACTATAATAAACTCTAACCGAATTAAACTAGTGTTGTAATTGTTTGATGTAACTATGAGTGGTTAAGTTTTATATCGCTTATGAATGAGTGAAATGTTGAATTTATAAGAGACTCATATATCCAATGTTTACATTTTTTTAATAGAGATGCGATGTCTCACTTATGTTTCAAAAACATTGGTTAGTTGTGGCTTCTGGCTTCCCTAGACTCTCCAACAATAATAAACTCTAGTTTAATTCGGTTAGAGATTCAAGCCAAATTCATCATGAGGTTGTGTGTGTTATGCCTTGATACTCTGCTTCAATGTTTGACCATGCAACCAAGGATTGTTTTTAGAACTCTAGGATACCAAGTTGGACCAAAGTAAATGCAAGAGCCAGAGGTAGATCTCATCTCATGTATATGTGCTTTTGACATAAGATTACAAATGTACTTTAACTGAGATAATGGCATAAAGTCATTTAGTTTGTGGATGACTTCAATGCTAAGAAAATATGAAGCTTTACCAAGATTTTTCAAAGCGAATTATGCATGAATTTTGTTATGAGATTACGAATGAGTTTAAAAGATGACTCAGTGATGAGAATATCATCAACATAGATCAAGACATAGATGGTAACCCCATGAGATGAATGAATAAATAGTGAGTGATCACATCAAGTGTGTGAATCCAAACCTCATCAATGCATAAGTCAGCTTCTCATACTAGTATTTGTGTGGCTTGTTTAAGGCTATAGAGTTTGTTGTTCAGTCTGCACACCAAATACTTGTCCTTAGAAGTAAAACCGGGTTTTTTATGTGTGCATAAATACCTCTTATTACAAAATGTCATTCAAGAAGGCATCATTAACGTTTGTTTGTTAAATCTCTAACTTGTAAGTGAGATCTATATTGAGGATAACACAAATTATGGTAGGCTTTATCAATGGAGAGAATGTCTCATTAAAGTCAAATCTTTGTTGTTAATGATACCATTTAACAACTAGTCTAGATTTAAACTTACTAACACTCCTATTAGGGTTTTCATTGACTTTGAAGACCTAGTTGCATCCCACATCTTTTTTTATGTGAAGGTAGTGGGGTAAGAACCCAAGTGTTGTTGTCAATGAGAGCTTTGTAGTCTAGTTGCACAACAACAAATCACCAAGGTTGAGATAATGCCTATTTGACAAAACCAGGCTATATGTGAGCAACATGATACTATATTGGAAAGTCAATCAATTTTTGATTCACCATTTTTATTCATCTCACAACATTTTAATAATTGCTCTTTATTGAGCTTTTATATAATAGAAGTTGGTTACATCAGTCCAATTACTTGTAATAAATTCTAACTAAATTAAATCAGGGTTGTAACAAAGTCTAATTGAATTGAACAATGTTACTCTATTATCTATCAATATTTATGTTCAATGATTCTTATTGAGATCATTCTTGTAGGTCTCTTAGGTTTTGTTTGGGAGTTTGAATGGAAAGACTTTGAAAAAGGGGAAGGAATGAGTGAAAAAATAGAGAGATTTAAGCGAGGAGGGTGTGGATTTTTTCATAATACAAAATCCCTACAATTTGGGGAAATCAAAATTTCTATTGAATAAAGATTTTGGAGAATTTTCATAAATTCTCAAATATATTTTATGTTGTTATAGTATTCTAAAAATTAAAATATAATATATATATATATATATATATATATATATATATATATATATATATATATATATTATTTTTCTCAATTGTGTTTCTTGTTCTTTCTCAATTGTGTAATGAGTTTTTGTTTTTATTTAGTATTTTTCATTTTAAAACATTAATAATGCCATTTTAAAATGAATTTTTATCCAAATGAATAGTTAAAATAAAGTAAGAACAAACTGATTTGACTAGGAGCTTTCTTTAGCTAGCAACTAATTAACTCTTCAACACACATTGCAAAACATAATGATAGGTGAAGATGCCGTGTGGTGGAGACCACTTTGAATAAATGGTTCAATATCTCTGTCTAATTTGTCACTTTCTGTTAATCCTCTAGATAGAAGTTGGTACTTTATATTCAATGAAAAAGGGCGATAATTATTATAAATTAATTAAATTAAATTAAAAGCTATCAACACTCTTCAACATGTTTAAAAAAAACAACAACTCAAACTATGCCCCCGTGATAAAACTAAATCTTGATGTTTCTCTATTGGTCCAAATGGTCCATTCGTGTTGCAATCTCATAAAAAGTAAAATTATTATTATTATTTTTAGATTTGAGTATTAAAATATAAGCTATATATTTGATATTATATATATTTTTATTTTTATTGGAACATAATTTTAAAATACACAAAACCAAATAATATCGTGTTTGATATTAACTTTTTAATGACAAAGGTAAAAAAATAGTAGTTATAAAAAAATAATCTCACACTTATTCACATTTAAAATGGTTTAGATCACTCTATTTCATCTCAAAGAAAACTCCTTTAGAATTCGTTCTACTTCATACAGAAAAAACTTTAAAATATAAGATTAAAAAAAAATATCTATAAAATTATCATCTTATTATATTAATATATGAATATAAATTAATGTTAGAGAATCGGGTATAATAATCCTGGATAACTTCGAAGAATCGTGTTCGTACACTTTCCGAACAAAGTATTTCGACCCTATTCTTGCCTGGGTTCACGAAATCTTTGTGGGGATAATTCTTGAAGAACAATTTGTTTCTGGCAAAGAGAAATGTTCAGGAATGTAGAGAGAAAGTTTGGTTTCGTTCTCTCCTTTAAACTGAGGCCAAATGACTCCTTATATAGGAGATCAATAACAGAAACCGAAAAGACGCAACTGTTCAGAAACGGTTACGTCGGTTGGGAAAGGGTTCAACTGTTCAAAAGAAAATTTCGAACGGGCCGCTGCCCCGCACCCCGCCAGGGGCTTCGCCCCTTGGAACCCCGTTTCAATTATTCGCATTCAATTATACGTTAGCTCGACGAGCGTGCACTCCGCACTACCCCTAACTCGTTTCCAAGCTTTAACGCATAATTGCATCGGCCTATAGTAAATCACATTACTACTAAAATACATTGATGATACTAAAATCACCAACAAATCCCCCCCATTTTAGTGTAATCCTTGATTTACTCAGTATATACAATAATATATACAAGGGTATAACACACAGGTATAACGATCAAACAAATGCATAAATGAAAATGTCTTGCGATTGAATTTTCATCTTAGTACAAATACACATTCCAAATACTCGAAAATCGGGGTGTCATAGCGATTGAACCCGTCAATCCATTTGAGTGTCTGAAGATATAGTACACACATGTTTCTTACAATACTTTACTATTCATACTTGACACTTTACAAGCCATGTGTCCTTATCCATTAATAAGCATATAGGAAGCCAAGTCCAAGCTTCTTGAAGCGACAAAACTTCATGCTCACATAGGTGATTCTTTTAATCTTGCACCTGCATTTGCAATTTTCCAAAAGAACCATTAAGAAGATATAATTCAACCTAGCCATCACTTGCAGGTCTGAGCACATACCTTGGGAAGATAAACACAATTGCTCCAATCTCTAACTATGATCTTTCCACATTGAATTATGCTTCTAATATTGTATTAGAAGGGAATTGGGTATACCATAGCTAATAAATTTAAATGGACTTTAATCCCATCCCAATTACCGACTTCTTCACTAAGTCTCTGGCTAACCCCTTCGTTAAGTGGTCAGCTAAGTTTTGTTGCGACCGAACAAACTCAATAGATATCACCCCATTCATGATTAATTCCCTAATCATACTATGTCTAACACCCAAATGTCTAGACTTTCCATTGTATATTTGACTATAAGCTTTAGCCAATGTGGCAGTACTATCACAACGGATAGAAATTGGTGATATCGATTTAGGCCATATCGGAATCTCATATACCAAATTCCTTAGCCATTCCGCTTCTTTACCAGCAGCAGTTAATGCTACAAACTCAGATTCCATTGTGGAACCAGTTATACATGTTTGCTTCTTGGAAGCCCATGAGATGGCACCTCCCCCAAGCAAGAACACCCATCCACTTGTAGAGGATGAATCTTCATCATTATTTATCCAATTAGCATCCGAATAACCCTCTAACACCGAAGGAAATCCCATATATGACAATCCATAATTCATTGTACCCTTCAAGTACTTGAATACCCTAGTTATCGCATGCCAATGATGTCTACTAGGATTACTAGTAAATCTGCTCAACTTTCCAACCACATAAGCAATATCCGGTCTAGTGCTAATCATAGCATACATCAAAGAGCCTATAGCTTTTGAATATTCGAGTTGATCCACAGGTTTACCTGTATTTGGCATAAGCTTTTCTCCCGGATCCATGGGAGTACTTACTGGAGAACAACTTTCATAATTGAACTTCTTGAGTATTTTCTCAATGTAATGAGATTGCGTAATTACAATCCCTTTATTCTCCCGTTTAATCTTAATACCAAGAATAACGTCCGCTTCTCCCATATCCTTCATGGAGAACCTTGATGACAAGAAATTCTTCGTTTTATCAACTTGATTTTGGTCGGTGCCAAAGATCAACATGTCATCAACATATAAACAAATGAAAACTCCTTTACCGGAAGTATCAAATTTGCTATATACACATTTGTCAGCTTGGTTTAGAATGAAACCATTAGACAAAACAACCTCATCAAACTTTTGATGCCACTGCTTCGGAGCTTGTTTCAGCCCATACAACGACTTAACTAGCTTACACACTTTATGCTCATTACCAGGCATTACAAATCCTTCAGGTTGCTTCATATACACTTCTTCCTCCAAATCACCATTCAGAAATGCTGTTTTGACATCCATTTGATGAATCACTAGATTATGAATAGCCGCAAAGGCAATCAACAATCTAATAGTAGTGATACGGGTAACAAGAGCATAGGTATCGAAATAATCAATCCCTTCCTTTTGTCTGAAGCCTTGGATAACTAATCTAGCTTTAAACTTGTCAATTGTACCATCGACTTTCATCTTCTTTTTGAAGATCCATTTGCAACCCAATGGTTTGCAACCTGGTGGTAAATCAGATAATACCCAAGTATTATTTTCCATGATAGAACCAATCTCTTCGTCAATTGTTTCTTTCCAAAAAGCAGAATCTCGAGATTTCACAGCTTCATCATACGTTCTTGGATCCTCCTCTATACTATAGCAATAATAGTATTGAGTGTCAATCTGATCCTTTGATCCCTCAACTAAATATAGTTGAAAATCAGATCCATAAGATCTAGATTTTCTAGCTCTTTTGCTCCTACGGGGTTCAAGTGTCTCACTTGGCACATCATTTGAATGATCATCCCTTAGAGATTCATCTGAATTAGGTATAGAGTCCTTTGGTCTAGGTATAGAAGAGAAACAATTCTCATCAAATATGGCATCTCTCGATTCTATAATCGTGTTAATAGAAATCGAGTCATTAGGTTCTATAACATAAAACCTATAGGCCTTGGAGTGCTCAGCATATCCAACAAAGATGCAAGCTACACCCTTTTCACCCAAAGTTTTCCTTTTTGGGTCCGGGAGTCTAACCACGGCCCTACAACCCCAAACACGTAGAAATGTTAAGTTGGATCGTTTCTTATACCAAAGTTCATATGGGGTAGTCTTGTTCCTTTTATTAGGAACCCTATTTAACAAATAGCAAGCCGTTAACATATCTTCTCCCCAAAACCCTTCACTCAAACCAGAGTAAGATAACATGGCATTCACCATTTCCTTAAGCACTCTATTTTTCCTTTCAGCCACACCATTTTGTTGAGGTGTATAAGGTGCCGTAGTCTCATGAATGATTCCTACAGATTGGAAAAATACAGGATCATAATATTCACCACCTCTATCTGTACGTAATGTTTTAATCAACACATTCTGTTGCACTTCAACTTCCGTTTTATAAATTTTGAATTTATCTAAGGATTCGTCCTTAGCGTGCAACAAATAAACATAGCAGAATCTAGATGCATCATCTATGAAAGTGACAAAATATTTTTTATGTCCTAATGATGTAGTAGCATGCAAATCACATAGATCACTATGTATCAACTCAAGAATGACAAATTTCCTTGTTATAGTTTTAAAAGGTTGCCTAGTGATCTTTGTTAACATGCAAGTTTTACAATTTTCTACATTTTTATCAAAAACAGGAATTAAATCATCTTTAGACATTTCATGCATTCTTTTATAATGTACATGTCCTAGACGAGCATGCCATAACGATGAATTGATAACATTCGAAGAGGACATAAATACAGAACCAGAATCATTAGGAACTCCATTCAAATTCATCATAAACATACCATTATTATAATATCCAAATCCTACAAACACACCAGACTTCGATAAAACATATTTATCGGATTCACACACTTGCTTGTATCCAAGCTTATTTAATACATGACCAGAAATTAAATTCTTACGTAGTTTAGGAACATACAAAACATTAAACAAAGTAATAGTCTTTCCAGAACTGAATTCTAGCACCACGTTTCCTTTGCCTTCAACGGGAGCGAAGTGATCATCTCTCATGTAGAGGACATAACCATCTTCCACTGGAACAAGAGTCTTGAACCAGAAACGATCCTTGCAAACATGTGTTGTAGTGCCAGAATCAATCCACCATG
Organism: Lathyrus oleraceus; assembly: GCF_024323335.1. Classification (NCBI taxonomy): domain Eukaryota; kingdom Viridiplantae; phylum Streptophyta; class Magnoliopsida; order Fabales; family Fabaceae; genus Lathyrus; species Lathyrus oleraceus. The sequence goes on along the minus strand of NC_066580.1, from coordinate 442,590,301 downwards.
CGATAGCATCATCCTGCACATAGAATGCTTCAGAATTTAGTGAAACCGAATGTTTAATCAAACTATTCAAATCACGAATTGATTTCTGACCTTGGTTTTCGGATTGGTCCTTAGACCCCTTTCCTGAACCACTTGCATTCGCGTTATCATGCTTTTTGCCGGAACGACAATCCTTCTTGAAGTGGCCTGTTTTGCCACACTTCCAGCATTCTAGTTTCGGTTTCTTGTTAGCACCGAAACTGCCCTTATTGTTCTTGAAAGCACGCTTCTTTCCTTTGTTTTTGTTGTTACCGTTCTTACCACCCTCTTCGACCATATTAACCGAGGGTCCAACAATTTCTTTGCCTTTTCCTTTGTCATCCTCCTGCGCTCTTAGAGATTCTTCTATGCGCAAGTGACTTCCAAGTTGGATCAAAGACAGTTCGTCTTTTCCATGCTTCAGATTGTGTTTGAAATCCTTCCACGAAGGAGGCAACTTGTCTATGATGCTTGAGACAGATATTGTTTCATCCATCTTCAATTTGTGTTGTGTGAACTGTCCAAGGATTCGGAGGAGTTCATTGAATTGTTCCATGATAGACCTCAATTCAACCATTTTGTAATTGTTGAAATCGGTTACCAGGAACTTTTTACTGGATGAGTCCTCTGCCATGTACTTGGATTCGAGACAATCCCACAATTCCTTTGCAGATTCTATGTTTTGATAAATATCAAATAAGGGATCAGACATACCGTTAAGAATGTGCCCTATGCATATGTAGTCGTCGTTCTCCCATTTTGATTTGCGTCTCAGATTTTCAACCGTGTCTTCCTCCAGAAGTTCTGGAATCGGTGTAGACAGGACGTGCACCACCTTCAACGTTGTCAACATGAAATGCATCTTCTTCTGCCAACGCCTGAAGTCTTGTCCTTGAAACTTGTCCAATTTTCCGAAGTTTGTAGTCATCTCCTTGACGGTGCTTCCTCCAGCCATGATTATCAGAAATTACTTTAGGGGTAGTGCGGAGTAGTATTTCGACCATATTCTTGCCTGAGTTCACGAAATCTTTGTGGGGATAATTCTTGAAGAACAATTTGTTTCTGGCAAAGAGAAATGTTCAGGAATGTAGAGAGAAAGTTTGGTTTCGTTCTCTCCTTTAAACTGAGGCCAAATGACTCCTTATATAGGAGATCAATAACAGAAACCGAAAAGACGCAACTGTTCAGAAACGGTTACGTCGGTTGGGAAATGGTTCAACTGTTCAAAAGAAAATTTCGAACGGGGCACTGCCCCGCACCCCGCCAGGGGCTTCTCCCCTTGGAACCCCGTTTCAATTATTCGCATTCAATTATACGTTGGCTCGACGAGCGTGCACTCCGCACTACCCCTAACTCGTTTCCAAGCTTTAACGCATAATTGTATCGGCCTATAATAAATCACATTACTACTAAAATACATTGATAATACTAAAATCACCAACAATTAATGATATCGATTGATATTAAACTCTAGAACCATTCTTTTATATTTATTTAGCTCAACTAATAGTAGTTTAATTATTTCACTCATTCTATAATATATGTTTTGTCTTTTCAACTTTATTCAATTTTAATTATAAAATTATAAAAACAAATAGTTGCATTAATAAACATATAAAAGTATGTTGCATTAAAAAAAATTAATGTATTAGATTAAATATTAGGTAAAATACATTAATTTTATTCACCAATTTTTTTCAATATTTAGTATTGAAGTATTATTTTTATTCTTAAGAGTTTAGTTATTGTGTAGTGTTATTATTAAAAAAATTATATTATTAATACATCATAATTATTCATGAGTATAATTTTAAAGAAAGTTATAAAAAATCAAAACAACTGCGATTGATAAATAATTGTAATTAATTGATAGTGCAAAATATGTTAGCGGTTATATCAATTTTTGAAAGAGGTAAGAATTATATTAATTTACATTTGCATGTAAAAAAACATTATCTTGTTAAAGTTTAATTCAACGGTCAAAATATCAATGTTACTAAATTATACAGCGCATTTGTACGGTTTTTCGTCTAGATTCATAATACGTTTTGTCTATTTTGAATTCTTATTTATAAACTAATATAATTCATCAAGAGTGATATATTTATCCAAACATTACATTCAAAAACAAAGTTAACATGAATAAAATATTTAATATTATATACCAGAATAAAATATTTAATATTATATGCCGCGATATCTCATTTGTCAATTTTATAACTTGTTTTATTGATCATAAACATTCAAAAAATTATAAATATAGACTAATAAAATACATCAACCATTATTCTTTGATGCAAGTAGTATTTTTAAATATTTTTAAAAATAATACACTTATTTGATACATTATAAACGCTTAGAACCCGTGTGTGTGCGTTTATAAAAATATTTAAAATTTATTTCTGTTTATAAAAATAAATGTATCAACATATTTTTTCTTATTTATAAAAATAATTATAATTTATTCTCGTTTATAAAAATAATTATATTAACGATAGATTATTCTCGTTTATAAAAATATTTATAATTTATTCTCATCTATAAAAATAATTATATCAACAATAAACTTTTTTTTATTTATAAAAATAATTATAACTTATTTCCGTTTAAAAAAATAATTATATTAACCATCAAAAATTTTCATTAGAACTTCTGCATTAGAATAGCTATCCTAACTACATCAGAACTTGTTCAGCATATACAATAAAAGTAATTTAGTTACACAACAGTAGATGAAAGTTACTTAATCCTATGATTTAATCAAGTAGGTTCATCCTAAAGGTTATACTACTAATATAAACCTTTAAATACTCTAGACTTTCAGGGTTTAAATATTCGTCAAGCGTCAAATTATTATTTTCCTAATCATCTTCATGAGTAAAGATCACACTCATGTGGTCTACAATTTTGTTTCTAAAACATGTTTTAACAGATAGCGCTACAATGATAGCATATATTTCATACTTTTCCAAATTAATACACTTGATTAATTATGTTGTGAATATTCTATTCACCTCTATTACAAAATAAGGGTTACTCCCTCTATTTATACATTTAGGTTAACTTGGATCTCAAGCCAAAATTCAAAACTATAATTGTCCAAAATAGTTAACACTACTCAACACACTAGGTGGTTCAACACTTCCTTGCTTCTGTCAAGCAACCTGCTTCGACACAAGAAATTACAATTCAACACACCACCTACATCATTGTGTCTAAACTAGCTACATTCATCACTGCTCTTAATCTTCTGAGCACTTCGACCTGCACTCCCTTCGTCATGATGTTTGCAATCTGATTCTCAGTTCTGCAGTGTTCCACATTCATCTTTCCATCTGCTACCTGCACTCGAAGATAATGGAACCTCATATCGATAGCTGACATGCTATCGATCTTCATGGTAATTGCTCCATGACTCTTTGCTGTTATCTCTTCAACCAGATTCACCATCCATGTTGCTTGACATGCACAAAGAGAAGCAACTATGTATTCTGCTTCGCACGACGATAATGCCACTACTGGCTCTTTTCTCAAACTCCAAGCAACTGGTGCACCACCTAGCATAAACACATAACCAGCTGTGGATTTTCGATCCTCATCATCACTACACCAACTTGAGTCGGTGTATCCCACTAATTTGCATTCTTTTCCTTCATCAGCTGCAGGAAACAAAATGCCATAGTCGAGAGTTCCTTTTAGATATTTTAGTATCCTCGTTGCTACTTCTAGATGTGATACCTTTGGCTTCTGCATGAACCTACTCACCATACCTACACTGTATGCTAAGTCGGGCCTTGTATGACAAAGGTATCGAAGTGACCCAATAAGTCTTCTATATTGGGTTGGGTCGACATCATCTTCATCTAAATCTTTCGACAGTTGTAATCTGGGTTCAGCTGGAGTCGAAGTTGGGTTACAATCTTACATCTCAAATCTCTTGAGAATTTCGCCTACATACTTTCTTTGATGCATCATCAAACCTCTACCACTCTTGTAGAATTCGATGCCAAGAAAATATGAAATGTCACACAGATCTGACATTTCGAATTCCTTGTTGAGATCACCTTTGAAGTCTTCGATCTTCTTCTTACAGCTACCTGTTATCAACAGGTCATCGACATAGAGGCATAATATAAGCAATTCACTCCTGGTTCTTCTTACATATACTCCATGTTCAGATTTGCACTTCACAAATTCCTTCTCCCTTGAAAATCTGTCTATCTTCTTGTTCCAAGCTCTTGGAGCTTGTTTAAGTCCGTACAGAGCTTTATCTAGCCTGTACACCTTTCTTTCTTCACCATGTTTCACAAACTCAGCTGGTTGTGCAACATAAACTTCTTCTTCTAAGGGGCCATTAAGGAATGCACATTCCACATCCATCTGACACATATTCCAATTGTTCATATTTTCTAGACCAACAACCAACCTGATTGTTTCGATCCTAGCAACAGGTGCAAAAACATCATCGAAATTGATTCCTTGTTTATGAAGAAATCCTTTCGCCACAAGTCTCTCCTTGTGTCGAGTCACTTCTCCTTTGGGATTCAACTTCACCTTGTATACCCACTTCACATCAATTTCCTTCTTGTCTTGGGGCAATTCGACAAGTGACCAAGTGTTGTTGACTTCGATTGACTTCAGCTCTCTGTCCATTGCTTTCATCCACTTCGAATCTTTTAATGCCTCAACTGCATTGACAGGTTCGACATCTGCGTAGAAAGCATAATGTACCAGCTCACCTTCTTCATCAACCATATCATCTAATGTAATCACACATTCTTGCAACCTTGCAAGCATGTGTCTTGTTCTTTGAGGTCTGCTTGGGCCTACTTCACCTCTGACTTCTTCCTGTCGAACTTCTCTTTCGACTTCACTAGCTGGTTCATCACAGAATATTCTCACTGAATCTTTCTTGACATTCTCAGTCCAATCCCACTCCTTAAGCTCATATATGATCACGTCCCTGGTGATCACTACTTGCTTATTCACTGGGTCGAACAACTTGTATCCTCCAGTCGAATGATATCCTATCAGGATCATCTGATTGGACTTGTCATCAAGTTTTCTTCTCAACTTATCTGACACATGTCTATGTGCTATAGATCCAAACACCCTCAGACGACTCAAGTTAGGCTTGAAACCAGACCAACATTCTTCTGGCGTGATTCCTTCTAGCTTCTTCGTCGGACATCTGTTCAGGATATATGTCGCAGTTGACACAACTTCTCCCCGTAATTCTTTGGGTAGATGCTTGACTTTTAACATACTTTTAACCATATTCATGATGGTTTTATTCTTCCTTTCTGCGACTCCATTTTGCTGTGGAGTGTAGGGTGGCACCACCTCATGCACAATCCCTTCTTCACATATAATATATCGATGTCTTTCGACACATATTCTCCATCACCATCAGTTCTCAAATTCTTGATCTTTCGACCGCTCTGTCTTTCGACCATAGATTTAAACTTGGAAAATACCTCGATCACTTCACTTTTCTTTTGGATCAGGTAAGACCACAATTTTCGACTGAAATCATCTATGAATGTAACAAAGTATTTTTTTACCTCCAATCGAATCCACCTGGAGAGGACCACATACATCAAAGTATATGACTTCAAGAATTGACTTCGACCTGCTTCCTGCATCCTTACTAAAGTTATTCTTATGTTGCTTTGCCTGCACACATTCTTCACATACTTCGTTTGGAATGTCGATTTCTGGTAATCCTGAAACCATATTTCTTCTCTTCAAATATCTGATGTCTTTGAAATTGAGATGACCAAGTCTGTAATGCCATATCCATTCATCTCTGTTGGCTGTTGTTGCAAGGCACTTATGCTCCATCACATTAAGCTCAATCTTGAAGGTTCTATTATGAGACATTGGAGCCTTTAAGATCAACCTTCCATTTGAGTCGAGAACTCTCATCATCTTGTCTTCGATCGACACCTTGTAGTTCTTTTCGACCAACTACCCTATGCTGAGCAAATTACTCTTCATGCCTGATATGTACAACACATTTGAAATTACTGACCTCTTGCCATCTTTCCTCATAATCAGAACATCACCAACACCTTCAACTGCTATAATGTTGTCATTTGCAAATTTCACCATGTTCTTCATTGAGGGATTTATGTTGACAAACCAATCTTTTCTTACAGACATGTGTGATGAGCATCCTGAGTCCAAGTACCACTGGTCCTTGAATCTCTTTTCTTCTCTTGTTGTAACCATCAGCAATGTCTCTTCTTCTTCTTCTCCATGTTTCGCCAGCTTTGCATAAGTTTCTTAATTCTTATGCTTTTCTGGACAATCACTAGAATAGTGGCCATAATTCTGACAATTGTAACATTGAGTGTGACTCTTGTATGGCTTTTGACCACCACCTCTTCCTCTACCTACAACACCACCTCTTTGGTTGCCTTGGTTCCAGGGTTTTCTCTGATTTGACGAGTTTCCTTCTTGTTGATTTCGACCAGTCGAATTGTTGTAACCTCCTCTACCTTTGTTGTCATTCCAGCTTCCTTTGCCTTTTCTTTCTTTTGTTGATTGAGCCTGCAAAGCCATATCACTCTTCGACTTTCCTGCAACTCTTTCAACCATTCTTTGTTCATGAGATTCAAGCGTCCCTTGAAGCTCTTCCTTTGTCAATTTTGACAAATCTTTCGACTCTTCTATGGCTACTATCACGTGGTCGAACTTTGGAGCCAACGACCTCAAGATCTTTCCAACAACAGATCTTGATGTCAACACTTCTCCACATACCTTGATTTGATTCACCAGTTTCGTAACCTTGGTGAAGAAATCAGTTATGCTTTCATTGTCTTCCATCTGAAGCAATTCATACGTTCTTTTGTGAGTTTGTAACCTCACCTCTTTCACCTTCTCTGCATCACTAACCTTTTCAAAGTTATCTGCATCAATACATTGATGGATTATAAAGAGAGTTTTATAATCTTTCTTCTTCAATTCTTTATGTGCAACCTTTTCTTGATCCATCGCGGCTTCTGCAAGCGTTGATACTCTTTCCTTCACAAGATCCCAAAGATCTTGATAACAAAACACAACCTTCATCTGCTTGCACCAATTCTCATAATTGTTGTTCTTGAGAATCAGAAGATTTGCTGGAAAATGGCCGTTTGAATGATTCGTTGTCATGGTGATTTTCTTCCCACGAATCGGTTAAACCGGAGCTCTGATACCAGATGTTGGAAACCCCCTAAAACCTATGGAGAATTTCAGTCAATCCTGATGAACAAGATTGTAATTACCCACACAATAACAATTAAAAAAGAAGAACAATGGAGAAAGAAAGTGTATAAAACGATGAAGGAGAAGAGTGATATATTTCTGTAGAGTTTCTCTCTGCCCATAAACTATGGAAAACTTCTTATTCACTTTGCCACTGCAAAATACTGTGAATTACAAGTGTTGTGAATACTCTATTCACCTCTATTACAAAATAAGGGTTACTCCCTCTATTTATAGATTTAGGTTAACTTGGACCTCAAGCCAAAATCCAAAACTATAAAAGCCCAAAATAGCTAACTCTACTCAACACACTAGGTGGTTCAACACTTCCTTGCTTCTGTCGAGCAACCTGTTTCGACACAAGGAATTACAATTCAACAAAGCCTATGTCTTTCCTCTGAATACCACCCTACAATCAAACTCATATGCGGAAGAAATAGGTTTTTCCATAACTCAGACGCAAAATCAATCCTAGATAAAAACGGATCAACAACAAACATCTCAAGAGAATGAAAAATACAACTCTTAATATTGTTCCTCAATTTCCACAAATACGCTAAATTCAAATGCGCCCAATCTGATAAATACGAATTCAACACTCCAGCAGTATTTTGCTTCCGTCTTCTTCTCATTTGTAAGCTTGAAACAAAAACAATGGTGGATTTTAGGATTTTTAAACAAAGAATGAGCGGTCAAGGCTTTTAGATGCGAGAGAGGAAGAAGGGAAGAAGATTAGAGAATGAGTTTTTGAGCAAAAGAATGAATAGTAAGGCCTTTTGTGTATGCACTTTCCCTTTTCCCGTGAATGTTCTTCCATCTCCCCGTGTGACTTTTCAAGTCACATGCATGCATTGAGCGGATTGAAAATTCAAATTTTTATGGAAAAATGAAATGCTCAGAGAGAAGAACCAAAATGTTCAGAGAGAAAGGGGGAGGGCCAGAAATATAGAGAATATAGAGAAAATTTAAATTTTATTGAAAAGTAATTATTGTGTATGGTAAATTAGTATGATAAAAGATGGGTAATTCAGTTTAAAAAATCAATTAATAAAATTAAGAGTGTTTAATCCAAAATAATTATATTTAATTAACAATTTAAACACATATTTTTTATTTGATAGATAATAGATTATCATTTCAATTAAAAAAACTCAAATAATCATGGCACTGTCGACAATTATGCACCCGTTATATAGGGACTAATTTTATTTTTCTTGTGTTTAACTTTTATTGTTAATCATATTTTTTAAGAATTAAGAGACTAGTATAGAGTGTAAAAAAAACATTAATACAAATAATATATTTTATAATAATGATTTCATCTCACGTAACAAAAAATCGAGGTGAAATGCCTCTATTTCTAAAAATTAAACTAATTTATCGGTTATATATATATATATATATATATATATATATATATATATATATATATATATATATATATATATATATATATATATATATATATATATATATATATATATATATATATATATATATATATATGTGATAGTAAATGATAGTATGGTAAGTGTGAATTGACGATATCACTATTTATTATGGACTAAATATGTTGTCACATCATTTTTATGGTAATATAATATTAAAGAATTTAGGTCATACTGTTTTAGATACCATGGTGTACTGATTGCTTCTGTAAGTTAACCATTAACTTGTTGTAATTTGCATGATAAAAATTGGTATTATAAATAATATATCTGACTTAATATATTGAAATTAAACTTAGTATCAATGTTGTAACAGTTTGTAAAAGTACAATAAAGTGTATTGGTGTTTTTGATTTGAATTTAATTTTAATTTTTTTGCTTGGTTCAATTTTGTTCGAATTTGGCTACGAAATATATTTTTATATAAATTTAATCTTTTAAATAAGTATTTGAAATGAAAAAATTATCAAAATGACCTTTTTTATATAAAAATTGCTTATGAATTTTTTTTCCTGGTTTGTGTGTATGTTTGTCCATGCGAATATCAATTGACCCAAATAACAGTTGGTGGTTGGTCGGTTTTTATAAACGTCTGTGATGGTAAACATGTGATAATTAACAAGTCTTACAAGTGAATAATAAATCAATCCAAAGAGGGGTTTATTATTCAACATGTTTTTATCATCAATGTTCAATCATTACAACAAGAGTATCACTAGCAATTAGTCTTAGTGTCCAAATACTCAATATTGATAGTGCACTAGGTATCTTGAGATGAATTATGTTTTTATTTGAACAAATTGATAAGTTCAATTTTCTTTTATGTGAGTATACTTAAATGTTTAGTTTTAGTTTTTTTTTCCAGTTACAATTGCTTTAATATCTCCTAATCTGAATTCGGTTCCAGTTCTTAATGGGATAAATTTCAAGGAATGGAATGAGAACATGAAAATTGTTCTTGACTGCATGGATCTTGACCTTACATTAAGGATGGAGCAACCACCATCTCCTACGAAATCTAGTACCTCTAAACAAAGGAAAAATGATGAGAAGTGAGATTGCTACAATCACATGAGTCATGGTTTGATCTATTTTGAGGTCAATTTAGCTTCAGTAGTTGGAAACACTTGGTGGTTAGACTATGGAGCAACTACTAACATCAGTGTTTCAATGAGGGGTTGCCCGAATTACTGAAAGCCAAATGACGTTGAAAGATACATCTGTGTAGGAGATTGTAAGTCGGTGGAGGTTGAAGTTGTAGGAAATTTTAGATTATTAAGGAGCACTGGATTTTATTTGGATTTAAAATACACTTTTGTTCTACCGTCATTTTGACGACATTTAATTTCAGTTTCTTATTTGACAAGTTAGGTTATTTGTGTTCATTTGGGAATAATATGTTTAAGTTGTCTTTTAATTCAAGATTGTTGGAATTGGTTCACTTATGAGTAATGATCATCTATATTTTCTTGACACAATAGCTACCTACAATGGATCCTTAAATGTAGAATCATGTGGTATTAATCGTAAAATTGATAATAATAATTCATGGGCATTATGACACAAACGTCTATGTCACATCTCCAAAAATAGAGTTGAGAGACTATTGTCTGATAGAATTTTAGATTCCATTGACCTAACAAACTTTGATGTTTTTGTTGAATGTGTTAAAGGAAAACTGATCAAAACAAATATATTTGGTGCATATAGAGCTACAAATGTCTTAGAATTAATACATACAGACATTTGTTGACCATTTCCGACACCTTCTTGGAATGGTCAACAATATTTTATATCATTAATCGATGATTACTCTAGATATGTGTATATATTTCTTATACATGAGAAGTCTAAATTATTGGGTGTGCTCAAATCATTTAAGTCTGACATTGAGAATCAACTCAACAAAAGAGTTAAGAAAGTCAAATATGATAGTGACAATGAATATTACGACATATATGACGTTTCAAGTGAACAACGTCCATGGGCTTTTGCCAAATACCAGGAGGAATGTGAAATCGTCCCACAGTACACCATGCCAGAATCTCCTAGAATAAACGGTGTTGCTGAAAGACGAAGCTGGACTCTTAAGGATATGGTAAGGAGTATGATTTGTCATTCTACTTTGCCAGAGTCACTCTGGGGAGAGATATTAAAGACTGCAACTTATATTCTAAATAGAGTACCAACAAAGATAACTGCCAAAACACCTTATGAACTTTAGACTAAGCGAAAGCCTAGTCTAAAACAATTCCATGTATGGGGAAGTCCAGTTGAGGCAATGTCTTATAGGCCAAATGAAAAAGAAAATGGACTCCAGAACAGTGAGCAACTACTTTATTGGCTATTCTGAAAGACATATAGGCTACAGATTTTACGATCCCAAATTAAATTAAATTTTTGAGATGGGACAACCACGTTCTTTGAGGATATTGAGTTTGGATGGAAGAATAAGTTTGAAGACTTTGTTTTAGAGGAAGAATCGATAACAATTTTAGAATCGATTTATACAGTATCTTTTGATCAAGCAAGTATGGGACCTCCATAAAATATTGTCTTTCCTCCCACTCAAGATGATTTGGTAATTCATGAAGAACAAACTCAAAATCCTCAAGAGCAAGTGATACAAGAACCAATACCTTTGCGGAGGTCCACTAGAGAAAGGAGAAATACTTTTTCGGATGATTACATAGTCTTTCTCCAAAAAAATGAGGAAAATAATGGTACGATGAAAGATGACCCAATCAACTTCCGTCAAGCCATGCAGGATTCCAACTCGGAAAAGTGGATTGAAGCAATGAAAGAGGAGTATAAGTTCATGGAAGACAATAAAGTTTGGGAACTTTTCTCATTACCAGAAGGAATGAAACCCATTGGTTGCAAATGGATTTTTAAAACCAAAAGGGATTTCAACAGTAATCTGGAGAGGTATAAAGCTTGTGTTGTGGATAAGGGTTATACTCAAAAGGAAGGGATTGATTTTAAAGAGACTTTATCTTTGGTTTCATCGAAAGAATCTTTTAGGACAATCATAGCTCTTGTTTCACATTATGATTTTGAACTTTATCAAATGGATGTCAAGACAACTTTCCTCAATGGCAATGTTGATGAAATGATCTATATGGTGCAACCAGAAAATTTTGTGTCAGGAGACTCGAAGAAAATGGTTTGCAAATTAGAAAAATCCATTTATGGACAAAATCAGGTGTCTCGTAAGTGGTACCACAAGTTTCATGAAGCGATTCTCTCATTTGGTTTTGAGGTTAACGTTGTTGAAGATTATATGTATAAAAAATTCAGTGAGAGCAAGTACATTTTTCAGGTCTTGTATGTAGGTCACATACTGATTTCCACAAATTACATAGGCATGACGCACGAAACTAAGAAATATCTATCAAGAAACTTTAAAATGAAAGATCTTGGTGATGCCTCCTTTATATTAGAAATTCAGATACATCGAGACCGATCTCATGGTATTATAGGATTATCACAAAGGAGTTATATTGAAAAGGTGCTTAAAAGGTTTGGCACGTATGAACGTAAACCATGGGATACTCCAATCGCCAAGGGAGACAAATTAATTCTTAATCAGTGCCCAAAAGGAAACTTGGAAATTCAAGAAATGCAAAATATTCCTTATGCGTCAGCAGTAGGGAGTCTGATGTATGCCCAAGTATGAATGCGTCCAAATGTTAGGAATATATTTGAACAATCCAGGAATGGATTATAGTAAAGCATCCAAAAGGGTTATGAGGTATTTAAAGAGAACAAAAGACTATATACTCACATATAAAAGATCACACCAGTTAGAGATCACTATATACTCTGACTCAGATTTTGATGGATGCCAAGATAGTAAAAGATCCACTTCAGGATATATCTACATGTTGGTTGGTGGTACAGTTTCTTGGCACAGTGCCATGTAGAATCTTACAGCTTCATCCACCATCGCAGTAGAGCATATAGCATGTTATGAGGCATCCAAACATGGGATTTGGATGAGAAATCTTGTCACTGGCCTGCAAATTATGGAAGGAATTAAAAGGTCACTTAAGTTATATGGTGACAACAAATCAGCTGTCATGTATTCCAACAATAATAGGAGCTCGACCAAGTCAACACATATTAACATCAAGTTCCTAGTTGTTAAGGAAAGTGTACAAAGTGGAATTTTTTTCCATAGAACAGTTGGGGACAAACTCCATGATAGTAGATCCTCTTACAAAAGGTCTTCCACCCAAGGTCTTTCATGAGCACATTGCTCGCATGTGTGTTTTACTGTTAGATGAATATTTGGTTTAGTGGAGTTAGTCAATTATGAATTTTATGTTCTGTGTTTGGTATTATGTATGCATACTATTATTTTGGATATTTTCCAATTAATAAAGTTTGATATTCTATAGTTTACATTTTGTACAATGAAATTATTGAATGATCTCACTAAAGTAAAGTAGGACCAGTTGGAAATCGACATATACAGACCAACTTCATGTGATTTTCATGCTTCAATTTCATGATGGATCTATGTCATTTAGTTGTGTCACTATTGGTGATCATTGAAAGGTTTAGTTATGATTGATATAACAAAAATCACCTTGATTATGTAGATTGACATGACTATTGGGCGTGATACTTTGGATATGCTTAAAGAATATAATGGAAAATTTTGAACTCATAAAGTCTAACACATGTGTAAAGTTACATATGTGGCCATTGGGAGTTTGTTAGAATTTTGGGGTCACAAATGTAATACTGCATGTATTAGTACCATTATTTAATTATTCAAAACTACAGTGGTCTAATTAATATTAAGTATGTAGATAAAAGTATAAATATCATGAAATATGAGATTATTGTGTAGATACAATAAGTCAATATCTAATTTGATATGGGGATAAGTTAGAATATTGAAAACTAAAAAATAACCCTAAGGTTATTTATAAGGGTTATGATCCCCATTTGTAGGGAGAACATGAAAACGGTTCGTCAAAAAAAATTCTCTCTTCATCCCCATCAGAGGAGATTCAAGGAGTCATAAGGTACTCTACAATTGGAAGATTACATATCCAGTAACCTTCAACTATTTTCAATGGCAAACTAAGGTACGCTTCCGCTTTCATTCTCATAATTGTATTCGGGTATGGGTATAAAGGATATGAGTCTATCTACTCATATGAATTTGTTTAGAGTTCTAGTCTTGATTTTTATATCGATAAAAATTATAATATTCTGAATAGATCCAATAAACATAACAAATCAATTATATATATATATATATATATATATATATATATATATATATATATATATATATATATATATATATATATATATATATATATATATATATATATATATATATATATATATATATATATATATATATATATATATATATATATATATTGTAGCTTTAGTTTTACTTGCCTAAAAACAACACACACAGAACCCTAACAAAGATTTATAAAAAATGAGAACCTTAAACACATAACATCCTCAATACTAAGATGATATATCTTTAGGACTCTCGTTCGATACTTTCCATAATGAAATACATAAATCATTTATTTCACTTCTCCTTCACAAATTTGATACGTCAAACATTACCACTCATATTCAATGTATGTTTATGTTGTTGTTGTTGCTCTTGTCGTTGTTGTTAGTTGTTATTGTTGCTCTTGAGATCCAAAACCCTAGAGGCTTAATCTTGTTGGTATTGTTTAAACTGTGATTGATGTTATATGTTATTATTTTCTTTGAGATAAGTATGCTATAGGTTTATTGAGATTGATGTTATAGGTTTATTGTTAATGTAGATTTGTCGATAAATCATTTTTTAGTTGTTGTTTAATGTTAGTTGTTGATTAGATTGAGATTGAATGTTATTGTTGTTGTTGTTGTTATTTATTGTTGTACTTGAGATGTTGATGTTATTGTTGTTGTATTTTAGTTATTCTACTTTGTTTAGTTATTGTTATTGAGTTTCAGTTTGAGATGGAGATTATATTTTATGATTCTTTGTTCATAATTCATCTTGTTCAGCCAAACACGTCAAGATGACATTATAGTGACAAAAATACAATTGAGGTTATTATATCTAATGTCGGTTATTTGTTTCATTAATCCCTCTTTGAACATATAACTTATTAAAATGATTTTGGAAATAATAATATGAAAAATTATGTAGTATTTGAAAAACATTTTACACTCATTCAATTTTTTTGGAGCATTCTGTAATTAATTATTCATCTAATGTTCTCTTATGGCTAAAATCTCTCAAATGCTTCTAGTTTTTGTTCAACTTTCTTCCATTTTTGTTGTTGTTCTATGTGATTGACCGCATTAGGTAGAACAACATATGTATAAGATGTATTTTGTATAGAGGCAACATGTGGAACAAGTGTTACAACATGTGTTCCAACATTTGGCCTTAGTCTATTAGCTATATTTCATGAAGAAATATGAGTTTGGATGCTAAAAAGATTTGTTGAGTCTTAGTTTATGCTAAAGTGCTCAACATAACGATTTGATTGTAAGCAAGATTTTTAACACATGCTGCGTAACATCTTAGCGTAAGGATTATGTTATGATTTCCTTCAGAACTGTTATGGTGTTAATTTCTTTAGAAGATGCATAAGTTTGCTTTTGAAAGAATTTTGTTTTGTTAATCCAAATTAATTTGGAAAAGGTTTGGATTTGATGTTATCAAAAAAGATTTGATTGAACTTTCTTTGAATGAAGATGAGGTTTAGATTTATTTAATCCAAGATTTACTCTACAAAGATGATTTTTATGATGAGAGTTATTTTGGATGTTCTGCTGCAACATGTGGAACACGATGTTCCAACATGTGTGGTGCAACATATGGTCTTTGTCAATAGACTATTTTTGTTGTAGTTTTGGTGAAGAAGGGACACATGTGGAACATGATGTTCCAGCATGTGTGCAACATATGGCCCTGGTTCATCAGGCTAGTGTTGTTGCATTTTTAGAGCGAAATTCTAGTTAAGATTCAATTAGATTTGTTGCTATATTTTAGCAACATGTTTGTGTGATTTGTTTGATTGTTGTTGAAGATCAAATCAATTTAAATTTGAATTTGAATTTAAAAAAATCATATGTTTTGTTGGAGACTTTGTGGAGTAAATCAAATCTAATAGATTCAGCTATAATTCTGGATGAAATCAAATCAAATATCCAATGAGAAAAAGTCCAGAATCACATTGATATATAAGAAGACTCAAACCTCATGTTTGAGGGGTGCATATTTTGAAGACTCTTTATGTTAGGGTTTCTATTTGCGAGTCTTTGTTTGAGTTATTGTTGTGCACCAATCTAGCGCCTGAATTCATATTGTTATACACAATATTATTGCTTCAGTCGCTTGGCATAGTTGTTGGTTTGTCTTAGTTGAGTTGCAAATTCAACTTTCAATATTATTGTTTATTAAGTTGATCACTTGGGCTTAGTGATTGAGAGAAAATGAGAGGGGTTCTCATATTTAGGGGAAATGCTAAATAGAAATTCACTTTGATTGGGAAGAGACACTGAATGTCATGGGGGTTGATGTTCCTATAAGACTATTTGTTCTAATTTAAGATAATGGATTTCCTTTCTTGGGTAGAGTACCCCCCATACGTAAGCGTGGTTTCCCCGAATTGGGCTAACAATTCTTTGTGTTATTTATTGCTTTTTTGCTTCAGATCTTGTATAAGTTAACATGTCATAACTTAGTTCTGTAACTAGTTTTTACTTTTTGGTATACAATATTCCAGACATCGTGTCTGACATTTATCCTCATAATCTGTTATCTGTTATAAACCAGTTTCATGTTGTCCCAAGCATCTAATCCAACATATATACTCTTGAGAACATAATTTCAATTGACATCAAAGAAGACCCCCTATTTGGTTTGGGTGAGTTCCAAGGTTCATATTCTATTCAATATTGAGAATTTTGATAAAGGAGGAGCAGTTCTTAGATAAAAGATTATTTATCCTCCTAAGAATATATCCAAAGGCAGTTATGAATGTTTTGAATACCAAGTAGAATGTAATTCAGAAAAAATCTTAGGCTGATCTTTAATCAAGTCTTGCGAAAACTAGACAAGAGATATGAGAATAATGTCCTCATAAATGTCAAGAACAACCAACCTGAAGAAAAAGATGGTGAACGACCAAATCTCAATTGGATCCAATGTCTTAAATGCAAAGATTTTGGACATATTCAAGCTAAATGCTCATGTTTTCCTTGGCAAAAAAGAAGAATCTATAATGTCACTAATGATGAAGAAGGTGAATCTAATCAAGCAAACAATGGTGTGACCTTCAACGACATAAAAGAGATTATACATACTGGCGAGCCATCAAATTAAAAGAAAGGGTGTATTACTCCTTTCCAGAAAACAGAATGCAGAATGTTAGGTGACATGTCTCAACATCTGGTCAAACATGATTACCAGTGCATTGATTATATCTACTCCATTTTCTTGTACTATTATAAGTTATATGGTAGACAACCACACCATCAACATATGTATCCTTAGTGGAATGAGAACTCTTAAAGGCATCATCAACAAGTTTGGCATGACAGGCCTAATATTCCTGTTGCTTGTTACTCCTACAAGGTGTTTTCTTGTGAAGATTGTTATATAACGTTGGTAGGAGAAAAAAATATGCTATATTCTATGACAATCATAAGAGAAATAAATTTTTTAAGATTAAGATGGTTGTTGCCACTGTAGAACACAATATTGAAGATCATGTTTCAGACATCATGGAAGACATTTTAGAATCTGAAACTAAGCTATGGTACATAAAGCTTAGGGTTGTTACAGAGAAAAATGTCATATGCGTACTGATCTCAAAGTTGAAGAAGGAAATATTTATGATTTTTTTTATCTTACTCATGATTATGAATTACCACTTATGGACTTTATGAGACTTGTCGCGACTGGAAAAATGACAGAGTCGCCAACATCCTTTATTCGTTCCTAAGAAACAAAGAAATAATGATAAAACCTAATAACTAAGGGTGAGAGACTAATGTTCGGGAGTCGATTAAGTGAGAGAAAGGTACTAGGCACCCCTCACCTCCATTGCATTCAATTGGATCCTCCTCTAAATCTAAGGTTAGTGTGCTTCTAAGGAAAGTTTGCTTATTATTTGTTAGCTGTTTAATTATTTATTTATTTACAAAAAAAAAGATATTAAGAGGAAAATACCTAAAAAAGTTTTTGATTATTATACTCACTTATAACTCTATGCTTACGTACATTCACTTTTAATGAAGGATCAGAGCCCCATAGTTCTTGTAAATTAGTTTGTTTTATTGTTTTTATCCCTTGAAAAGTTATCACGTATCGGGGACGCAGAAGGTGCTGAGGACTTATAGTGTGAGGTGAGTTTAAATTAATTTTATCCCTTGGTTGATTTGAAAAGATATAATGATTAATTTATTTAAGAAAATAATTTAATAATGATATTATATATTTATTTAATAAATTTTTTAAAAGGTTAATTATATAAACCCAAATATTATATCCCTTATCTCTAATTTTTTTATCCCTAAAACTCTAAAATTTTCTTAGAGATTTATCTCATGATTATCCCCATTATTGATTACAAAAAAAAATATAATACTAAATTTATTTATGAAAATAAATATTATATATTTATATGACATATCCCTTATCTTGATTTCTATCCCCGATATATATCTCTTGATTTATTCCTTGTTTTTATCTCTTAAAACCCCTAAGATTTTATGCCATGTTTATGCCCAAAAATTCATATTCAATTAACCATAATTCCTCATTTTATTAATCCCTAGTTACTTAAATATGTTTTATTTTATATAATTATTAAATTATTAGAATAATAAAATCAAACTATAAAAATAAATATTTAATTATCCAAAACCTAATTATTAATTATCTAATATGAAACTAAATATATATATTTTTTATTTTTTATTTTATTATAAAATAAGAAAACCTTACCTAATAAAGTTTTTTATTTTATTTAAATATGTAATGATTTTGCTATAAAAAAATTGACTCATGTTAGTAAATTTTTACTTTGATTTTCAAAAGATTATTTTTAAAAAATGATTTAAAATTAAATTGATTTAAAAAAAAAAAGCTTTATGATTATAAAAAAATTGATTTTAAAATAGTTTCATGATATTAACTATAAAATATTGATATATGATTTTTAATTTGAAATAGTTAAAAATGGTTTCTCTTTTTGCAAAAGTTTTTATAATTATTAAAATAATTATAATTAGAAATTTAACTATTAAAATGGAATAAAAACACACTCAATATTAACATGATTCAAAATAAACAACAAAGAACAAATAAAATATTAAACAATTATATAAGTGAGAGAGTAAGGGAAATCGACCTACGGGGAGAAGATTGTCTCCGGTTAAACAGTAAGATTAACCCTTCTTTTTTTCTATTCCTTTTTCCCCTTTATGTTTTGTTATGCTTCGAGCAACAACTTTAGGATATAAAATTTGTAGATTGTGGAGGATGAAATTGACGTAAAAAGTAAGACTATTTATAGGTGAAGATTAGGCCAAGACAATAAATGTGATTGGTGAATCCGATATTTGATTGGAACTTGGAGACAAAGTTTGTACAAAATATGAAGTATCCATTGACTTGTATCTTGTGATTGATTTGATGATGAAAAATATTGGTTTTGGAAAGATTATTGTTTTTTAGGCTATTTTATGCATAAAATGAAAGATTTAAAAAAATTAAAAATTAAAAAATGCCTATAATAAAAAACAAAATTAATATTTAAATAATAAAAAAAAAGTCAATATTTGACTTTTTTGACCCTTTTCAATAAAAAACAAAAAACAAAAATAAATGCAAGAAATGAGTGCAATGAGATTTATTTATACAAATATTAGGATAACAAAAAACGAATAAAATTTAATTAAATCAAAGTATAAAATAAAAAAATAATAAAAAATAAAAACAACTTTACTTTATTTTGATTTATGACTATTTTTGATTAATTACATTGATTATCTCCTAAAATAGAAAAAAAATACAATAACTAAAAATCTTTCAAATCTTTTTTTTATTTTAAATAAAAAACAATAAAATTAAATTAATATCCTAAAATGAAACAAGATCTTTTCAAATATTTTTTTATTTTATGATTTTTGGCTGTTTTTGGAATAAAAAATGAAAAAAGTGGGGAGAAAGTGAAAAACGTCTAAATAAGAAATACGAAAACTAATAAAATATGATTAAAAAGATAAAAAAAATTATATTAAATAAAAATCAATGAAATTAAATTACTATCCTAAAATAAAACAAGATCTTTTTAAATATTTTTTTATTTTATGATTTTTGGCTATTTTTTGAAAAAAATGAAAACTTTATTTTTAAAAAATGGCTAAATAAGAAATACAAAAATTAATAAAATCTGGTTAAAAAAGGCAATTTTGATTTTTTTTTAAAAAAAGATAAAAACAAATGAAAAAGGGAAAGTACACTAAAAATGAGAAATGCATATCCTATTTATATTGTTTATGAATTATGTTTAACTCTAACGATTCCTTAAATCTGATCACAATTAACCAAAATAATAAAACCCTACGAATCAAATTCATTTATGCCTATTTTGATCAATCTTATTGATTTTTTTCTAAAATTAACATAAACTATCATAAAATGAAAAAAGAACAAAATCTCTCTTTTAAATAGTTTTATTATGTTTTTAATTAAAATCAAATTAAATTATTATCCTAAAATAAAAAGATAAAAATCTTTATAAATATTTTGATTTTTTGATTTTTATTATAAAATCATGATTTTGATAAAAAATAATATTTTAAAAAATGGATTAATAAGAAATATGAAAATTAATAATAAAATGTTAAAAATTGATATTTTTGTGATTTGAAAATAATGCAAAAAGTTGAAAATAAAAGAAAAATAAATAAAAGAGAAAAAATGCACTAAAAGTGAGCAGAGTGGGATTTGAACTCAAGACATCCCCTAAAAACTTGTGGATATACATCTTTAGCAAATAGACCATTATATTCATTCAAACTAAAATAGAACACAAAGAGTAATATACTAAAGAAAATTTGATTTCCCATTTTGACCATTCTTACAAATGATATCAATACTATATTTTTTTGTTTCTCTTTTTTCTTTTTATAAATGCATAAAAAATAGTATCTGATTTAAAAAAAGATTTTTTTTTAAATACAATTTATTTATTATTTTTCTTAGTAAAAAACAAAAAGGTAAAAAAAATAAAAAATATGTTAATACGAAAGTTAGGACTCAAACTCGAGACCGTATGATCTTGCTTCTTACACATGATCTCATATCTAATACGCCATTTCATTTATTTGAAATAAAATGACACTATAAAACATATGAAGGGTGATCAAAATTTGGGGTACGACAAGACTCATGCAAGAAGTTATCATTGAAGGCAAGACTGTGGTCAGGCTGGAGGTCATCCCAACATTGAACAACCAACAACGGTTTAGAAGAAGAAGCTAAAGAAGAATAGTGATTCTGACATAATTCTTCCTATTGGAGTTTCTTCTCATATATTTGGAGTTTTGATTAATCAAAATCTTGATATTATGCTTGGTGAAACTGCTTTTGGTGTTCCTCTGAATCTGTTGAACCTTAGTCTTAAGATGTATGTTCCAGATATTGCTCTCCATAATATTTCACATGTTGATAAGTCTAATCTAACTACTTGTGGAAATGTGATTGATCTTCCATCATGTATGGGCCTATGAGAATTCATTATCTGATTCAAAAGTCTTTTGGTGAGGAGACCCAGGAAACCAATATGGGAAATAAGTATGTTGATAAAGATGTGTCAGTCATCTTATCCGACATGTTGACATAGTCTAAAAATCACAAGGAGAATAATGATGTGACCCTTGAGAATAATCATGTGAGTGATGATGGTCATGTCCGTGAATATGTTGAGGTTGACACCGGTGTATCCTATGTTGGTGTTGCCAATAACCATGATGAGAAAAGAAAATATGCATCAAAATGAAATAAGATTCATCCAGTAGAAGATGTGGAGAAAAATGTTGAGACATTGTGTGAATATATGTATGAAAGCATATTTCTGGATTGTGTTGTTAATAGCAAGGTGTATATATTATTTACCAAGGGCACATAATTATAGATGATTTTCAAACTGAAGTGACTCCCAATGAAGATGAAGTTTTTGATCTCATTGGTCTTAATGTTGCTATCAAAATAAGAAACATCTTTTTGTCTTCTGAAGAAGATGTAAATGTTTATGATGCATAAACTTTTTCAACTATTGCCCATCTTGGAGCCTTCAGATTGATACCAAGATTGTCATGTGTTTTGAAGCTCAAACTTTATTAGATGGATGCAAAAAGTACCTTCCTCAATGGGTACTTGAACTTGGGTGTCAGTGTGGATGCTACTACTGATATCAAGAAGATGAAGGGTTTCAATATGGTAGACAATTAGAATATGATGATAGTTCACATTTATGTTGAAGACATTGTGTTGTGTAAGATGTCAATTAAGATGTTAGAGCATTTTGTTCAACAAATGCAGACTAAATTTGAGTTGAGCATGGTAGAAGATGTTACCCACTTTCCTGATTTTCAAGTGAAGAAAATGAAGGACTACACCTTTGATTCCCAAAGTATATATGATGGAAGTTGTTGTACTCAGTCGTTGGGGAGTAACCAAATACTTAAAGATGTCATCAAAGATGGTAATGAAGATGTCAATCAGGATGTGCTAGACAACATGTATGACATGTTGGTGATTGAGTTTCCAACTCATAGGAAGGATGAACAAGTTTCTTTTGTTAATTTTGAAGTGAATATAAAGCTTTCTCAAACAAGTGAATTTGAGACAAATACTGAAGCATATTTCCTGAATATTATGTCCACCATAAGGAGAAAGGTTGGTG
The DNA here is from genome assembly GCF_024323335.1 of Lathyrus oleraceus. Taxonomy (NCBI): domain Eukaryota; kingdom Viridiplantae; phylum Streptophyta; class Magnoliopsida; order Fabales; family Fabaceae; genus Lathyrus; species Lathyrus oleraceus. The sequence continues at coordinate 442,567,617 of NC_066580.1, read as the reverse complement.
GGAAAAGGGTTACTGTGAATGCCACCTTTGCTCACATGGATAATGTGTCGTTCCATTCTAAAACAAAGTGTTTAGAAATGGAAATATGTTTCTCAAAGAAGGATTATAACTGAGAAAGAGCTAGGTAAAAAAGCTCTTGATTGCAAAGAAATCATGAAAGCTGCTGGGCTAATGAATACTGCAACTTATGTTGGTCCTTGCCATGAAAAGGTGGCCAAGGAATTCATTATGGGCATTACTATTAAATGTAATGTTAAAGGAAATAAGAAGTTTAGAAAGGTGTATAATAAAGGAAAGTGTGTGAAGCTTTTACCTTAAATTATTAATTGGGAAGAAGCAAGGTTTTCTCTATTGATATGATTATAACCAAAGAAAAAGGAGCCGAGTAATAAGAAGAAACTGCAAATGAGTATGCAGAAGAACCTTCTGTTTAAGAACTGAAGTATAATAATTTTTTGGAGCTTCATAGTCTTGCTCAATTGTTGAAGACAATGCTTGGATGATGAAGGAGATTGAGGTTAATAATGCTGGTATTCCTCATGGGTTCACGAGTTCCAGTTTCAAGCTAAATGTTGGAAAAGATGTCTCAGACGTTATGTCCAACATTTGTTTACCAATTCATGAATCTAATCTGGTTTTTATGAAGAAGTGTTGGATCTTTTTCATCTCAACCTATTGTTCCTGCCACTGCTAGTTTGGTGTATATGTGAGTGTGTTATGACTACTGTCTCTACTGACTGTGTGGTGTGGTATTGATATATGTTGCTAACTCTGGTGTGTATAGTACTAATTGATGTGGTTGGTATTAACTTGTCTGATTTTGTATTTGTGAACATATGCTAAAGCATCTAGCCTGGCATCTGGCCCTCAAGTGTGTGTATTGATCTGTGTGTTAATATTATCCGTTGATGATTCTTACTTAATTACTAAATGTGTATTCATGCATGACTGACATTGTGATTTCATGATTGACTTTTATGGAGCATTGATGTTAGTAAACCATATGTGTTACTGCTACTCTAGTTGCATGACTTATAACTATACTACTGATTTATGATGTTACTACTCTGCTTACTGGTCTGGTTGGTTGTTGATCCTTTCAAGATTTTGTTTTGAATCCTGAAGCTTTTTGTTGTTATTTCCATATCTTTGCCAAATTATGGAAAAAAGGGTGAGTGGTGTTTATGTGGGACAAGATGTTCCAACATGATGTTATGTGTGAAGGAGAATTGCCACCAAGGCGCAGCGGAATTTAAAAATTTCTCCATTTAGTGATCCTTACGAATGGACATGATCAGTGATAGAATCGTTACCTCTTGTGGCGATTCAAACCTTTGGTGCAGATCTCTTGTAACGATCAAAACCTTGGATACAAATCCACGGAGCGATCACGAACGTTGAACGATGACAACGTCTCTACTCAGTCCACACGAACGGGTTCCTTCAATCTCAGTGCTAGCTGGTACGAATGAAGGCTTTCAGTGAGAGAGAGAGGGAAACAAAATTCCAAGTCTTCACTTGAGTTTGAGTCTGAGCGAGTGACAATGCTTCTACCCAAGGGATTCTATTTATAGAACCACTTGTGTGGGCTTCAAGCTAAAAAGCCCACTTAAGTGTATTTTGGCCCATATCTCATAATATGCCAAAATCACTTAAGTATTTGGTACCTTACCATATTTCGTCTTCCACTTAAGTGCACCGTACCTTACGGTGTTCCTTAGTTACTCTATTTCTCATCAATCCGTCCTTTGTGTGTGACCCTGTAGGTTTTTGCGACGTTGGCAATTATATTAAGTCACGCATTTAACATAATAAACAGTGAGCGGTATCTAGCAACACATCACTGCTACCCAAGACACGAAAATGTCATGTGATCTGACAAAACCTCCTGTGATAATGATTATGTGTATAATTACCCTTTTGTCCTTATGTCTATATCGAACACAAGGTATAGACCGTGTCATCCTTGTCCAGTTCAATATTGGGCCCATAGACATTTATCCTGTTACGCAGGATGGGAAAATTCCATCTAGGACACTCATGTCCCTCAGCATGCTTTGTGGAGTACCCATCAACTGTCTTTATGGTTATCCAGTTACGAACAACGTTGGATCAGAAATAAAGCACTCGACTCTACATCTAGGATCCATAGTGGTTTCAGGTCGAAGAGTGGTATACACCATTATCACCATGAGAATAACTTATGACACTTTGCATAACTTTCTATATAGTATTCTCATAGCGGGTCAATCCGGTATAAATATTACTCTTAATATTCATACCTATGTTTAAGACTTGATAACTCTTTATCCATGATCTATGAGATGTGATCATCAGTCTACAAACATAATAGTCTTAATGCTTTAATGTTATCCCACTTCACAATAAAGCTCGACTACGGATACTTTAAGAATAATGTCCTTATGTTTAATGTGCTCTCATGATTAAGTCACACTTAATACATTAAACGGACTATCTATTCCAGGGACTTTATTAATCAACCATAATAAAGAAAAAAGCCTTTTATTAATTAATAAATAATTCGATACAAGTACCAAAAGTATTGGCCTCTAGGGCTTACACCAACAATGTGATGTATTGATCTGATCTCTTGATGTGTAGCAAAAACTACTTGTGCTGGCAGTGTTTTCTCTGGTTGTTCTGATGTTTAGTAAGATGTACTACTTATGTTACTTCTTGAAGATCACATATTGTAAGTAGTTTTAGTCAAAAGTTTCTAAAGGGGGAGATTGTTGTTATATGTGATTGGCTACATTAGGCAAAACAACATATGTACAAGATGTATTTTATGTAGAGAAAACATGTGGACCAATATTTTCCAGCATGTGTTCCACCATCTGGCCTTAGCCTGTTAGCTAGATTTCATGAAGACATTTGAGTTTTAATGCTAAGAAGATTTGTTCAGTCTTAGTTTATAATAAAGTGCTTAACATAAGGATTTGGTTGTAAGCAAGATGTTCAACACATGTTGTGTGACATCTCAGTGTAAGGATTATGTTTTGATTTCCTTCAGAAGTGTTGTAGTGTTAATTTATTCAGAAGATGCAGAAGTTTGCTTTTGAAAGAAGTTTCTTTTCTTAATCCAAATCAATTTGAAAAAGATTTGGATTTGATCTAGTCAAAGAAAACTTGATTGGATTTTCTTTTAAGGAAGATATGGTTCAAATTTAGTTAATCTAAGATTTGCTCTACAAAGAAGATTTATATGAAGAGAGTTATTTTGAATGTTCTACTTCAACATGTGGAACACGGTGTTCCAACATGCGTGCTGCAACATCTGGTAATTTGTCAACAAACCATTGTTGTTAAAATTTTGGTGAAGGACACATGTTGAACACAATATTTCACCATGTTTGCAGCATCTAGGCCTAGTTCACCAGGCCAATGTTGTCGCATTTTTGGAGAGAAATTCTGGTTGAGTTCCAATAAGATTTTTTTCTATATTTTAGCAATGCATTTGTGTGATTTGTTTGATAGTTGTTGAAGATAAAATCAATTTAAATTAAAAACAAATCATATATTTTGTTGGATACTTTTGTGGAGAAAATCAAATCCAACAAATTCAACTATAATTCTGGACACAATCAAATCAAATATCTAAGGAGAAAAAACTTTGGCTTGTTACTTTAGTTGTAAAACTTTGTTCCAAGACACTAATTTTATAAGCTTGAAAAGAAAGTGGTTGTGTTACTTGTATTCCACACTAATTTTATCACTCATATCATAACGATTAATGATAGGTCTTGGTTGTGTATACAATACTGTTGCTTCAGTCACTTGGCATAGTTGTTGGTTTGTCTTAGTTGAGTTATAAATTCAACTTTAAATATTGTTGTTTATTAAGTTGATCACTCGGGCTTAGTGATTGAGAGAAAGTGATATGGGCTCTCATATTTAGGGGGAGTCCTAAATAGAAAGTGACTAGGATTAGGAGGAGGCACTGAACATCATGGGGTTTGTGTTTCTATAAGACTAATTATTCTAGTCCAAGATAGTGGATATGCTTTATTATGTAGAGTTTCCCTTAGACGTAGGTGTGGTTTCACTGAACTGTGTTAACAATTCTTTATGTTATTTATTGCTCTTCTGCTTCATCATCTTGTATAAGTTAATCTGTGATAACTTGGTCGTGTAACTAGTTTTTACTTTCTGGTATACAATATTCTAGATATCGTGTCTAACATCTGTCCCCAAATTCTATTATCTATCATTAACCAGTTGTACACGTTATCCTATGCATCTGGTCCAACATCATTCCTCTTGAGAACAAAATTCGACTTGTTCATTTTGCATAGCATCAATTTATGCTTTCAAGAATGAATTAGTAGAAAAGGAAGTGTTGAATGAAGAACTTGAAACATTGAAGAGATTCTAACCATTAAAGAACATGAAATGAATGATGAGTTGCAGGATGCTCAAAAATCATTGATTAGTGTAAGTTGTTCTTAAAATATAACATAATTGTTCATATAATTATTTTGTAAATCAATTTAAAAAGCTACAGGTTCAATTAGGTTTTTTTGAAATAAGCAATCAACATTAGATATAATAAGCTCAATTGTGTTTTAGTCGTCAGTTAAAAGTCAAAACTGAAGGATCTTTATAGAGATCAAACCCATAACCCTTACTTCTTACCTATCGGTAGAGGTAAAACCAATAGGTAAAGTGGCACAATTTTTATGACGCATTTCGTTACGTTCCATATGAAACTGAAATAACACCTCATATTCAGCCGAAGTTAAATGTGTTTTTCATAATAGTGAGAATGTACAAAATACGTTAGGATGTCTAATTCTAGATTTTCTAGTTGATGGGTTTTATTGTTAAAATCCCATCCTTTGTATAATGTTTCCTTTTTTATATACAAGGTTTCATTAAAAAAAATCATAATTTTAAGCATTTCAAAGATATTGCATATACATTTAGAAATATTTAGAACTCTAAAATAATTTTTATAATGAATTTTTAAAAAATCTAAAAAAAAAATCAAATTTTATTAAGGTTAGAAGTTGAGCTCATAAAAAAAGTGAAACACTCACTTTTAAGTACTTAACCAATGAAATATTTTTAATTAATTTATTACCCGTGTCTTAAATTATAAGTTAATTTCTAAAAAATATTTGTCATAGATTATAAGTCACTTTATAATTCTAATATAATATTAAAGATTTGTTTTCTGATATACATTCTATTATTTATTACTCTTCTTTCTTTTAATTTTTTTAAATTTCTCTTCTCTATATAATTAATGAAAGACAATTGTGTAAAATTATATATAATTTGTTTTTTTTATATAAATTAATTATATCTTTTAATTAATGTGAAATATTCAAAATTTCTTATAACTTGGGATGGAGGTAGTATATTGTAAATTTATAACTAAATCAATACTTATTACTTTTTTAACTTTAAATTTTGAAATCTAAAATTTCATCTATACTCTATACATCAGCATGTTCCTTGTAAATGTACATATGCTAATTTTATAATTGAAAAATACTATATACTGACTATTAATATACAAAATAAATTATTGAACAATCTTTATTTTTTTATAAATTTATTTATTTTGAAATTAATTTATTTTTGAATTAATTTTTTTATAAAGTATTTTATTAGAATTTTGAGTCAAATATAACATTGAAGGTGTTAACGTCATTGTTTAATTAGTCAAGATTTAAAGGGATCTAATTAATATTAAGTTTATGGTTTAAAACATAAATATCATGAAAAGTAAGGTTATTATGTAGATATCATAAGTCAATATCTGATTTGATGAAAAAACAAATTAAAATATTGAAAACTAAGAATTAATCCTACACTTATTTATATAGGCTATGGTCTATATTTATAGAGTAATAGAAAAACATAGTTTATCAGAATTCTCTCTTCTTCCCCATCTGAAGAGATTCAAGGAACCCTAAGGAACTCTACAAAACGGAAGATTATATACCCGAGAATTTGATGGTTCCTAATGACAAATACATGTAAGTATCCACTTTCCTTCTCTAATTGAATTCTGGTATGAGTTGATGGGTTATCGACTCATAGAGATTAATTTAGAGTTATATATTTTTTTATATATGAGTAGAAATCATGAAGTTATGAACAAATCCAACAAATGGTATCAGAACCACCCATATCTGATTCAATTTGAATTTGAGATTTTTTATATATTAGAATTCTAAAATTGGGATCTCTTTTAATCTTCATGTTTTTTTTTGCAATTCATGATTTTGATCTTAATTGATTAAAATATATTTATAATTTTTAATCATGTTGTCGCCAATATATTTTATCAAGCGAAATCGTAACTGTACATGAACCAGTATGCTTAGAAATCAGTTTCATGTGATAACACATACTACAAGATAACATATTTTTTAAGATCGTGATGACAATAACACGAGTATCATAAGTTTACGTCAATATTCACATTAGACTAGATTGTTACATTTTCCGTAATGATGTTTGATAGTTTATAATAATTATACTATTTATTATTATTATAATTAATAATATATGTGATTTAATGTCAATTTTTTAAAGTTTTTTTTGCCTTATGTATAATTCGGAATTGCAGTGTTTTGTTGTGTTTCATATAACAACACAGACACGGATTGAAACATTGTTTTATCCACTAATTTTGCTACATTTATGGTCAAAATTTAGTTCCGATTTATATTTTATAAGACAAATTAATATTTTAAATGAGTCAATTAAAATAAAAAGTCACCAAAGTGACCACTTTTATGGAGGTTACTCATGAGAAATGTTAAATAATTATTTATTTATTTTGTGTATGTGTTTATTCATGCGAGTGTCAAAAACAAATGACAATCGATGTTGGACCGAATTTCATAAATACCTATGATGGTAAACATGTGATAATTATAAAGTTTCACATTAGAATGATAAATCAATCTAAAAAGGGTTTATTATATGACATGTTTTTATCAATGTTTGATCCTTATAACAAGAGTACCACTAACAATCAATATTAATGTCCAAAGATTTGATATGATGATGGACTAGGTATCTTGAGATAAGTTATGTTGTAATTTGAACATATTAAATATTTGGTTTATTTTTATTGTTGTGAGTATATTTATGGTATTTATTTTTGTTCTGTTTTTAGCTTCAATTGCATCGATATCAGCTAGTCTGAATTCGATTTCGGTCCTTAATGAGACAAATTTTAAGGACTAGAAAGAGAACATGGATATTGTTCTTGGTTGCATGGATCTTTACCTTGCATTAAGAAAGGAGAAACCATCTTATCCTACGAAATCTAGAACCTATTGAAGCTAGCGGAAATATACCCGAATGAATCACACGCTCGAACATACAACAGAGTCGCCATCGAACTTTATTTATTCCAGAAGGAAAGGGAAAACATCGATAAAACCCGGGGGAAAGAGATATGTTGGGTAAGAAATTCGGTTATGCAAGAGGAAGGTATTAGCACCCCAAACATCCATGGTACTCCATGGGAACCGTTTTAATTGTTCTCGCTCGAATAGGCGTGATATCTAAAGATTACTCGCAAAAAGAATGGGAAAGGAAGAAAAATAGATAAAGTGCTCAGTGGGGATTGGGGCCCTCATGCCTACGTATCCTCATAGTGCAATGAGGAATTCAGAGCTTCGTAGTTCAAGGAACTAGAGGTGGGAGGTGGAAAGGAGTGTGATAGAAATATGGCATGAACCAAAGGATAGTGTTTGAACTCCAACAAGGGTGAAAAGATGAACCCAAGAGTAAGGTGACTATTACCAATACGTGGACTAACAAGCCGCCACTGTAGGATAAAACCTAAAAGATAAAGAAATAGGTGTTTTGGCACAATCCCAAACATCTCTTGGTTCACAAAGTGACGCAAGGAGAAGCACAAAGATGTAGTGTATTTGGCTCAAAGAATAGGTATATCACGTGGAGTGAAAGAAGGTAGAATGTGGTTGTATCATGGATATGAATGAAAAGAAGTGACCGAAGTCACATAATTGGATATTTGGTGCTAAGTGACTGAGAAAATATTGTTTGAAATCGAAAGGTGAAGGTGTATTGGAATCTATAAGAGAAATGAGATTTGTACCATAGAGGGAAACAACTTTGACCGATACATGGATTAGCAGGCCGCCACTATAGGGTGTTTAGCCAAAAAAATGGAGGAATTAAATGTTTGAGGTTGTAGCCCAAATAACTCTAGGTAGAAAGGCGGACTACATTAGGTTTCCTAAAAGGGTATGTATATGGAATTCCAAAGAAAGTGTATTTCGATGTCAAAGGAATGATATGTCACCGGGTGAACGATTTATGATCAAAGGTAGGTGATGAATAACGAAAGATACGAATGATGCCCTAAGGTGGAGGAGGAATAATTAGAGGTATGCTCGCCAAGGATTCACATTCTCATGCCTACGTATTGTCATTGTGCAATGAGAAAGTCAGAGCAATCGTAGTTCGAAACCACGAGAATAGAGAGAGAGACATTTGTCTAAGCAACGGGGGCTCACAAGAAAAACACCAATTCAAGGAATGATTGTAGTACGGCAGTACAAGGAACAATGTCACTTGTTGGGGAAACAAATGGTTTGAGATCAAAGGATGGTATCTTGGATCTAAGAGGGAGATAGACTCTGAATCAAAGAGCAAAGTGGCATCTTAGCTGAAAAAGAATGAATTAAATGTTTGGGTGATGTGCCAAACAACTCTCAATTGACGAGGTGGACTGTCGTTAAATCGTCCTAAAAGGATAAACGTGGAGTCCAAGGAGAAGTATGATTGATCTCAAAATGATGGTACTGATTGAATGAATGGAGAATGATTGATTGATAAATAGGGTAACTCGTAAAGAATCGGGGTTTTCCTACCTATGTATCCTTATAGTGCAATAAGGAAATCAGAGCTTTCGTAGTTCAGCCCACTAGGACTGAAAACAAGGTGATTGATGAGGCAAAAGAAGTAGAATTGATTGAAATGAAGGATGGATTATAAATAAGGTAGCTCGTGAAGAATATGAATTCTCCTGCTTACGTATCCTTATAGTGCAATAAGGAAGTTAGAGCTTTCGTAGTTCAACCTACTAGGATTGAAAACAAGATGATCGATGGGATTGCCCAGAGGCAAGGTAGATTGCTTAACAAGCAAGGAGGTGGTACCAACCAAATATGGTGATCAATCACAAGGACAAATAAGGTTTAGCCAGAGTCCGAACTCTATAAGGCAAGAATGCCAAGATCTGTATCTTGTGGGAAAATAATAAAGCCAAAGTCTGAACTCCATGGGCTGAAGGGGTTTGCCAAGGTCTGCACCTTGAGGCAAAGGATCAAGCCAGAGTTTGAACTCCATGGGCTAGAAGGTTGCCAAGGTTTGCACCTTGAGGGAAAGCAACAAAGTAATCCATAGTCTGAACTGATAGGAAATGCCTGAAGCTGATGATTAAGAAATGGGCATGCGACCCTTGCATGAGGATTGACTGATCGGAATTGAGGTGATATGAACGGAGAGAGAAGAATTTCTGTTGTCGCTTGTGTTGATGAAGACCTTATCAATCGTTCGATTCGAGTTGCGCTAAAGTCTATGAATAGAGGTGAATACGATGAGCGTTGGGTCATTCGTCCCATACCCAAAGATACTCAGAATGGGGGTAGGAATTCTCCAGTCTCATTCCTTCTCCATTGCTTAAGGCTCGTGTCGTACAACTTGATCCATGATTGATAAGTTATTGATGTAGTCCTTGCTTGTAGCATGATGCTTTGTGAAGGGAGAGAGACTTGTCAATCGTATGATTAGAATTGTGCTAAAGTTAATGAATAGAGGTGAATACGATGAGCGCTGGGTCATACGTTCCATACCCAAGGATACCCAGAATGGGGGTAGGAATACTCTAGTCCCACTCATTCTCTATTACTTAAGGCTCATGCCACACCCTTCTAACTTTGACTTGACATGCTTTTGTAGTTTCCACCTTTGATGTGCTCGTATAATCCACTGCTTGGTATGACTGAGGATGCCTTGATGGAGAAATCTGACTTGAGACTTCGAGCTCCACAACTTAGAAGAAAAGTCTTATTAAGTGATCAAGGGTCTTTCGGTCACTCAAATTAGACTGTGGGATTATGCAAGTTCAAAGGATTTAATTGATCAAAATTGCTTTTGATCAATTTGAACCATGGGTTTGAAGTGATTTGGAATTTTGGTTAAAACCTAATCTAATGGTTAACATTGATCAAACTAGCATAAGGGAGCATGTTTTAGCTAGTCAAAATCTATGTTGGAAAAACCCTAAGGGAACATGTTAATGTTGAGACTTTAGATTAAAGTTCTAAGTTACATTCTATCTCTAAAGGAGCATGCGATTATATGGGGGAAATGTCCAAAATCTCCCCCTAAAGGGTAAAATGGTCTTTTGACAAAAAGCATCCGATTATGATCACAAACTTAATCAAAATCTAATTAGAAAACTATACAAAACTTCAATTAGCTATAATTAAAGCCTAAAGCCTAATTAGACCTAATTACCAACACAAAGAAAAATTAGAATTGAAGGTAATTGAAATGGTAATTAACATGTTGGGCCAAGGGGTGCAGGCCCTGAATAAAGAATGCAAAATTCAGCAACAGGGGTGTAGAAAATAGAATATTGGGCTTAATGGCTAAGCCCAACAGAAATTGCAAAGAGACACGTGGAAAAAATAAGTAATCACTCTCTCACCTCTACACATTATCTTCCAATTTTCATGTCAAAACAGGACCACCACCGGAGCTCCGACACCACCACGCCAGAGGCGGCGGAGCCGGCCGGAATCAAGAAAAAAGTATCATTTTCTTACTCCTCTCAACCTCTTTTATCCTAATCACTCATCCATTCTAACCACAAATTAATTAATTCTGGAAATTGAGCAATTAAAGTCAATAACCCTAAGCACAAAATCTGAAATTGAATGGAGATGGAGGAAAGTCTCATCATCAAACCTTGGGGTTTTGATTCTCCACTACACAAGCTACAATATGGCATAAAAATTCAACAAACAAACACAGATTAAATATGAACATTCACCAACCTACAAGGAGGAGGATTGTCTTGGAATTTGTTACAATTTGGAAGTGATGAAGATGAAGAAGAGAAACCCAGAGATATGCTACTTTGAGCCTTCAATCTCCTCCTTCTACTACGAACTCCTCCTCCTCAAGAATCAATTCTGAAAAAATTATGAACTGAATTGTTGTTGTTGATGTTGATCATGTAAATGTAGGGATGATTATTGAGTGCAAGAGGTTTAGATCAATTGATAACAAGCTTCAATGTGAAGCTTGCTCCAATGGTGGTTTGAGCTTTGGTGTAGAGTGAAGAAATGGAGAAGATGAATGCAGAAAGTTGAAGGTGATGCTTGCAAAAAGGTGAGGCCATATTGAGAGTAATCAGTAGTGAATACTTCAAATGATGGTGAAGATGAGAATTTATAGGGATTAGGCTTGGGATTAATGAGGCTTGGAGTTAGGCTTGGAGTTAGTTAAATGAGGTTTGTAGTTAGTTGGGATGAACTCAGTGAGTTTAAGTAGTTAACTCACTGAGTTGGAAGTTAGTTAATTGGTTAATTTAGTGGAAGTGTGCTCAAGTGATGTTTTATGACTGGCTAGTGCAGGTGACAGTTTGAATGAGATTAACTTTGATGTTGGCTAAGGCACAAGATATAACTATCATGACTTACAACTGTAGGTTAACAGTGGTTGTGTTGTGTTATGTGATTTTGGCTTTGTTGTGTTTGTGCATTTTCAAGTGTTTGTGAATTTGCTGCAGTTGGTTTGATGTTGAATTATTGTGTTCATAATACATGTGGTTGAAACTTGATGAAGTAATGAACCTTGGAGTGTTGTGAATGATCACGACTTTCCTGGTGTTCATGCAAGTGTACATTGGTCTTGGATTGAAAGCTTCCATGATGAAGGATCATGCTTCAACCAAAAAGTTCCCTTCTCACATTAGTAGTGCAAAAATCCCGCAAAACAAGCTATGAGTCGACTCAAACAGGGAATGAGTCGACTCAAATAGTGATTTTCCCAGTGTTGAGTCGACCTGGGAGTCGACCTTTCCGGATCCATGACGAAATGATTGAAAGGAAAATTGGAAATGAGTCGACACAAGGGATGGGTGAGTGGATTCAATCAGGAATTCCCAGAATTGAGTCGACCTGGGAGTCGATCTGTTCGGACCCGAGGGAACAAGGTTCAAAGACAAAAGGTGAATGAGTCGACGTGAAGAGCGAGTGAGTCGACTCACTCAAATTTTCCAGAATTGAGTCGACCGGTGGGTCGACCTGTTCGGACCCATGGGTTTTGCACTGAGTCATGAGTCAACTCACAGGGTTAAAAACCTCCAAAAATGAGTTTTTTTTTCCAATGCAATACCTTTTTTGCACCCTTTTTTGTATGTAATGAATGTTTTAGGGATAAAAAAGAATGGAATTGGCCAATTGAATGAGAATGACTTGACTCAATATATGAACATGACCATGAACCCAAATTCAATATCTATAACCGATACATGGAAACGGGGAACGTGACCCTATGGACCAAGCAATAATGGCATGAAGGTGGTCGAATGAATGAATGAAGGTGGATGGAAGTTATGAGACTAAGGACTTGGGTTATGACCAAAAGACTCGAGCACCAAACGGGACAAAATGGACAGACCAAGTACCGGATGTTGAGTGTGACACACTGAGATCACTTGAGATTAGGGTTTTGGAGGCCTCGATGTTTCGGGGCAAGTCCAAACCAAGCATTTCCAGTTATTGTTCGAACAACCAAAGCCCTGCAACCCAAACACTTGGAATCCATGTTAATGAATAGTGCCTATGCATGAGTTATTAATGCATGCAAATGAATCCTAGTCAAATGGTTAGATGAAGATGTGAAGAAAAGGGGAGGGAAAATTTTGGGGTACAACACCTATGAACAAAGGAAAGATTATGAGAAGTGAGATTACTCCAATCACATGAGTCTCATGATCCTTAAGCGCACAATTCCTGAGGTCTTTAGAGGTACTATCTCGAAAGAGATAACAAATGTCAATGTTTTCCTTACTGAAATTGAAAAGCGCTTTGCAGAAGACGATAAGGCGGAAATAAGTACTCTTCTTTAGAACTTGATTTCCATGAAATATCAAGGAAAAAGAAATATAGGAGAATACATAATGGGCATGTAAAACATTATGTCAAAACTTAAGGCGCTAAAGTTTGAAGAGTCGAAAAACTTGCTCATTCATTTAGTATTACTTTCTCTTCCTTCACAATTCAATCAGTTTAAAATATATTATAACTATCAAAAGGAGAAATGGTTTCTTAATGAGCTCACTTCATTTTGTGTTCAAGAAGAGGAAAGGTTGAAGCAAGATAAGACAAAAAGTACTCATGTTATTAGCACCTCTAAGGACAAGGGAAAAATAAAGAAAACTAATGAGCCCAAGAATGAAGCTGAAAATGCTTTGGTCTATTCTGAGATCAATTTAGCTTCAATACCTAGAAACACGTGGTGGCTAGACTTTAGTGCAACTACTAACATCAGTGCTTCAATAAAGGGTTGCCTGAACTACCAAAAGAAAAATGATGTTGAAAGATACATATATGTTAGAGATGACAAGTCGGTGGATTTGGAAGCTGCATGGAATTTTAGATTTTATTAATGTGTATTGGATTTTATTTGGATCTGAAATACACTTTTATGGTTCCGTCATTTAGACGAAAATTATTTTCAATTTTTTATTTTGACAAATCAGGTTATTTATGTTCATTTGGAAACAATAATTTCAAGTTGTCATTCAATTCATATATTGTTAGAACTAGTTCACTTATGTGTCATGATAATCTATATTTGCTTGACACATTAGCTACCTATGAAGAATCCTTGAATGTAGAATTACGTGGTACTAAGCGTAAAATTGATAATAATAATTCAGGATCATTATGGCACAAACGCCTAGGTCACTTCTCTAAAAATAAAGTTGAGCGACTAGTGTTGGATGGAATTTTGTATTCCATTGACTTCACAAACTTTGATGTTTGTGTTAAATGTGTTAAAAGTAAACAGAGAAAAACAAAGAAATTTGGTGCATATATAGCTACAAATATCTTAGAATTGATACATATAGACATTTGTGGACCATTTCCTACACCTTCATGGAATGGTCAATAATATTTTATATCACTCATAAACAATTATTCTAGATATACATACATATTTCTTATACATGAAAAGTCTCAATTATTGGATGTGTTCAAATAATTTAAGGCTGAAGTTGAGAATCAACTCAACAAAAGAATTAAGAGTGTCAAATCTGATAGTGGTGAATATTACGGAAGGTATGATGGTTCAGGTGAACAGCGTCCAGGGCCTTTTGCCAAATACCTAGAGGAACGTAAAATTGTCCCACCGTACACCATGGCAGGGTCACCTAGCATGAATGGTGTAAATGAAAGACAAAATTGAAGTCTTAAAGATATAGTAAGGAGTATGATTTGTCATTCTACCTTGCCAGAGTCACTCTGGGAAGAGAAACTAAAGAATCAATCTTACATTCTAAATAGAGTACCAACCAAGACAGTTGCCAAAACACCTTATGAGCTTTGGACTGGGTGAAAGCATAGTTTTGGTCATTTTCATGTATGGGGATGTCTAGCCGAGGCAAGGTCTTATAGGCCAAATTAAAAGAAATTGGACTCCGAAACATTGAGCAACTACTTTATTAATTATGAAACATTCATGGGCTACAAATGTTATGATCCCAAATTAAACTCAAATTTTGAGATGGGAACAACCATATTCTGTAAGGATATTGAGTTTGGGGAGAAGAATAAGGTTAGATTCCATGTTTTAGAGGAATAATTAGTAATAATTCTAGAATTGATTCATACAGATGCTTTTGTTCAAGCAAGTATGGAACCTCCATGAGACATTGTTGGATTTCCTCCTACTCAAGATGCTTTGGTAATTCATGAAGAACAAATTCAAGATCCTCAAGAACAAGTGTTACAAGAACCAATACCTTTACGGAGATCCACTAGAGAAAGGAGAAATGATATTATGGATGGTTATATAGTCTTTCTCCAAGAACATGAGGAAAATAATGGTATGATGGAAGTTGATCCAATCAACTTCCACCAAGCCATGCATGGTTCTAATTCGGAAAAGTGGATTGAAGCAATGAAATAGGAGTATAAGCCCATGAAAGACAATAAGGTTTGGGAACTTTTAGCGTTAACATAAGGTGTGAAACTCTTTGGTTGAAAATAGATTTTTAAGACAAAGAGGGACTCTAACGGTAATATGGAGAGGTATAAGGCTCATCTTATGGCTAAGGGCTATACCTAAAAGGAAGGAATTAAATTTAAAGAGAAATTCTCTTTGGTTTCATTTAAAGACTCTTTTACGACAATCATGGCTCTTGTTGCATATTATGATTTAGAATTCTATCAAATGGATGTCAAGACAAATTTTCTCAATGGCAACATTGATGAAGCAGTCTATATGGTATAACTAGAAAACTTTGTGTCAAGAGACTTAGAGAATATGGTTTGAAATTTGACAAAATCTATTTATGGACTAAAGCAAGTGTCTCGTCATTGGTACCACAAGTATCATGAAATAATTCTCTCTTTTGGTTTTGAGGTGAATGTTGTTGAGGATTTTATGTATCAAAACTTCAGTGGGAAAAATACATATTCTTGATCTTGTATGTTGATGACATACTGCTTGTCGCTAATGATATAGGCATGATACACGAAACCAAGAAATTTATATCAAGAAAATTTGAAATGAAATATCTTAGTAACGCCTCCTTTGTATTAGAATTCAGATACACCGAGACTGATCTCGGGGTATTCTAGGATTGTTACAAAGGAGTTATGTCGAAAAGGTACTTAAAATATTTGACATATAGGAATGTAAACTAGGGGACTCCAATTTCTAATGGAGACTAATTTAGTCTCAGTCAGTGCCCAAAAGGAAACTTAGAAATTAAAGAAATACAAAAGATTCCTTATGCGTCATCTGCAGGGAGTCTGATGTATGCCTAAGTCTGTATGTGGACGGATATTATGTTCATAGTTAGGATGTTTGAAAGATATTTGAGAAATCCAGAAATGAATCATTGGAAAGCAACCAAAAGGGTCATTAGGTATTTAAAGAGAACAAAAGAATATATGCTCACATATAGGAGGTTAGACTAGTTGGAGATCATTGGATATTGTGACTCTGATTTTGTTGGATGCTAAGATAGCAAAAGATTCACTTAGGACTATATCTACATGCTGGGTGATGGTACAGTTTCTTGGTGCAGTGCTAAGAAAACACTCAATACTTCATCCACCATGGCATCAAAATCTATAACATGCTTTGAGGCATCTAACCATGTGATTTGGTTAAGGAAATTTGTCATTGGACTGCAAATTGCGGAAGGAATTAAAAGACCACTTAAGTTATAATGTGATAATAAATTAGTTGTCCTATATTCCAATAATAATAGGAGCTCGATCAAGTCAAAACATATTGACATCAAGTTCCTAGTTATTAAGGAAATGGTAACAAATAGACAAATTTCTATAGAACATTTAGGGACGAATTCATGATAGCAGATCCTCTTACAAAACGTCTTTCACCCAAAGTCTTTTATGGGCACACTGCTCACATGGGTCTTTTATGGTTTGAGGAATCGTTGGTTTAATGGGAGTTAGTCATTTATAAATTTTGTGCTTTATGTTTGGTACTATGTATGCATACTCTTGTTTTGGATTTTTTTCCCGATTAATAAAGTTTAATATTCAGTTAGTTGCTTTTTGTACAATAACGTCATTAAATGATCTCACTAAAGTAAAGTATGACCAATTGAAAATTGACATGAACAAATCAAATTCATGTCATTTTCATGCTACATAATTCATGATAAATCTATGTCATTTAATTATATCAGTATTAGTGATAATTGATGGGTTTAGTTATTATTGATATAACGAAAACCATTTTGGTTTTGTATACTGACATGACTAATGGACGGGATAATTTGGATATGTTTGAAGTGTATAATGGTAAAATTTTGAGCTTACAAAGTCTAACACGTATGTAAAGTTACATATGTGACCAGTGGGAGATTGTTAAAATTTTGGGTCACAAATGTAACATTTAAGGTTTTAAAGCCATTGTTTAATTAGTTAAGACTTAAAGGAGTCTAATTAATACTAGGTTTGTGGCTAAAGCCTAAATGTCATGAAATGTAAGGTTATTGTGTAGATGCCATAAGTTGATATATAATTTACTGAGGGGTCAAATTAGAATATTGAAAACTAAGAAATAACCCTACGGTTATTTATATGGGTTATGGTCCCCATTTATAGAGTAATAGAAAAACATGGTTTATCATATTTCCCTCTTCATCCCCATCCGAAGATATTTAAGGAATCCTAAAAAACTCTACAAAATGGAAGATCACATACCTGAGAACTTGAGGGAATCCTAGTGACAAACACATGTAAGCAGGGACGGAGCCAATTTTTTTAAATTGTGGGGCATAATATTAATTCATTAATTTGTAGAATAATATTTTTCAAAAGAATATATATGTGAGATTTATCTTTAGAAGATATTTAATAATTTTTCAATTTAATTATCAACAAAATTATTTATGTATCTATCTAATTTAATAAAAGTGGGAATAGGGTAGGTCGGGGACCTTGGTAAACTTGAGCTTAGACTACATAAATTTTTAAGGTTTGAATCTGACATGTGACTTATTATAAGTTTTTTTATATTTGACTTAACATTTTCAAAAGTTTGGCATGATCTTAGAATTTATTTAAAAGTCTATTTCACAATAAAACTTTTAAATAGTCAATTTTACTCTTTTTTTTCATAGACCACAAGGTCTTTTATATACTATTTAACCTATTTTATTATAATTATGCATATATAGACGAATCTATAAGACGTCATATGCGTTTTTAATAGCTTATTCATAACCCATTTAACTAAATATGCTTTTAAAAAAGTCTAAGTCTAATTTTTTATTAAATAGACGAGATTTGGTCAGACTTAAATTGGTCATGCTATAGATTCTTGTAAGTCGGCCTATCTGATTCTTATATATATAATTAATTAATCATAATACGAGTAATTGTCTGTAATATTTTTTGATGTGTTTATACATATAAGTTATAGTTAAGATAAAAACAAATGAAACAATTTTTTTTATTAATTTTAATGATTTTTTTAAATAAAGCATAAAATTAGTTTGATTATATTTTAGTTGAATATATTTTGGTTTTAAAATTGATTTTAAAATAAAAAAGTTCACAATAATTTTGAACGGCCTAAACAATTATTCAAATAATATATCTATAGTAATAATATTCTTTCAATTAATTGATGGATTATATATATATAACTTAATTGTTAAGATAAAAAATCTCAAATAGAAATCCTAATTTTGGAATCCTAATTGAAAAAAATTGTTTCATTTGTTTTTATTGTAATAATATTACTATTGTATATATATAACATGTGTTTATATGTAATTTCTAATTGCAAAAATATCTCTTAATTAATTGAAGGATTATATTCTTTTAAATAAATACAGTATGATTGTATTTAAATAGTTTTAAAAAAAAATAGTGGGGGCACATGCCCCTATATCACTATACATACCTCCGTCCCTGTATGTAAGTATCCGCTTTCATTCTCTAATTGAATTCTGGTATTGGTTTAAGGGATATGAGTTTATGGATTATCGACTCATAGTGATTAATTTAGAGTTATATTCTTGATTTCTATCTGAGTAGAAATCATAAGATTATGAATAGATCCAACAAGTGGTATTAGAGCCACCTATATCCGGTTCAATTTGAATTTGAGATTTTTTACATATTAGGATTCCAAAATTGGAATCCCTTTTGATCTTCATATTTTGTGTAAGGTTCATGTTGCCGTTAAAATATTTTGTCAAACGAAATCGTAAATGTACATGAACCAGTATGCTTAGAAATCAGTTTCATGTGATAACACATGTTGCAAGGTAACATATTTTTTAAGACCGTGACGAATAACATGAGTATCGTAAGTTTACATTGTTACATTTGTTGTAACAATGTTTGATAGTTTATAATAATTAAATTATTTATTATTATAATTAATAATATATGTGATTTAATGTCAATTTTTTTAGTTTTTTTTGCCTTATTTGTAATTCAGAATTGCAGTGTTTTGTTGTGCTTCGCATAACAACACGGACATTGATTGAAACATGGTCAGGTCGTGCTGGTTTGTATGACCGTATCTCTTAGTTGTTTTATCCATTAACTTATTGGAACTCCTTAATAATTCAAATGCTTGATAGAAGCTTTAAAAAGCACTGCAGTGAAAACAACTTATTGGATAAGTTGTTTTGGAAATAAGCTGTTTTTGCAATTCTGTTTTTTTCTGTTATTCTTGGGCCTGTTTGTGGTTCCAATTTGTACCCAATAAATAGACATTGTATGTTATAGTTGAAAGGTTAATGCCATATGATTCAATTCTCTCAATATTTATTTCTCTATCTCTCTATTCACATTATCATCTTCATCTTTCCCAAACACACTGTTTTTCACCACTTCATTTCTGGTTTTGTTCCAACATTTGGCATCAAGAGCTTTGGTTCTGATCCAATTCCGCTGCAATCATGTCCGTTTCAAACGATAAAATACCTACCAATCTTCCAATCCTTGACTCGAAGAAGAGAAGAAGAAGGATTACAAAGCGTTGTTCTTGATCCATTCTTATGTCGATGGTGACAACTTTGAAAAAGTAGGCGATTGCGATTCCGCAAAGCAAGCGTGGGAGATTCTTGAGAAGGCTTGTGCAGGAGCTGCCAAAGCCAAAGTGGTGAGGTTACAAACTCACAAGCGACAGTTCGAGTTAATGCAAATGGAGGACAAGGAGTCGATAAATGATTATGTGACGCGTATTACGCGTGTGGTGAATCAAATCAAGTCGTGCGGGAAAACTACGGTAGAGCAGAATGTTGTGTCGAAGATCTTGTGTTCTTTAACGCCAAGATTCGACAACATTGTCGTTGCGCTTGAAGAATCGAAGGATTTATCGTCGTTGTCGAAGGAGGAGCTTCAAAGCTCATGAACAACAAATGGATGAGAGGGGAAACGATAAAGCAAAGTCGAAAATAGCATTGCAAGCGCGACTTCATGAGAAGAGTAAACGATCGGAGAGGAAAGGGCATCCGAGAGGGAAGTCCAATTTCCAGAATTTTGGTGGTAGAGATTCACAAAATTCAAAGGGGAAAAAAGGTGAGGGAAGCTCCAAGGAGGGTGATCAAGGAACCCACAAGCCATTCGACAAAAGTAACGTAAAGTGTTACAATTGTCAAAAGCTTGGGCATTTCGCAAAGTATTGCCACGCGAAACGAAGAGAAAATCGCGCGGATGAGGCGAAGTTTGCTAGGGAAGAAGCGAATGATGATAATACGCTTCTTGTGATGATCACGGAAGAGAATTATGGCATGAGATAAGGGCTGGACAGCAATGGCAACAGTGCAGACAATTCTGCAGAAACGCGTTCGGAGAAAAACGCAATGGTAACGGTTCGAGATGGAATTCAAAGTAGCGATGAGTGGTACTTGGATTCTGGTTGTTCGACTCATATGACGGGAAGAAAGGATTGGTTTGTCAAGATCAATCAAGCCACGAAGAATAAAGTGAGATTTGCCGATGATACGACGTTATCCGCCGATGGCGTTGGAGATGTCTTGATCGTGAAGAAAGATGGTGGTCGTTCATTGATCAAGGATGTGCTGTACATTCCAGGAATCAAATGTAATCTCTTGAGCATTGGCCAACTACTCGAGAAACATTACATTATTCGCATGGAAAACAAGGTATTGCACGTTTTGGATCGAAAGGGAGTTTTGGTACTTAAAGCACCGATGGCTGCCAATCGAACTTTCAAGATAGCATTGAAAGTAATGGAGCATCGATGTTTAGCTACAGCGGCAAGTCGTGAGGAGTGGTTGTGGCATTACCGTCTTGGTCATCTCAATTTTCGAGACCTCGACGTGTTGCATAGACATGGTATGGTGACCGGGCTGCCAAGAATCGTGGTTCCAGCTGAGTTGTGTGTTGAATGTGTTCAAGGGAAGCAACACAAGAGTGTTTTCAGCAAGGATACAGGTCATAGGACCAAGCATCTTCTTGAGGTGGTGTATTCGGACGTGTGTGGGCCGATGCAAGTCAATTCGTATGGAGGTAACCGATACTTTGTCACGTTTATTGATGATTTCAGTAGGAAGATGTGGATTTATCTAATCAAGAGGAAGGATGAGGTGTTTGATATGTTCAAACGATTTAAATCCATGGTTGAGCGACAAAGTAGTCACAAACTCAAAATTCTCAAAACCGATGGAGGAGGAGAATTTACTTTGAGGGAATTTGGGAGTCATTGTGACGATGAGGGTATTGTGCGTGAGGTTTTACCACCCTATACGCCTCAGCAAAATGGTGTTGCCGAGAGAAA
The DNA here is from genome assembly GCF_024323335.1 of Lathyrus oleraceus. Taxonomy (NCBI): domain Eukaryota; kingdom Viridiplantae; phylum Streptophyta; class Magnoliopsida; order Fabales; family Fabaceae; genus Lathyrus; species Lathyrus oleraceus. The sequence goes on along the minus strand of NC_066580.1, from coordinate 442,546,050 downwards.
AAATTGGACGATTATGAACATGGTGCGTAGCATGTTGAAAGCGAAAAATCTTCCGAAAGAGTTGTGGGGAGAAGCTGTTTCTACAGCTGCCTATTTGATAAACAGGTGTCCTACAAAGAAGCTGGACAAGGTTACTCCAGAAGAGGTATGGTGTGGACACAAGCCAAGTTTGAGTCACTTGCGTGTTTTCGGTTCGGTAGCGTTTCGACATATTCCGGGTCAGATTCGAAAGAAATTAGATGACAAGGGTGAAATGATGTTGCTGGTTGGTTATCATCCTACCGGAGGCTACAAGCTGTTTGATATGAGTAACAAGAAGATTGTGATAAGTCGAGATGTGATCGTGGACGAGTTTCGGCAGTTTGACAGCAGAAAATCTGCCATATCAGTTCAGGAAATCGATTTGCCTCAAGATGAAATAGATTTCATGCAGGAAAATCAACATTCTGGAGCTGCTGGAACTGGTTCTGGTGAGGTTGAAATCGATTTGCCTCAAGGTGAAATCGATTTCATGCAGGAAAATTTGAATTCTCAGCCTGCTGAAGGTACTGTACAACAACCTTTTGTAACCGAAACAGGTGAATCAAGTAGACGACCAACAAGGCAAAGAGGATTGCCTCAAAGACTCCGTGATTGTGAATTATTCCGAGATAGCGAGATCAACAATGAGGGTGATCTTATTCACTTCGCTCTAATGGCCGAATCCGATTCGGTGAATACGGAGGAGGCATTAAGCGATCCAAAATGGATGTGTGCGATGAAAGAAGAACTGAATTCGATTGAGAAGAACAGTACTTGGATGTTGGTTGATTTACCGAAAGGTAAAAAGGCGATAGGTGTGAAGTGGGTCTACAAAGTGAAAGCGAATCCGAAAGGCGAGATAATCAAGCATAAAGCTCGATTAGTAGCGAAGGGATTTTTGCAAAAGGAAGGGATAAACTTCGATGAAGTGTTTGCTCCAGTTGCAAGGCATGAAACCATTCGGTTAGTTGTTGCGATGACAAATAACAACAGCTGGCCGTTGTATCAAATGGACGTCAAATCTGCGTTTTTGAATGGTCCACTTGATGAGGAGGTATATGTGAGACAGCCACCTGGTTTTGTGATCAAAAATCAAGAGGCAAAGGTCTATAAGTTGAGGAAGGCACTCTATGGTTTGAAACAAGCTCCAAGAGCTTGGAACAAACGCATAGATGGATTTCTTAGCGATGTTGGTTTCAAGAAATGCGTATCCGAACATGGAGTTTATGTGAAACCGGATGCAAGTGAGGGAGTAATCATTCTTTATCTTTATGTGGACGATTTGTTGATTACCGATAACTGTGAAAAGAACATTTCAAAGTTCAAAGGAGAGCTTATGAAGGAATTTGAAATGAGTGATCTTGGTATCATGAAATACTTCTTAGGCATGGAGTTCCAAAGGACAAAATTGGGACTGCTCATGCACCAAAGAAGGTATGCCATGAAAATTCTGAAGAGGTGTGATATGGAGCATTGCAATACTGCCACAACACCAGCCGAGACACGATTACAGCTGTCCAAGAGTGAAGAAGAACAAGATGTGGATCCTACTCAATACCGGAGATTGATAGGATCATTGCGTTACTTGTGCAATACGCGACCATATTTGGCGTTTAGTGTCGGTATTACGAGTAGATTCATGGAGAAGCCGAAGGTATCACACTTGGCAGCAGTTAAGAGGATCCTTAGATATGTGAAAGGTACTCTTGGTTGTGGAATTTTGTTTCCGGCAAGCGACATGGGCAGAAGTTGTGAGTTACTCGGATACACCGATTCCAATTGGTGCGGAGATAAGGATGATCGAAAGTCTACGGCGGGGTATCTCTTTATGTTCGGTAAGGCACCAATCTCTTGGTGTTCAAAAAAGGAACCGGTTGTAGCCCTCTCTTCTTGCGAGGCCGAGTATATAGCAACGTCGATGTGTGCATGCCAAGCTGTGTGGCTGGTGAATCTATGTAAGGAGTTGGACAGCAGTAGAAATGGGGTTGTTTTGCTACTTGTGGACAACATTTCAGCGATAAACCTTGCTAAGAATCTCATAGCACATGGGAGGAGCAAGCATATTGAAATGCGATTCCACTATTTGAGAGAATTGGTGAGCTCCGGACAGTTGCGTTTAGGGTACTGCAGAAGCGAAGAACAAGTCGCGGACTTGTTAACGAAAGGCGTGACAAGTGATGTGTTCAAGAGACTTGTGAAGAATTTGAGCATGATGAGTGTGGAGCATTTGAATTAAGGTGGTGTATTGGAAGTCCTTAATAATTCAAATGCTTGATAGAAGCTTTAAAAAGCACTGCAGTGAAAAAAGCTTATTGGATAAGTTGTTTTGGAAATAAGCTGTGGTTGCAATTCTGTTTTTTTCTGTTATTCTTGGGCCTGTTTGTGGTTCCACTTTGTACCCTATAAATAGACATTGTATGTTATAGTTGAAAGATTAATGCCATATGATTCAATTCTCTCAATCTTTCTCTATTTCTCTATCTCTCTCTATTCACATTATCATCTTCATCTTTCCCAAACACACTGTTTTTCACCACTCCATTTCTGGTTTTGTTCCAACATAACTTTGTTACATTTATGCTCAAACTTTGACTTTGATTTATATTTTATAAGACAATTTAATATTTTAAATGAATCAATTAAAATAAAAAGTCATTAAAGTGACCTCTTTTATAGAGGTTACTCGAGAGAAACGTTAAATAAATTATTTATTTATTTTATATGTGTTTATTCATGTGAGTATCAATATCAAAGAATAAATAATAATTAGTTTAGAGTTGATGTTTTTATCCATTCTTATATGAATTTATGAAATATTATGAATTGATGAGTTACCTACTCATAGTTATTAGTTTAGAGTTGTATTGTTGACTTTTATATGAGTAGAAAGTATAAAGTTACGAACACATCCATAATATTTGTCAACAGAAATCCAATGCCAAATAATTTTAGCATGTTGTTAAGCCATTTAAATTGGTCAAAGGTCAACAAATATTAATAAAAGTGTCACCATTATTTGTTACAATCCGTTTGAAAGGAATAATATGATGTGTTAATGTAATATATAATATCAAGACTGATGCTAACTTTTGAAGAGAATTTCTTTAGGAGGACAACAGAAGGTGGGGTTATGTGGTAATCAAAGGCATGCCCTTAGGAGTTATTTTTGTCTTTTGTTTGTTTATCTTCTACGTAAAGTTGAATCACAAATTCACCAACTTGTGACTTACACGTTGGTTCATCGCACTGTGGTTACGTTTTCTCTCCTTTTTTATAGTTCCTTCATCAAAATACTTGTCGAGAAATCATTCGAAAGACCGTAATGCGCATATATATTCTTATATACTATTAATATTTTACCATTAAGACTATATATTAGCCAAAAGTTGTACTTGTGAACCTGTTTATTAAACATTTAATTGCAGAAGCATGTGTTTTATTTCATGGATCATGCATCATGGATCGAATCTAAACTTAATTTATCGTAGACCCAACCACATACAAACCTTTTCCCATACCTTCATCGGTCAACATAAAACAAAGATGCAGACAACAAATCTAACTATGGACGACGATTTTGATCAATTGTCATATATCCTTTTCATAATTTTAATCTCTCAAAAACATCAATATTTAGCATGTGTTTGTTTATATATAAATAGGATCAGTCTTAAGCAAGAGCAAAACTTCCCTAAGTTCAAGACCTCCAAATTAAAACTCATTTTATTTTTTTTAAAATAAATTATATATTTAATATTATATTAAATAGATTATAAAATATAAAATAAATATGAATTTATTATTTATTAAATGGTAGAAGATTAATTTTTAAATATGGTGGTACAGATCGGGCTTCAATCTTCCTTATTATACTTTTTAAAATATTGTTGCATAATTTTTTTTTAAAATTATTTAAAGATAAATAGAAAATATACAAAGTAAAATATAATTAAAAAACTGATAATTTTCTTTCAATTTTTTAATATTGATTATTTTTATTTTGTAATTGTTAATTTCATATTTTTCTTTTATTTTTAATTTTTAATTTAATTTATTAATTATTTAATGATCTTTTGGAGACACTAAAATATAAAAACTTAGTTGATGAATTTGCTTCAAAAAATATTTGAAGAAAGACTCTTTTTAGTTTATTAGAAATTTTAAGTTGTATGAAATATTTTTTTTATAGTTTAAACAAAAATTTGTAGACTTTTGTATGTTTTTAAAGAATGTTTAACATAAAACCGTTCTTTCTTTGTTAATTTCATTATTTCATACACATTTTTATCAAGTACTTACTTTTATAATTTTGAGTAATGTTATAAATACTCAGCAGTATAATCTAACCATCCCAGGTTATTTTTCAATTTTATTTATGTCTTATAGATTGTCACTATTATACTATAGATTTCCTTGATAGTTAGTTATCTATTATGTTCTTCATATCATTTTGAATGTTTTTAAACTTCATTCCGTTAGTGTCAGTATTTGATATGTTATCATTAATATAAAATATATTGTTAATGTAGGTACCAACGTGAAGATACTTTCACTTCCATCTAATATGATAGTTTTTTCCCTGATAACCTTGATAAGGTTCTCTTAGATGAAACAAAATATGTTCTATTGGAGTTCTATGCACCATGATATGAATAGATTAACACAATCTTTTGTAACTTTATGATATGGTAATCCTTTTCCATTTTCAATGTTTATGAATCTTATTTTCTTTACAAATCCATTATTGTATTTAGGCGTGGCCATTGTAAGCCTCTTGCTTATGTAAGGATATTTTCTTGTCTAAGACTTCTACCATAGCTAACATATAATCTTAATTTGGTAATTTTTACTTATGATTACCTATATCAAGGTTTGATTCTAATATTGTATATACTATTTATTGAGACTTATGAAAAAGTTTTCACAGTATTCAGGTTGGAGGAGGAAGTACTTATAGCTAATGTCGACGCTGACGAATACAAGGATTTGGTAGAGAAGTGAATTCAGTAACATATTTTTATTTGATAAATACAATGTTATTCTTTTAAAAAAAAATTGTATCTTTTATTAGGGATCCATTTTTATTATTTGTCCTGGGCCTTTAAAAAGTCGGGACCGACTATATATATATATATATATATATATATATATATATATATATATATATATATATATATATATAGGAGTAGCTTAATACAGTTATATATATGAGTCAGGATTCGTTTGTAAGTGCATGTCTCTAATACATTCACGAGAGTACCTTAATACGGTTATTTCGTTACTTATCTTATCGCTTTCATTTTTTATTTACTTTCGATTATCGAATCTCCTTCAAGATTGCATCTCCTGAATCAAGTTTGAAAAGATTCGTACTTAGCATGCATAAACCATTGGTTATGTTTTATTTTGATCATGATATTTTTAGTCAATTGCATAAGTAAAATAAGAACCTTTTATGTTTTTGATTTGAGTTGGATACAAAGAAAAATCTTAAAGTGCTTTTAAAACTATGAAATTTTGGTATTTTATGTGTTTGATTCGAATCATGGAATTCAAACACACTTTGTGATTCAAACCAAATTGGACAGAGGAAAACCAAGGGTTTTCTAACCATTTGATTCAAATCATTTTTTACACATGATTCAAATCAATTTCTTACTGGTCACCGCTGCTTAATTTGATTCGAATCAAATATTACACATGATTCGAATCAAACAGTTTTTCCAACATTTCCAGTTGGGCCCGTTACATTTAATTCAGATCAAAATTTGCACATGATTCGAATCACGAGGTCTTTGATTCGAATCACACTTTCTTCTTTATTCGAATCAACTGAAAAATGGGTCAAAATTATGTTTTTCTTTTATTCCACTTCACGTGTTCATTTGATTCAAATCATGAATTGATTTTAATTCAAATCTAGTTGACTTCAGGTTGTTTGCAAGATTGAGGTGATTGTCAATGGTGATGACAAATTTTATTGAAAAGAAATAAATTCTTCTCTCCAGAATTGCCTTAGTAGTGAATATGTGGAAGGCTACAGATTAGTCGAAGTTCTTCTCAAATCTTTGGACAATTTATCATTCAAGGAATCGGTAGGATAAAGGGGTTGATTGTTACGCACGAAGGCTTGGAGCAGATTGATGATATTGGAACATTCAAGAAATGTTAATTGCGTAAAGATTACGTAGAAGAGTTTGGCATTGCGCTATATACAAATCAAGATCCAGATACGAGAGTTTTAATTTTCTCAGTTGTATTATGGATTGGTGTTTGCATGAACTCTTGAAAATATTTGTCAAATAAAAATGAATATGCAGGTTCCAATGGGAAACTATTGAAGAATTTACGTAGGAAAAGCGAGGACGAACGCCGAAGTGCTATAAATCTATGTGTCATTTATCTCTCTTGCTCTTGCATTTAATTTCGTAGTTTTGCATACTTAGGTATTTAAATTCTAGTGTAGTTATTTTTTATTTAATTGATAATGATTTATTACGTAAGCACTAGGTTTTATTAGAATTAGATACCTTATTAAGTTGAATTGGTGATTAAAATTCTGAAAATCAATTGACGTTAGAACTTTTTACATTGAATCATTGTGTAAACACGCCTCGTGGATTACACAACCGAATCAATTGAATACCTAGTGTTTCATCATATTCATCTTTGGTGTTTATGAAGCGATCTAGTGTTAACGTGATCAAACCTCCTGCTCGCAATATTTGAAAACACTCTGATAATTTTTGTAAATGGAGGTTGAATTTTATTTTGGTCTATTCACCCACCTCTAGACCATTTTCTACTCCAATATTCACACCCAACAATTGGCATAAAGAACTAGTCTTTTGATTGTGTCTAATTGACAAAAAAGGTTGTGAATGTGGCAAAACATGATGATCCTAAGGGAATGTATAATAGAGCACCTGTTTTCAAAGGCGAAAATTATACTTATTGGAAAGCGAACATGTATGTACACTTGCTATTGGTTGACAAAAATATGGGGCGTGCCGTCACCGAGGGATCATTTATTACCAAGGGCGATGACGGTGTCGTTAAACATCCAAAAGATTGGGATGATGCTGAAACCAAAAGCGCTTCATATGATTTGAAAGCGAGGAACATACTTATTTCCGCTTTAAGCGCTAAAGTGTTATATTTAAATTCACATTATACGAGTGCTAATAGTATGTGGGACGATCTCCAAACTCTTTACGAGGGATCTCATGACGTCAATGATTCTAAAATCAATATGTTTACAGAGGAGTTTGAACTATTTCATAGGAACCCGGAGAATCAACAAATTGAGAAATTTGGGTAAAACCTTTTCCATCAAAGATTTTACTAACAAAATATTGAGATATATGTGTAGGGAGTGGAAACCAAAGGTCATTGCTATAAAAGAATCAAATGGTCTTAGTACTTTGGATATTACAAAATTGTTTGGAAAGTTAGCCAAGTACGAGAATGAGCTAAATCGAATCCCCGATAGCGAAGTAAGGTCGAAAAATAAAGATAAATGCAAATAAGATAAACAAGATCTTTATTTGAAAGCTTCATCTTCTAAAGGGAAGAAGTCAAAGAAAGAAAGTGACAACTCTGACGAAGAATTTTCCAAATAGGAAGAAATAGGTTTATTCATCAGACGATACAATGGATATCTAAATAGAAACAGGCTCAAGCATATCGACAAAGGTCTAGTGAATTTTAAAAATACTCATCCACCAAAGAAAGATCACAAGAAAGGTGATGATGATATCACATGTTACGAATGTGGAAAATTGGGACACTATAGACCCATATGCCCAAGTCTCACAAAACATCATAAAAGTAAAGACAATGATTTCTACAAGATGAAGAGAAACTGTTACAATGGTTGTAGAGCCTACATCGTGTGGGAAGAAGAGGATGAGAGCTCCTCCATCGATTCTTGCTCGAGTTCAGATGATGAGTGTGTCAACTTTCATTTGATGGCACGTAAGAAAGGTGAAACTTCAAAGGTATATAATTCTTATTTTGATAATGAGTATTCTTATAGTGAATTGTCAAATTCATTCAATGACATGTATGTTGATTCTATAAAAGTGTTTAAGAAAACTTCTCTCCAAAAAGAAATGATTTTAAAACTTGAAGAAGAGATAAGTCATATTAATCATGCTTTAGAATCTCTTAAGAAAGCATATACATCTCTAATGGATGAGCATTGTAATGTTTCAAATACTTTAGTTGAAAAGATGGAAGTTGTGGAATGTGTTAAGTGTCCAATTTTAAAACTTGAAATTGAAATTCTTAAAGGACAACTAACACATGCTACTTCACTATCTTGTACTTTTTCTAGTTGTGAAAGAGGAAATATTTTTAAGAAAAACTCTTGTGTCACTAAAAGAAATAGAAGAAATAATTCTTCTAAATCTATTTGCCATTATTGTGGAGATAAGGGTCACATTAGGCCTCTTTGTCATGTTAGGAACATTCAAGTTCCCAGTGGTAAAATGACATAGATTCCTAAATGTAAATTAACTAACCCTAAAGTACCCACTAGTTGGGGACCAAAATTACCTATTTGAATTGTTGCAGGAAAGTTTTACCTCTGCAAAAAGATTATGGTTTCTAGATAGCGGATGTTCAAGACACATGACAGGAGATGCTTCCATGTTCATCAAGTTCGATGAGAATGAAAGTGGTCACGTCACGTACGAAGTCAATATGAAAGGTAAGATTCTTGGTGAAGGTATTGTGGGAAATACCTTACAGTTACCATTGGAAATGTGTTTTTAGTCAAGGGGCTTAAACATAACTTACCTAGCCAATTATGTGAAAAGGGTATTATGTAGTTTTTGATACTCTTAGTTGTGTAACTGAGCATAAGACTAGTAAGGACCTTGTGTTTAAGGGTTCTAGGATTGAAAATGTCTATATGCTTGATCTAGATGATGTTTCAATGTATGGAACTAAGTGTTTGGTAGCTAAGAGTGAAGATTCTTGGTTATGACATAGATGCTTAAGTCACATTCATTTTGACTTGTTAAATAAAATATAATACAAAAATATAGTAGTTGATATTCCTAAAATAAAGTTTTTAAAAGATAAATTATGTGATGCTTGCCAAATGGGAAAGCAAACGAGAGTGTCGTTTAAACTGAAGAAGGTTATTTCGACATCAAAATCTCTCGAGCTTCTCCACTTAGACTTGTTTGTCCCTTCATAGACAAGAAGTTTAGAAGGAAACTATTACAAATTTATGATTGTCGACGAATACTCTAGATTTAGTTGGACGTTATTTTTAGCCCATAAAGATGAAAATTTTAAGGCTTTCGTTGATTTTTCTAAGGTTGTCCAAAATGTTTTTGGTTATAAAATCATCACTCTCCGTAGTGATCATGGTGGTGAATTTGTTAACCATCAATTTTAAAACTTTTTAATTGAAAATGGAATTGCTCATAATTTCTCATGTCTGATAATTCCATAACAAAATGGTGCTCTAGAGCTTAAAAACCGTGTATTGGAAGAATTGGCTCAGACTATGATAAATGAAATGAGCCTACCTAAGTATTTTTTATGCGGATGCGATTAATACGACATGCCATGTCTTAAATCGGGTGATAATTCGACCCATCTTAGAGAATACACCATATGAGATACTTAAGGGTAGAAAACCTAATATTTCTTATTTTCGTGTTTTCAGTTGCAAATGCTTTATTTTAAATAATAGAAAGGATGGTAAATTCGATGCAAAATCTGATGAAGGTATATTCTTAGGGTACTCATCTACGAGTAAGGCTTATAAGGTTAAAAACCATAGAACCGCTTATGTAGAAGAGTCAATTCATGTTTCTTTTGATGTGTCATCACCCTAAAAGACAGGGAATGGTATTTTTTTTGATGTTTCAGGTATAATAACGGAAAGATTGGTCGACGATGAAAGTTCCAAAGAGGATTCTACTCCTTCAACAAAGGATGAGGACATTACTGAAGATAAAGAGGAAAGGTTACATGAGAATGAAAAATAGGAGACCTCGAACCAGTTACCTCAAGGTTGGACAATTGTAAAGGATCATATGTTAGATCAAATCATGGGATTCATCAAAAAGGGAGTAAGTACTAGGTCACGGGTTAATAATTTATGTAAGTACTCTACTTTCATTTCTCAGATTGAAATTAAATCATTATCTGATTCTTAACTTGATGATGGATGATTACTTCTATGCAATAAAAACTAATCCAATTTAAATGTAACGGTGTTTGGGACTTGGTTCTGCGTCCGATCGATAAAACCATATTTGGAACAAGAAGGGTATTTAGGAACAAGATGGATGAAAATGGTGTAATTACTAGAAATAAAGCATGATTAGTGGAAAAAGGATACAATCAATTTGAAGAAATAAACTAAGAGGATACTTATGCTCATGTAGATCGTCTAGAAGTTATTAGACTCATGTTAGCATTCACTTGCTGCATGGACTTTAAGCTTTACCAAATGGATGTTAAATATGCTTTTCTTAATGGCCATATAAACAAAGAGGTATATGTCTCACAACCTTCAGTTTTTAAAGATCACGATAATCCTAATCATGTTTTTAAATTTAAAAGAGCCCTTTATGGTCTCAAACAAGCTCCTACCGCTTGGTATGAGCAATTGAGTGGATTTTTGATTAAACAAGGATTCAATCGTGGGAAATCGACACCACTTTGTTTATAAGACATAAGGAAAAATATATTCTCTTATTTCAAATTTATGTAGATGATATTATTTTTGGGGCTACTAATGGATCTCTTTGTCGAGAATTTGCAAGTTTAATGTAGGGAGAATTCGAGATGTCACTTATGGGAGAAGTAACATACTTCTTAGGATTTCAAATCAAGCAAGCTGAAGAAGAAACTTTCATAAGTAAAACAAAATATTGTTTAGAGCTTCTCAAGAAGTTCTATATGAAAGATTCGAAGAGTATCTCAACACCTATGGCTTCAAACGTGCTTATTGACAAAGATGAAAGATGAGTGAATTTTGACATAACTAGGTATAAAGGTATAATAAGATCCTTACTCTATTTAACCGCAAGTAGGCTATATATCATGTTTAGTGTGTGCATGTGTGCTAGATATTAAGCATCACCTAAGGATTCCTACTTTAAGATCGTAAATGTATTTTGAGGTATCTTAATGGAACCTCTCATCATGGTCTTTGGTATCCTAAAGGTAGTGTTTGTATCTTAGAAGGATATTCTGATTTCGATTTTACAGGGTGCAAGTCAGATAGGAAAAGTACTAGTGGTACCTATCACTTATTTGGAAGTTATTTAGTTTCTTGGCATAGTAAGAACTGAACGAGAAGAGCGATCCAAAACACAACGGAATTTAAATATTTCTCCTTTAGTGATCCTTACGAATGGGCATGATCAGTGATAAAATCATTACCTCTTGTGGCGATTGAAACCTTTGATGCAGATCTATGGAGTGATCACGAACATTGAATGGTGACAACGCCTCTACTCAGTCCACACGAACGAATTCCTTCAATCTCAGTGCTAGCTGCTACGAATGAAGGCTTTGAGTGAGAGAGAGAGAGAGAGAAACGAAATTACAACTGCACAAATGCTTTTGTACAAGGGTTCTATTTATAGAACCACTTGTGTGGGCTGCAAGCTAAAAAGCCCACTTAAGTGTATGTGGCCCATATCTTATGATATGCCAAAATCACTTAAGCGTGTGCTACCTTACCATATTTCGTATTCTACTTAAGTACACCGTACCTTACTGTTGGTTCTATGTGTTGGCAGCAACTTTGGTAAAACCTAGAGTGTTCACAAGTTGTCACAACTGTTGTCTTGACATAAGATAACATGTACCTGCAGGGTGTTTAAAATGTGAATATACAGGATTTTACTGAGATGTCAGACCCGATGTCATGACATCTGTATACAAAATATTCAGTCTAAATGTTATGTATTATGTGATTGCATTTTTTATGCTAATCTATATGTGATTGATGTAATGATTTAACGCGCCCTTAATCAGTAATTACAACCAAATTGACTTATTTTCCAAGGAGATATAATCATCTATCATGAGAAGATATGAATGGAAAATAGTTTTAGGGTTTATGATGTCCAAGCCCAACCAAACGATTCTATAAATAGGGCATGGAAAACCTGGTTTTATACACAAGAAATAACGAACGAAATATTGAGAGAGAATAAAGGTTTTTAGTCTTGTGTGGTCGTGTGTATTGTGATCCATTCATTCATCCATAGATGATTGAATTGGACTGACTTTTGAGTTGTAATTTATCCACTCTAAGCTTTGAAGCATGGGTGTGTGTTTACTTGATTGAAGCTTTTAAGCAAGATCAAGTATGTGTCTTTGAAGAGTGTCTTCTTTTCATTGTAATTCTTGTTTTATATCACTGCTGTGATTGAGGGGGAGTGAGTAGGATCTCATATCTAAGAGTTCTTAGGTAGAAGTCACACGGGTAGAGATTAGGTGAAAAGACTGTAACTTGAAGTTGTTTACTAAGAGTCTTTGAGCTAATTCTGTTTAGTGGATTTCCTTCCTGGCTTGGTAGCCCCCAGACGTAGGTGAGTTTGCACCGAACTAGGTTAACAATTGCTTGTGTCACTTGGATTACTGATCTTTATCTTTTATCCTGTTTATATTGTTCAGATATTAGTGTCGTGACATTACCTTCGACATCTCATATCTGATACCAGAATTTCACTTACGATGTTCTACAATTCACTTAAGTGCACCGTACCTTACGGTGTTCCTTAGTTACTCTATACTTTAAGAATAGTGTCCTTATGTTTAATGGGATCTCATGATTAAGTCACACTTGATACATTAAACGGACTATCTATTCTAGGGACTTTATTAAACAAACATAATAAAGAAAAAGCCTTTTATTATTAATAAATAATTCGATACAAGTACCAAAAGTATTGGCCTCTAGGGCTTACACCAACAATCTCCCACTAGAACCAGAGCTAATCATGCACACCCCTAATGCCCATAGATCTAGTATGACCATCATGCTTCAGTTGTGCAAGAGGCTTTATTAGTGGGTCAGCAATATTGTTAAGTGTAGGTACTCTGCATATTTTCACATCTCCTCTATCTATTATCTCTCGAATGAGGTGATAATGCCTAAGTATGTGTTTGGATCGTTGGTGAGATCTAGGCTCCTTAGCTTGTGCGATAGCACCATTGTTATCACAATAGAGATCAATGGGATCCACAATGCTAGGAACTATGCTAAGTTCACTAATGAACTTTTTGATCCAAACAGCTTCCTTTGCTGCACTTGTGGCAACAATATACTCAACCTCAGTTGTAGAATCAACAAATGTATCTTGCTTTAAACTTTTCCATCTCACAGCGCCACTGTTTAAGCAAAACACATAACCAGATTGCAATCTAAAGCCATCCTTATCTGTCTGGAAGCTAGCATTGGTGTATCCAATTACAACAAGCTCTTTATGACCTCCATATATCAAGAATGAGTCCTTAGTCCTTCTCAAATACTTAAGGATATTCTTGACAGCTACCCAATGAGCATCACCGGGATCAGATTGGTACCTACTCGTTGCACTTAAAGCATACGAGACATCAGGTCGAGTACATAACATGACATACATGATAGATCCTATTGCAGATGCATATGGAATCTTGTTCATGCGATCCCTTTCTTCCTTAGTTGAAGGGGATTGTGTTTTTGATAGACACATGCCATGTTGCATAGGTATGAATCCTTTCTTGGAATCATGCATATTAAAGCATCTCAGCACTTTGTCTATGTATGTACTCTGACTTAGGCCAGGCAGTTTTTATGATCTATCTCTATAGATCCTGATTCCTAATATATAGGTTGCTTCACCCAGGTCCTTCATAGAAAAGCATTTCCCCAACCAAGACTTTACTTGTTGTAGGGTAAGGACATCGTTTCCAATGAGTAATATGTATATACATATAATACCAGGAAGAGGACCATGCTCCCACTAACCTTCTTGTAGACACAAGGCTCATCTTTATTCTTGATGAATCCATATTATTTTATTGTTTCATCAAAACGAAATTCCAGCTTCTGGAAGCTTTCTTCAATCCATAGATTGATCTTTGTAACTTACATATCTTTTGGGCTTCTTCTGGTATGTCAAATCCTTCAGACTGTGTCATGTACACATCCTCAAGAAGATTCTCATTAAGGAAAGCAGTTTTAACATCCATCTGCCATAATTCATAATCATGATATGCAGCGATAACAAGTAAAATCTGAACAGATTTAAGCATTGCAATTGGTGAAAAGGTTTCATCATAGTCAACCCCATAAATTTGTTTATATCCTTTTACAACCAGTCTTGCCTTATAGGTATGTACCTTACCATCCATGTCAATCTTCTTTTTGAAGACCCACTTGCATCCTATAGGATTAACTCCTACAGGAGGCTCTACCAAGGTCCAAACCTGGTTTGTGTACATGGAATCCATTTCAGATTTCATGGCTTCTAGCCACTTCTCAGACTCGGGACCAGTTATGGCCTCTTAGTAGGTCACAGGCTCATCTTTATCCATGATTAATACATCACCTTGATCAGTTATGAGATATCCATATCTCTCAGGTAGGTGACGTATCCTGCTTGACCTACGCTGGTCTTGTTCTACTTGAGCAGGTTGCTCTTCCATAATTACTTGTGCTTCCTGCTCTAATTCCTCCATAGGTATATCAATGCTTTGTGATTCTTGAATTTCTTCAAGTTCTACTTTCCTCCCACTGATTCCTTTTGAAATGAAATCCTTTTCTAGGAAAACTCCAGTTCGAGCGATAAACATTTTTCCCTCAGAAGGATTGTAGAAGTAATAACCTCTTGTTTCTTTAGGATATCCCACAAATAAGCATTTGTTAGGTTTGGGCTCAAGCTTAGTTGAAATTTGTCGTTTGACATAAACTTCACAACCTTTTTGGATGGAACACGGTTAAGTGTGTAAGCTGCTGTCAATAATGCATATCCCTAAAAGGAGTTTGGAAGATCGGCGTGACTCATTATAGACCGGAGCATGTCTAACAAGGTTCGATTTCTTCTCTCAGATACACCATTCCATTGGGGTGTTCCAGGAGGAGTAAGTTGGGATAGAATCCCACACTCTTTCAGATGGTCATCAAACTCTAGGCTTAAATATTCACCACCTCAATCTAATCGAAGAGTTTTAATATTCTTACCTAGTTGGTTTTGTACTTCATTCTTGAATTCCTTGAACTTTTCAAAGGATTCTGATTTGTGTTTCATTAAATACACATAACCATATCTACTGAAATCATCAGTAAATGTGATGAAGTACTGAAAACCTCCTCTGGCCGGTATGTTCAGTGGTCCACATACATCAGTATGTATGAGGGCCAAAAGATCATTAGCTCTTTCACCTTTTCCTGTGAATGGAGACTCTGTCATCTTTCCAATTAAACAAGATATGCATGTCTCATATGATTCATAATCAAAAGAGTCCAAGAGTCCATCTTTATGGAGTTTGGAAATGCGTTTCTCATTTATATGGTCTAATCGACAATGCCAAAGGTAAGTTGGATTTAACTCATTAGGTTTCATCCTTTTAGTATCAATGTTATAAATAGGCATTTCAAGATCAAGGACATATAATTCATTATTCATTTGTGCAGTAGCATAGAATATATCATTCAAATAAATGGAGCAACAATTGTTCTTTATTATAAATGAAAAAACAAACTTGTCTAAACAAGAAACGAAAATGATATTCCTGCTAATTGCAGGTACATAATAACAGTTCTCTAACTATGTTATTAAACCACTAGGTAAAGTCAATACATAAGTTCCTACGGCTAAAGTAGCAACCTTTGCTCCATTGCCAACTCGTAGGTCAACTTCACCTTTTGCCAAATCTCTACTCCTTTTTAGCCCCTGCACATTGGTACAAATGTGAGAATCGCATCACATTGCAGAAGTAGATAAATTAATTTCAATAACAAAAATACCAGAAGTTGAAGTCTTTACTCCATTCTTCTTATCTTCCAGGTACTTTGGGCAGTTTCTCTTCCATTATCCGGTCTTACCGCAATGGAAGCAGGTGCCTTCCTTTGCTATGCCTCCACTAGGATTCAAAGCAACAACAGTGGGTTTGGGTTTGGCAACTTCCTTGCCTTTCCCTTTATCACCCTGCTTGGTGGGTCTTTTGTTCTGTCTCTTTCCATTTCCGATCATCAGAATGAACTTCCCTTTTGACTTCAGATTCTGCTCAGCAGTTCTTAACATGGCTAGCAATTCAGGAAGAGATTTGTCCATATCATTCATATTGAACACATACCCAATCATCTTGAGCACATGGGGACCTACAGGGGCTCCCTCAGCTAACTTGCCTTGAAAAAGGGATTTTGAAACTTCAAACTTTTCATGCCTTGCCTGCTCTTGATAGAGCATCTTCAGGTGTTCGATCATATCGAACGCTATCATGTTCTCATGTTGCTTTTGCAACTCTGAGTCCATAGTAGCTAGCATGAGGCAAGCAGTTTCATTAGCATCATCGACATGCTTCTTATAAGCATCTCTTTCTTCCTTAGGTGCAGAACTAGGAGGTTCCTCTTCAAGAACAGGTTTCTCCAAGACATACAACTTTCTATCATGTTTGAGGACAATCCTCAGATTTCGGTGCCAATCCAAAAAAATCATCTCAGACAAGTTTTCCTTATCAAGGATTGATCATAAAATGTTGTTAGAGGTGTTTGTTGTCATGGTAATCTACATGAAAATAATGAAAATATAAGTATCAATAACATATTTAATTAGACCTTTAATTAAATATGCTCCCACTATTTTACTCAAAACAAATTACCCTCACCATTTGATTCGGAAAATCCCGTTGGAAGATTTTCCAGTGGGTCAAGATCCACATTTCACTTTGTTTTAAGTCCGCGTAGGTGGACTATACAAAACTAGGTTATTTAGGTAGGAACTCCTTCCAATTGTATCTAATACAACTCTCGAATATTTTAGTTGGGTGAATAACTCCTTATTCCAATCCATCACATGGATCATTTCCAACTCTTGCTTCTAAACATATATAATCTTATTATAATTTGTTTAGTTAAGTTTGGCCCATTGTTTTAGCAATTGGATATTACAATTATCCCATCGCACCTTACTAATGTAGAATATGCATCTCGCGTAGGCAAAACCTACATTATTCGATACTAGTTTTGATGAGTGCTAAAACTTGGAAAGCATAAAATTAATATTTAATTTGAGGGAGTTTATAATTATTCTGATCTCACCGGCTTATTTATCATCTAAATCGTCTCTTACATGCATCAACATGCATTTACATGCATCAACATACATACAAAATGAAACAGTTATGACCCCTAGCGCAATTGTTCTCCCAAACCAATGAGAGAACCTAAGCTAACCTAATAACGATCTAAGCTTCTCCAAGCAAGATCTTCAAGGTTGTCATCCTTTGATATTGTATTCTTCTCTTTCTTCATAACATTACATTACATAAAAGAAACTCGTTTTACATACGAGGGAGTGAGATGAGAAAAGAAGTTACGTTAAGAGATTAAAAGAGAGGCACGACACACAGGTCGTATTTTAAAATCTCAAAAATAAATAAAGGAAAACTAAGGCCATAACCGATCACCACAAGATAATAATAATAAACACATTATTATTATTAATTTAAAATTTGTTAATTAAATAAACCAAATTAAATTTCAGCGATCGGTCACACTACATAGAGTTAGCCTGCGGGGTTGTTAGGGGCAGCGCCCTGACGCAAAATTTTAATGAACAATTCATTTGAAATCGACGTCAATTTTCGTATCAACACTTGATACTTTAAAGCATAACTCTTGCGCAGTCACAACCCTAATCGCATAACTCTTTGACAGCACAACCCTTGTACCGTCATGAACCCTAATGCACCAATTTCAGACCGTCAAACACACCTCGATTGTTAATTCAATATGATTGATCAACACGTCATTGCTTCACCATACTAATGTCGGATCAAGAAGCAAATGACCATTTATTGCTCAAAGGAAAACAACCATTAAGTGTTTGAATGAACAAAACAGAAACAGTATATCATATATACCGTATTTTGCATCAGGATTACTTATATCATATATATAACTTGATCGATCTCAATTGTGTAACCTATGGACGGTCTATGTATCGCTGCTTCACCATACTAACGTCAAACTCCAAAGCATAGTCAACATCAATCATTCAAATCGTGCCCACATGATGCCAAATTTAATTACTCGTTGATTCTTTGATTCATTCTGTCTTTTAATCGTATTAATACAGAAAATATAGAAAATAAACAACTATCAGATGCATGGTTTCGTAAGTGGCTCTGATACCACTGAAGGAGAAGAGCGATCCAAAATGCAGCGGAATTTAAAAATCTATCCTTTAGTGATCCTTATGAATGGGCATGATCAGTGATAGAATTGTCACATCTTGTGGCAATTGAAACCTTTGATGCAGATCTACGGAGCGATCACGAACGTTGAATGGTGACAACACCTCTACTTAGTCCACACGAACGGATTCCTTCAATCTCAGTGGTAGCTGCTACGAATGAAGGCTTTGAGTGAGAGAGAGAGAGAGAGGGAGGGAGAGAGAGAAATGAAATTACAACTTCATAAATGCTTCTACACAAGGGTTCTATTTATAGAACCACTTGTGTGGGCTGCAAGCTAAAGAGCCCACTTAAGTGTATGTGGCCCATATCTTATGATATGCCAAAATCACTTAAGCATGTGGTACCTTACTATATTTCGTATTCTACTTAAGTACATTGTACCTTATAATGTTCTACAATTCACTTAAGTGCACTGTATCTTATGGTGTTCCTTAGTTACTCCATCTCTCACCAATCCGTCCTTTTGTGTGTGACCCTGTAGGTTTTCGCGACATTAGCAATTATATTAAATCACATATTTAACATAAGAAACAGTGAGCGGTATCTAGCAATACATCACTGCTACCCAAGACACGAAAATTTCATGTGATTTGACAAATCCTTTTGTGATAATACTTATGTGTACAATTACCATTTTGCCCCTATGTCTATATTGAACACAAGGCATATACCGTGTCATCCTTGTCCAGTTCAATATTGGGCCCGTAGACATTTATCTTGTTACGCAGGATGGGCAAATTCCGTCTAGGTCACTCATGTCCCTCAGCATGCTTCATGGAGTACCCATAAACTGTCTTTATGGTCATCTAGTTACGGATAATGTTTGATCAACAATAAAGCACTCGACTCTACATCTAGGGTCCATAGCGGTTTCAGGTTAAAGGGTGGTATACACCACTATCACCATGAGAATAACTTATGACACTTTGCATAACATTCTATATGGTATTCTCATAACGGGTAAATCCAGTATAAATATTACTCCTAATATTCATACCTATGTTTAAGACTTGTTAACTCCTTATCCATGATCCATGAGATGTGATCATCAGTCTCTCTCTCTATATATAACAGTCTTAATGCTTTAATGTTATCCCACTTCACAACAAAGCTCGACTGCTGATACTTTAAGAATAATGTCCTTATGTTTAATGGAATCTCATGATTAAGTCATACTTAATACATTAAAAAAACTATCTATTCTAGGGAATTTATTAAACAAGCATAATAAAGAAAAAGCCTTTTATTATTAATAAATAATTTGATACAAGTACCAAAAGTATTGACCTCTAGGGCTTACACCAACAGAAGTAGCATATCGTTGCTCTTTCTAACGTCGAGGCTGAATATGTAGCCGCCAGTATTTATTGTGCATAAGTCTTATGGCTTAAGCAATAATTATTAGACTATAATTTAAAACTTGGTTGCGTTTCGATTAAGTGCAATAGTACTAGTGTTATAAGTCTTACTAAGAATTCGGTTCTACATTCACAGAACAAATACATTGAGACCCGACACCATTTCCTAAGACATCATGTGAAAAAAGGGGATGTTATTTTTGAGTACGTTGACACTAAAGGTCAGTTTACTAACATTTTTACAAAACCATTGTCATCGAAATCCTTCCATAAGATTTATAGGGATCTGGGAGTCTTATACTCTTCATGCCTTAAATAGAATGAGGATTTTGTTTAGTTTCAATTGCTATATATATTTTGTTTGAACTAACACAATTTTGTAGCAAATCATAGTTTTTACCAAACTACAATGATATGTCTCTATAACCCTTGTATCTTTCTATGTATTTGTGCTAGATTTATGTGCGCGTTTGCTTATTTCCTCCATATCTTACTCATTCATATCTAGCTTATGTATTTGAGTATTCTTAATTGAATTTAAGTCTTTTTAATGTGTGCTGCTAATTATATGCATTTGAACCTTTGATTACTTGTTCATGCATTATTTATGATTGTTAATGCATACCTTGATCTACAAGTTTGATCACTTTATTGTTAGTTGTTGAGTGTTGTGTTGCATGTTTATTTGAATTATGGTGCTTATGACATGTCTATCTTCGTTAAACATGAGATCATTGTATTTGTATATGCTTATTAGCTATTTTGCACTTATGTTCTTTGGAATTATCTATTAGTGGTTGTTCTCTTGGTTTTAGACGCATTTCAAACTATCTATTTTTGATATTATCAAAGGGGGTGATGTTGTAATGATTCTATAATTGTTTTATGCATTTTTATGTTGTGAGTAGTTTGTGTGCAATGTTTCAGGGGAGCATACACGTTATACTCAAAGGTCAACTTAATTCCAAGTGAAAGCTTTCCAAGCATAAAAAAGGGGAAGATTATAGTTGCATGTCCCTACTTCACTTAGGGGAAGCATCTATATGCGATTATTTTGTTGCTTGTTTTATCACTTTCATATTTGATTTTATTTGGATATGTTGAGTCTCCTTCATGATTTCACATCTCGGAATCAATTTGAAAAGATTTATTTTTAGCATGCATAAAACTTTGGTTAGATTTGATCTTGATCATGATATTTTTTGATCAAATGCATGTGTAAGTTGAATGAAAACATTTTGTGTTTTTGGTTTAAGTTTGATTCAAAGTAAAATCTCAAAGTGCCTTTCAAAATTTGAAAATTTGAGATTTTATATGTTTGATTCAAATCATTGAGTCTACACTGAATTTTTGATTCTAATCAAATTGGACAGAAGTGAAACCTAGTCATTTGATTCAGATCAATATTTGCACTTGATCCTAATCATTTTCATGGTGACCAATTTTGTTTGATTTGATTCAAATCAAACTTTGTACATGATTCGAATCATTCACTTTTTCAATAAATTATCTGTCAGGGTTGTGGGATTTGATTCAAATCAATATTTACACATGATTCGAATCACGTGACTCTTAATTCGAATCACCCTTTATCTGATTCGAATCAACTAGTAGATCTTTCTTAATTCTATTATTCTTTTATTCCACTATATTTGTTCATTTGATTCAAATCATAGATTTCTCTTGATTCAAATCTAACTGAATATTTCAACCATTTTGTGTGCTTAATCTCAAGCACATATTAAAGTTTTTTGTTATCATTTCTCATCATAATATATATCATTCTGATCATAACTTTTAGTGTGATTTTAGTGAAAAATCAATTTCCTTTGTTTTGAGTGTTCAAAGTCTTACAACTAAATTCTTGCATCTTCAACTTCAATTGAGTTCAAATATTTGATTGAAGGAGACACTACTTGATACTAATCGTTCTTGGAGATCTTGTTTAGTTTTTCATGTTGTTAGCAAGAATGAGATGATTGTCAACAGTGGTGAAAAATTCCGTTAAAAAGAAGTATTATCTTCTCTCTAGAATTGCCTTAGTAGTGGTTGCATGGAAGGCTACAGATAAGAAGGAGTTCTTCTCATATCTTCGAACAATTTCACCGCTCAAGGAATCGGTAGGATCAATGGTGTAACACTGTGAAATTTTATTATTTGTTTTCTTAATATGATTGTGCAATTTGTGTGTGTTGTGATGTTATGTTATGTTAAGGGAGACCCTTGAGTGTAGTACACCAACCTTAAAAATTAGAATTTAAGGTGTAGGGGGTGTGCGAGCAAAAAGGTAGAGATATTAGGATGGTGGGAGAAGTAGTGGTTGTTACTATTATTTAATTAGGATGATTTATATAAATAATAGTAAGGATGGTTTATACAAATAATAGTAATAATTAATATTTAAAATTTTATTTTAATTATTATTGTTACAATGATATATTAAAATAAATATTTGATTTGGATTTATTAAAATAAATGTTTATTTTAGATTTAATAAAATAAGAATATTAGATTTTAAATAAAAATAGAAAATTGGTTGTTATAAGGGAATTGGAAGTGATGAGATGGAAATTACAGAATACCTGAAAATTTGGGGGAAAGAGAGCTAGGAAGAGAAGAGAAAAAGTTAGGAGGATCAAAGAAATCACCATTGTCAAGAATTGGAGCTTAAAAATCTAAGGTAAGGGGGGAGAAAACCCATTCTTATAAGGGTGTATATCCATGAGAAGATAGTGAGAGGTCCTCCCCTCTTAGGTTTACTCTTTATCATGTTTTTGATTGAAATTATTGGTGGTTTGAAATGTTAATATGATGAGATCATTAGATTGTGATTTTTATATATAAAATTTTGATTGTTGTATAAATATGATGTCATGATGCTTGCCGAATTTTTCTGTCATAATCATGGAATACGGGTTTTGGGGATATGAACATGATGAACAAATTATGGGAAATTATAAAGTGATAAGGTGTTGGTGTTTGGTGAATGAGTTGTTGATATATGTACATGGTTGATGATGAAAATCCTTGAAAATATTGTGAGGGATGTTTATAGGATGGAAATTGGGGTTTAGGATGTGTTGGGTTCGTACTGTTTTAGTCCTTCCAAACAACATCATTTTTTAAAAATTCTTTCTATGGTTTTAGTCGTAACTTTGGTCTCATATCACGTTTTAAGGTGGAGTTTTGTGCGTTGGTTAGCTGAGAGGGAGTACTACAATTTTGATAAAGGGAAAAATCATTTTAATGGATTTATCATAGGGTTAGAGTATGTGGAAGGAAGTGTAAAAATATGATGGATATGAATGAAGTCTGTATCGATAATTTAATCGTTGTGTCACGAATGATTGGTATGTGTGTTTATGACGTTAGTGGTAGTCCGGAAGGGTTGACTACATATTAGATAAGTGTATTGAGTGATCAATGATAGACCACGATGTATTATAATATGTGTGTGTGTTAGAATGAATCATAATGAAGTTTGTATCGGTAAATTGTTGTGGCATGGTGAATCATTTGAATTGTTTTTTCACTTGTGATTATAATAATCCCGAAGGGTGGAATATGTTGTAAATGGTTGTAGTTGTATGATCGATTGTGTATCCCGACATGAATAATGACAAGTGTGTCAGTTGCATTTGTTGTCATGCCATGCATTCATAAATTATTGAGTTGGTGGAGATAAGTTTAAGTTCAAAGGGGAACGTTAAACTTATCCGGAACTTCAAAGGGAAGTGTAGGATTCCATATGGGGAATTGGGTTCGTATGATGGACCGTTAATGAATAATTAGTACCACATGCATTGTGTCGAGTTATGGAGTCTCCTTGGATTTTCATTATATTGTGTGGTATTTAACTGTGGTGAGAATGTGGATTATGAATGATTGTGGTGCATTACACATGAATACTATCCTTAGCATGTTATGCACCAATTAATTATATTAATTTATTTATCACCCCCTTTCGTTTGTTGTGTCTCTAGTCCTTTGGAGTATCTAAAATCAGGTACCCGGGTAGTTGACGGTGCATGATATGTTGCTATCTGCCAAGTCTTCTAATGGAGTTGCTCTGATACGTAACACCGGGTCTGTTTTGTCTATAGGGCTATTTTACCTATGTTTTTTTTCATGTTACATATCTTTAAATAATAAATATTGTTGTTTTAAACTACTATTGTTTGGATGTTTGGGTGAGGCTTTGGATGTCGAATAAAAATTATTTTTAATTCCGCTGTAACAATGTGATTTATATGAGTTGAAGTAAACATTTAAACTTCAATTATGTGGATGTGACATCCTTCTTAATTTAATTATTTATATTCTATTTATTTATTTGAATCGGGAACTAGGGTGTTACAAAGTGGTATCAGAGTCTGGTTGGTCCGTCCGGCCAGGTGTATAATGTCTTATATGTTTTTACTATGTGAATAGTGTGTGAACACTATTGATATAAGTTTCTTCTAACCATGTTGTTAATATATTTATAATATGGCTAGAAGGAATGATGGTGTTATTGTTGCCGCCTTGCAAGCAGTGGCTCAAGTTATATAGAACAACCAATAGGGAGGAAATGATGAGTTCCACAGGTTGGGAAAGTTTTAGAGGAACATACCGCCTACCTTTAAAGGCAGGTATGATCCAGAGAGAGCACCTGCATGGATTAGAGACATTGAAAATATTTTCAGGGTAATGGTGTGTGCTGAGACATAAAAAGTGCAGTTCGATTCACATATGCTGACTGAGGAAGCTGATGATTGATGGGGTAACACTCGCCAAAGATTGGAAGTTGCGGGTAATGAAATTACATGGGCTATGTTCAAAGGAGAGTTTCTTGAGTGGTATTTTCCATAAGATGTATGTGGTAAGAAAGAGATTGAGTTTTTGGAATTGAAACAAGGGAACTCAATTGTTGCTGAATATGCTGCTAAGTTTAAGGAACTTGTGAAATTCTATCCACACTACAATGATGCAGTTGCAGAGGTTTCCAAATGTATCACGTTTGAGAATGGGTTGCATCCTGATATCAAGCAGGGCATCAAGTATTAATAGATTCACCAGTTTTCTGAACTGGTGAACAAATGCAGAATATCTGATGAGGACAGTAGGGCTTAGTCTGCTCATTGTAAAAGCATGAGTGAGAAAAGGGGAAAATAGATGAATCATGGAAAGATGTATAATGTTCCAACTGACAAAGGGAAACAAAGAATTTCAGATGCTAGAAGGCCAAGTGTGGGAGGGGATCCTACTCCTATCAAGTGCTACAGGTATGTTGGTGCAGGACATCACGCCAATGAATGAAAAAATGATGAAAATAAATGTTTCAAATGTGGGAAGTCAAGACATATGATCGCTGATTGCAAAACTAATGTGCCTACTTGTTATAATTATGGGGAACCTGGTCACATCAACACCACTTGTCAGAAACCAAAGAAATCCCAGACTGGAGGGAGGGTGTTTACGTTGACTGGATCTCAGCCTAACAGTTCTGACAGGTTGATTAGAGGTACATGTTATATTCAAAACATTCTTTTGATTGCTATTATGATACGGGTGCAACACACTCGTTTATTTATGCTAATTGTGTCTAAAAATGGGTCTTATTTTGTCTACTATGAATAATGGACTAGTTATCGACACTCCAGCTAATGGGCCAGTGACTACTACTTTGGTATTGATTTAATTTATTTACCACTGGAAGATATGGATGTAATTATGGGAATGAACTGGTTGGAGTTCAACCATGTTTATATCAATTGTTACAACAAAACTTTACGGTTTCTTGCTCCTGAAGATAAACAAGAAGATAATTTTATATCTGCTAAAGAATTGAAGGAATTGTTGAAAGATGAAGTTAAAGCATTTGAAATGTTTGCCTCTCTATCTGTAGAGAGTCAGGCGACTATTGAAGGGTTACTAGTGGTGTGTGAATTTCCAGATGTGTTTCCAAATGACATTTCTAAATTTCCTCCCAAGAGAGAGGTGAAGTTTACTTTTGATCTTGTACTTGGTATTGGGTCAGTTTCTATGGCACCATACAGAATGTCCGCATAAGAGTTGGGAGAATTGAAGAATCAGTTAGAAGGCTTACTTGAAAAGATATTTATTATACGAAGTGTATCTCCTTTGGGAACTCCGATGTTGTTTGTGAAAAAGAAAGATGGTAGTATGAGACTATGTGTTGATTATCGACAGTTGACTAAAGTGACGATCAAAAATGAATATCCACTTCCGAGAATCGATGACTTAATGGATCAGCTAGTAAGGGCATGTGTATTTAGAAAAATTGATTTGAGGTCAGTTTACCATCAAATCCGAGTTAAAGACGAGGATATTCAGAAGACGGCTTTTAGAACCCGATACGACCATTACGAATATCTAGTGATGCCTTTCGGAGTGTCTAATGCACCAGGGGTGTTCATAGAATATATGAGCTGTATTTTTCATACGTACCTTGATCAGTTTGTCGTAGTATTTATTGACGACATATTGATTTACTCTAATTTGAATGAGGAGCATGCAGAATATTGAGAGTTGTACTACAGGTACTTAAATAAAATAAGTTGTTTGTAAAATTGTCGAAGTGTGAGTTCTGGCTACCTGGAGTGAGTTTCTTGGGTCATGTTATTTCTGGTGAGGGCTTATCAGTGGATTCGTTCAAGGTAGATGCAGTACTACAGTGGGAAACTCCTAAATCAGTTACAGAGATCATAAGTTTTTTTGGGTTGGATAGTTACTATTGTAGGTTTATTGAAGGGTTTTAAAATTTAGCCCTTTCGTTGACTCAGTTGACTCGAAAGGGCCAGACCCATGTTTGGGATATCCATTATGAAGAAAGCTTTAGAGAACTAAAAAAGAAGTTGACTAAAACTCCATTTTTAATTTTACTAAATCCTTTTGAACTGTTTGTGGTATACTGTGATGTGTCTAAAATGGGTTTATGTGGTGTGTTGATGTAGGATGGTAAGGTGGTGGCGTATGCTTCACGATAATTGAAAGTACACGAGAGGAATTATCCCACTCAAGATCTTAAACTAACAACAGTGTTATATGTGTTAAAAATATGGAGACATTATCTTTATGGCTCAAGGTTCGAGGTATATAGTCACCATAAGAGTTTAAAATACTTATTTGATCAAAAAGGAGTTGAACATGAGGCAAAGGGGGTGGTTGGAATTTATGAAGGATTATGACTTTGGTTTAAATTATCATCCAGGTAAAGCTAACTTTGTGGCTGATGCTTTAACTCGAACGTCTATTCATATGTCAACATTAATGGTTAGGGAATTGGAGTGAAAAGTTTAGAGATATGAGTATAGTTTGTGAAATGACATCGAAAAATGTGATGTTGGGTATGTTAAAAGTAAACAATGAATTCTTTAATGAGATCAAGGAGAATTAGAAACTGGATGTTAAGCTGGTAGATCTATTTCCTTCAGAGAACGCAAGTGCAAATTGTGATTTTAAGGTAGATGAATATGGAATACTGAGTTTTGAGGTAGAGTATGTGTGCCTGACAACCCTGAACTGAAGAAATTGATTCTTGAGGAAAGTCATATGAGTAGTTTGAGTATTCACCCTGGGGTTACAAATATGTCTCCAGATCTCAAGAAGATATTTTTATGGCCAGGAATGAAGTGAGATGTAGCATAGTTTATGTACGTGTGTTTGACTTTCCAGGAGTCAAAAGTAGAACACCAAACCTTTGGGTTTGATGCAACCTTTGGAAATTCCAGAGTGGAAGTGGGATAATATTTCCATGGACTTTGTGACGGGATTACCGAATACTCCTAGAGGGTATGATACTATATGGGTGATTGTCGATAGATTGATGAAATCCACATACTTCATTCCAATTAGCATCAGTTTCTCTTTACAGAAGTTAGCTGAGATTTATATATGTGTGATAGTGAAGTTGCATGGAGTTCCTTTGAGTATAGTTTCTGACAGATACCCTCAGTTTACATCCAGATTTTGGGAAAGTTTATAAGATGCTTTGGGTACTAAACTGAAGTTGAGTTCTGCTTACCATCCACAGACTAATGGGGAGACTGAGAGAACTATTCAGTCATTGAAGGACTTGTTAAGGGCTTGTATACTCGAGCAAGAAGGTACTTGGGATGGTCACCTGTCTCTGATCGATTTTACTTATAATAATAGTTTTCATTCTAGTATCGGAATGGTGCCATTTGAAGCATTATGGTCGGAGGTGTAGGACACCTCTGTGTTTGTAGGAATCGGGCGAGAGTGTTGTACTTGGACCGAAGATTGTCCAATAGACTACTAAAAAAGTGAAGATGATCTGAGATAAAATGAAAACAACATAGAGTAGGCAGAAGAGTTATCATAATGCGAGAAGAAAAGATTTGGAATTTAAGGAAGGTGGTCATGTGTTCCTTAGAGTTAATCATATTGACGGGTGTTGGACGTGCACTGAAATCAAAGAAGCTGACTCCTAAATTTATTGGTCCATATCAGATTTCTCAAAGAATTGGGGTTGTTGCTTATAGAGTGGCCTTACCACCCGATCTTTCGAATTTACATGACGTGTTCCATGTATCACAACTTTGGAAGTATATTCGCGATCCATCTTATGGTAGAAGCATTACCTATGAGAATTGAGGATCAGAAATTGAAGAAGTTGAGAGGCAAAGAGATTTCTCTAGTGAAACTTAGGTAAGAGTAGCTGGAGGAAATATGATTTGGGAGCTGGAGAGCTGGATGCGGGAAACATACCCCAAATTGTTCTTGTCAGGTAAATTTTCGAGGACAAAAATATTCTAAGTAGGGGGAGAGTTGTAACGCCTTGGAATTTTATTATTTGTTTTCTTAATATTATTGTGCAATTTGTATGTGTTGTGATGTTATGTTGTCTTAAGGGAGACCCTTGAGGGTATTACACCAACCTTAGAAATTAGAATTTAAGGTGTGTGTGTGGGGGGGGGGGGGGGGGGGGGGGTGAGCAAAAAGGTAGAGATATGGGGATGGTGAGAGAAGTAGTGATTGTTACTATTATTTAATTAGGATGATTTATATAAATAATACTAGTAAGGATGACTTATATAATAGTAATAGTTAATATTTAAATATTTATTTTAATTATTATTGTTACAGTGATATATTTTTGATTTAGATTTGTTAAAATAAATATTTAATTTTGATTTAATAAAATAATAATATTAAATTTTAAATAAAAATAGAAAATTGGTTTTTATAAGGGAATTAGAAGTAAGAAGATGGAAAGTTACAAAACACGTGAAAACTTGGGAAAAGGAGAGCTGGAAGAGACGAGGAAAAGATAGAAGGATTAAGAAAGTCACAATTGTCAAGAATTGGAGCTTAACAATCTAAGGTAAGGGGGAGAGAAAATATTCTTATAAGGGTGTATATCCATGAGAGGGTAGTGAAGGGTTCTTCCCTCTTAGGTTTATCTTTACGATGTTTTTGATTGAAATTATTGGTGGTTTGAAATGTTTGTATGACGAGATGATTAGGTTGTGATTTTTATATGTAAATCCTTGATTGTTGTATGAATTTGATGTTATGATGCTTGCCGAATTTTTCTGTCATGATCATGGAATAAAGATTTTGGGGATATGAACATGATGAACAAATTATGAGAAATTATAAAGTGATAATGTGTTGGTGTTTGGTGAAGGAATTATTGATATATGTACATGGTTGATAATGGAAATCCTTGAAAGTATTATGAGGTCCGGGTGTTTATAGGATGGAAATTGGGGTGTGAGATGTGTTGGGTTCGTACTGTTTTAGTCCTTCCGAACAACATCATTTTTTAAAAACCCTTTGTACGATTTTAGTCATAACTTTGACTCGTGTCTGGTTTTAAAATGGGGTTTGATGCATTGGTTAGATGAGAGGGATTACTAAAATTTTGGTTCAGAGGGGAAATTATTTTATTGGATTTATGAGAGGGT
Organism: Lathyrus oleraceus; assembly: GCF_024323335.1. Classification (NCBI taxonomy): domain Eukaryota; kingdom Viridiplantae; phylum Streptophyta; class Magnoliopsida; order Fabales; family Fabaceae; genus Lathyrus; species Lathyrus oleraceus. Next base: position 442,516,286 of record NC_066580.1, on the reverse strand, counting down.
TACAGTAGGTGGAAAGAAGTGTAAAAATATGATGAATATGAATGAAGTCTGTATCGATAATTTAATCGTTGTCTCACGAATGATTGGTATGTGTGTTGATGATGTTAGTGGTAGTCTAGAAGGGTAGACTACGTATTTGGTAAGTGTATTGAGTGATCAATGGTGGACCACGATGTATCATAATATTTGCGTGTGTTAGAATGAAACATAATGAAGTTCGTATCAGTAAATTATTGTGACATGGTGAATCATTTGAGTTGTTTGTTCACTTATGATTGTAATAATCCAGAAGTGTGGATCATGTTGTGCATGATTGTAGTTGTGTGATCGATTGTGGATCACGTAATGAATAATGATAAGTGTATCTGTTTCATTTTTTCCATGCCATGCATTTATAAATTGTTGAGTTAGTGGAGATAAGTTTAAGTTCGAAGGGGAAGTTAAACTTATCCACAACTTCGAAGGGGAAGTTCTGGATTCCAAATGGGGAATCGAGTTTGTATAATGAACCATTGATAAACAATTGGTACCACATGCATTTGGTCGAGTTATGGAGTCTCATTGCATTTTCATTATATCGTGTGGTGTTTAATTATGGTGAGGTTGTGGATTGTGAATGATTGTGGTGCATTATGCATGAATACTATCCTTAGCATGTTATGCACCGATTAATTATATTAATGTATTTCTCACTTCCTTTTTGTTTGTTGTGTTTGTACTCCTTTGGAGTACAGAAAATCAGGTACCTGAGTAGTTGACGGTGCATGATATGTTACTATCAATCGGGTCTTCTAGTGGTTTCGCTCTGATACATAACACCGAGGTTGTTTTGTCTATGAGGTTGTTTTACCTATATGTTTTTCATGCTATGTATCTTTAAATAATAAGGATTGTTGTTTTAAACTATTATTGTTTGGATGTTTGGATGCGACTTTGGATGCCGAACAAAAATTGTTTTTAATTATGCTGTAACAATGTAATTTATATGAGTTGAAGTAAATTTTTAAACTTCAAATTATTTGGATGTGACATGCTACTTAATTTAATTATTTATATTTTATTTATTTATTTGAATCGGGAAGTAGGGTGTTACAAAGGGGTTGATAACTACACACGAAGGCTTGAAGCATAATTGGTGATATTGGAAGATTCAAGAAATGTAATTCTAGTAAAGATTGCGTGGAAGAGTTTGGTAAGTGTGTTGTATACAAGTCAAGATCCAAATAGGAGATTTATTTTCTCAGTTGTATTATGGATTGGTGATTGTATGAACTCTTGGAAATATTTGTCGAATAGCAAGGAACTATGCAGGTTCCAATGGAAAACCATTGAAGAGTGCACACAAGCATTGGTTAATGCAGGTGGAATACCGATTTTATGGTCTGCTTGAAGGAAATATTATGAAGAGTGGAATTTTGGAAGGCGTGGATTTGTTATAGCTCACATGTTTGGAATTGATTAGATTGAAATTGTGTAGAAATTTTAGGTTTTTCTTGTAATTTATTGATGAATTATATTATTATTTAAATGTAAATTATGAAATTGTAAATGAATAATTGGATTTTGACTTTGTTATGGAAAGATTTGAATGTGAATTAGTATGGAAAGTTTAATTGAATGGTTTAATGGAAAATTGTTTGTAAGGATTAAATTTGTAATGGGATTGAATGTTATTATGACTGAGGATTTGATAACACGAAATAGTATCACATTCTAGGACTCAATTTAATTAAATTATATTATTATTTACTTCAATTTATTTCATTTTATTAGATATTACGCGGTATTTTCTTTCTATTTATCTCAGGTGGTTTATTTGAAGCACAAGTAAAAAAGGAAGAAAAGGAGGTGCAAAAAGGAATGAAAAGAAGCAAATATCAAAAGCCAAAGCCCAACCCAAAAAGCACAGGCGCTGTGCCTGTGACGAGCGTCACAAAGGCTGTGACGAGCGTCACGCTTTACACACTTGTGTGACGAGCGTCACACATGGTGTGACGGGCGTCACACCATTCTCCTATATTTTTGGCACAAGGAACGCAACAGACCACGTTGAAGCCGACTATCATGCTTGACCGTTTGTAACGTGAAGGCTATGTACACAGAAAACCCTTGGAAGCAGTTACAAAAAGTACCAATATAAATAGCAGCTTTTAGAAAAGCTCGGGGTTCGTTCAATTTTCCTCCGTCGTGCAATTTTTCTTCTTCCAGCCGTGCAAGCATACCACTATTTTTCTTTACTGATTTTGCTTTTAATTGCAGTTTTATTTTTATTTTCTTTTCCAGTTAAGCTTTCAGCATTTAATTAATTCTTTTTCGCACAATAGTTTCTACACCGGAAACTATTGTGTACCTTTCACCGGATCTAACCTTACGTTAGAATCTAGTTTTTTTATTCCTTCGCTTTTATTTTTTTCTGTTTGATTGAAGAATTCAAGAACAAATCCAACCGGCCTGTGGTGGAGTGTTCAAGACTGCTATTTAATTTCTCAGGTTCTTTAATTATTGTTTGAATTTATATATGCCCGGCTTTATTGTTGATTTATATTATTTGCCTGAGATGAATTTGTTTATGCATGGTAATTATTTAGATCTGTTTAGCATGTCTGGCTAATTTATTTAGGTATCGGTATGTAAAGTAAGCGGAATGAAGGAATCAAAACCAAGTTGGTTTAATTAAGTTTAAAATTAAAATCACTCTTTTTACGGTCTCAATTTACAGGTTTAATAACAAGGTTTTTGTACGAAAGTAAAAGACATAAAGAAGTTAAAAGCAATAGAACGAGAGTTTGAGTTTTTGACTGGACAGTGTAAATTGGACATTAATTCTAGATCAGGGCGAGAGCAATTTTTAGAGTTAATTAAATTCTAATCTTTTTCAAAAAGTATTTTTAAAGGTTGAATGTGAGGACGAGAGTTAAGCATTTGAATTTAATTATATAACCTAAGTCAACAGAGCGAGAGTTTGAGATAAGGGTGTTTAAACGATTAGTGTTTTCTTAAAAAGAGTTTCTACGGATTCTATTGTTTTCAAAAAGTGGTTTTTGACTTAACTAATAAGTGACAGCTACGTTAATATAAAATCATAGTTTATTCAACAGAGCGAGAGTTTGAGATAAGACTTTTAATCAATAGTGTCAACTGAAAAGATTTATTTTAAAACCAAGAAACCAACGAAGAATTGATTCCCTAATTACGACGAACTACATACCGATATCCGCTTATTAGATATTTATTTTAGATCTTATTTTAGTTTTAACTTTTCCCCCAAACAATCAAAGTATCATATGCCTTAGCTTTACGAAGTAACCTTAGAAAACGGTATATCGATTCATAAGTCCCTGTGGGATCGATATCTTTTAAAACTACGCGATAGAACTGTGCACTTGCAGTTTGTACCCCAAATTCGACTCATAAAGTCGAGCGATCAAGTTTTTGGCGCCGTTGTCGGGGACTTTTATTTAGTCGATATCGTAACTCTTCTGTTACGCTGTAGAGACTAAGGTTTTTTTATTTTTATTTCTTTCGCTGATTTGTATGCCACATACTCGCTCACAAGGCGAGCCGTTCTACTTACGAATCAACGATATCGAACTATATCTCCGAGTCTTACGACGAATTCGGGAATATCGTGCTGCAAACAATCTCCCTCCTGTTGAACTTCCTGATTTCAAAAATATTTTCCCTTCGATACCCGAGATGGCAGAACCAGCTCGTGCTCTTCGAGATTACGCCGCTCCATCGCAAGATGAACCGCATTCGAGTATTGCTCCACCCGCAATCGAAGCAAACAACTTTGAACTTAAACCTTCATTGTTGCAAGCAGTGCAACAAAACCAATTCTCTGGAAATCCTACCGAGGATCCAAACCTTCATTTATCCGTATTTGTCCAATACGCTGATACTGTTAAAGCTAATGGTGTCACTTCAGAGGCAATTCGACTTCGTCTTTTTCCTTTCTCGTTAAGAGATAGCGCTAGAAGATGGCTTCAATCTCTTCCTTCAAACTCAGTCACCACATGGAACGAGTTGAAGAAAGTTTTTCTTGCTCGATATTTTCCGCCGAGCAAAACAGCTATGTTAAGAGCCCAGATAAATGGATTTAAACAGAAAGATAACGGGTCTCTCTTCGAAGCATGGGAAAGATATAAAGACATGATGAGACTTTGTCCACACCATGGTTTAGAAGACTGGTTAGTAATTCATACCTTCTATAATGGTCTCTTGTACAACACGAGGTTAACAATAGATGTCGCCGCAGGTGGTGCACTAATGAACAAACCATATGCTGACGCTTACCAACTTATCGAAAGCATGGCTCAAAACCACTATCAGTGGGGAAGTGAACGAACAATGGTAGAAAAACCTCAAACGAAAACTGGCATGTACGAGATAAGTAACCTTGACCATGTTAACGCAAAAGTGGATGCTCTGGTCCAGAAAATTGAAAGTTTAAATGTATCACCTCCAGCCACCGTGGTAGCCATAACTCAGAATTGCGAAGTCTGTGGAATCCAAGGTCACACTCCTGCAGATTGTCAACTCCTAACAGGAATCCAAGCAGAGCAAGTGAACTATGCTCAAGGAAGCCCCTACTCGCATACCTATAACTCAAATTGGAAGAATCATCCCAATTTTTCATATAAGAGTAATAATGCTTTATACGCACCTGGACAATCTCCAAATCAAGCCCTAGCTATACCTCCGGGATATCAAAAGCCGATCCCATCTACACCTAACAATAACGCCCCTAGGAAATCCAACTTGGAAATCATGATGGAAAACTTTATAGCTTCTCAACAGCAAACCAATAAAGATTTCTTAAACCAGAATGTACACACTGGCGAACAAATTAAACAACTAGCAAGTAAAGTAGATGCCCTGGCTACCCATAACAAAATGTTGGAAACACAAATATCACAAGTAGCTCAACAACAAGCGCCTACTGCTGCCCCAACTGGTACGTTTCCTGGCCAACCCCAACCTAACCCAAGAAGCCACGCTCATGCAATTATACTGAGAAGTGGAACGGAAGTGGAAGGACCGTCTGACCCAAGGATAGAAAACCAAAACTCTAAAAAGTCAACTGAGGAGGAAAGTGAACCTAAGGAAAAGGAAGAGACTAATAAGGAAACCGTAGAAAAGAAGGAACCTTATGTACCTCCACCACCTTATAAACCACCTATCCCTTACCCTCAAAGGCTTATTAAAACCAAAGATGCGGGCCAATTTAAAAAATTTGTTGACCTACTAAAACAATTAAACGTTACAATTCCGTTTACAGAAGCTATTACGCGGATGCCCTCATATGCCAAGTTCTTAAAAGAAATTCTTTCTAATAAAAGGAAACTTGAAGATAGCGAAACCGTTACACTCACCGCTGAATGTAGCGCTATAATCCAGAATATGCCTCCTAAACTCAAAGATCCGGGTAGTTTCTCTATACCCTGTCACATAGGAAAATTTGTCATCGACAAAGCCTTATGCGATTTAGGAGCCGGTATTAGTGTTATGCCTTTATCCATATGCAAGAGACTTGAAATGGGAGAATTAAGACCAACTAAAATGTCTGTGCAACTAGCAGATCGTTCCGTTAAATATCCTGTAGGAATTCTTGAAAACGTTCCAGTGCGCATAGGTCAATTCTACATTCCAACCGATTTTATAATTATGGACATTAGAGAAGATGAAGTTACACCCATTATACTGGGAAGACCGTTCTTAGCAACTTCCGGTGCAATCATAGACGTAAAACGAGGACGACTCACTTTTGAAGTAGGAGAAGAGAAAATTGAGTTCATTCTGTCCCAATTTTTGAAAGCACCTGCAATAGAAGATACATGTTACTTCATGGATATCATCGATGAATGCATAAAAGAAACGAAAAAAGACAAATCATCTGACTATCTTGTAGAAGACAAACTTAACCAGTGTTTAGCAATAACACCGGATCCTACGCAATGCCTTAAGAAACCAACCCTAGACCTGAAAACACTTCCCAAAAATCTGAGATATGAATTCCTAGACTTAGAACTTGAACGACCAGTGATAGTTAATGCTGACCTAGGAAGACTCGAAACAGAAAAACTCCTGCATATCTTAAGAAAATATCCAACCGCGCTAGGATACAACATCACCGATCTTAAAGGAATAAGTCCCTCTATTTGTATGCACCGCATCATGCTAGAAGAAGACTGTAAAACTTCTAGGGAACACCAGAGGAGACTAAACCCGATCCTGAGTGAGGTAGTGAAGAAGGAAATAACCAAGTTATTAGAGGCAGGTATCATATATCCTATATCTGATAGCCAATGGGTTAGTCCTGTACACGTAGTACCAAAGAAAGGAGGTATAACAGTTATTGAAAATGAAAAAGGAGAAACTATAACCAAACGAATCGAATCGGGATGGAGAATATGCATTGACTATAGGAAACTAAACAAAGCAACCCGAAAAGACCATTTCCCTTTACCATTCATTGACCAGATGTTAGAACGATTAGCAAAATATTCTCATTTCTGCTATCTAGACGGTTACTCAGGCTTCTTTCAAATACCGATTCACCCTGATGACCAAGAAAAGACAACGTTCACATGTCCCTTTGGTACCTTCGCTTATAGACGAATGCCGTTTGGCTTGTGTAATGCTCCTGCAACCTTCCAAAGGTGCATGATGGCAATATTCGCCGATTTTCTAGAAAACATCATGGAAGTATTTATGGATGACTTTTCCGTATGCGGACAAAGCTTTGAAGAATGCCTTGAAAACCTAGAAAGAGTTCTAGAGCGATGTGTAAAAGTAAACCTAGTACTTAATTGGGAAAAATGTCATTTTATGGTACAAGAAGGAATTGTTTTAGGACACATCATCTCGAACAGAGGAATTGAAGTAGACAAAGCCAAAATAGAGGTAATCGAAAATCTTCAACCCCCGAAAACTGTGAGAGAAGTACGAAGCTTCTTAGGACATGCCGGTTTTTACCGACGATTCATTAAAGACTTCTCTAAAATAACTAAACCTTTAACCGGGCTATTGATGAAAGATGTTGAATTCATATTCGACAATAGATGTTTAGAAGCATTTCAAACGCTTAAACAAGCACTGATCTCCGCGCCCATAATGCAGACACCAGATTGGAATGAACCATTCGAAATAATGTGTGATGCCAGTGATTACGCTGTAGGTGCTGCTTTAGGACAACGAAAGGATAAAAAGCTTCACGTTATATATTACGCAAGTAGAACTCTAGATGAAGCACAAATGAATTACGCCACAACCGAGAAAGAACTTCTAGCAGTAGTGTTTGCGCTAGATAAATTTCGTTCTTACCTGGTCGGAGCCAAAATAATCATCTACACTGACCACGCTGCTATCAAATACCTCTTAACAAAAAAGGATGCTAAACCTAGACTCCTAAGGTGGATCCTGTTGCTACAAGAGTTCGATTTGGAAATCAAAGACAAGAAAGGAACTGAAAACGTAGTAGCAGATCACCTCTCTAGACTTGAGAACCTTGAACCGGAAAGAACATCAATCAACGATGATTTCTCGTACGATAAACTTATAGCTACTTTGGAAGAAAATAACGCCGATAAACAGGTAGAAACCACCTTAGCTATATCTGTTACACCGTGGTACGCTGATCTCGTCAATTATTTAGCTGCCGGAATAATTCCACCTACTTTATCCTACCAGCAGAAGAAACGATTCTTTTATGACATAAAACACTATTACTGGGATGACCCCTTACTTTTTAAAAGAGGCCCCGATGGTATTTTCCGTCGGTGTATACCCGAATAAGAGGTAGAAAATATAATCCAACACTGTCATTCCGCTCCTTATGGTGGACATGCAAGTACATCCAAGACCTGCTCTAAAATCCTACAAGCCGGTTTTTATTGGCCAAATATATGGAAGGATGTACATGCGGCTATTAAGAAATGTGACAGATGTCAACGCACAGGAAACATATCTAGACGTGACGAGATGCCACAAAAAGGCGTTTTGGAAGTAGAGATTTTCGACGTGTGGGGAATAGACTTCATGGGACCTTTTCCATCCTCTTTCAGTAACAAATACATACTCGTGGCAGTGGACTACGTATCGAAATGGATTGAAGCTATAGCTTCTCCAACAAGCGACACACGAGTAGTAACTAGACTCTTTAAGAATATAATATTTACAAGGTTTGGTGTTCCAAGAATAGTAGTCAGTGATGGTGGATCGCATTTCATATCCAAGGTACTCGAAAAACTACTGCTTAAGTATGGCGTAAGACATAGAGTAGCGACACCTTACCACCCTCAAACCAGTGGGCAAGTGGAAGTGTCTAACAGAGAAATCAAACAGATACTAGAGAAAACAGTCGCCACTTCAAGGAAAGACTGGTCATTGAAATTACCAGAAGCTTTATGGGCTTACCGAACTGCCTACAAAACTCCCATAGGGACAACCCCATTTAAGCTCATTTATGGAAAATCCTGCCACCTCCCGGTAGAATTAGACATAAAGCCTATTGGGCTATTAAAAATCTAAATTTAAACTATAAAGCCGCCGGTGAAAAGAGAATCCTTGATATAAGCGAATTAGAGGAACTCAGAAGAGACGCTTACGAAAATGCCAGAATCTACAAAGAAAGAACAAAACAATGGCATGACAAGCGCATATCAAGGAAAATCTTCAAACAAGGCGATACGATCCTTTTATTTAACTCTAGGCTAAAGTTATTCCCGGGAAAACTACGATCTAGATGGTCAGGTCCTTTCCAAATCACCAAAGTTTTTCCCAGTGGAGCGGTAGAAATTAAAGGCAAATCTATGGAACCATTTACCGTAAATGGACAACGTCTAAAACATTATCACTATGCAGAAAACAATGAAGATTTGCAAGTCTTACACTTAGACGAAATGCCTCCAGAACTTATAGATTATAATTGATAGTTTTTATGTCGAGCTTGCGACATTAAACAAAGCGCTTAGTGGGAGACAACCCACAAATATTTATATTATTTTTTATTTCTTCCTTAATTATTCTTTTAATTTTTATTTAGTATTCTTTCTTAATTTATTTTAATTTATTAAAAACTTTTCTCTTCTTCTTTCGGCATTTGGCCAAATCCTGACTAAAACTCTTGTTTTTCTTTTCTCTAGCTAACACTAACCTGATGGGACAAATTGACCGTATGGGTATCAAATTCAGAGGAACAGCTCAGAAACAAAAGTTTGAGGAACTAGCCACGAGAGAGATGCTACCTAGTTTGTATGCTGATGACTGGGCAATGAATGCCCTGGGAGTAAGAGAAAGTGTCATGTATTTGTTGAATCAGATTGGGTGGGAAACCTCTCCTATCCGTAGACATTTTGTCACTTACCGGAGACTAACACTAGAATTCCTTAGCTCTCTGATCTATCTACCCAGCCATGGAAAAGGAATAAGCAGAGGTTTTATCCAGTTCAGAATGTTTAACATGGAGTACCAATTTAATATTCAAGACTTTACCAACCTTTTAGGTTTCCCTACCTCCTTTGACACATTCACAGGGAGCCAAGAAGAACTTTTTGAATATAGAGAACTTGAACACTTTTGGGGTAACTTGATTGGAAATGACGATCCCGAGGAACATGAGTTTCTCTCTGGAAACATACATAACCCGGCCTTTCGCTATTTCCATAAGATCCTGACCCACACCTTATTTGGGAAGAAGCCAAACAGTACCACAGTTTCACGTGATGAACTCTTCATCATATTTTGTGCTTCCCAGAACCGTCCAGTAAACGGTGCAACTTTTATGCTAGCAAATTTAGACCACCTTATCCAAGACGAACGAACACCAATTCGAATAGGCGGTTTGATAACCATGATTGGTAATGCTATCGGATTACGTCAGCCTATGCTTGACTTAAGCCCTTTTTGTGGCATTACTATTATGAGTATACCCTTCCTCTTCAACACTATGTTTATAGCAAACCTAGGGTCTGACGAGTTTGAGCTTATAATTAATAACCAAGTTCTTTGCCTATTCACCATGCCCGATCCTAGGACTAGTGTTCATAACCGCAATAATTGGCTCTACAATCTGAACGAAACCCCCTCTCCTGCTAGATCCACTGAATCCATCCAGGACTATGAGATTTATGATGACCAGATTCCTTATGCTGAATCCGACCCTCAGACACCATCTGGTTACTATGATATTGATCCTCCTCCTCAACCTGTTCAGACCGAAGAATCGGCAATACCCGACCTTAGACATCATATGCCCGGAACTGATTATAACACCGCCATTGAAGCTTTGATGTCAGAACAAGACGCCCTCAGAGAAGAGTTCGCTAACATGAGACACGAATTTCTAGGATACATGAACGGTATGAAAATATAGTTTCACGAGTTGCTAAACCGTGTTAACTCCTTTGCTCCTCCGGCCAGAGATCATGCAAATGGATAGAAGTTGTTTTTCTTAGTTATTTAGTTTTAAGTTAGATTATTCATTAATGTTATTTCAAATTATGTTCGCATTTGTTTCTCTTTCGCATTTTTGTTTTTTTTCTTCCAATGTTACATTATGATTATTTTATGAAGATATTGATTTATCCTATTTTATTATGAATTATGCGATATCTATCAATGATGCTCTCTACTGTTGCTGCCTACATAAATTATTAAAAATATAATATAATTATGCACTATCATACAAAGTAGAATAGCATGCAGGGAAATTTAAATAGCAAAATAAGATAATCTGAAACAAAACAAAATAAATAATAAAAATAAATTACCAAAATCATTATGAAGAACGCAAGCAAAAACCATGTCAATATGACTGTGTGACGAGCGTCACACAATCTATCACGGACGTCACGCTAAGTGCTTGTGACGCCCGTCATGCCCCTGTAACGAGCGTAACACCCCTCTGACTAGGTGAATGTTACAAAGACGTTGGAGACGACCGTTACACCTCTTCACCTTTTTACCTTCCCCATTTATTCACATTTACCCACATTTATTTACTTTTCAACCACTCCCTTTCCAACTTCAAAATTTTTCCTATAAATACCCACCATACCTTTCTTCCTACATCACAACTATTCTATACAATCAAATATATTTCTTTTCTTTCCTAATTACTTCTTCCAACTCATTCATCAGTATGGCGGGAAATCAAAATTTTGGAAACATCATCTTCCGATCTGAAGATGATAACTATCAAAGAGAGCAATTCGAGCGTTTCCAACAACGAGGTGTCACCTCTACCAGGTATCCTGATTCAACTTGTTTACAACAATTAGGATTACTTCAAGGTATCGAGTGGATGCTCCGCCTTGCTGATTTAACCTTTCTATGCACGCATAATCAACCCACCTACCCATCCCTAACCTTAGAATTTTTAAGTTCATATGCGTACAACACTCCCACCGGTGAAGACGAATTCTTAATCGGTACCGCAACCTTCCGTATGTTCAACACCGAGTACTCCCTATCCCAAAACCAATTGAGCACCATGCTACAATTCCCCATAGAAGGTCAAGTCTACCCCAGAATCCCTCCAAACTTAAACTGGAGCACAATTGCCGCTTTTGACCTCTTTAGGAAAATATCCGGTGTAGATGCCAACAACTGGGAAGAGCTCCTTGTTTCCCATATACATAACCAAACTATCCGATACTTCATCCGCATCCTACAAAACACAGTTTTTGGAAGACCGAACAACAGCAAGGTCAACGCAAAGGAACTATTCTTCCTCGAATGCGTCTTCGAACCGAATGCTAAGGTAAATGCCGCCTCCTTCCTATTTCATCATATCCGCATCTTATGTGCTAAAGGCCGTCAACCTTTTGTAATTGGTGGATTAATCACCACCATAGCACTTGGCTTAAACCTAGGGGACCGACTCCAAACTTTAGAATCTTTACCTCCCCTATTTATGGACATAGGCTACTGTCGGTCCAGCCGCCTAATAAAGAACAGAGTAGGTGGAAAGTATTATCTTATGGTGAATAACCAGGCAGTCCCAAGCGTTGTTCTACCCAACATCGCCCTAACAGATGTCACCAACCCCAACCGCCACCTCTATGATCTGAATGCTCCCGAAGCTACCGAGCCTTCACATGCAAACCCGTCTTCCGACGAGTTCGACGAAATGGAGCAAGGTGATCATGCTCCTGCACAACAATCAGTCCCGCTCAACCCTTCCGATAATGCAGCTGGCCCATCCTCACGACGTCGTCGACGAAGAAGGCCTGCAACCAACGACGACATCATGGATGCTATTGATGGTATGCAAGCACAGAATCTCGAAATGATGCGCCAAATGCAACAACAACAGGAAGCAAGGAATGCCATAACCGACCAGCGGTTCACTGATTTGCTTAGCAGGTTTGACAACTTAGAAGTACATCAACGATCACCAGGTCCAAGAACAAGAGGCGGCAGGCCGCATTAACTTTAGTTTCCTTTTCCTTTCTTTTTGTAATTCATTTCTTTTCCTTAAAACATTGGGGACAATGTTTCATTCAAGTATGGGGGGGGAAAACCGTGTTCTGTCTATCCTCCTTTTTCTTTTTCAAGTATGTATCTTTCTTTTCATTGTTATTTCCCTTATAAAAAAAATTATAATATAGATTTATTTTAAGTTAAGTCCCAAGTGTGAAAAATTCCTATTATCTATTCCCTCAAAATTTCCATGAGCCATAACAAAAATTTAACACACCCAATAAGTATAAAGGTCGCTTATTTTATCAAACTTGAGACAAATTAAGACTAAAACTATTACCGCCCCGACACTCTAAACAAACCTCAACATGTTAGATCAGGATAAGTACCTATTATACCAATCCCTTGAACTTTTAGTTTTATAGTAACCCCGAGTAGTTTATACGAGAAGTCAGCACCATCTTAATAGCAAACTACGTGGAGAGCCGATGAATATAAGTGAATGATTCCCAAAGTAACATAAAAAAATATATATATCAGGAAATGCACTAATTAAGTTAGGTGATCCTTACCAGATCATTTAATCTAAAGGTTGCAGATCATACAAAAACATAATATGAAAGATCCATTATGAGTTGGTTCAGCAGGTATCTGGTACTGAACTTGGTAGGGCGGACTACGGTCCGATCCCCCGCAATTTGCAATGGACTGACAAACGAAGTTATCCGACTTATGTACCAGAACTTCTAGCTAAAAGGGGATCAGAATCACTAACCGGTTACTCCACTATGTGCGCGAAAAGATAAAGGGCTTAATGTGATTTCGCTAGAATGAAAACAGGTGAAATAAGAGTAAAGGAACTAGGATAGCTATAATGGCATTACTCGAACTGGTTTGCATAAGGTGGGGTTATCTGAGATTGTGACGGTGGTTGTTAATGTCGAGATTTAACTCAAGTTACTTCTAAACAAGGTTTACATGCGACCTAGTACGAATTGATGTGTGTTTTGGAATTTCATCTGGCTAAATTTTAAAAACAAGTTCTATACTGTATTTTGCTTGAGGACAAGCAAAGATCTAAGTATGGGGGAGTTTGATAACATGAAATAGTATGACATTCTAGGACTCAATTTAATTAAATTATATTATTATTTACTTCAATTTATTTCATTTTATTAGATATTACGCGGTATTTTCTTTCTATTTATCTCAGGTGGTTTATTTGAAGCACAAGTAAAAAAGGAAGAAAATGAGGTGCAAAAAGGAATGAAAAGAAGCAAATATCAAAAGTCAAAGCCCAGCCCAAAAAGCACAGGCGTTGTGCCTGTGACGAGCGTCACAAAGGCTGTGACGAGCGTCACACATGGTGTGACGGACGTCACACCATTCTCCTATATTTTTGGCACAAGGAACGCAACAGACCACGTTGAAGCCGACTATCATGCTTGACCGTTTGCAACGTGAAGGCTATGTACACGGAAAACCCTTGGAAGCAGTTACAAAAAGTACCAATATAAATAGCAGCTTTTGGAAAAGCTCGGGGTTCGTTCAATTTTCCTCCGTCGTGCAATTTTTCTTCTTCCAGCCGTGCAAGCATACCACTATTTTTCTTTACTGTTTTTGCTTTTAATTGCAGTTTTATTTTTATTTTCTTTTCCAGTTAAGCTTTCAGCATTTAATTAATTCTTTTTCGCACAATAGTTTCTACACCGGAAACTATTGTGTCCCCTTCACCGGATCTAACCTTACGTTAGAATCTAGTTTTTTTATTCCTTCGCTTTTATTTTTTTCTGTTTGATTGAAGAATTCAAAAACAAATCCAACCGGCCTGTGGTGGAGTGTTCAAGACTGCTATTTAATTTCTCAGGTTCTTTAATTATTGTTTGAATTTATATATGCCCTGCTTTATTGTTGATTTATATTATTTGCCTGAGATGAATTTGTTTATGCATGGTAATTATTTAGATCTGTTTAGCATGTCTGGCTAATTTATTTAGGTATCGATATGTAAAGTAAGCGGAATGAAGGAATCAAAACCAAGTTGGTTTAATTAAGTTTAAAATTAAAATCACTCTTTTTACGGTCTTAATTTACAGGTTTAATAACAAGGTTTTTGTACGAAAGTAAAAGACATAAAGAAGTTAAAAGCAATAGAACGAGAGTTTGAGTTTTTGACTGGACAGTGTAAATTGGACATTAATTCTAGATCAGGGCGAGAGCAATTTTTAGAGTTAATTAAATTCTAATCGTTTTCAAAAAGTATTTTTAAAGGTTGAATGTGAGGACGAGAGTTAAGCATTTGAATTTAATTATATAACCTAAGTCAACAGAGCGAGAGTTTGAGATAAGGGTGTTTAAACGATTAGTGTTTTCTTAAAAAAAGTTTCTACGGATTCTATTGTTTTCAAAAAGTGGTTTTTGACTTAACTAATAAGTGACAGCTACGTTAATATAAAATCATAGTTTATTCAACAGAGCGAGAGTTTGAGATAAGACTTTTAATCAATAGTGTCAACTGAAAAGATTTATTTTAAAACCAAGAAACCAACGAAGAATTGATTCCCTAATTACGACGAACTACATACCGATATCCGCTTATTAGATATTTATTTTAGATCTTATTTTAGTTTTAACTTTTCCCCCAAACAATCAAAGTATCATCTGCCTTAGCTTTACGAAGTAACCTTAGAAAACGATATATCGATTCATAAGTCCCTGTGGGATCGATATCTTTTAAAACTACGCGATAGAACTGTGCACTTGCAGTTTGTACCCCAAATTCGACTCATAAAGTCGAGCGATCAGGGTTTGAATGACATTGAATAGAATGGTTTAAGGAATTAAATTAATGGTTGAAATTGAGAACTAAAAGCAAATTCAAGTGAGGTTTTAGTAATGAAAAACAAATGAATGTTTTGGCTTGGTTAATTCAAAATGTCCAAATGTAAGTGTTAATGAATGAAAGGTATATAGCTTCTAACAAGCCCAAATGACAAATGAATAATCAAAATTCATGAATGACATAACAAATGAACATGAATCAACATGGTAAACCATAAACTAAAATTAGTATAATCAAACAATTGATCTATTGACTTTGGTCAATTGGTTGACCAAAAAGTCAACAGCTGACCAAAAGACACATTGGTCAAGAAATGCATTTGAATATATAATGCAATATTATTGTATGATTGATGCACGTTGAACCTTGTGGACTATGAGTGAACGAAGAGCCTAAATGGAAACAATGATCTTGAACAAATGTACTATGAAAATGTTAAAATGCAATGAATTTAAAGGACTCATTATGAATGACCCAAGGTATCATACTAGATGAATCAACAACCACAAGGGCATCACACCAATGATTGGATGATATGTCCTCTTAAGTTAGGGTTTCAAGTCAAGTAGTAAGGTCATGTGAACAAGAAACAAGCATCAAGCATCATGGATCAAGAAGCAGACTCAAACCATATGGCCCATAGCACTAGGGTTTCACAATATCAAAGTCAATAAGATGAACACAGACAATCACTAAGGATCCATAAGAAAGCTCACATCATATGCCACCTAGAATTAGGGTTTTAAGATTAATAATGAGTTAAGGACATGGAACACCTCACAAACAAGAATTAGGGTTTCCAAGATCACCCAAAGCAAGCAAAAAGCACCACAAACAAACTCACACCAAAGTGGCTAACAAAACTAGGGTTTTAAGGTTAAGTGAGATATTATGATCAAGGGGCATACCCCACCAACAAGAGCTAAGGTTTAGGCTTGATACACATGAATACAAGGCCAAGAACCCAACCACAAACTTTTGAATCTGATGTTGGTTAAAATGAATGCATGATGCACATGAATGCAGATGAATGTGTACAGATGAAACCAAAACCATGGATTAAATGGAAAGATGAAAAGGGTAAGGAAATTTTTTTGGTATGACAATAGGCAGCGAATAAGTAATGAAAGAAAGAAGAAAGACACACAAAGCTATCTTGGTTTCTCTCACAAACCAATAGTAATCCAATCCCCTTGTACTTACAAGAGATTTTCACTATAATCTCACAAAATTACAATTTACTGAAGCACACAAGCAAGAGACTTCTAATGCTCAAACAAAAAGTAAGAGACTTGATTGCTCAAGCACACAAGCAAAAGACTTCTATGCTCAAGCACACAAGCAAGGGACTTAAAATGCTTAAACACTAAGTAAGATACTTCTAACAATCTACTAAATAAAAGATTGTTTGGGGTAATACAATTAATATGAAATCAGAGGTGTAGGAAAATACAATACAAGAGACTCTTAAGACTTAGGGATTTCTAGAATATACAAAGATAAGAAATCTTAAGTTAAACTTGTACTTGTGTTTTCATAGAGTAACTACTCTTTTAATATCAGTGGTTTATTCTTGTTCTTCAAGTCATCAACTCCTTAAATAGAGAAGGAAAAGAGACGTTGGAGAGGTTTCACAAGAGAGTATTTGAGAAGCTTCAATAGAGACATTGAGATGTTTCCTTAAATGGTTAATGTCGTTGAAAGCTTGTTTGAAATCCCTTTGCTACAAAAGGAATTATCACTTACATCCCAAATAACTCTAGGAGAAAAATCTTAGGCCTTCACGTGATCAGAAGAAGAAAAACTAGCCTTAGAGTCTAACAATCACCTATCAGAGTCACCTTGGTCTTTGTGCTTTTTTTGGCTTCAGGTTCTGATCATCAGAGGCAGACTTCTTCAAAGTTTGGTCTTCAGAGGCTGACTTCTTCAGACTCTGGTCTTCAGACGTTGACCTCTTCAGAGTCAAATCTTCAAAAGTAGACTTCTGATCCTTCATATTTTGATCTTTAAGCTTCTCTTTAGATTATTAGAACCAATACTTAGACTATTCCTGAAATTTTAGTCTACGGTCCTGCACACTTGAACAAATATTAGTATACCTAATTGTTCTTTACATACTTTTTTATCATCAAAACCTAAGGGATATGGTACAACCCAACTTTTTTTCCAACATATAGTACAATTTAAGCAGCAAAATCAAAATGACTGATACATTGGTATTCTCAAGGACTATATTACCAACGACTATCAAAGATTTTCTCTCCACTATCCATGATTTTAGGCTCAAACTCGTACCACAATTACAACTGTGAAATTGAAGAAGTTTCCAATTCTATCCTCCAACAACATTATTCATTATCTATATAAAAAGGACAAAGAAACTGTGAAGATAAAACTGATCAACATACAAAGAACTTTCATTGACGAAACATTTATACGAATGCTGAAAGAATTTCAATAGAGAAAATGAATATCGAGAAAGAGAAAATAGAGAGAAATACTTAGCACTTTATTTCATATATTCAAGTGTAAAGTCTGTTTATCATTGTATGTATCTGCTTATTTAGAAGCAATATTGTAAAAGCAAACCTTGTATTTAATAGTTCTTAAATTCCTTGGGGAACTAGGTGTTTGTCAGAAGCCTCAAGAAGTCATTGACGGGTAGTCTTTGAGTTTTAATTCCTTAAGGGACTAAGTTTAGTCAGAATCCTTGAGAAGTTAATGACATGTAGTCTTTGACATTGAAATTAGGTTTATCATTGGATTATGTCAGGTTGAGAAGGAAAAATCACTATGACGAGTCGACTGGACTAACCTTGACGGTGAACCAGGATAAAAATACCTTATCATTATTGTTATTGTCTCTGGGTCGCAAAAATCTATCATATTTGAAACCCAATTCAATCTCTCCCTTTCTTGTGTTTCCTAAACATTAAATTGGTATCATAGCTTCGGTTCTGGTATTCACTACTTTGTGTCACACACTTAACCATGTCAGATAAAGATCCATAGTTTGAAACACATAATGACTCATGCAGACAATGATAAAGATCATTATTCTGCCAAACCTCCATTCTTTGATGGAGAAAAGTTTGACTATTGGAAAGATAGAATCAGAAGTTTCTTGATAGGTTATGATGCAGATCTATGGGATATGGTAATAAATGGTTACACACACCCTACAGATGCAAATGGTATAAAGCTTGAAAGAAACATAATGAATGAGCAGTAAAAGAAGGATCGCAAGAATCATCATAGATCCAGAACTATACCGTTGAGTGATATTTCATATTTATAGTATGAAAAGATTACAAATAGAGACTCTGCTAAGTCTATACTCCCTCCGTTTTTTATTATAAGTCATTTTTGACTTTTTACACGTATTAAGAAACGTAATAATTATGGTATAAAAATGAAAAATTATGAAAGATTTTACAAAATTGTCCTTCATTAATGGTATTGGAAAGACAAATTGATATAATTGAAAGAAGGGAGAATAATAAATATTTAAGGGTATAATAAGAAACATAGCATTAATGATTCATTAGTATTATAAAGCGACTTATATTGTGGTACAAAATATTTTCCCAAAGCGACTTATAATAAAAAACGGAGGTAGTATTTGATTATCTGAAAATGACTCATGAAAGAAATGAGCAAGTTAAGGAAACAAATGCCTTGGCTTTAATCCGTAAGTATGAAGCCTTAAAAATGGAAGAAGATTAAATGATCGAGAAGATGTTCTCAAGATTTCAAACTCTTGTAGCTGGATTAAAAGTTTTGAATAAGGGCTACACCAATGAAGATCATGTCAATAAAATCATCAGAAGCATGCTAAAGAAATGGAAGCAAATGGTGACAACACTTAAGGTGTCAAAGGATCTGAACATCACGACTATGGAAGAACTTATAAGTTCTCTAAGGAGTCACGAGATTGAGATTGAAGAGGATGAGGCCTAGAAGAAAGTAAAATATGTGGCTATGAAGTCTAAAGGCAAGCCCGAGAAGGCTAAAGCTCTTCAAAGTTGAAGAAGGAGAGTCTGAAAAAAGCTCTGAAGAAGAGGATGAGTTGTCTCTACTCTCAAGAAGGGTCAACCAACTATGGAAGCAAAGACAAACAAACTTCAGAGGCTACATAAGAACATATGGATGATCTGAGTCAACCTCTAGACAGAAGAAGTCTAGAGTTGTCAAGGATGTTTCCTACTTTGAGTGCAAAAAGCCCGGACATATAAGAATGAGTGTCTCAACCTCAAGCCTAAAAAAAAATTCTTCAGAGAGAAGAAGAAGGTTCAGATGGAAACCTGGAACAACTCTGAATCTTTAAAAGATGACTCTGAAGAAGAGAAAGCTAACATAGCTCTGAAAGCTAGCACTGAAGAATCATAATCAGAATCAGATTTAGAATAAGACTCAGACTTTGACGAAGTATTTTCTCATCTCACTCATATTGAATTAGAATTATTCTTAGTTAAGATTCTTGAAAAGTTTCAAAAGATTCAACAAAGATACAAGAATCTGAAACAGATTCATGTAGTCGATTCTGAAGCCCATAGTGAATTTCTGAAAGAAAACTCTATTTAAAAAGAAAGAGTTAGTAGTTTAGAAAAAGAAAACTCTGCCCTAAAAAGCAAGAGTGAAAAACTTGAAAAATAAATTCTTTCAGAAGCTCCTATGGATTATGAACATGCTTCCAAGAGATATGAAACAACTTTTCAAAAATTCCTAGAAAAGAACATAGATAGAAGCAAGATGGCTTCAATGATCTATGAGGTAAGTGGAAAAGAGAAAATAGGAATTAGTTCTGTTAAACCAAAGAACTTTATGTTCAAGCCTAAATCCAAAGAGACAGTGATAAATCCAAAAGATTTATACTCTAATTTCACCTATGGTCACACACATAATATATATTCTTCATATAAACCCTGGGTTGATAAAACCTTTGGGATAACTAACCACAAAGGACCCAAAAGATGTGGTACCTAAAAACAAAATAATCTATGTTTCGAATATCCTTAGCAGCCAAGTTGAGACACCATGGTACCTGGACTCTGGGTGCTCTCGACACATGACAGAAAGAAGGCATATATTCCAAGAGCTGAAACTTAAGCCTGTATTACTTATATGTAATGGTTCCCTTACCTCTATTACTAATTTTTTATTAGTTGAAGGTATAATGCATAATATCTTATCCATAAGTCAATTAAGTGACAATGGTTATGACATTATCTTCAATCAAAAGTTTTGCAAAGTTGTGAGTCAAAAGGATGGCTATGCACTCTTCAGTGGCAAAAGGAAAAACAATATTTATAAAGTCAGACTTTCACATTTAGAAAAACAAAAGGTTAAATGCCTTATGTCAGTGAATGAAGAGCAATAAACCAGGCATAGACGATTGGGCCATGTTAGCATGAGAAGAATATCTAAGTTAAACCAAGGATGAGCCACATTTTGTGTTTGCTACCTTTTGTACACAAGTGTAAAATGAAAAGAATTTAAAAATCTTCAAAGTCAGAAGTGATAATGGAGGTGAAAAGAATTATTTTGAAAACCTTTTTTGAAAATAATGGCTTTTCTCATTATTTAACCTATCCCAGAACTCCTTAATAGGATGAAGTTGTTGAACTGAGAAATCTCACTCTGCGAGAAATTGCCATAACCATGATCTATGAGACATATATTGCTAAGCACTTCTGGGCAAAAGCAGTAAATATTGTATGTTATATTCAGAATAGGATCTCAATAAGACCGATTCTAGAGAAGAGTCCATATGAACTGTGGAAGAACAAAAAGCCAGCCATTTCATATTTCCATCCATTTGGATGTACTTGTTATATGCTTAATACTAACGATAACTTGAACAAGTTTGATTTCAAATCTCAAAAGTGTATCATGTTAGGATACTCTGGAAGCTCAAAAGGCTACAGAGTTTATAACATTGAAAACCAAATTGTTGAATAATCAATACATGTTAAGTTTGATGATAAGCTTGACTCTGAAAAGTCAAATCTAGTTGATAAATTTTCCGATTTAGAAATTTAATATTCAGACGCTAAGGGTAAAGCTTTTGGAGATGCTAAACAAGAAGTTAAAACATCGGAACCAGAAGTTATTGACACATTAGAACCTCTGAGGAAGTTCGAGAAAAGATCTTATCATCATGAAGGTTTGATTATGGGTAAAAAGACAGAACCTATCAGAACCTGATCATCATTCAGACAAGATGAAGAAATGCCTCTGGGACTAGTGTCAGTTACAGAACCAACATCCATTGATGAAACTCTTATAGACTCTAAATGGATTTTGGAAATGCAAGAAGAACTGAATTAATGCTCCAGAAATGATGTTTTGACTCTGGTTCCTAGACCAAAAGGAGAATACTTCATCGGAACCATGTGGGTTTTTAGAAACAAGCTAAATAAGCAAGGAGAAGTGGTAAGAAACAAAGCTAGACTGGTTGCACAAGGCTATAGTTAACACGAAGAAATTGACTATACTGAAACCTTTGCACCAGTGGCCAGGTTAGAATCTATTCGTATTTTAATATCCTTTGCAGTTAATCATAATTTGATTATATATCAAATGGACGTTAAAAGTGAATTATTGAATGGATATATAGCAGAGGAAGTGTATCTTCATCAACCCCCTAGGTTTGAAAATCATAAAAATTCTGAATTTGTTTATAAACTTAAAAAATATTTTTATGGTTTGAAACAAGCTCCTTGAGCTTGGTATAAAAGACTAAGAAACTTTATTATGCATAATGGTTTTTCAAGAGGAAACATTGACACAAATTTGTTATGTAAATCAATCAATAATGACATTTTAATAATTAAAATTTACTTTGATGACATCATATTTGGCTCTGCTAATGTTTCTCTTTGTCAAGATTTTTCTAAATCAGCGCAGGCTGAGTTTGAAATAAGCATGATGGGCAAATTGAAGTTATTTATGGGAATTCAAATTAATTAATGTCTATAGGGAAATTACATTCCCCAGAGTAAGTATACAAAAGAACTTATGAAGAAGTTCGATATGGACAAAAGCAAACCTACCAAGACTCCAATGCATCCAAAGTGCATTCTTGAGAAGGACGAAGATAGTAAAAAGGTAGAACAAAAGGTATACAGAGGTATGATTGGCTCTATTATGTGTCTAACTGCTTCTAGACCTAAAAAGTTATTTAGTGTGTGTTTGTGTGTCAGATTCCAGTCAGATCCTAGAGAATCTCACTTAACAGTTGTTAAGAGAATCTTAAAGTATTTGAAAAGTACTACTAATATTGATTTGTTTGATAAGAAATCTTCATATTACAAGTTAGTTGGTTATTGTGACACTGG
This sequence comes from Lathyrus oleraceus, assembly GCF_024323335.1. Classification (NCBI taxonomy): domain Eukaryota; kingdom Viridiplantae; phylum Streptophyta; class Magnoliopsida; order Fabales; family Fabaceae; genus Lathyrus; species Lathyrus oleraceus. The sequence goes on along the minus strand of NC_066580.1, from coordinate 442,493,678 downwards.
ATACACTAGAGATAAAATTGAAAGCAAAAGTACTAATGTAAGCTGTCAGTTTTTGGATGATAAACTAATCTCATGGTCTAGCAAAAAACAGTCAACGATTGCATTATCAACAACATAAGATGAATATATTGCATCATATCCTTTGTGATAATACATCTGTTATATGTTTATCTAAGACTCCCATTTTACACTCTAGAGCTAAACACATCGAGATAAAACATCTTTTAAAAGAGATTATGTTCAAAAGGGTATTATTAATTTAAAATTTATTAATAGAAGCCATCAAAGGGTTGATATCTTTACAAAATTCCTTGTTGGAGACAAATTTGTTTTCATTCTGAAGAATTTAAAAATGGAATTTTGTCTTGAGTAAAAATTCAAGTCTCAATGTGTGTTGCCTCTGGAGAGTCAAAATGAGAATCTGAGGAAACATGGCTCTAAACTAGTCAACCCTTTGATGTGAGAAGGTTCTCTGGGTCAGAAGGTCCTAAGTCAGAATCCCTCTGAGAATTTCTGTCTTTCAGACTCTGAATGATATTAATGCTTTAATTCATGCGTGTTCATTGTGGCTAAGAACTATGTTTGCTTGTGTCTAACTAATTCTTACAGCAGTAAACCACTTGAATAAACCTTGGGAGTAATTATTATTTTTTTGGGTAAAATAAAATCATGCCTTGCACCCCCTAGGTCATCATTATCTGTATTTTCAATGTATGTATGTTTAAAATAAGTCCAAAACTCATTGTATCACTTTTTTCACACACAACGCAACTCTCACTACTCACACTTGAATCTTTTCAACCCTATACCCTAAAAGTTCAATGGTTGTTCAACAAAACCTGACTGAAATGGTTGAAAACTTCTCTGAAAACTCTCTTTATACACCGGTGACTCACTCAGTGGATGTTAGTGGAAAGAAACTCATAAACAAAAGTAATGAGAAAAGGATAAGTTATTATTGCTCAGAAACCATTACATATCCAGAATAAATTACAACAAACAGAAGCACTATAAAAGGTTACAACTCTTAGACTTGGTTGGCAGTCCAACCACCTGACCTGATGAAAGTCCTCCAGTCCTCATTAGTGTCTGATCCACTATCATCAGCTGACTTATTCTTCTTGAGGTTCTTCATCCTTGACATAAAAGTCCTTCTTAACACAGATGTGCCAGCTTGTGTTCTTGTACCTTCAGAGGAATTGAACCTATCATCTTTGAGTCTCCCAACGTCCTTACTAACTTCCTTGGAGGAGCCATTCTAAGAGTTCTCGAATGATTTGCTCATATTGTCTGATATGAGAAGAGCTAAATGGAAAAGAGAGGAATGTGACCATGCTAGTAAAAAAACTTCATTAATATAGAGAGTTTGGGATAAAGCAAAATCAACTTTATTTAATATGCACCAATGGACATAAGTGAGAGAAATATTCTTGGTCTTCGAGCACATTGTAGCGGGGTATTTGTTACCATTAGAGATATTGACTAAATCCAAGGTAAACCATACAAGTCGAGTCGCCACCGCACTTCTATTTATCCAAAGGAATGGTTAGAAAGCGAACAAAAACCTAAAAGTTTTATCGAATCAAAAACTAGTAAAAATGTCAGAGATTTGGGTAAGGGGGTTGGTTATGCAATGGGAAGGTGTTAGGCACCCAAAGCATCCTAGGTACTCCTAGGGAGCCCTTTTCACATTTGTTGTAAGGTTGTTGTTTTTTTTTTTTGTGAAAATTTATTTGTGCAAACATGATTGAAGAGATGAGAAAAGAATATACAAATTTATTTACATTTTGTGTTTGAATGGATGAACCCATTGCCTACGTACCATCTTAAAAAAAAAGATTAGGATCAAAACCTCGTAGTTCGGGGTAAAAAAATTCAAAAAAAGTTGGTGAATTGATTGGTCCAAAAACCTTAAGGTCTTTTGTTATCAAAGGGAGAAAACTCAACCTAAAACCACAAATCCACCATGTGAGGATAGCTTCAACATGCTAGTGAGGGGTTAACCCTATAATAAGCATGGAAGACTCATTGTCCATCACTAAGGATAAAGGTGAGTATTATATCTACCTCAAGGATAATTCAAACCTAATAGCTAATGGTTATAAAAAAAGGGTTTGATTAAGAAGGTGGCCATTGAAACCACAAAAAGTATTTGAATGGGTTATATTTGCCAATTAAAAGTATTTACAAAAATATGGTTAAAGTGGATTAAAAGGTTCAATTCAGAATAAGTGTTATGAAAAATAAGTTTTGAAAATCAAAAGCATAAGGCTTAGGTTTCTAATGTTGAAAACAAAAGTTATTGTTTGCACAAAAAGTTTTGGCTTGGGTTAGAATGGGGAAAAAAAAGAAGGGTTAAATTCCTAAACATACAAGAGATAAGGGAAAAGAAAATAAAACCACATTAGGAGTTCCCCTCTTGAGATCATATTGATGATCCAAGTAGCTCCCATCCTTTGGAATAAGCAGTCACAAACAAATATCTCAAGCAATTAAGCACAGGTAATCGGAATAAACCTCCAGGGGGTATCCCACAAATAAAGTGGAACACCAGGCCATCTCTACAAGAGTCATGTGAGCGCTCACAAAAAAACTCAACAAACAGGTTAGAGAAACAAGATAGGGTAATCAAGAGTTGCCCCCAAATCAAAATGCAACCACATGAATCATGCCATTAAAATTCACAAAAAAGCTCACAAAAAGCAACCAAGGGCAGGAGGCCTAAACCTCTTGTCAAACACATACATTAAAAGGGTATCAAAAAATTTCAGGTTGAAAGTATAAAGTAGTGGAAATAGGGCATACTTGATTGGGGAGGATCGATTGAAATTGAGTTGCACCCGTGAGGTTTGCAGAGCAATCTGAGGGTTTATATGAGAGGGAATTGGTTCTTTGCCGATGAGTTCCCTTCAGCCTCTGGAGGTTGCTCTGAACTCTGTTAGCTCTTCTCTCACTTTCTTTTTCCTGCCAGGGTAATAGGAATGACATGTTTTTGTTTCATTAAAACTTTGAATTTATAACCTGGTTTTTGTGGACCTGTGGGCTCAAACGAGAGAAGCCCAAGTCCAAAAGTTTTTTTGTTATATTTTATTTTTTTATTTTTTTATTTTTATTTATTTTTTTAGTTTTTTCGTTTTTTTTTAGTTTTTTTTTAGTAAACAAAAGTAAGAGAAACAATGATGTATAATTCAAACATGCTTGGTGATCTCAAACCAATCACAAGGAGTCCCACCCAAAGGCAAAGGGAACCAAGATGCTCATGATCCTTAAGGCTATGCAAATGCAATGTTATGATGCCATGAGGGATCTTAGGGTCAAAATTGGGGTCTTACAGATGCCCCTATTTAAGGTCATTCTAGCCGGAGAAGTGAAGGTTAAAATCTTCGTCTCGACGAGGTAGAATGGGCTTAAATAATAACAAAGAGACAAATTTTGGTCCCTAAGAGACCTCATGATGCAGATGTATGTATGCAAATAGTACGAACTCCGTGGGGATATGTGTCCACAAAGAAGAAAAGACATCCGGAGAAACTGACAATCCATATGAGAAATACACTCAATGGGACAGAGACTCTGGGGACTCTTATGGGGATAGGAGAGGGAATAAAATGCGTGAGCAGGTCACGACTCAATGCTTGGGGAACAAAATTCTAAAGGGAAAATATCCAATGGCAAGACCCGAGCTGACTCAAAGGTGCATGTATTGGGGAATATGCCAATACAGCAAAAACTATCCACAACGGATACTTCGGATAAAAATCCGGATGAAAACAATCCACTAAGGGACTTCGCTGGGGATGCCTAAAAGGACACTCCTGGGGAAGCAGCAGGACGAGGTATTACCGGTTACTGGGTAATAAGCTTAAGGAGACATGTGATCTGATCGCCGGTATGAGGGTGAGATACAACATGCTCGGGAAGGATGAATATCTAAGACCGGTATAAGGGTGAGAGATATCAATCAACCGAATCATATGAGGAAGACCTAAAAAGGTATATCTCAACTCAGGAAAACCTGACTCCACAGAGGATAAAAAGTCATAATAGGGAGCAGAGAGGAGGGAACACCAGGGATACCGGTTACTGGGCATATAATAGGTGACCAACCAAGGCGTGAATTGGGGAATATTCCCAAAACACTCATCATCCAAAAGAGGGCTAAAAGCAAACTCGATGATAGGATGGATATTCGACTTCGTAAAGGGGGTACGAATCTTACTTGACTGGGGAAGAACAAAAGCTTCGACCAAATAGTGCATGAGATATACTATCTATTACCGTCAGAACGTAGATAATATACTCGCATGGATGATTATCCATAACCGGTTACTGGGTTAATAAAGGATAAATCTACCAAAAATAAAAGGCATCGGGATACCGAAACTAGGTATATAATGATGACCAATCAAGGCGTGAATTGGGGAATATTCCCAAAACACTCATCATCCAAAAAGAGGGCAAAAAGCAAACTCGATGATAGGATGGATATTCGACTCCGTAAAGGGGGTACGAATCTTACTCGACTGGGGAAGAACAAAAGCTTCGACCAAAGAGTGCATGAGATATATTATCTATTACCGTCAGAACGTAGATAATATACTCGCATGGACGAATATCCACAACCGGTTACTGGGTTAATAAAGGATAAATCGACCGAAAAGAAAAGGCATCGGGATACCGAAACTAGGTATATAATGATGACCAATCAAGGCGTGAATTTGGGAATATTCCCAAAACACTCATCATCCAAAAAGAGGGAAAAAAGCAAACTCGATTATGGGATGGACATTCGACTCCGAAAAGGGGGTACGAATCTTACTCAACTGGGGAAGAACAAAAGGCTTAGACCAAAGAGTGCATGAGAGATACTATCTACTACCACCAGAACGTAGATAATATACTCGCATGGACGATTATCCACAACCGGTTACTGGGTTAATAAAGGATAAATCGACCGAAAATAAAAAGGCATCGGGATACCGAAACTAGGTATATAATGATGACCAATTCAGGGGAGGAACAATCGTTACTAACAACAACAAGATAGACGAGAGATGACCCGCTGGGGATAAATTGCCTAATTAGAGCAATTATCCAAGAGATATATCACCGGTTACTGGGTGGTATACTAAAAAATTAAGGAATGTCAATATCGAATTTTGTATAAAGATAACCAACAAGGAGGGAATTACATCTACCGATATGAGGGTAGAGAACCACAAAAGAGAGTACCCGTCATCGGTTAGGATGAACAACAATCAAGGTTTAACTCTTCACGGGGACAAAATGGGGTTTACAACTACCGGTTACTGGGTAGTAGACCACAAAAATATGACTTACAACTACATTTATGAGGGTAGAGAACCACAGACTCCGCCGGGATAATAATTACTAATTATTGAGCGATTATTCATTTACCACGGGGAAACAGGAAAAGAGTCTCAAGAGACCGATCTAGGATCAAACTAGATAGGCATACCAAATCAAGACTTGTCCCGGTGAAGATATAACTTAATGGGGAAAACCATCCCAGTATATGTGTTGGGAAGGAACAAAAACAATCAACATCCACGAGGATATAACCCGTGGGGAATATGGAAGAAAGGATAGACGCTTTCTGCTTATGAAGCTGACTCTATATGGAGAGATCAGACACACACGTCTGCTTGGGGAAGTATATCACCAAATAGCAGGAGACAGCAAACAACGATATATGGCAAAGAATGCAACATGAATACCTGAATGTTATAATTATGCATGAATATGCGTGGTTTATGTATGATGTATGCTGACAGACAGACATATCTAACACAACCAGGTCTAGGAATTAACCACCCGGTACTACATCTCAAGAGAGAAAGCCAAGTTCACCGGAGAGTATCCAATCTGCTGGGTATCAGAGATACCAGGAAGCAAAGAACTCTGCAAGGGATGAATCATCAATCGTTCCAGCTGGGGACGAGAGTTATCACAGACAAGGTCCACCACACCAACAACTCTACTGGGGAATCTATCCGAGGAGATAAAGGATTTATCGGGATCAACCACCAAATACCGCTCTTGCCCAAAGAGATCCAAGTTGCTGAGGAAGAAAGATTGTTACTCTGCTGAAGGGAAGAAAGGTGACTCTCAACAAGCAATCCACTTGGTAGGATAAACCACAACGGGTTCCGGAGGGAGGAGATACAGCCATGCCAGGAATATGGACAAAACTCTTACCCTGTTGGGGATCGCACCACCCTTGGGAGAGCACTGAGGATCTCCTAAGTATCCTTTCGTCATTGTGAATGTTCACTTTGTTTAAAAACAAATTATAAAAAATTTGATCGTTTAAAACAATGATATTTTCTTAATCAAAACATGCAAAACATTTGTTGAATAGAAACAGATAAGAGTGCCAATAATTGGATAAAAGGCTCAAATTTATTTGATAGAATGGTAGTTTGCGAATGGCAAGACTCCATAGATCTTTACAAATTTGAAATTGGTGATATATATTGGAAAAGGGCTACATTGAACATAATGACCATTTCTCCACCAATTCTGAATTCGATGTATTTGAAGCTTTGGCTGACAATGAGCAAGGATCTCTGACGGACGACAGTTGTAGAACAAAGTCTTGTCAGGATGCAGTTAATTGCCAAATCCCTAATTTTTTCCTAGATTGCCCCAGGACGAGGTACTCAATCTAGCGGGATACATATATCATTATTATATATTTTTTTGTGTCTCTAACTTTTGCTTGGACCGCCCTTTCGGGTTTTCAATCCACCGAGATGCTCATTTTTGCCTAAGTCGCCCTTTCGGGTTTTCAACTTAGCGAGCTATTCAGTTTTTATTTTTATTTTTATTTTTTAGGCGAAGTATTTCTTGACTGCATATGAATTCACAGGACGAGTGAAATCCTCCCCATCCATAGTTGTAAGTATCAAAGCACCGCCTGAAAAGGCTCTCTTAACAACATACGGACCCTCATAGTTCGGAGTCCACTTGCCTCTGGAATCGGGCGCGAAAGACAAAACTTTCTTGAGCACGAGGTCACCTTCTCGGAATACACGAGGCTTGACCTTCTTCTCAAAAGCTTTCTTCATCCTCTGCTGATATAACTGACCGTGACACATGGTAGTCAATCTCTTCTCTTCAATCAAGTTTAGCTGGTCATAACGACTCTGAACCCATTCAGCATCAGTCAACTTGGCTTCCATCAAGACCCTCATTGACGGGATCTCCACCTCTACAGGGAGTACAACCTCCGATCTTGATTTAGCGATCATATCGTCAACGTACACCTCAATCTCCTTGTGCATCATATCATGGAACAAGGTAGTCATAGCTCGTTGATACGTGGCTCCGGCGTTCTTCAAACCGAAGGGCATCACTCGATAACAGAATGTTCCCCAAGGTGTGATGAATGTTGTTTTCTCCATATCCTCGGGTGCCATTTTAATCTGATTATATCCGGAAAACCCATCCATAAATGAGAAGACTTTGAATTTAGTTGTATTGTCTACCAACATATCGATGTGTGGTAGAGGAAAATCGTCTTTCGGACTAGCTTTATTCAAGTCTCTATAGTCCACACACATCCGGACTTTTCCATCTTTCTTAGGCACGGGCACAATATTGGCCATCCATTGAGGATATATAGAAGTCACCAAGAGCCCCGCATCAATTTGCTTCTGAACTTCCTCTTTGATCTTCACTGCCATATCAGGATGAGTTCTTCTGAGCTTCTGCTTTACAGGCATGCACTCAGGCTTTAGAGGTAGGAAATGTTGCACAATATTAGTATCTAGACCAGGCATGTCTTCATATGACCAGGCAAAGACATCAACATATTCTCGTAGCAACTTAATCAACCCCTTCTTAACAGATTCTTCCAGAAGTGCCCCAATCTTTACCTCTCGCACACAATCTTCAGACCCCAAGTTGACTGTTTCCAGATTCTCAAGATGCGGCTGAATGATCTTCTCTTCATGCTCAAGTAGACGGGTAATCTCGTCAGGAATCTCTTCAACATCATCTTCCTCTGCCTTAAATACAGGGAATTCAAAATTGGGAGATGGTGTTGGGTCATTATGTTCAATGGGTTTAGAAATCAACCTGCATGATGATTTTTGGATATGAAAAGCTTTAGAATTCAAACAAGGCAAATCATTATGCAGATGAAAAGATTGATTTTATTCTTATTTAGGGTTTTATGTGATCACCAATTTCATGCAAAAAGCGAAAAGGGAAAATAAATGGAAAAACAAACATTTAACATGAATTTATTGAATGAAAATATCATTGTGTTTATGCGCCAACAATATCATCACTCCTCCTTTTGGCATGGGAGAAGGGTTTTTAAACAAAGTGATCATTACGTTGAAATTGCCAGAGATGATGAAATTGCCAGAATCCTTTGTATCTTCTTCTAAAATCGTAGCAACCTCCTCATCTAGACCAGTGTGGATGAAACCTCCACTCTTGAGTAACCCTTGCTTGTTGAAAGTGCCAGAAGAAAAACCTATGCCAGCCCGGGACTCGTTGTCTTCTAACTCAATCATTTTTCCTAAACCAGTGGTTGCACCACGCTCAATGGCCAACTTTGCATCTTTGTAGGAAGCAAATGAAGGAGTTCTCTTCTCAATAGGCTCAGCTATAGATAAAGCTTGGAAAGGAGTTCAAATTTCAACCTCAGCATCTATATAAGAGAAGGAAGACAAATGGCTAACCAGGAGAGCCCTTTCTCCCCCTACCACCACCAGCTTCTTGTTCTTCACAAATTTCAGTTTCTGGTGTAGGGTGGACGTCACGGCGCCTGCCTCGTGAATCCATGGTCTTGAAATATTGGCTCTAGTATAGTACCGGTGAGTCAGCTTGTCTTCAAAATAAATGAAGGACACAGAGTTAGACCACAGGGCAAGGGACCGGAAACAAAACCTGCTTATGCATATGATGCATGCAATGTTTGTGCATATGATTTGTTTTTTATTTCAAAGGAACTTTAGAGTTTTATTTGCAAATTCTGGAAATATTAAGCATTTTATCACATATGGAAATATCTCATCAAATAATATCAGGGAAAATAAGTGCAGCATCATCAATCATGTACAAGAGAAAAGGAAAATAATCGTCTTATGGATCCCTAGAAACAATCATCTAAAGCTCGGGACACAGGAAGATAAGATGCGCGAAGCCTCTTCACCTCCCTCTCGTAGGCTGCCTCCATATCGGCCTTCTCTTTGGCGAGTCGATCATATTTCCTCTTCCAGAACTTAGAAGACTGAGGAAGTAGAGAAGTCCATACATCATCAGGGTCATCAATAACCTGATGCTCAAGAAACTCAATCAACGCATCCTTCTCCTTAATCTGCTGAAGCAACTCTTCACGTTCACGGATCCAGGCACGTGAACGATCTTCGTCTCTCAACTCCTCTACTCCTTGATTAGGGAGGGTTGAAGGCCCAACCATAATCATAGGTGTAGGTCTCGGATACTCGTAAGGCATGAGATACTCAGACGCCCTCTTCCTAACCCAAACAGTGTAAGGCTCCAAAGCGATGCAATTCTTAGGACCCAACTCTTTCCTTCCTTTCCTATGAATCTTGCGCCAAGCGCGGACCATCCTAGCTTTCAAGCCTTGGGGATCTTTACCATCCTGAAAGAATACACCCTCTAACAGAATGCTATTGGGTTTATCCTTTAAGGGGAACCCAAGCTGCCGACGTGCCAAAACATGATTGTAGTTAATCCCACCATATGTACGAAGAAGAGGTACATTGGGGAATTCACCACAAGAGTCAATAATCTGCACACCATCATACACACGGTTATACCAAGAGATATCATCATTAGTGAGAGACATGAGTCTCGTGGACCACCGTAGACATCCCTTGTTCTCCTTGAAAGCGACCATCTGAGGTAAGTGAGAAATAAACCACTTATACAACAGAGGCAAACAACACACAATGGCGCCACCACCCTTTGCATTCCTCATATGCAAAGAGAAGTAGGTATCGCCCAACAGAGTCGGAACGGGATTAAGGGTAGAGAAAATCCTAATAGCGTTCACATCCACAAACTTGTCGATATTGGGGAACAACACTAGCCCATAGATGAGAAGTACAAATATGGCTTCAAAGGCGTCCTCACTCATGGCCTTCCCATAGATAGTAGCTTGAGCAATGAGAAACTCAGAAGGGAGACCTTGAATTCCTCCTTTGGTAGTCATATGAGCACCAACCAGAGATTCATCTATGTGCAACATGTCAGCTATCTCTTGAGAAGTAGGAATACTCTCCAAGCCACTGAACGGCAACTGATCTAGAATAGGTATACCCACAAGATAAGCATACTCCTCAAGGGTAGGCAAAAGCTGGAAATCCGGAAACGTGAAGCAACGGTACAAGGGATCATAAAACTGCACCAATACACTCATCAATCCTTCATCCACCTGAGTGGTCAGAAGAGGAAGAAGCTTCCCGAAACGAGCCTTGAAACCCAAGGGATCTAATACATAAGATGTCAAATTCCTTAACTCTTTCAAGTCTGGTTGTCTGAAACTATACTTCTTTGTATTCCTTCTTTGTCTTTCCATCTCTGAAAATTTGCAAATAGACCTCTTAAGTTCCTTGAAAACGTTTTTTATTTTATTTATTTTTTTATTTATTTTGATGATATGAATGCAAATGGGTGCATGAATGCATGAACGGAACAATCACACTCAAGGATCAAGCAAAGCACACCAAACAAAGGTCATGGGATGGATCATATTATCCTTAATATCAACCATCCATTTTGGTGGATTATGGTTTACACCTTATCAACACCCAAGTTCCATTGATATTAAGGATATATGAACGGATCAACCATGAATCAAGGGTTTGTTGCAAGTCACGAGCATGGAGTTTAGGTTAAGAACCACCCAAAAGGGAGTGTACTAAGGTTTAAACCTGCCAAACATGTTCTACAAGAGGTTCCCATAGTCATCATCCCATCTTTTGGATATTATCGGAGAAACGACTACTCGTATTCCAAAAATATTCTCAAGAGAGACTCTTATGAGTGTAGTATCGCGTAACAATCGTATCAAATCTTACACTTGAACGACCTTCGCACTACATCCTAAGCATAGGTCAAGATGGGTTTGGTAAACTAAGGTCCTTGGCTTCTAAGGTCTATATTGGAAAAGTAATGTCTAACCACAACTTACTTGTGTGACATTATTGATCCCAACATAACCTCCACCAAGTGAATGGACTTGCAAGTCAACTTGCTAAGGAATAACTCCACACAAGTCAACAAGACTACACCATTCAACTATCCTAAGTGCACTCGAGTCCGGGTATAGAACTCATCTCACGAAGATCACCAAGCATACAAGGAATTAAAATTCAAACAATTCAATCATTACATACAATACAGTAATCCCAAATTGCACAAAAATATGTCACAAAAAAATACAATACAATACAACAAATATGAAAAGTAGGCAAAACCCACTAGGCAAATTATTTCTCCCCAGCAGAGTCGCCATTTTTCTGTAGCGGGGTATTCGTTACCATTAGAGATATTGACTAAATCCAAGGTAAATCATACAAGTCGAGTCGCCACCGCACTTCTATTTATCCAAAGGAATGGTTAGAAAGCGAATAAAAACCTAAAAGTTTTATCGAATCAAAAACTAGTAAAAATGTCAGAGATCTGGGTAAGGGGGTTGGTTATGCAATGGGAAGGTGTTAGGCACCCAAAGCATCCTAGGTACTCCTAGGGAGCCCTTTTCACATTTGTTGTAAGGTTGTTATTTTTTTTTTTGTGAAAATTTATTTGTGCAAACATGATTGAAGGGATGAGAAAAGAATATACAAATTTATTTATATTTTGTGTTTGAATGGATGAACCCATTGCCTACGTACCATCTTAAAAAAAAAGATTAGGATCAAAACCTCGTAGTTCGGGGTAAAAAAATTCAAAAAAAGTTGGTGAATTGATTGGTCCAAAAACCTTAAGGTCTTTTGTTATCAAAGGGAGAAAACTCAACCTAAAACCACAAATCCACCATGTGAGGATAGCTTCAACATGCTAGTGAGGGGTTAACCCTATGATAAGCATGGAAGACTCATTGTCCATCACTAAGGATAAATGTGAGTATTATATCTACCTCAAGGATAATTCAAACCTAATAGCTAATGGTTATAAAAAAAGGGTTTGATTAAGAAGGTGGTCATTGAAACCACAAAAAGTATTTGAATGGGTTATATTTGCCAATTAAAAGTATTTACAAAAATATGGTTAAAGTGGATTAAAAGGTTCAGATCAGAATAAGTGTTATGAAAAATAAGTTTTGAAAATCAAAAGCAGAAGGCTTAGGTTTCTAATGTTGAAAACAAAAGTTATTGTTTGCACAAAAAGTTTTGGCTTGGGTTAGAATGGGGAAAAAAAGAAGGGTTAAATTCCTAAACATACAAGAGATAAGGGAAAAGAAAATAAAACCACATTAGGAGTTCCCCTCTTGAGATCATATTGATGATCCAAGTAGCTCCCATCCTTTGGAATAAGCAGTCACAAACAAATATCTCAAGCCATTAAGCACAGGTAATCGGAATAAACCTCCAGGGGATATCCCACAAATAAAGTGGAACACCAGGCCATCTCTGCAAGAGTCATGTGAGCCCTCACAAAAAAACTCAACAAACAGGTTAGAGAAACAAGATAGGGTAATCAAGAGTTGCCCCCAAATCAAAATGTAACCACATGAATCATGCCATTAAAATTCACAAAAAAGCTCACAAAAAGCTCACAAAAAGCAACCAAGGGCAGGAGGCCTAAACCTCTTGTCAAACACATACATTAAAAGGGTATCAAAAAATTTCAGGTTGAAAGTATAAAGTAGTGGAAATAGGGCATACCTGATTGGGGAGGATCGATTGAAATTGAGTTGCACCCGTGAGGTTTGCAGAGCAATCTGAAGGTTTATATGAGAGGGAATTGGTTCTTTGTCGATGAGTTCCCTTCAGCCTCTGGAGGTTGCTCTGAACTCTGTTAGCTCTTCTCTCACTTTCTTTTTCCTGCCAGGGTAATAGGAATGACATGTTTTTGTTTCATTAAAACCTTGAATTTATAACCTGGTTTTTGTGGACCTGTGGGCTCAAATGAGAGAGGCCCAAGTCCAAAAAATTTTTTTTGTTATATTTTATTTATTTATTTATTTTTATTTTTTTCTTTTTTTTCTTTTTTCGTTTTTTCGTTTTTTTTAGTAAACAAAAGTAAGAGAAACAATGATGTATAATTCAAGCATGCTTGGTGATCTCAAATCAATCACAAGGAGTCCCACCTAAAGGCAAAGGGAACCAAGATGCTCATGATCCTTGAGGCTATGCAAATGCAATGTTATGATGTCATGAGGGATCTTAGGGTCAAAATTGGGGTCTTACACACATCTCCCCAACTTTGGTCAGAACAAGATTGGACCAACTCAAGAATTGAAGAGTTGTTAACAACCATTCTAGCCAGATTAGCCCCACCATCCTAAAATATTTTTTGCTAGTTTGATCATGTTTATATCATTCTGTATTCTCACTTTCCAAAATCAGTTTGAATGTCCTTAAATGATATCTATTCTTTTTGATTGATGACAAAGGGGGAGAAACGATATGATTTTGATTCATTTTTACCCCAAGACAAATCCCAAACATTTTAATTTATTAGATAAATTATAAGACTATCTATGCTGATTGAAAATCAATTTTTTTCTACAAACCTCACTTTATGAATTTAAGCTAAGAAAACTTTGAAGTCTAAAACTCAGGGGGAGCTTACAAACCTAACTTTGATTTTTAGCTGATTATTTGTTAAATCAAAATTGTTCATCAAAATTATAGTATTTGTCATCATAAAAAGGGGGAGATTGTTGGAACAAGTTTGGTTCTTCATCAGACTCTAGACTCTTAATAGAGAGACTCTAAACTCTGAATAGAGAGACTCTAGACTCTGGATAAAGAGACCATGGACTCTGTACACCATCATAAGTGCTCAACTAAAGTTAACTCTGAATATCCCAATCAACGCTTCTGAAGTAAATAATCCATATGTACTATGATAAATTCAAGCCTCATTTTCACTAGACTCTAAAGTGTATCTTCAAGGATATGAAACTTTGATCAAGTTTCAAAACTTTCATCAAGTTTCAAAACTTTCATCAAGCTTCAAAACAACTATTAAATACAAGGTGAAAATATATCTTGTTGATCAACTTTGACCAACTACTAGATTCTTAAATGTTATTTTATTTATTAAGTCAAAATGTACATGTCCTAAAAGTCTATGCCATAATGAAGAATCTTCATTCTTAGTGACTAAATATTTAGTACCATACACTGACACATCATCCATGTTAATAAAATATATATTGTCAACCTCAGAATCCTTAAACACAAGACTTTTAATTGCCTTATTCTCAATTAAGCAACTCAAGGTATCGGAAAACAATAGAATACCCCTTGTCACATAATTGACTAACTTTAATTAAATTATATTTAAGACCTTTAAACAATAAAACACCTTCAATGGTAACTGTAGAGGGGTTTCCTACAACATATTCTCTCAATATTTTACCTCTTGTGTTGTCTCCATGTGTGACGTGGCCACTTTCTTTATGATCAAACTTGATGAACATCGAAGTGTCTCCCGCCATGTGTCTTAAGAATATTCTATCTAGGAACCACAGCCTTTTCACGAAGATAAGACGCTCCTACAAAAAATCAAATAGGTAATTTAGATGCCCAACTAGTGGATCTTGGAGGGTTTGTTAAAAAAAATTACATTTCTAATATGGAAAATATGCCTAATGTGACATTTGTCACCACAATAATGACGTGTGCCCTTTGTCGTGTATAATTCCTTATCCTTTTTCTTATGATGTTTGTTGAGACTTGGACATATTGTTCGATAATGACCAGACTTTCCATATTCAAAGCATGTGGCATCTTCTTTCTTTTTCTTATGTTCCTTATTGTGCGGATGATACTTCTTGAAATTAGTTAGGTTTTTGTCGAAATGTTTGAGCTTACATGTCCTCATATATTGATTGTAGAGCTTGACGAATAGCCATGTCTCTTCTTATTTAGAAGATTCTTCGTCAGAACTATCACTTCCATCCTTGGCTTTCGTTGTCTTTGACGATGAAGCTTTCAAGGAAAGATCCTGCTTTTCTTTTTTGACTTTCTCTTTCTTTTTAGATATTACTTCGCTTGCAGCGAGCCATATTAGTTTGGTCTCCTGTTCGATTATATTTTCTAAAATTTTTGTGATATCCAAATTACTAATATTATTTGATTGTTTGTTGGTCATAACCTTCAATTGTCATTCCCTTAACATAGACCTTAAAACTTTGTTAGCACAATCTTTGTTAGAAAAGGTCTTTCCCAAGTTGTCTAACTTGTTGATTAAATGGAGAAAATGAGTCTGAATGGATCCCACAGATTCACCGAGTTCCATATGGAAAAGTTCATACTCCTCTATCAACATATTGATTTTAGAATCCTTAACATCTTCAGTTTCCTCGTAAAGCGCTTGAAGAGTGTTCCGCATTGTTTGTTCACTCTTATGATATGAGATAAAGTAATATACTTTATCTCTTAACACTGAGATAAGTATATTTCTCACCTTCAAATCATATGATGCCTTTTTGGTATCATCATCGGTCCAATATTTTGAGGGTTTAACATAATTATCGACTTTGATTTTGGGGAAAAAAGGCTCATCGGTGATTACTACTCATAGATGCTTATTAACTAACATTAAGTATACATACATGTTTTCCTTCCAATAAACATAATTTTTGCCTTTAAAAAATGGTACTCTATTATAAGCTCCCTTCAGATCGTTGTCACCCATATTCTCAAACTTTTTAGTAGCTTAGACCTGATCAAAATACCAGCTTTGAGGCCAATTGTTGGGCGAGAATATGAGTATTCAATGGTCTAGATGGAAGATAAATAAACCTCAAAATTAAAACTTTCATTGAAAATAGTTTGAAAAACTTTTATCAAAGATATAAAACAAAAATGATTTTCTACAATGGAGAAAACTTTTAGCGAATAGAACGATTATGCTTATAGATTGGAATCGACTCGTAATAACTTATACAATTAAAAACACAATCAAGATTGTAACACATATTAAACAAAATATACAAACTAATGAGTTGTATTGAATAATTGATAAAATTACATGAGAAATGTGATTTTACAACACCAACACTATGTTGATTCTACAATCATAGTTTTCAATTTAATCTTCAACAACAAGATAAAATACAAGTTCCATTTTCTAACAAAACCTACGCTTATACAATTCAATGCTACCGGAAAAAATCATAATGGGATTCAATTCTATAAAGTAGTAAAGAATAAACTAACATGAAATGTCTAAAAAATCAAAAGGGGGTAGAGAGAGAGAGAGAGAGAGAGAGAGAGAGAGAGAGAGAGAGAGAGAGAGGTGAACATTGAGATATATAGTGGTTCAACTATTATCCTCGCTAAGCTTAACCCATTCTCAAATGTTTGCCCATTGAAAATTTTAGTCTACCAAAAATGTTTGTGACAAAATTACACGGGTTTAGTACAATCATAATATCCAAATTAACATTGAAAATATAAAGATCTTCAATCTGGATCCTTGACTTGTACACAGTCTACGAACTTAACTCTTTGTGAAATCCTCATGGGAAATCGTCTTTAATCTTCTAGCCCTAACAACCTGCTCCTAATTTTTTGTTATGCATCGATCTTTACTCGATCCTACCAGTATCTTAAGAGTCGGGTGTAACACCCCAATTTTTATATTTATTTTTATATAGAGTTTTGGGAGTGTTTTTAGTTTAATAATTTAAATTGGTGAATTTTTGTTAGAATTAGTGTAGAAATGAGGGTTGGTGGTTTAACAGTAAATTAGATTTAATTAGATTTTTAATTATTTAATTAATAGAGAAAATATGAGAATATTAGCTTTAGGGGTAATAAATAGACTTTTAAAGAAATTAGGGAGGTGGGTGTAGTTATAGAGAGTTGAGGGGAGTTTTCAGAAATTAATTAAAATAAAGGAGAATTAGGTTTTCAAGAAAAATAGGGAGAGTTTGTCAATACGTGAAAAAGTTGTGAAAGAGGCAAGGGAGAGAAGAGCAAACCCTAGGAAAGCAAGAGTGTGAGAAGGGAGTTCCATAGCCAAAACTTCAAGTTTCTTCAGTTTCGAGGTAGGGGAAACTATTCATGTATGGGTGTTTAAGCAGATGGATAGTGAGTGTTCCTTACCCTCTTTCCTTTTTACATTTTCTTTTCCTCCATTGATGAGGTTTTTGAGGCTGAAGAAGGGTTGTGCAAAACCTCTCTAAGGCGATTAATATGATATGATTTCCTTTTGTACTTGATTGGTTGTAAATTTTGAATTGATAAAATATGTTCATGCCTTATGATATGTGTAATACCTCAAAAATTTCCCCCCTCATTCATGCATTCATTTTTAGGTCATTTAACATTTTATATTGCATTTCATCATGTCAATCGGAATTAGATCCAAGAAGCTTGAATATCATCCAAGACACTTTGTGGGTCCTATCTGGGTGATCAGTCAACACAAGGGAATGGCTTGAGATACTTCCAACATGTTTAAATGGGGTCTATTCATCAGTCAAAACGTTAATCTTGAAGGAGCAAAAGTTTGTTCATGAGCTGTCATGCTCGCTAGGCGAGCAGAATGGGTCGCCTAGCGAGTCCCAAGAAAAGCCACCAGAATCACCTACGCTCAGAGGAATTTCTTGAACTGTCATGCTCGCTAGGCGAAGCCCACGCGTTTTGAAAAAAAAAACGAAAAAAAATAAAATAAATAAATAAATAAATAAAATATAACAGAAAAATCTTGGACTTGGACCTCTCTCATTTGAGCCCACAAAGCCACGAAAATCAGGTTATAAATTCTGAAATTTCAGTAAAGGAAAAAGAAAGAGAGAGAGGGAGAATTGGTGAAAGCCGAAAACACTCTGAAGTTTCCTTGGGACAAAACCCTAGAGAGATTCTAACTAATTCAGAGCAACCTCCAGAGACTGAAGGGAACTCATCTGCAAAGAACCAATTCCCTCTCATATAAACCCTAAGATTGTTCTGCAAAGCCAACGGTGCAATTTAATTTCAATCGATCCTCCCCAATCAGGTATGCCCTATTTCCACTACTTTATATTTTCAACCTGAAATTTCTGAATGTATGAGGTATTATGGGTGAATTTGGAAGAGTGGGTATCATTAGGTTTTGCATGTGGGCACATGTTTTAGTATGTATGTCATGTCTTGATGTGTGGATCCTTGCCCCCTGACTTTGAATTTTGATACCCTTTTGATGCATGTGTTTGACAAGAGGTTTAGGCCTCCTACACTTGGTTGCTTTTTGTGAGCTCTTTTTGTGAATTTTAATGGCATGATTCATGTGGTTACATTTTGATTTGGGGCAACTCTTGATTGCACCCCATCTTGTCACTCTAACCTGTTTGTTGAGTTTTTTGTGAGGGCTCACATGACTCCTGAAAGGATAGCTTGCTTGGCTTTCCACTTTATTTGTGGGATACCATTTGGAGATTCATTCCGATTACCTGTATTAACTTGCTTTCTTTGATGGTGCCAGCTCGAGAGATCTCTGGGTTTCTTATTTCTTTAGCTGTTATTACTTCGGATCTTTATCCGTGTGGTAGACCTCTTGATCCCTTTATCTTTCCCGCATTTTACCGCTTTCTTAGCTGGAAGACCTCGATAGGAGGCAATGTTTTCTTTTGTTTGTTTACCTTTGTGCCCAAAGACTTCCAAGAAGAGGCATCAGTGCTAAAGACCTCCCTGAAGAGGCAATTGACAGATAAAAGGGATTAGTAATCAATCCCCCGTTATTTAGTGTGTCGTTCTTTATGCTCGCACTACGTGTCGATGCTTCAGAACAAAAGCCCAAGACCTTTTGTCCGGTCAGTCAGTGGAGAGGGTTCCACCTTTCTGAATCCCCACTTTTTGTCATGAGCTCACCCTGTCCAGGGTAAAGAGCTATGAGGTCTTATCCTTATTACCCTTTTGATCTGCTCACCCTGACGTTCAATGTCAGTGGTTAAGAGCCCATTTGATTACCTATTCCATGGCTTGTTTGTCGAGGTTGATATAACCCCTCTTGACTAAAGCCCTACCCATATATGTTTGAACCCCCTTGTTGGCATTTTACTTTATGCATGTTTGTTTTGTATGGTGTGATCGTCTCCCCATAGGATTTCTAGGCTTCGTATAGTCTCTCGTTTGCATGTCAATTAAGGTAGCACTGTTCCTTCGTCTAGGACTTCCTTTTTTACATGAGCATTCCTAAAACCCAAACAAACTCATTGATTTTTCTACTCCTAAGAACACATTAACTCCTTCTACTACAGGCGAGTAAGTCTCCAAAGGTCGAGCATCCGGTAGATTGCGTAGTAACATCGTTCATCTAAAAAACACAACCCTTAACCCGTAGTTAGCCGAACTACGGTTTGCTCTGATTCTCATTCCAGATGAGATACGTAGGCATAAGACGCGATGTCTTAGCGAGCACACTCCTCTTTAACCCATAGGTAGCCGAGCTACGAAGACTCTGATTCTCATATTCAAATGAGATACGTATGCAGTGGATGCGACATCCGTGCGAGTCATTTTCTTTTGACCCTTCTTTTAGTAGATAGTACATTAGATAAACCCACGCCCTTTAGACAAGAACAACAAGAGTGGATCCCGTAGAGTACTACGGATGCGTAGGGGTGCTAATACCTTCCCTTCGCATAATCGACTCCCGAACCCAAGATTTGGTTGCGAGACCTTGTCTTTTCCTTTCCCTTTTCTAGGTTTACTTCGAGCGTTTCCTTTCCCTCCTTTGGGATAAATAATGCACGGTGGCGACTCTTCTGTCATTTCTTTCTCGCCGGTTGTTTTTTTGCATCTCCTTTTTCAGGTTGCGACAATATGGCGAGAGTATAAATGTTGAATTGATCAATTATGTTGATGCCTTGTGATAAGACGAGAGTATAAATGTTGAATATATGACGCTGATGTGATAAAATGTTGAATTTGTGATGTTTGATGTGATAAAATGTTGAATATGTGATGCTTTATTCATATTGTCAGTGTTTATGTTTATTATTGTGTATTGGGGCGATTGAGACTCAAAAATGTGAGCTTTGAATCTGTTAAAGAGGGAGAAAAACACAGAAAACCGCATATAGATATAGAAAGGGATTGATCGTCTTATTTCATGCGTAACTTGAGTTTCGTAAGTACATTTGAGGTTCCTTCAATTAGGTTAGGAAGCTAACACAATAATATTTATTTTAAAGTGAGAAAATTGGTTTAGGGAGTGCTACCATAGTAGCAGTTCTTTAGTTTTTTTATACCAGAGGTATATTCGAATTTCAATCATGCGTTGGTCATCTTGTTTGACATGTAACTTGAGTTTCGTAAGTTCGTTTGAGTTGCGGTCAATTGCGTTAGAAAAAGGGTTTAACAAACTTTTAAACTGGAAAGTTTAATAATTTTATTATAAATCTATAATTTTTGGTGTTATTGTGAAGTTATACATTATGTTTTAGAGTTAAGTTAAGGATTTAGGGAAACCCTATTACGGTGAGACAATTTTAGAGTTAAGGCAAGTGTTTTAGAAAAATCTTGGAGCGACTTAGAGAATTTGAATATATTTATGAAAAACTTGAATTTGAGTTATTTGATATGTTTAGAGTTGAGTTTGGAGTATTTGACATTCTTAGAGTTGAGTTTGAGATATTTGATATTTTTAGAGTTGGGCCTGAAATGTTTAGAGTTGAGTTTGGAGTATTTGACATTCTTAGAGTTGAGTTTGAGGTATTTGATATTTTTAGGGTTGAGCCTGAAATGCTTAGACTTGATTTTGAAGTATTTGATATTCTTAGAGTTGAGTTTGAGGTATTTGATATTTTTAGAGTTGAGTTGAATAAAAGGGGCTGAGTTCTTAGTCACTTGATATATTTAGAATTATGAGTAAGTTATTGAGTTGTGTTGATATGTTTGGAGTGTTTTGTGTGTCAAGAGGGTTGATTTTTTTAGTTATCTGACATAATCAAAGTCAATTTGATGAATAGTTGAGTTAAGGTTAGAGTACGCCTTGTGACTCGTAATCCTTGAATAAAAAGTGGAAGAGATGTTATGAACTCTATTGAGTTATGTGACGACCATGTTAAATGTTTAGGGTTGTGTAGTGTTATTTTTATCTTATTGGTGAGTATTGTTGAGTAAATATTTAATTATAAATATTATTGAGTTGTAATTATGAATTTATGATGAATTATATTGAGATGTGTAGTTCATAGAAGAGCTATTGTGGTGGCCTTATATTGAAGATATTTAGGTTGAGGTGTATAGTTCATAGAGGAACTACTATGGTGGTCTTATATTGGCGATGGTGTGGGTTCAGAGAGGAACCATTGATGATTTTTGTATTGGTATTGTTTGTATCATTTCATGTATCATGTAT
This sequence comes from Lathyrus oleraceus, assembly GCF_024323335.1. NCBI lineage: Eukaryota > Viridiplantae > Streptophyta > Magnoliopsida > Fabales > Fabaceae > Lathyrus > Lathyrus oleraceus. Next base: position 442,472,144 of record NC_066580.1, on the reverse strand, counting down.
ATCGGAGATAGGTGTACAAACTTTGGTCCAGAGATGAGTTTCTAGTTCACTAGTGGGGACCAGTGACGAGTCTGGGACTTCGGTCCAATGACGAGTTCTAGGTTCAGAAGTGGGGACCTGGGATGAGTTTTGGTTCAAAGAGGAACAAGGTTCAGAGAGGAACCACTGGTGTATGGATAAATTATTAACATAACTCTTATATCCAAAACTTGGTACCACATGCAATGGAGTAGAGGTGTTGATTGCATTCCATACGTAATTGCACTGGTGAATGGTGATTGTTATGGATGAATATATGTTTAATAATTAAGTGAGCTATCCTTGCTATTTTACACACTATTAACATTTATGAATTTATTCTCACCCCATATTTGGAGCCTTAGCTCCTATTGAGTTGGAGGATGGCGTAGTGGCTTTCTTAGTGGTTTATCGCTTTGGGTTTATTTTATTTTTGTGTCTCGCTTTGGTAGTATAACACTGAGGTGAGTTACCTTTATTTTTGTGTTCTGCTAGTTGTTTAATTCAACCTCATTTATTTAAATGAAATGATTTATAATTTGAGACAATTAAAGTTGAAATGATGTTTTGAGTTCCACTATTTTATTACGATTTTTGAAAAAAATGTTTTATGTTCAGAAAATATGTGACACTCTGTCGCTGAGTTAAAATTATTCTGTTTGTTATTATAAAATAAGCACAACCCAGATTGAGAATAACTCACACATTGTCTGTAGACTTCCACACAACACTACCAAGATGGACCTTGAGAGAAGAACCTCCTTCCTTTCCACTAGAATTGTAAAAACCAACCATAACACTGCATGCCTTATGAACATCTGAAATCTCAACCAAATCTTCAAAGAACCTCAACAATTACAAATCCCAAAATATGAGATTCAAGTTCATTCAACGATGGAGAAACAATGAGGTAGAAGATGAAAGGAGAAACAATGAGGTAGAAGATGAAAGAATTGGTTTGTAAGTATTTAAGAAAGTTTCAAAACTCTTTTGACAATATGAGAGAACAAGTGGTTTGTGAGTTTTCAAATCAATATTGGAAGAGTATGTTTTCTAACATTGTGAAGGTTTTGAGAGAAAATTATTTTTATAGGTGTTGGAGATCTAGCATAAAAATGAGCGAAAAATGATGTTTCATTCAAGTCATAAGCAAAAAGTATGAATTAAGTCAGATGGAAAAGTGATTTGAATCAAGATCTAAAATATATGAGAAACCCATATGTGTGGTTCGAGTCGAAGTCATAGAAATGCAGTCTTGTATGATTCGAATCAAGTGTAAGTTGCGATTCAAATCAAGGGTGCTATGATTCGAATCAAGTACAAATTGTAATTCGATTCATGATAACTTCAAACATTTCTTGAAAGTTTATGTTTCATTTGATTCAAGTCATGGGATATGTGATACGAATAACACTTCTAGAATCTATTTTTTTTTGCAATTTTAAGGAGGTTTTGAGATTCTACCAATGTCATGACTTGAAGTAATATTAAACCATTTTGCGTTTTGCTTACATTATAATCAAACAGATTGGTTTATGCATGCTAAAAATATGGAAATAAAACTCAATCCATATATGTGCAATTGATGAGGAGACTCAATGGAATAAAACCAAAACCAAAAGCTTAAAAGACAAGAAACAAAACTATAAACTTGAAGGTAGCAGAGACATGCAATTTCACGTCGTGCCGAGGAGGTTCAGAAAAATATTCAGCAAGAAAATGAGTCTGTGTCGAGGATCATAAAGCTCATAAGGAAGAGGTGGTTTCTCTAAAGGAGAAAATGTATGAGTCTCTTCAAAATAATATGCAGAATGTGTATGGAGCTCTCGAACAGGCAGAAGACCAGGCTAAGGAGTTCTGTTCGAGCGTGCATACCCCCGTCGAAAGTTTGGACTCTTTCAAAGTGGCTCCTAACGGGGGCTTCGGCAGACAACCAGGCTACGACATCTCGGAGCGCGTAAGATTGATTATTCTCTCTTATGTTTTTCTCTTCTTCTTCTCTGTAAATTTCTCCAGGCTTTCATGCCTTGGAAAGATAACAAATATATATATATATATATATATATATATATATATATATATATATATATATATATATATATATATATATATATATATATATATATATATATATATATATATATATATATATATATATATATATATATATATATATATATATATATATATATATATATATATATATATATATATATATATATATATATATATATATATATATATAACCTTAGTGATTTGTGCTTTATTTAGCTTTGTGCGCTTGGCCTAAATCTATTTCTTCTTTGTAATTGTCTAGTTCACCTCGTCAATTGCTAGTTGCCTCAGCTTAATTTGACCAGTGAGTTATTATTACGTTGAGACTTAATTTTTGTTCCTGCAATTTAAAATTTGTTTGCCTCGTGGGTGTTGTTGGTGTCTGATTTATTTTTATAACTCTGTAGTCTCAACCATAGTTTTGTTATTACTAGCTCATATTGAAAAGATTTATTGTGATTCTTCAGTGTCGCTAGGAACCATCCCCGACCAAACATAATTTTTTTGTCCTTTTCTCCAATATTGACCTGGTTTGAGGTGGACGTCTCCGGGCTCGACCACCTACTCTCTTTGAGTGGCTAGTTCCTAAGAAGGGGTATGCCAACTACCTTGGGAAGAGTGCTCACTAGGTGTGGAGTTCTTCTTAGAAGAGTGGCTTATGCCATCTTTCATGGAGTTATAAGACCCTTTGTGGTCGAGTGTATCATAGTCAGCAAATTAATTATTAAAATTATGCAAAAGCTTTACGAAATACTTAATTTATTGAGGAAATCATGATGGTATTATGTTGTCTTTTTCCACTTATTCCTTGGCTAACCGCACCATCAGCTGATATGATCATCATTATGTCTGACCGGTAAGAGCGCTCATCCGCCATAGATTATGTTTATGTACCATTAACCAATAGACAATATGGGACGATTAGCATCTTCATATTTATCATATGTGTATGTTCCTTTGTCTCTAGAGGTCACCGAGAGTTGTTTCTTGTGCACGATTTGTCGAATAATATCTTTTTGTCCCTCATAGTTGAGGTAGAAGTTGCTCTCCTTAATCTTCCAAAGCTTGATTGACCTCGTGCCTGTAGGGGATATATGGGTTTATCCTATGGGGTCTAAATGGATTTTGCTTATGCTAAGAGAGTTTATTAATGGAGATTAAGTTCCTTAAGGTTTTCTTTGTCAAGTCCTTTCTCGATCCTTGTGGACCGAGCATGGTTTTCTTCTTTGCAATATTATGTTTCTGAATATTGGTAAAGTTGGAACTTAAGTTAGATAAGAATGTCGACCAAAGGCGTCTCAGATGATGTCTCACTTTAATGTTATTAGGAATCTTGGGTGTTTCCCTCCTCATGTTCTACCCTACCAAGGGTTCAATCTTTGTTGTTCTATGAGAGTGAACTATCAAGTTACTGAAGGTCACATGATCTTCTGATAACATGTGCGTCTGACTCTGATCAACAGAGATCTGGTAGTTCGCATGCACTGGATCAAAAGTTATTGCAAGGAGTCCATTTCCTAAGAGGTATCTCGTAAGTGCTTTCATCACCAGTAGAGACTGTCAAACCCGACGGTAGTTCTACGTTCGAGGTTCTAGGTATTTCCTCGCCTCTCGACTATCTTAGTGCACTTTGATCCTTATTTCTTGACTCAATGTCAAATTAACGTATGGAAGAGCTATTATAACACTTTGCATCGTAATGGAGTACCGCATGGTTCATGATGATTATTACTTCAATCGTTGGTAATATTGCACTTAAGATTCTATTTACCCTGTCACGACCTAGGAATCATGGTGTTATATGATATTCGCTTATCGTTCGAAAGTTCTACCCCATAAGGATGAGGTACTACCGAAATCATCGGGGCTCTTATGTCCCATATGGCCTATTTAGCAATATTAAAAGAGTAGACACTACTTTAAACATTCTAAATTCCAGAAAAAAACTACCACTGGGTAGAGAATGATTAAGGAAAGAACGAAATTAAACTTATTACCATGATCAAGAACTTATAAAATTAATGCCTGAAACGTTCCTCAATTATGTGATTATATGAGTGAAGGGTTGGGGAAATAAAGTGTGGAAAAATACCAAGAAAGGGAAATTGAAATCTTTATATATATAGGGATGATTCAGTCAAAGGGATAACCTATCGTCGCCCATTGAACACCTTAACAGTTAAAAGAAATGGGAAATATTCCCCGCGTCAGAGACACATGTAGTAAGTAAAGCCAATATTGGCTTCCCAAGAAAAATTATCATATATTGCATTTAATGCAACACATGTTTTCCACAATTGATGTATGATTTCCCTCAACTGACTAACGCTTGATCTGCTTCAGTTGATTGACGTTCAAAATCCCTTAGTTGACGTGTGGTCACATCATTGACATTTGGACACATACTTAGAGCCATCCCTTGCTTGAGGGACTCACCTTACATGTGAGGGACTCGCCTTAGACGCGGGGGATTCACCTTGTGCAAGAGATCCGCCTAATGCTTGAGGAACACAGTCGAATAAGAAGCACGAAACTAAATAACTTCGCTCTTTCCAAGCCCTCGTGCTTGAGGGACTATGTAGTGGTATATTTATAAAACGTCGTTGAGAGGTGATGAGAGAGTGATAACGTGAAAATGTATCGTATATTTGACTTAACATACATTGCTTTATACTTGGATTTCCATAGTATTACGCCGTACTTTATGTTTATTTCAGGTATTTATCGAATAAGAGATGTCTAGGTTGAAGAATGTGGCACCCACCATATAGATTGAAGAAGGGTGGTGCCCACCACATTAGAAGAATGTGGCACTCACCACAAGAGAGAGTGGCGCCCGCCACCAACCCGTTCCTCCATGTTCGATTTTTCCTCATTCAACAAACCACTCCCCACTAGTAGATATTCAAGGCTACTTTTAAGGAGGAGTGAGGAGTATATATATAGACTTCGGTCTTCAGAGACGAGGGTGCATTTTTTTAGTCAGATTTTTTTGTTAGCATTTCTTAAGCATATATTTACCTGCAAAGTGATAGATTCTCCACACTGGGGACTATTACAATTTTTATTTTAAGCAACTGAAATTGATCGTAACGGTGTACCTGATTGCCAAAGTGTGTCGGCATTGTTTGAATTCAAGAATCAACATTCATTCCAAGTTTTCGGTTTACATTCCAGGTTTTATTTTAATTGCTATTTTAATTTTTTATGCCTTATCTCATGTTTAATTATCAGAATATCATGTTTGTTCCCAAATCCATGTCCGGCTAAACCAATCGATATCGGTATGTAAAGACCGTCGAAACGACGAGATTCGTAAATAATTGATGTTGGCTTTTATAAAATATTATTTTCCGGTTATAGTTTCTTGTTCTAAATTCAAAACCGTTTTTTGTACGAGAGTACAAAGGAAACAAAGGTTACGGTCAATAAAAACGAGAGTTTGAGATTTTAATCGGATAGCTGAAACTAGGCATTATTCCTAAATACAGCGAGAGCGCTTTGGGATTAATTAGACTTTATTTATTTCCAAAAATCACGTTTAATTCAAATGAGACAGCGAGAGCGAAGCATTCTGGTTTAAGAGTATGGTCAGAGTCAATAAAAACGAGAGTGTGAGACAAAGTCTTTTAAATAAATAATTTCTACTGAAGAATATTTTGACGTTTAAGATTACACCAACTATTTATTGAATCCCCTAGGTTTGATGTGTTACATACCAATATCCCGCTATTGAATATTTATATTAAGATTCTGTTTTCGTTAGTAGTTATTTCTTTTCGCCCCTCAACTCCTAGAGAGATCCTCAACCTTAGATTTACATAGTAACATTAGATAACGGTAAGTTCTATTATTAGTCCTTTGGGTTCGATAATATTTAAAACCACGTGATACGATTGTGCACTTGCAGTCACAAATCCTATAGACATACTAGTCATGCGATCAAGTTTTTGGCGTCGTTTCCGGGGACTAATTTAGTCGATATCGTAACTCCAGTGTTGCCCAATATAGACTAAGGCAAACAAATATATTTCCCTTTCTAATTTGTCGAGTGTATGCCAAGTACTCACTCTCAAGGCGAGAAATTAAATCTACCATTCGAAGAACCAGAGCGTTATCTAAGATTAGAACGTTGGATACAAGACTTGATACGAGAACACCGTATCAAGCAAAATCTTCCCGATCCTAATACCCTTATTCCTGTCCCAGTTATACAACCAGAGATGGACGAAGGACCGCAGAACCGTCCTCTCAAGTACTATGCCATCCCTTCGCAGGATGAACCTCATAACAGCATCGCTGCCCCTGTCGTCGAGGCAAATAATTTTGAGCTAAAACCTTCATTGTTGTCAGCCGTACAACAAAACCAATTTTCTGGTAGTCCCACGGAGGACCCGAACCTACATTTATCAGTGTTTTTGTAATACGCAGATACAGTGAAAGCGAATGGTGTCAGCCCCGAAGCTATAAGACTACGTCTTTTCCCTTTCTCATTAAGAGATAGAGCTAGAGCTTAGCTCCAGTCTCTACCATCCAACTCTGTCACTACGTGGAATGAGTTGAAGAAAGTTTTCTTAGCACAATATTTCCCACATAGTAAGACAACTATGCTAAGAGCCCAAATAAATGGGTTTAAACAAAAAGACAACGAATCACTTTTTGAAGCTTGGGAGAGATACAAGGACATAATGAGGCTTTGTCCACATCACGGTCTAGAAGAGTGGTTGATCATCCATACCTTTTACAACTGTCTCTTGTACAACACAAGATTGACAATAGACGCAACCGCAGGTGGCACACTGATGGATAAACCCTACAATGAGGCCTATCAACTTATCGAAAGTATGACCCAAAATCACTACCTGTGGGGAAGCGAAAGAACGTCCGTAGAGAAACCTCCAACGAAAGGCGGTATGTACGAAATAAGCAGTCTAGACCATATCAATGCTAAGGTAGATACTCTTACTCAAAAGATAGAAAACCTGACCATAACACCCGCAGCCACCGTGGCTGCCGTAGCACCAAACTGTGAGATATGCGGAGTTCCTGAGCATGCTGCCCCTGAATGTCAACTTTTGACAGGAATCTCCACAGACCAAGTGAACTATGCTTAAGGAAACCCTTACTCAAACACATATAATCCAGGTTAGAAGAACCATCCGAACTTTTCGTACAAAAACAATAACGCATTGTATGCACCTAACCAAGCACCTGCTGTACCACCAGGATATCATAAAGCTGCCACAAATGCTCCAAATGCTCCTAAGAAGTCAAACCTTGAAATAATGATGGAGAACTTCATAGCTACCCAATCCCAAACAAATAAGGATTTCCTAAATCAAAACATACACACTAGTGAGCAAATCAAGTAGTTAGCAAACAAAGTAGACGCTTTAGCCACCATAACAAAATGTTAGAAACACAAATTTCGCAAGTAGCTCAACAACAAGCACCTACTGCTGCCCATGCAGGTACATTTCTTGGACAGCCACAACCAAACCCAAAAGGTCGTGCAAATGTTATTATACTACAAAGTGGGACAAAGTTAGACGGACCAACCGACCCTAGAATTCAAAACCCAGCCATGCACCAAGACCCTGGTAAGATAAATGAGAAGGAAAATAAACTAAAGGAAGATAAAAGCGAAGAGGCCGTAAAGAAAGAAGAACCATATGTGCCTCCACCACCGTATAAACCTCTTATCCCATATCCTCAAAGACTTGCTAAATCTAAAAGTGTAGGGCAATTTAAGAAATTTGTAGAGCTTCTAAAACAATTGAATATCACAATACCCTTTACAGAAGCCATCTGTTGCAACCTGAAAAATACAGTGTGCGAAAAAACAACCGGCGAAAGAAAATGACAGAATAGTCGCCACCGTGCGTTATTTATCCCAAAGGAGGGAAAGGAAATGCTCAAAGTAAACCTGAAAAGAGGAAAGGAAAAGACAAGGTCTCGCAACCAAATCTTGGGTTCGAGAGTCGGTTATGCGAAGGGAAGGTATTAGCACCCCTACGCATCCGTAGTACTCTACGGGATCCACTTTTGTAGTTCTTGTCTAAAGGGTGTGAGTTTATCTTGTGCTGTTTACTAAAAAAGGGGTTAAATGAAAATGACTCGCGCGGATGTCGCATCCACTGCATACGTATCTCATCTGAATATGAGAATCAGAGTCTTCGTAGCTCGAATGATCTATGGGTTGGGGGATGTGTGCTCGCTAAGACATCGCGTCTTATGCCTACGTATCTCATCTGGAATGAGAATCAGAGCAAGCCGTAGTTCGGATAACTACGGGGTTAAGGATTATGTTTTGGGGGCGGACGACGTTACTACGCAATCTACCAGATGCTCGACCTTTGGAGACTTACTCACCTGTAGTAGAAGGAGTAAACGTGTGTTTAGGAGAAGAAAAATCAATGAAGGGTTAGGGTTTGGGATGCTCATGCAAAAAGGCAGTCCTTGACGAAGGAACCGCGCTACCTGCGGGGATACGAACACATACAAAACAAACATGTATAAAGTAAATATGCCAAAAAGGCAATCAGAATAAATCTCCCAAATGGTATCCCACAAGCAAAGTGGAATATCCAGCGAGCTATCCCTGCAAAAGTCATGTGAGCCTTCACAAAAACTCAACAAAAGGGTTAGTGAAACAAGATAAGGATTAGGAGAAAACATGCTATGACAAACGTAAGTCAGATTATAGAAAAACAGTATGGTTTTTCATGGATAACAGTATGGTTTCAGAAACCTCAAACCCTATGGCATACACTTCAGAAATTAAATGATTAAGCATTCAAGGCATTATTTATACATTCATACATAATTATGAACCCGTGGGCAAAAACCTAATGAAATTCATCCATCATACCTCAAACATTCAGAGTATTCAACTTCAAAGCACAAAGGTAATGGGAATAAGGGCAAACCTGATTGGAGAGATCGGTTGAAGTCAAATGGCACAACTGGATTTGCGAACCAATGTTAGGGTTTGCTTGAGCTGAAAGTGTGTGAGTCAAGATGAACCTTTCAGAGTTGCCTGGAGGTTGCTCTGAACTCTGTTAGCTCTTCTCTCATTATCTTTTTCCCCAGGGTTCTTCTCTCACTATCTTTTTCCCAGACAGGGTAATAGGAATAGAATGGTCTTTTGTTTCATTGAAACTCTGAATTTATAACCTGATTTTTGTGGACCTGTGGGCTCAAATGAGAGAGGTCCAAGTCCAAGATTTTTTCTTTTATTTATTTATTTTTTTATTTTTTTATTTTTTTATTTTTTTATTTTTTTATTTCGTTTTCCTTTTTTTTTTTCAAAACACGTGGGCTTCGCCTAGCGAGCATGACAGCTCATGAACAAACCTTTGCTCCTTCAAGATTAACATTTTGACTGACGAATAGACCTTTGTTGGAAGTAACTCAATCCTTTCCCTTGTGTTGACTGATAATCTAAATAGAGCCCACAAAGTGTCCTGGATGATGTTCAAGCTTCTTGGATCCGATTCCGATCGCCATGATGAAATGCAAATGCTAAATGACCTAAAAATGAATGCATGCATAAGGTGTAAAGCGTATGCTTCCAGGAAAAATGAAGGGTAAATTTTGGGGTATTACAGCTGTCCCTATTCAATCAACTAGAGACCTGGAAAGAAGATAGCAGCGGCTTTCGTGCTTTCGAGGTATCAAGGGATTGAATACAATAAAAGCCCGAAAATTTGCACTGAAGTGAAGTAACAATGCCTGTCAGAATCGGCAAAGAGGTGGTCTTGAAAGAAGAATCTGTCTGGTACGGTGAGAGTCAGTCTGAATACCGAAAAAGAATGTTGACCTGGATACCAAAATAAATGTTAACACAAAAATAACCATGGCCTGAATGTCGCTCATCAGTCTGAATATCGAAAAAGAATGTTAACCTGGATACCAAAATAAATGGTAACACAGAAATAACCATGGCCTGAATGCCGCTCATCAGTCTGAATACTGGAAATGACTTCGATCTGAACATCGGGAGATATGAGATTATTAATATCTGTCTGAACACCGAGAGGCTGGCCTGAATGCCACAAGTTGCGTCGACCTGAACTTCGGAAACTTCTTCGATCTGAACATCGGAAAATTGGCCTGAATGCCACAAGTTGCATCGACCTGAACGTCGGAAACTTCTTCGATCTGAACATCGGAAAATTGGCCTGAACGCCACAAGTTGCATCGACCTGAACGTCGGAAACTTCTTCGATTTGAACATCGGAAAACTGGCCTGAACGCCACTTCGGTCTGAATACCGGAAACTTCATGCCTGTCAGCATCGACAGAAATAGGGAACGATAATAGAGGCAGCGCATGGGCCAATGACACTTGCTGGGGATAACAAAGGTAAGTCATGAACAATCTTCAGTCTGAGTATTGGAAACAACTTCTGGCTTATCACTTGGGATACCGAGAATGTTTTATGCTTACATGCGGATGTTTGAATTTTTCAATGGCGTAATGCTCCATGAAAATGGAAATGCTACGCGATTTGGGAGGATGCAATGCAATATGATTCTACATGCAGGGATGCGAAATGCTGGGTAGAATGCCAAGCTGAGGCAAGGGGATCTGCTGGGGAAATGATCACCATCTTTTGGACCCTGGCAAGGCTGCTGGAGATGCACAGCGCAAAGAATTATGTGGGGAAATGACCCGCCACACGGTGTTCTAGCAATGACGAAATACCGAGATTCTGACTGGGGAGAGAACGACACTGAAAACCTGTTGTTGGGGAAAGCGATAGTGGTTCTGGCAACCACGATCTGCGAGAGATGACTCAGCAGGGGAAACAAACATCGATACGGTACCGAGGTTCTGCTTCAAGGAAAGAAACCATGGATCTGGCATTGGGATTATCGATCTGGCCTCGAACTCTGAGGAGCAGTCGCTTCTGCTGGGAAGATACAGTCTGGCACTGTCAACTCCGTTGGGGGTATATAGTCTGACAGTGTCAACTCTACTGGGGAGTATATAATCTGAAACCACCGCTTGGGGGGAGGTACAGTGGTGAGAACCTGCTGGGGATTGAAGAATCCAACGCTCTAATCAGCTCTGTAGGGATAAGATACCGAATTCGTCTGTTGGGGGAAAACATTCACGATCATCTGCAAGGGATTTTAAGGAAATGCCACGAGGGTACCTGTTCTGAATAGACGATCCAAAGCACTTAAAATTTACAGCAATTTTAAATGTTTATTAAGCATGTACTTGTAAAGCTCTTATGTGTCATGATGCAATGTTTATCAAAAAATCTGGACGTCATTTTTGCAAACAAAACAGAAAAATGAAAATGAAAACAGAGATATACTGAATAACATGATTTTATTGATTGAACGGCCTCTGAATAGGCGTTTACATCAGGAAGCAATCCCTGGAAAGAGGTAATCGCACAACAGATAAAAACAGACATTAATCTAATGGCAATGTGAAATGGATTTCTATTGGGTTCCAATTCTGCTATGACTTGCTCGTCTTCAAGATCCTCCAGATGATCAGCTTTCTGAAAGAGTGATTGGACTGTTTCCTATCCTTCAAAAGTTTCCAGTCATTAACACAAGATGAGATTCAGAACTACTCAGAACGCAGTCATTCGCTTAATCCCTAACTTTTTCCTAGATCGCCCTTTTCGGGTTTTCAATCCACCGGGATACCCATTTTTGCCTAAGTTGCCTTTTCAGGTTTTCAACTTACCGGGTGTACAATCTTTTCACTTTTAATCCCTAATTTTTTCCCGAACCTTTTTCATTTTCTTGGTTCGTCGGGATGCCCATTTTTGTCTGGACTACTCTTTTTATTGTCCAGCGGGTCTATTTCATGCGAAGTATTTTTTAACTGCGTCTGAGTTCACCGGGGAAGTGAAGTTTTCACCACCCATCGTTGCAAGCATTAAGGCCCCACCATCAAAAACCTTGGTGACAATATACGGTCCATCATAGTTAGGAGTCCACTTGCCCCTGTGATCTGTCTGAGGAGGAAGGATCCTTTTCAACACCAAATCTCCGACCTGGAAGCATCGAGGACGCACTTTCTGATCAAAGGCTCTCTTCATCCGACTTTGATACAACTGTGTAAGAACAAAAATTGTTCTACAACAGATTCCATGATTTTGATGATAACAAAGGATGAAACCAAAAATGGCACCCTAACGAAAAGTTTCTAAGTGCGCAGGGTTCTAAAGAAAGAAGGAAGAGATCTGATGATGTCATCAGATACAGAACCAGATCAGATACAAATTATCAGAAGATAAGAAGCATCTGAAGTAGAAACACGTTCAAGAAAGTCTAACTCTGAGCAAAACAGCAAAATATCAGAAGCATCTGAACAAGAAGTACGCTCTAGAAAATTCTGATTCTGAACAACAGTATGTCAAACTTCAGAAGCTCTTGGCGCTATCTGAAGAAATCATCAGAACTCAAAAGATCAACATCAGAAGCTAGATAGAAGATTCCAAGATCTCCAGAAACATGAAGACTTTGATTATGGAATTGCTAAATAAGGAAGAGTAACGTTAACTTCAAATAAAGTTATGGAAATGGATTTCCTAATACAGGAAGAGACGTTAACTCCAAAAATACAAATGATAAGGAACTATTTGTGGTAAGTAGTCATTCAAGAAGTGAAAGTTGCTTTGACAACAAGCAACATAAGATATGGCACTAATTATTATTCAAGAGTTATTATCTGCCATGATTTTTCAACGGATCCTTCTCTTCTATATAAAGGACTGCAAATCAACATTCAGCGCACAACATATACAACAAAATTTTTACTAAAACATCAACACACAAAAATACTGTTTATTCTCTCAATCTTCACGAAGCTTTTGCTTAGTACGTGAAATACTTTGTTCTTATTGTTGTAATATTTACTTATCTTAGAAGCACTCTAGATTACATAAGCTTTCATCTATTGTTTTATTTTCCTCAAGTGACTCTGTGTAGTCTGTAGACTTGAGAGGACTAAGAGATCTTTCTCTTAGATGTTGTTTGTAAACAATCTTTCAAGATTAGTGGATTAAGTCCTTATTGAAGGCGAAATCACCTTGGCCGGGTGGACTGGAGTAGCTTTGTGTTATAAGCGAACCAGTATAAAATCCTTGTGTGATTTTCATTTTGAAAAAGCGCTTATTTTCCAAACAATTCAAACCCCCCCTTTCTTGTTTTTCTCACCTTCAATTGGTATCAGAGCTCCGGCTATGTTATTGATTTTCTAATCAAACACTTAACAGTGTAGAGAGATCCAGAAAGAGAAAAACTATGGCCCACACAAATGAAAAGGATAGTTACAATGCTAAGCCTCCTGTCTTTGATGGAGAGAAATTCGATTACTGGAAAGATAGAATTGAAAGTTTCTTTCTAGGCTATGATGCTGATCTCTGGGACATTGTCACAGATGGATACAAACCTCCTGTCACAGAGGATGGAGCTGAAGTTCCCAGAAGTAAGATGTCAGATGATCAGAAACGAGTTTTCAAGAATCATCACAAGGCCAGAACCATACTTCTAAATGCTATATCTTACAACGAGTATGAAAAGATCACCAACAGAGAAACAGCCAATGACATACTTGACTCTCTAAGGATGACTGTCATACCCCAAAATTTGCCCATTAATATTTCAAGACATTTCAGGGCACTCCGACTCATTTTTATGACACTTAAAGGAACTAAGGCCCAGCTCGCGAATGACCCAAACTGGCCTACTCGCTACACGCTCACCTAGTGATAATATGAAAGTGGTTTATTTGGAAGTGGAGGAAAAGGGGTACAAAAAGGAAAGAAAACGGACCAAACAGCAAAGCCCAACCCAAAGTACAAGAACACGGGTGTGGCATCTGTGACGAGCGTCACAGAGGCTGTGACGAGCGTCACGCCTCGCACACCCCTGTGACGGGCGTCACACATGGTGTGACGAACGTCACACCATTCCCCTACTTTGTGGGCGCAGGCAACGCTTCGGAGACTTGAAGATCCGTTGGGCCCTATATCCATGCGCACATTGAAGACTTTTTGGGCAGCATACATGACCTAATGACAACAATATAAATAGCCACCTTGAAAACCTAAAAGGGGAGCTTTTTCCGAGATTCTTTTTCCTTTGCCGTTTTCGCCTTTGCATTTTTTTCTTCTTTTCCAGCAGCTTAGGCATTGTGTTACAAGTGCTACACTATTTCTTTTGCCATTCCTGATTCCCTTTTGGTATTTAGTTGATTCTTTTTTGCACCATAGTTTCTACAACGGAAACTATTGTGTGCCTTTTTACCGAATCTAATTTTACGGTGGCAGAAAGGTCACCTCCGCTCAAGTCTATCCGATCGGCCAATTCAAGGTTGCGACTCAAGTGCAAACAGGTTTGCATTACTATTATCACTTTATGTTCCTAATTCACATGTGATATCATAATTGAGATTCATAAATATATTTGAGGTTTTGCATGTAACTTAAGTCTGCCTGGATACTCTGAATTGTTGTAATGGACGCCGCTGTTTTATCATAACCATGCTTTGTTTACCTATTACTTTGGTGCAACTCTCGATTGCACCCTGATTTGGTATTCTAACCCGTTTGCTGAATTTTGCAAAGGTTCATATGTCCCGGGAAAAGATTGCTGTTTAGGTCTCCCACTTTATTTGTGGGATACCCTTGTGGAGACTCACCTTAAGTGGCCTAATTAATTTTAATGTGTTCATTTTAATGTCTTAATTTTAATGTATTACTTTTAATGCATTGATTTTAGTATGGACTTAATTACTTAATTGACTTTAAAATATGACCTTTAAATAAGTGATCTTGGACCTCTCTTTGCTGCCTTACGGTATTACGGTATAACGGTCATGTCCCGCGAATATGGGGATATCCTTAGCAAAGACCCTTCGGTAAAATCATCATAGTCCCTCGGATGTTGCCTTCGGAAAATACGATTTCGTCCCTCGATGACCCTTCGGTATAGCCTACGGTTAAATGATGATCGTCCCTTCGAATGCTAAGGTATCCTCACAACTGTTGCCTTCAATGACCTATCGATGACCCTACGATGACCCTTCAACATCCCCAGGATAAAACCACTTACTTCTCAATAGTAAGGACAGTTTTACCCTCATAAGGATGGGAAATGCCCAGAAAGACCTCGGACAGGTATAACCTTAATTGCTCAGTCATAACCTAAAAAATATACTTTTCGCACCTCGCACCTTTCAAACGTCTTCCTTTGGAAAATCACCACTTAGCATACATCCGTACTAGGATCATTGCCGAGTTATATTTTTCTAAACTATTTTCTAAATTAAACGAGATAACCACTTTGTATATATTCATGCAAGAATCATTACAAAGTTAAATTCTCATTTTCAAAACATTTTCATACCTTTCTCAACCACCTTTTTCAAACTAGAAAACATAAATGATTGAGCAATTAAGAGCCCATGGATAACCATGGATACAAAGGGTGCTAATACCTTCCCTTTGTATAAAGTACCTCCCGAACCTAAGAATTTAAAATTAAGGTCTTTCCTGTTCTTTTCCACCTTTCCTTATTGGATAAAAGAAAAGTCGGTGGCGACTCTTGCTAACCGCGACATTGCGATTACAAATCCAATAAAGTCCAGTTCACCGTATGACAGAACTGGCGACTCTGCTGGGGACTTAAAGAGAGGTCCATCTTTGAAAAAAATCATTTATGTTTTGGGATTGTTCCTTCTTTCAAGGGTATTGTTGAGTGAAAGATCCTACACCCGGATCTAGTGTACCTTAGGTAAGTAGCAATAGATCATCGCGACTATCCGGCGTATACTGGAATGGTTAAAATGATAGTTACGGTTAATGTGACACTTTGGTTGTCCTGATGTTCCTCATGTTACTTGAGGAAAAATTTGGCTTCCGCGTGGTGTCATCAAAGCATTAACCAGACCTTTAGAACCCTAATTGACTTATCCTAGCCATTAGAAAGTAGTGAGATAACTGACTTCGGTTCCGATTGAGGTTGGTTGATACTCGATACTACACTCTTTGAGATTGGACTTTAGGGAAGCTTCGGTCAACCACTTGGTGTTGCACTGAAGTGGACCTAAAGAAAGGTCGATGATCTGAGATCCTTCTAGAACCCGGTTACTATTCTAGGACAGGTTGAACCAACCAAACTTCAGTGGGGAGGGTACTTACCTATGGAACTCATGCAAGCCTTAAAACCTAGGAATAATTGTTGTGTGACATGCTTGTGCTTGCATAACATCATAACATCATAACATCATCATACTAACCATTTCAAGGACTTAGGAATTTAGCTTTGCTCTTTGAACAGGTTATGGCTTCCAGGAAGACTATCCGGATCAATCTTGTAGCAATCTCTCCTCAACTCAAGGATTTGGTGTCAGAACTCCCCGATCATGCTCAGTTCAACAAGAAACATGGTCATCTCCTCAATCTGGTTATCACGGGTTTCAAAGAAGATATGATGAGAGTCCTATTCCAGTTCTTCGATCCTAAGCATCATTGCTTCACTTTCCCAGATTATCAGTTGGTACCCACGTTAGAAGAATTCTCCCAGCTGCTTGGGATACCTATCCTGGATCAAATACCCTTCAGCGGTTTAGAAAAGATGCCAAAGTCTGAAGAAGTTGCCGCAGCTTTACACATGACGAAATCTGACATTGAGACCAATTGGGTACCAAGAAGTGGAATTAAAGGTTTACTCGCCAAATTTCTGATAAGTAAGGCCCGAGAATTCCTAAAAGTTATGAATGTTCGTGCTTTTGAAGATGTTCTAGCATTGTTAATCTATGGTTTGGTGTTATTCCCTAATCCAGACCAATTCATAGACATGAATGCTATTAAGATATTCCTCACTCATAACCCTGTGCCTACCTTGCTTGGAGATGTCTTGCATTCCCTTCACACTCGTACTATGAAGAAGCAAGGGACTCTCATGTGCTGCGTACCATTGTTGTCTAGGTGGTTTATTTCGCACCTCCCTCAATCAGTCTTGAAGAATGATCAAAATCTGAAATGGTCTCAAAGGATAATGACACTCTCCCATTCAGACATCCGGTGGTGTTCTAACCTCAGAGAAAATGTTATCATCATCGACCGTTGTGGAGAATTCCCTAATGTACCCCTCATGGGGATAAGAGGAGGTATTACTTATAATCCTGCCTTAGCCCTACGTCAGTTTGGGTATGCCCGAAGAGATGGTCCACATGAAATGATTATTCAAGGTACAGTGTTCGACTATGACAATGACCCTCAAAATCTCCGTCAAAAGTTTGTACGAGCTTGGGGCATGGTGAAAAGAAGCAATTTAGGCAAGAAAAATTCTATTCCTATGGAGCCTTATCTCAGATGGGTCCGCGCCAGAGCTCGTGAACTTGTCATGCCATATCTTGCAGTCGGACCATTGATTGTTGAATCGGAGGTCGAAGGAGGTACTTCCCAGATCATTTCTTACCCAAATATGCCTACTGATGCTGAGGAATTGAAAAGATCCTGGACCCAGTTGAGAGAGGAGAGAGATACTTTCGAAGCTCAGTTCAATGCAGAAAGGAAGAAAGTATTAGAGCTCACCAGTCAGCTTAATGAGGAACGAAGACTCAATGCATATCTTCGCCCAAAAAGAAGTCGCCCCTGGGAGATTTGAGATGTCATTGTATTTTACTATTATTCCTTTTGTAATGAACATTGATTAAAAAAGTAGCAATAAACATTTCTCTCTTGTTGGTGATTTATGCAAAGTTAAATTCCAAAAGTCCTTGAAAACATTTCATGCATTGCATCACATAACATAACATTGCATAACAGGTATTCTAAAGGACCATATTCTCACGGTCTGCCTCTTAAACAGAAAAATGGATCTCGAGCAAACTGTCAAAGATCTCCAGACTCAGAATGCTCAGTTCAAGGAGATGATGCTAAGCTTATCCAAGGGGCAGGAGGAACTGAAGGCTCTTTTGGCCGAAAAGAAGAAGGACAAGAAAGCTGTGAGCTTCATTAACCCGGGCAGAAGGCGTAAAGGACAGGCTACGGGAATCAAATTTGGAATCCCGAATGGTCCAGAAGAGGGGGCGGAAATTGATTCAGAGGAGGAGAATCCTGATTTCTCTAACCCTGAGGATGAAGATGAAGAGTATGAAAATGAACAGTACTCTCCAAGAGATGATAAGTACAAACTGCTGGAAGAACGCATGCTAGCAATGGAGGGTCAGAAGACACCTGGTCTGGATTTCGAAAGTCTGGGTCTGGTCTCCGATGTGACCATTCCCCGCAAATTCAAAATCCCCACTTTCACTAAGTATGATGGTGCGTCTTGTCCTCAGATGCATCTAAGGGCCTATGTGAGAAAGATTCAGCCGCATACCACTGATAAGAAACTGTGGATCCACTTCTTCCAAGAAAGTCTGTCTGGCACTCAGTTGGAATGGTATTATCAGCTCGAGAGCTCTGACATCCGCACCTGGACTGATTTAGCAACGGCTTTCTATAAGCAGTACCAGTACAATTCTGAATTAGCACCTACTCGGCTACAGTTGCAGAACATGGCCATGGGATCTAAAGAAAGCTTCAAAGAGTATGCTCAGAAATGGAGAGATTTGGCTGGCAGAGTCAAGCCCCCTATGACTGACCGAGAATTAGTAGACCTGTTCATGGGTACCCTGACTGGCCCATTCTACAGCCACCTACTGGGGAGTTCTTCATCAGGTTTCACTGAACTTATACTGACAGGCGAACGGGTGGAGAGCGGCATTCGGAGTGGGAAGTTACAGGCAGCTACTTCTACAAGCAGCAAAAAGTCCTACCATGGGAAGAATGAATCGAATGCGGTGTATGGTCAGAAGAATCATAATAAGAAAAATGGTGACCACGCCGTTGGAGCAGTGACGATCGCAGCACCGCCATCTCAGAACTTCCAACAAAGACAAGACAGACCAAGAAGGCAGTTCACCAGGATCAATATGACCTTGGCACAGGCACTGCAGGGAATGCTAAAGGCAAATTTGATCACCCTCAGAGATCCTCCTACAAATCCCAACACTTCCTCTTCTCGTTATAATCCCAATGCCAGGTGTGCGTATCACTCCGATAGCCCCGGGCACGATACAAACGATTGCTGGCCATTGAAGAATAAGATTCAGGATATGATCGAAGCTGGAGAAATTGAGTTCGAGCCTCCGGAGACTCCTAATGTCATCACTGCTCCTATGCCTAATCATGACAAAGCTGTTAATGCTCTCGATGACGGTTCTCTCATCACTACTGTAGCGGACTTAACATCTCCTCTCCCGATCATAAAGAGGAATTTATTGCAAGCTGGTTTATTTCCAGGTTGTACTGAAGATTGCAATCTCTGCATACTCCGGCCCAAGGACTGTCTGAAGTTGAAGAATGGTATCCAACGACTGATGGACGATCGTACAATCCTCTTTGAAAGGGTTTCTAAGGCAGAAAACCCTATTGAAGAAGTATCTGTGATTGCGAGGTCCAAAATTCCAGTAAAGATTACTGCTCCCAGAATACCTGTAAAGATTATTGCTGAGCCCAGAGTAGCTCCCCTGATCATTACTGCACCTGGCCCGATCCCGTATTCCTCAAGCAAAGCTATTCCGTGGAATTATGGAGGTGATGTTTACATCCATGGTGTAAAGCAAGTTGGCAATTCTGCTAATCCTAATGACATTGTTGGGACTAGTAAAGTTACTCGAAGCGGAAGGATCTTCTCTCCAGAGATCTCACCTCCGGTTCCCGAAAACCGAGGAAAAGAACCAGTCAACCCTTCTCAGTCAGAGACACCGATCGAAGCTACTACTGAAGATGTTGCCAAACGAGAAATGGAAGAAATGCTGAAAATCATCCGCAAGAGTGATTTCGATGTGGTAGAACAGTTGGGGCATACTCCTTCCAAAATCTCGATGTTGTCCTTGTTGTTATCCTCTGAATCTCATGCCCATGCTTTGATGAAATTCCTGAAGACTGCCCATGTACCTCAAGAGACCTCCGCCGATCAGTTCGAAAACTATGTTGCTAACCTGACTGTTGACGACGGCCTAGGTTTTTCCAATGCTGACCTGACACCAGCAGGAAAAGACCACAACAAGGCCCTGCATATTTCTATTGAGTGTAAGGGAATCACTTTGGCTCATGTGTTGATTGATAATGGCTCTTCCTTGAATGTGCTACCGCAAGTCGTGCTCGATAAACTTGACTGTAAAGGCATTGAATTGAAGCCTAGTGATATTGTGGTACGTGCTTACGATGGTGCGAAGAGTGTTGTCCATGGCGAAGTAGTCCTCCCTATCAAGATAGGACCTCAAGTCTTCAATACTACCTTCCATGTAATGAACATTCGTCCTGCCTATTCTTGCTTACTGGGACGCCCTTGGATTCATGGGGCAGGTGCTGTAGCTTCGTCTCTCCATCAAAAGTTGAGATATCCGATAGAGGGTAAGATTGTCACTGTGTGTGGGGAAGAAGAATACATTGTCAGTAGTGTGCATACCTTCAGATACGTTGAGATGGATGGTGAATTCTTCGAGACTCCAACTCAGTCATTTGAAGGGGTTTCTCCGCCCGATCCTGTCCTTAAGCCAACTCCCTGTGTGCCCAAGGTTATTCGTGCTCCTCCTGCTATGATTTCTCTGAAAGATGCTCAAGCTGTGGTCGAAGATGGTGGCTGTACTGGCTGGGGTCAACTGATCAACGTACCGTACAAGTCTGACAAAGCTGGTCTGGGATTCAACTCTGAAAAGATGGTCAAAGAGCAAATCAATGCTGTAGAAGATGCTGACAGTGATGGCGACCTGGATAATTGGATCTACCCAACAATTGGCGACGGACTCAATAATTGGAAGGCTGAAGACACTATCCCGATTTCCTTTAGTCAGGAGTAATTGTTATTGTCCATTTAGTATTGCAAATCTTTATTTTTCAATTGAACCTCTTAAAGCATTGTGTCTACGCCCGGGGCACAATAGCTAATTTGTTAAGGGTTTTGTCATTTCATAAGCATATTCATATTCAATAAATCAATGGACTTTTTCGCATTCAAATATTGCGCTCTTTATTTTTTCCTGCCGTCTTTCGAACAAGCTATGCTTTCTTACACACACTCACGTAACAAATTGCAGATCCGTATCCACTCTGGATCCTATTGATAATAATTCCGCTACTGTTCATTATGACTTTGAAAATCCGATCTACCAAGCCGAAGATGGAAGTGAGGAAGATTGTGAAGTCCCTGGAGAGCTTGCTAGATTGTTACTGCAAGAGGAAAGGACTATACAGCCGCATGAAGAGTCCCTCGAAATCGTAAACCTGGGTACTGAGGTAGACAGAAAAGAAGTCAAAATAGGAGCAGATTTGGAAAGTAGTGTGAAAGTAAGGTTGATCCAGATGTTGCACGACTATGTGGAGGTTTTTGCTTGGTCTTATGAAGACATGCCCGGGTTGGATACTAATATAGTGGTGCATCGGCTGCCTACGAAGGAAGACTGCCGTCCTGTCAAGCAAAAGGTTCGCCGCATGCGTCCCGAAATGTCTGAGAAAATCAAAGCCGAGGTTATGAAACAATTCAATGCCGGTTTCCTAGCCGTTACTTCTTATCCTCAATGGGTTGCTAATGTGGTGCCTGTGCCAAAGAAGGATGGTAAGGTGCGAATGTGCGTAGATTACCGAGACCTGAATAAAGCAAGTCCCAAAGACGACTTTCCGCTCCCGCACATTGATGTTCTGGTAGATAACACCGCTCAACACAAAGTATTCTCATTCATGGATGGATTCTCGGGTTACAACCAGATTAAGATGGCGCCTGAGGACATGGAGAAGACTACGTTTGTGACGCAATGGGGCACGTTCTGTTATAAAGTAATGCCATTTGGTCTAAAGAACGCCGGGGCAACGTACCAGCGTGCTATGGTGGTTTTGTTCCATGATATGATTCATCATGAGATAGAAGTATATGTGGATGACATGATAGCTAGATCTCATACTGAAGAAGAACATCTCGATCACTTATACAAACTGTTCGAGAGGTTGAAGAAGTACAAGTTGAGATTGAATCCAAACAAATGCACTTTTGGAGTGAGATCCGGTAAACTCTTGGGCTTTATTGTCAGCGGTAAAGGAATCGAGGTTGACCCGGCTAAAGTGAAGGCTATTCAAGAAATGCCAGTTCCCCGTACGGAGAAAGAAGTCAGAGGTTTCTTGGGACGCTTGAACTACATTGCTCGATTTATCTCCCACTTGACCGCTACTTGCAAACCCATCTTCAAGCTACTGAGGAAAAATCAAAAGATGATATGGAATGAGGAATGTCAAGAAGCTTTTGACAAAATCAAGAAATACCTCCAGGAACCTCCGATTCTGATACCACCAGTTGAAGGAAGACCTCTAATCATGTATTTGACCGTGTTAGAAAATTCAATGGGGTGCGTATTGGGGCAACATGACGAGTCTGGTCGAAAAGAGCACGCCATATACTACCTGAGCAAAAAGTTTACCGACTGTGAAACAAGATACTCACTGCTCGAGAGAACTTGCTGTGCTTTGGCCTGGGCTGCTCGCCGACTAAGACAGTATATGTTGAATCAGACCACTTTGTTGATTTCTAGGATGGATCCCATCAAATACATGTTCGAGAAGCCTGCCCTCTCCGGAAGAATAGCGAGATGGCAGATGATCTTAACAGAGTACGATATCCAGTACACTACTCGGAAAGCAATCAAAGGAAGCGTGCTAGCTGATCATTTGGCTCATCAAGCGGTGGACGATTACCAATCTATGAATTTTGAGTTCCCAGATGAGGATGTCATGCTTGTTACTGATAATGGAAAACCTAAACCAGATGAAGGACCCGAATGGGGATCCCGATGGACTATGGTCTTTGATGGATCTTCTAATGCATTGGGCCATGGTGTTGGGGTTGTACTCATTTCTCCCGGAGGTTACCATACACCTCTCACGGCTAGACTATGTTTCCATTGTACCAATAATATGGCTGAGTATGAAGCATGTATTTTTGGACTCAAAGCTGCTATAGATTGGCGAATCAAGTTTTTGAGTGTGTACGGAGATTCGGCCTTGGTAATCAGTCAGGTCAACGGGGAATGGGATACTAAACATCCAAATCTCATCCCTTATCGAGAGCAGGTGATGACATTAATCCCATACTTTGAAGAGGTAACATTTGAACATATTCCACGAGAGGAAAACCAGTTGGCAGACGCATTAGCTACCATGTCATCTATGTTCAGAGTCAGATGGGGCAGCGAAGCTCCCATGATTACCATCGGACGGTCAGATGAACCAGCTTACTGTTATGGACTTAACACTGAGAAGGTACAGGAGAAACCTTGGTTCCACGACGTAAGAAGATATTTAGAAGCTCAGGAATACCCTGAAGGGGCATCCATCAAGGACAGAAAATTCCTGAGGAAGTTCTCCGCTAAATTCTTTCTGAGTAACGGAGTGTTATACAAACGTAATCATGATTCGACTCTGCTTCGCTGTGTGGATAAAAAGGAAGCAGAAAGGATCATGGAAGACATGCATGACGGTATTTTTGGGACTCATTCTAATGGACATACAATGGCCAAGAAGATTCTGAGATCAGGGTATTATTGGTCTACCATGGAAGCGGATTGCCACCGTCACTCCAGAACCTGTCACAAGTGTCAGATCTATGCGGACAAAGTACATGTGCCTCCTGCTCCATTGAACGTGTTGACAGCTCCTTGGCCATTTGCAATGTGGGGCATCGATATGATCGGAGAGATTAAACCTACGGCTTCCAATGGACATCGCTTCATTCTCGTCGCTATTGATTACTTCACAAAGTGGGTAGAGGCGGCCTCATTCGCTTCTGTCACCAAGAATGTGGTGGCACGGTTCATCAAGAATAGTCTTATTTGTCGATATGGCATCCCTGAAAGAATTATCACTGATAATGGTACTAATTTGAACAACAAGATGATTACTGAACTCTGCACGCAGTTCAAAATTAAGCATCACAACTCTTCTCCGTACCGGCCAAAGATGAATGGCGCCGTAGAAGCTGCTAATAAGAATATCAAGAAGATCATACAAAAGATGACGGTAACATACAAAGACTGGCATGAGATGTTACCGTTTGCCCTTCACGGTTATCGCACTTCAGTACGCACTTCGACAGGGGCAACTCCTTTCTCTTTAGTCTATGGAATGGAAGCCGTTTTACCAGTGGAAGTTCAGATTCCCTCCCTAAGGATCATGAAAGAGGCGGGCTTAGATGAAGATGAATGGATTCAGACACGACTCGATCAGATAAACTTGATCGATGAGAAGAGACTTGCGGCTGTTTGTCATGGACAGATATATCAGAAGCGCATGACCCAGGCATTTAACAAAAGAGTCAGGAGACAGGTGTATCAAATTGGCGACTTGGTGATCAAGCGTATCATTCTACCCCAAGGTGATCCCAGAGGCAAATGGACTCCCACATACGAAGGGCCATTTGTAGTTAAGAAGGTATTCTCTGGTGGAGCCATGATACTTGCTACAATGGATGGTGAAGACTTCCCACATCCCGTGAACGCGGACATAGTTAAAAAATACTACGCATAAAAAAGACCCGCTAGATCGACGTATCTAGGCAAAAGTAAGGGCATCCCGGCGAACCAAAAGGGTTCGGGCAAAAATTAGGGATATATATATAAAAGATGTACACCCGGCAAGTCGAAAACCTGAAAAGGCGGCTTGGGCAAAAAAGGGTATCCTGTTGGACTGAAAACCTGAAAAGGCGGTCCAGGCAAAAGTTAGGGATTAAAGCGTATGACTATGTCCCGTTTTCAGTCAACTTTCATCCAAGTTCAAGGGACTGACCAAGCCAATCACTTCTATCCGACAGCAGAGGATGAGATGCTTGAAGACATAATGGCCGTAGTAGACTTAAAATCAATAGGACTTTTTCTGCATAGTTTTCTCTTTGTTTCGACAATTTCCTCTTACCAGGATTTCTGTCTCCTTGTACACAAATTGCCTGTTTATAGGCCTCCTTTCAAAATCAATACAACCTTCTTGCAAAAAAGATATTTTTGTTTTTTACTTTTTCCGTCTTGTTTGCGTAAACGTCCATTGATTTAATTTGAATTAATATGTGCATTTGAATATGATCAATGTTTATCAAAAATACGTACATAGAATAGCAATAGCAGTTACTACAAGACTTCGGGATCGAGGATAAGGTCTAAGCATGCTCCCGATGAGTCCACTACCAATTCTCTTCCCCCAGCAAGCCTGTTCTTCCCCAGAAGAAGTGGGCAGTATTCCCCGGCACAGCCAGCTATCCCCCAACAGAGGTTGGCACCATCAGACAGATTGATCCTCTCTTCCATCCCCAGCCAGGCTCTGTTGAATATTTCCGCCATCAGACCAAATCAACAACCCCCTGCCGCGAAAGGGTCATCATTACAAGTATCTCCAATCAGTAGATGGGGATTTATTTTCCCCAGTAGAGTCTCCAAGCCGAACTTCTCATACGCATAACTCATTCCTTACATCATTTCACATCATACGCATGCATACAACATTCGCATTTATTTTCGAAAGCATAAAACATCTCATGCATCATGACATGGCATAAAGCTAACCTTTCTTTGCAGGTTAATTATCCTCCTGATATAGTCAAAGTAAAAGGCTCATCCAGGCAGACGCCTTTATCAATCACAGACAAGATTCAGATACATATTCCAGATGCAATTCACGGGAACATTCATTCAGACAGACACCTCTATCAATTATGTACAAGATCCAGATATGTATCTCAGATACAATTCCCGGGACATTCATTCTGACTACAGTTCAGTATCTTCCTAACGATGGCATCTTTAAGCCCATCCCAGACATTTATTGCAAGTACAACATGTACAGATATTATCAGATACAGCCTAACATACGGTTCATTCTGATTCAGCCCAACATATGATTCCTTCAACTATTTCAAGACGGTCTAATGTACGACCCAATTAAGACCTCTGTCTCCTCAGATGCTACCTAGTGTACGGTACATTTCTGAAGTGTAGTCTAGTGTACGACTACCCCCTTTTTATCATCAGATTCGGCCTAATGGACGGCTCATTCTGCTCTGATACGGTCTAATGTACGACCCAATTAAGACCTTTGTCTCCTCAGATGCTACCTAGTGTACGGTACATTTCTGAAGTGTAGTCTAGTGTACGACTACCCCCTTTTTATCATCAGATTCGGCCTAATGGACGGCTCATTCTGCTCTGATACGGTCTAATGTACGACCCAATTAAGACCTTTGTCTCCTCAGATGCTACCTAGTGTACGGTACATTTCTGAAGTGTAGTCTAGTGTACGACTACCCCCTTTTTATCATCAGATTCGGCCTAATGGACGGCTCATTCTGCTCTGATACGGTCTAATGTACGACCCAATTAAGACCTTTGTCTCCTCAGATGCTACCTAGTGTACGGTACATTTCTGAAGTGTAGTCTAGTGTACGACTACCCCCTTTTATCATCAGATTCAGCCTAATGGACGGCTCATCCTGCAACTCCAATACAGTCTATCATAAGACCCATTTGGATCTTCAACTCAGATACAATCTAGCGTACGATCCGTTCTGATTTTTCATCCTCAGCAAAGTCATCTGCCTAATGGATAACCCACTCTGGTCTTCAGACACGGTCTAATGTATGATCCATCCTGATCCCTTATCCCCAGCAGTATAGCATACTCTGACTCCCCGACGAAGTCAACAGCATAATGGAGGGTTCACTATACGGTCTGATGTATGACCCGGTGTGATACCCATGTCTCTAGATATCGTCTAATGTACGACACAATCTGGAAATCTCCTCAGCAAGTTTCTTGGATGGTATCTTTAAGCCCATCTCCACCAAGACTAATTGGCAAGTGCAAAATTTTGGGGCATTCTAGTGTTCAATAATCTTTCACCTCTAGACCACGAGCGGCACATACCATTCTACTCTCTCGGCTCAAGAATATTGAACAGGGGCAGCTGTCATACCCCAAAATTTGCCCATTAATATTTCAAGACATTTCAGGGCACTCCGACTCATTTTTATGACACTTAAAGGAACTAAGGCCCAGCTCGCGAATGACCCAAACTGGCCTACTCGCTACACGCTCACCTAGTGATAATATGAAAGTGGTTTATTTGGAAGTGGAGGAAAAGGGGTACAAAAAGGAAAGAAAACGGACCAAACAGCAAAGCCCAACCCAAAGTACAAGAACACGGGTGTGGCATCTGTGACGAGCGTCACAGAGGCTGTGACGAGCGTCACGCCTCGCACACCCCTGTGACGGGCGTCACACATGGTGTGACGAACGTCACACCATTCCCCTACTTTGTGGGCGCAGGCAACGCTTCGGAGACTTGAAGATCCGTTGGGCCCTATATCCATGCGCACATTGAAGACTTTTTGGGCAGCATACATGACCTAATGACAACAATATAAATAGCCACCTTGAAAACCTAAAAGGGGAGCTTTTTCCGAGATTCTTTTTCCTTTGCCGTTTTCGCCTTTGCATTTTTTTCTTCTTTTCCAGCAGCTTAGGCATTGTGTTACAAGTGCTACACTATTTCTTTTGCCATTCCTGATTCCCTTTTGGTATTTAGTTGATTCTTTTTTGCACCATAGTTTCTACAACGGAAACTATTGCGTGCCTTTTTACCGAATCTAATTTTACGGTGGCAGAAAGGTCACCTCCGCTCAAGTCTATCCGATCGGCCAATTCAAGGTTGCGACTCAAGTGCAAACAGGTTTGCATTACTATTATCACTTTATGTTCCTAATTCACATGTGATATCATAATTGAGATTCATAAATATATTTGAGGTTTTGCATGTAACTTAAGTCTGCCTGGATACTCTGAATTGTTGTAATGGACGCCGCTGTTTTATCATAACCATGCTTTGTTTACCTATTACTTTGGTGCAACTCTCGATTGCACCCTGATTTGGTATTCTAACCCGTTTGCTGAATTTTGCAAAGGTTCATATGTCCCGGGAAAAGATTGCTGTTTAGGTCTCCCACTTTATTTGTGGGATACCCTTGTGGAGACTCACCTTAAGTGGCCTAATTAATTTTAATGTGTTCATTTTAATGTCTTAATTTTAATGTATTACTTTTAATGCATTGATTTTAGTATGGACTTAATTACTTAATTGACTTTAAAATATGACCTTTAAATAAGTGATCTTGGACCTCTCTTTGCTGCCTTACGGTATTACGGTATAACGGTCATGTCCCGCGAATATGGGGATATCCTTAGCAAAGACCCTTCGGTAAAAT
This sequence comes from Lathyrus oleraceus, assembly GCF_024323335.1. Taxonomy (NCBI): domain Eukaryota; kingdom Viridiplantae; phylum Streptophyta; class Magnoliopsida; order Fabales; family Fabaceae; genus Lathyrus; species Lathyrus oleraceus. The sequence continues at coordinate 442,443,749 of NC_066580.1, read as the reverse complement.
CATCATAGTCCCTCGGATGTTGCCTTCGGAAAATACGATTTCGTCCCTCGATGACCCTTCGGTATAGCCTACGGTTAAATGATGATCGTCCCTTCGAATGCTAAGGTATCCTCACAACTGTTGCCTTCAATGACCTATCGATGACCCTACGATGACCCTTCAACATCCCCAGGATAAAACCACTTACTTCTCAATAGTAAGGACAGTTTTACCCTCATAAGGATGGGAAATGCCCAGAAAGACCTCGGACAGGTATAACCTTAATTGCTCAGTCATAACCTAAAAAATATACTTTTCGCACCTCGCACCTTTCAAACGTCTTCCTTTGGAAAATCACCACTTAGCATACATCCGTACTAGGATCATTGCCGAGTTATATTTTTCTAAACTATTTTCTAAATTAAACGAGATAACCACTTTGTATATATTCATGCAAGAATCATTACAAAGTTAAATTCTCATTTTCAAAACATTTTCATACCTTTCTCAACCACCTTTTTCAAACTAGAAAACATAAATGATTGAGCAATTAAGAGCCCATGGATAACCATGGATACAAAGGGTGCTAATACCTTCCCTTTGTATAAAGTACCTCCCGAACCTAAGAATTTAAAATTAAGGTCTTTCCTGTTCTTTTCCACCTTTCCTTATTGGATAAAAGAAAAGTCGGTGGCGACTCTTGCTAACCGCGACATTGCGATTACAAATCCAATAAAGTCCAGTTCACCGTATGACAATGACTCATGAAGGAAACTCTCAAGTCAAAGAGACAAAGGCTCTGGCGCTTATCCAGAAATATGAAGCCTTCAAAATGGAGGATGATGAAGCCATAGAGGCAATGTTCTCTAGATTCCAAACTCTGATTGCAGGTCTAAAGGTTCTAGACAAAGGATACACAACTGCAGACCATGTCAAAAAGATAGTCAGAAGTCTGCCAAAGAAATGGAGACCCATGGTTACTGCTCTGAAGCTGTCAAAGGATCTGAACAATATAAGTCTTGAAGAACTTGTCAGTTCCCTCAGAAGCCATGAGATAGAACTGGAGGAAGATGAGCCTCAGAAAAGGAACAAGTCCGTAGCATTAAAGTCCAGATATGAAAGACGCAAACCTGACAGAACCAAAGCTCTCCAGGCAGAAACTGAAGATACTGATGACTCTGAACCAGAAGATTCTGATGATGAAGAAGAATTGTCCCTCCTGACCAGAAGAGTTAAACAACTCTGGAAAAAGAGAAACAACAACTTCAGAAGATCAAGACCCAGAGGGGATCGATCAGAATCAACCTTCAAAGGTAAAACTAACAAAGATATTACTTGTTATGAATGTAAAGAAACAGGTCACTACAGGAATGAATGCCCCAAGCTAAAGAAAGACAATCCTAGAAAAGAAAGTTTCAAGAAAAATACCTTCAGGACAAAGAAAGGATTAATGGCTACCTGGGATGATAGTGAATCTGGGTCATCAGAATCTGACTCTGATGAAAAGGCCAACGTGGCACTTATGGCTACCACATCCAAGAGCAGCTCAGATGAAGAATCTGAAGAGGTATTTTCTGAACTCTCTCGATCTGATCTAGAATCATGCTTGTCAGAAACTCTTAGCTCATATCAGAAACTAAAACAAAAGCTTAAAAACATAAAAGGCTGTCTTAAAGCAAAATTTGAAGAATGTGGCAAGCTTGAGATGACAATTCTAGCGCGAGAAGATACAATCAGATCTTTAACACTAGAAAGAGATGGAGCAAAAAGAAAAAGCTTAGAATTAGAAGAAGCGTTGTCTCAAGCAACACAAACTTCAAATAAAATTATTTTTGAATACGAAGAAGCCTTTCAAGAATTTCTGAAAAATGGAATAGGTAGGAGTATTATGGCATCCATGATTTATGGAGTCAGTCAGAACAATAAAAAGGGAATTGGGTATGATCCTAAGGAAGTTAAAACTTCTTCTAGTGACCAACTTAAATCTCCATTTTCATATCACTATACACACACACAAGAACAAAAATTTGTAAATGCTAGAAAACCCAAAGTCATAAGAAACTCTGGGAAAACTAATCAGAAAGGACCCAAGAGATTCTGGGTACCGAAAGATAAGATTGTGCATGTTGCAGATATCCTATGCAGCAAAGTTCAGACACCAGTCATGGTACCTGGACTCTGGATGCTCGCGACACATGACGGGAAGAAAGTCTATGTTCCAAAGTCTGGAACTTAAAGACGCTGGATTTGTAGGGTTCGGAGGAGATCAGAAAGGAAGGATCAGAGGCTCCGGAACTATTGGTAATGGTACTCTTCCCTCTATATCTGATGTCCTTTACGTAGAAGGATTGATGCATAACTTGTTATCCATAAGTCAATTAAGTGATAACGGTTATGATGTAATCTTTAATAAAAAAAACATGTAAAGCCATTAATCAGAATGATGGCTCTGTCCTTTTCACAAGCAAGAGGAAAAACAACATTTATAAAATTAATCTTTCTGATTTAAAAGAACAAAATGTTAAATGTCTGATGTCTGTTCACAAAGAGCAATGGATATGGCATAGACGCTTGGGCCACATTAGCATGAGGAAACTTTCTCAGCTAAATAAACTCGAGTTAGTCAGAGGCCTACCTAAACTGAAGTTTTCTTCAGATGCTCTGTGTGAAGCATGTCAGAAAGGAAAATTTTCAAAAACATCCTTTAAAAAGAAAAATGTTGTTTCTACCTCTAAGCCTCTGGAACTTCTCCACATTGACTTATTTGGTCCTGTGAAAACATCATCAGTCAATGGAAAGAAGTATGGACTAGTCATTGTTGATGATTACAGTCGCTGGACATGGGTGAAATTCCTAACGCACAAGAGTGAGTCTCACTCTGTATTCACTAGTTTCTGCTCCAAAGTGCAAAAAGAATTTGATGCTAAAATTGTTAGAGTCAGAAGTGATCATGGTGGAGAATTTGAAAACAAAGATTTTGAAGAATTATTTGACTCTAATGGAATATCCCATGATTTCTCCTGCCCTAGAACTCCACAACAAAATGGAGTTGTAGAGAGGAAGAATAGGACACTCCAAGAGATGGCCAGAACCATGATCAATGAAACTAATGTGGCAAAGCATTTTTGGGCAGAAGCTGTAAATACAGCGTGTTACATTCAGAATAGAATCTCTATAAGACCTATTCTGGAAAAGACTCCCTATGAACTGTGTAAAGGAAGAAAACCAAACATTTCATATTTTCATCCTTTTGGATGTTCTTGCTTTATCTTAAACACTAAAGAACATCTGAACAAGTTTGATTCCAAAGCACAGAAAGGTATTATGTTAGGATACTCAGAACGCTCTAAAGGCTACAGAGTATACAACACAGAAACCAAAATTGTGGAAGAATCAATTCATGTCAGATTTGATGATAAGCTTGACCCTGAAAAGTCAAAGCTAGTTGAAAATTTTGCAGATTTAGAAATCACTCTTGCAGGTTCTGATAAAGCCCCAGAAGCAATTGTCACTCAGAACTCTGAAGAAATTAAATCCCCAGAAATCCCAAAGAAAGTCAAAAGTCGTATCAACATATCTGAAGATTTGATTCTGGGAAACAAGGACGAACCTGTCAGAACCAGATCTACCTTCAGGACCTCTGAAGATACTCTTCTGGGACTAGTGTCTCTGATTGAGCCTATGTCCTGTGATGAAGCACTTCAAGATAACGACTGGGTTTCAGCTATGCAAGAAGAATTAGATCAATTCACAAAGAATGATGTCTGGGATCTTGTTCCAAAGCCCAGAGACACTCACGTTATTGGAACCAGATGGGTATTCAGAAACAAGCTGAATGAGAAAGGAGAAGTCGTCAGAAATAAAGCTCGACTGGTAGCTCAAGGTTATAGTCAACAAGAAGGTATTGATTATAATGAAACTTTTGCTCCAGTCGCAAGGTTAGAATCTATTCGTCTTCTTGTATCTTTTGCTATTAACTATTCTATTAAATTATATCAAATGGATGTCAAGAGTGCATTCCTTAATGGTTATATATCAGAAGAAGTGTATGTCAACCAACCTCCAGGTTTTGAAAATCCAAACTTTCCAGAACATGTTTTTAAACTTAAAAAATCTTTATATGGACTTAAACAAGCTCCCAGAGCTTGGTATGAAAGTTTAAGCAATTTTCTTCTGGAACACAATTTTATCAGAGGGAAAGTTGACTCCACACTTTTCTGTAAGAACCTTAACAATGATCTCATGATATGCCAGATATACGTTGATGACATTATTTTTGGTTCAGTTAACGCCTCTGTTTGTCAAGAATTCTCTAAGTTAATGCAGGCAGAATTTGAAATGAGCTTAATGCAAGAACTAAAGTTCTTTCTGGGAATTCAAATTAACCAAACCTCAGAAGTTACATATGTTCATCAAAGCAAATATATTAAAGATGTTCTGAAGAAATTTGACATGGCTAACTGCAACTCTGCAAAAACTCCAATGCATCCAACATGCATTCTTGAAAAAGAAGAAGTAAGCGCAAAGGTTTGTCAGAAGCTCTATCGAGGTATGATAGGCTCTCTTCTCTATCTGACTGCTACTCGTCCTGATATTCTCTTTAGTGTCTGTCTCTGTGCCAGATTCCAATCAGATCCTAGAGAATCTCATTTAACAGCAGTTAAGAGAATTCTTAAGTATCTGAAAGGAACTCCTAACCTGGGCCTGATGTATAAGAAAACATCAGAGTATAGACTTTCTGGTTACTGTGATGCAGATTATGCAGGAGATAGACTAGAACGAAAAAGCACATATGGAAATTGCCAGCTTCTGGGAAACAATCTAATTTCCTGGGCTAGTAAAAGACAGTCAACTATCGCTCTATCAACTGCAGAAGCAGAATATATCTCAGCATCACTGTGCACAACTCAGATGCTCTGGATGAAGCATCAGTTAGAAGATCTGCAAATTTTTGAGAGTAACATTCCTATCTTCTGTGATAATACTGCTGCCATTTGTCTAAGTAAGAATCCCATTCTACATTCCAGAGCTAAACACATTGAAATAAAACATCATTTTATCAGAGACTATGTTCAGAAAGGGATAGTAACATTGAAGTTCATTGATACAGATCATCAATGGGCAGATATCTTTACTAAGCCTCTAGCTGAAGATAGATTTCTTTTTATCTTAGAAAATCTGAACATTCAAAATTGCCCAGAATGAAGTGTGGCTCGAAAATGTAAAATGAGACTCTGACATAAACAAATGTGTTTCTGCCTCTGATACTTCTACCAAGTTAAGAAGATATCTGAGTTACAAATCTCCAGGAACCAATCCTTTGGTATTCCTGAAGATCAGATACATCAACACGTGGAGCACTTAGCGTCCAACCCTAGAACTTCTAGACAGCTGTCCAGAAGAAAATCAAAGGGAAACATTTGAGATCTCCTCGAGCAGTGTGCATACTGTTGGGATTAGACCCTCATTAATGAGCCTTAATCATGTCTCCCCCCAAGCGTGCTAACTTGATTCTTGTGCTAACGCTGAAATGTGTGTCGTTTTGCATGTGTTTTCACTTAGAGTATTTAAACACTCTTCTCATATTTCACACACTTATCACTCTCACTCACTCTAAAACCCTAAACCCTCTCTAAAGCGTCTCTCAACTCCTCATCTTCATCTCCTTCTTCTTCAACTATGGATGCTCAACAACAAGAAGTTTTCAACTTTTCTCAACAAATGGAATCCAACGCCACCGCTCAAAGCTCAAGCTTTCCAACTCCAACTGTTACAGGAGTTTCCATTACTCCAGTATACAAGGAACCCCATATCCTTGATCGTTTACCTCACATTAACCTAGAAACTCCCTTTGAGGGCTTGGATGTGTTATGTGAAACTCTGGTGGACTTCGACAACATGAGAAGAAATGGAGTAGATCTTACTGAAGAACTCCGTATACAAGGGTGGGAAAACTACTTCCAAAGGCTTTATGGTCCTATTTACCCAAATCTCATCAAAGAATTCTGGAGATTTGCTGATGCTGATGACCACTTCATCGTCTCCTTCGTATTGGGGGTAAAGATAGTAATTACTGAAAAGTCAATTGCTTCTTTACTAAACATGGAGAAAACTGGAGGAAAAAGGATTTACAACATCAACCCTAGGTCAACGCGCATTGCTGAAGTGATCAATCCAACCATCTTCAAACATAACACTGAAGGAAATCCTTCAAAGAACAAAGAGCTTCATCAGAACCTCAGAGTATGGCTCATGATCATTCTGGGAACCATTCATCATCGCCCAACATCAAACTCCTATGACTACATCAATGCAGATCAGAAGTGCATACTTTATTGCATTCACAAGGGTGTGAAGCTCTGCCTTCCTGCACTTCTCTTCAGATACCTCAGAGACTCTGTGAGGGAAACCAGAAACAACATGAAGCCCAGATCCTACATCCCTCTGGGAAGGCTCATATCTGATGTTTTCATTGAGAATGGATTGGTAGATCATCTGGAGAAGAACAGGCTGATGGATGATCTAGCTATAGATACTGGAAAACCTCTGAATGCCAGAAATCTCAAGAGTACGGGAATTCTGAAGAAAATTCAAGTCAGACCCACTATGGATACCTCCTGGGATGCCTTGAAAGATCAGAGGAAGCTTCCCCATGGTCTTGCAAGGTTCTTCAAGAATGAACCTGTAGATGCAATCCTCCACTACTTGCAACGGCTGAAGGATGAAGAAGTTGACACATCTGACTTCAGATTGGACGACTGTCTGGACTCAGAAGAAGATTTTGTCAGATTTAAACGAGGTCCCCCTAAGAATAAATCTTCAAAGGCAAAGAGAGCAAGAATAGGAGAAACTTCTGGGACCAGATCTCCAGCGCCTCTGCAAGAAACTACTGGTATGTCTGCTCCCTCTATTCCCTCTGAACACATTTTGGCTTCTTCATCTAATCCTCTCCCAACACCACCCATATACACAACCTCTGAAACCCCACCTTCAACCACCAGAACCTCAGAACCTCGACCCAAATTTAATCTTGCCCATACAACACTACCTTTATCTGAAGCTGAAGAACTGAACAAAACCAGTTCCTCTTCATCTTCAGCCCCAGAATCACCCCCATACCTTGAAATCTCCTCTGACCAAGAATACTCTGACCCTGACTCCCCAACCTTAGCCCAAATTCAGGCTCAAAACTTTGCTTCACAACAACCAACACAAACACAATCTGAAGCAACTTCACCTCCACCAGAACAAACAACCAACATTACTTCTGAAGACCAACCCTCTGAAACTCAACCCTCTGACCTCCACACCTCTGATATCACCCCTCCAAACACCTCCGCTGAACCTGAACCTGAAGCTGAAACTGAACCTTTAGACTTAAACCCTCTTTACGCTTCACCCCAAAGATCTGAACCTCAACCTGAAGCAGAATCTGAACCTCTCACATTAAATCTCAGCCCTCCAATTTCTTCACCTCAAACCTCTGAACCAAACCTTTCTGTACCTACCCTTGAGGAAGCCATAATGCTGGTCGCAGGGGCTTCAGTACAAAAGGTCAAGTCTCTGACCACTAACTCTGAAGTCAGTGATGATCCTGACTCTGTAAGGACACACTGGAACAGAGTCATTGGATGGATGACCTCCGAGGCTTTTAGACTGAAGCACATCTCTGAACAAGTCAAAAATGGCTACATCAGAGATGCTGAGGCAAGACTCCAGGAAAGACTTGCAAGAGAAGCTGAAGCCAGAAGGCTGGAAGAAGAGAGATTAGCAAGAGAAGCTGAAGAAGAGGCTAGAAGGCTGGAGGAAGAAAGAGCAAGAGAAGCTGAAATTCTAAGGATAAAGGAAGCTGAAGCTAAAGCTCTGGCTGATGCTGTTGCTGCTGCTGAAGCGCAGGCTGCTGCTGAAGCGCAGGCTGCTGCTGAAGCACAGCAGGCTCTGACTCAGGGGGAGTCTTCTTCTTCTGTTATCCCTATGGTTCTCCAGACGCTGAAAGAACTTAAGCAAGATCAGAATGAACTCCGTGCCAGAATGGATAAACAAGACACTGTCAACGACAACATTCAGAACATGCTGGCTATGTTGCTTCAGAGAATGCCTCCGCCTCCGAACCCCTAGGCACTTAGGACTTATTGCTTGTTGATCTGATTTCTCTGTTTCTGATGTTTACTTGTTCTTTTTGCCTCTGTTGCTTTTTATCTAAATACAATGTTTTTCTCTTCAATTATTTATTTTTGCTATGTCTTTTTGATTCTGACAAAAAGGAGGAGAAGTCATTAATAGCTCTGATGAAAATATTGTCTAAATACCTTAAGCATTCTGCAACATATTTTTCTTAAAAATAAATTTATCTAACCTGGACTTAAGAAATTGCAGAAGGTATCAAGAAACCTCTTTACTTAGAAGCTCTGATAAGAACTTCTGAACTCCCTAGCACTATCTCAGGGGGAGCTCTTGTATATCTAATTTGATATTTTATATGTTTCATCTGCTAATTAAGATTGTTTTGTCATCATCAAAAAGGGGGAGATTGTAAGAACAAAAATTGTTCTACAACATATTCCATGATTTTGATGATAACAAAGGATGAAACCAAAAATGGCACCCTAACGAAAAGTTTCTAAGTGTGCAGGGTTCTAAAGAAAGAAGGAAGAGATCTGATGATGTCATCAGATACAGAACCAAATCAGATACAAATTATCAGAAGATAAGAAGCATCTGAAGTAGAAACACGTTCAAGAAAGTCTAACTCTGAGCAAAACAGCAAAATATCAGAAGCATCTGAACAAGAAGTACGCTCTAGAAAATTCTGATTCTGAACAACAGTATGTCAAACTTCAGAAGCTCTTGGCGCTATCTGAAGAAATCATCAGAACTCAAAAGATCAACATCAGAAGCTAGATAGCAGATTCCAAGATCTCCAGAAACATGAAGACTTTGATTATGGAATTGCTAAATAAGGAAGAGTAACGTTAACTTCAAATAAAGTTATGGAAATGGATTTCCTAATACAGGAAGAGACGTTAACTCCAAAAATACAAATGATAAGGAACTATTTGTGGTAAGTAGTCATTCAAGAAGTGAAAGTTGCTTTGACAACAAGCAACATAAGATATGGCACTAATTATTATTCAAGAGTTATTATCTGCCATGATTTTTCAACGGATCCTTCTCTTCTATATAAAGGACTGCAAATCAACATTCAGCGCACAACATATACAAGAAAATTTTTACTGAAACATCAACACACAAAAATACTGTTTATTCTCTCAATCTTCACGAAGCTTTTGCTTAGTACGTGAAATACTTTGTTCTTATTGTTGTAATATTTGCTTATCTTAGAAGCACTCTAGATTACATAAGCTTTCATCTATTGTTTTATTTTCCTCAAGTGACTCTGTGTAGTCTGTAGACTTGAGAGGACTAAGAGATCTTTCTCTTAGATGTTGTTTGTAAACAATCTTTCAAGATTAGTGGATTAAGTCCTTGTTGAAGGCGAAATCACCTTGGCCGGGTGGACTGGAGTAGCTTTGTGTTATAAGCGAACCAGTATAAAATCCTTGTGTGATTTTCATTTTGAAAAAGCGCTTATTTTCCAAACAATTCAAACCCCCCCTTTCTTGTTTTTCTCACCTTCAAACTGCCCATGACAAATGGCTGCCATTCGCTTCTCTTCGATAAGACTCAACTCATTAAACCTTGTCCGAATCCATTCAGCTTCGTCTAACTTGACATCCAACAGGACTCTTAGAGAAGGAATCTCCACTTCAACAGGTAGGACTGCTTCCATACCATACACAAGGGAGTAAGGGGTTACCCCGGTCGATGTACGTACTGAAGTAAAGTACCCATGCAAGGCAAAGGGTAGCATCTCATGCCAATCTCTGTACGTAACGACCATCTTCTGCACAATCTTCTTTATGTTCTTATTTGCCGCTTCAACAGCACTGTTCATCTTAGGGTGGTAAGGGGAAGAATTGTGATGCTGAATGTTGAAGTTCTGGCACAACTCCTTCATCATTTTGTTGTTGAGATTAGAACCATTATCAGTAATGATTCTTTCGGGAATCCCATAGCGACAAATGATTTCTTTCTTGATGAATCGGGCGACCACGTGTCTGGTGACCTTCGCAAATGACGCTGCTTCGACCCACTTGGTGAAATAGTCGATGGCAACAAGGATGAAGCGATGCCCATTGGAAGCGGTCGGCTCAATCCTTCCAATCATATCGATGCCCCACATAGCGAAAGGCCACGACGAAGACATCACATTCAAAGGATTCGGCGGCACATGCACCTTATCAGTATAAATCTGGCATTTATGGCACTTCCGAGCATATTTGAAACAATCAGATTCCATGGTCATCCAGTAATAACCTGCTCTCAACAATTTCTTAGCCATTGCATGTCCGCCGGCATGAGTACCGAAGGAGCCTTCATGAACTTCTTGCATTAACATGTCTGCTTCGTGTCTATCCACACATTTGAGCAAAACTATGTCGAAGTTCCTCTTATACAGAACATCGTCTTTGTTCAAGAAAAAACTGCCTGCCAATCTTCTCAAAGTCTTTCTATCATTGTTGGATGCCCCTGCAGGGTACTCTTGATTCTTCAGAAAGCACTTGATGTCGTGATACCAGGGCTTGTCATCAACTACCAGTTCAGCAGCAAACACATACGCGGCCCTGTCGAGGCGCATCACATCGATCCTGGGCGCGTGGTTCCACCGAATCACGTTGATCATGGAGGATAGAGTAGCAAGAGCATCTGCCATCTGGTTCTCATCACGAGGTATATGGTACAGCTTTACTGTTGTGAAACAAGTTAACAGTCTTCTCGTGTAATCTCTGTAGGGGACCAGATTGGGCTGGAGAGTGTTCCAATCACCATTCACTTGATTGATTACCAGAGCTGAATCTCCGAAGATGTCCAAAGTCTTGATTCTCAAATCAATGGCTTGCTCAATACCCAAGATACAGGCTTCATACTCAGCTTCATTATTGGTGCGCTCGAAAGTCAGACGAGCGGTGAAAGGCATGTGGGCACCTTTCGGAATTGTAATGACAGCACCAATTTCACTTCCTCTGGCATTGACAACCCCATCAAACAACAAAGTCCACTTTTCGTCTGGATCAGGTCCCTCTTCAACAACTGGCTCTTCACAGTCTTTCATCTTGAGGAACATGATGTCTTCATCTGGAAAATCAAACTTCATCAGCTCATAATCTTCAACCGGCTGTTGAGCGAGATAGTCTGACAGAATACTCCCCTTGATGGCTTTCTGGGAAGTATATTGGATGTCGTACTCTGTCAGTACCATTTGCCAACGAGCAACTCTTCCGGTGAGAGTTGGCTTCTCAAATATATACTTGACTGGATCCATTTTGGAGATCAGTAAGGTTGTGTGAGACAGCATGTATTGTCTCAATCGCTTAGCAGCCCATGCAAGTGCACAACATGTTTTTTCAAGCATTGAGTATCTCGACTCGCAATCTGTGAATTTCTTACTCATGTAGTAGATGGCATGCCCTTTCCTACCTGTCTCGTCGTGTTGACCGAGAACACAACCCATGGAATTGTCTAGTACTGTCAAATATATAATCAGCGGTCTCCCTGGGACCGGAGGCACAAGGATAATAGGATTCTGCAAATACTCTTTTATATTCTCGAACGCCCTTTGACAATCATCATTCCACCTGATAGCCTGATCTTTTCTCAACAATTTGAATATTGGCTCACACGTGGCTGTTAGGTGAGAGATGAACCTTACAATGTAGTTCAACCTCCCTAAGAAACCACAGACTTGTTTCTCTGTTCTTGGCTCAGGCATTTCCTGTATCGCATTCACTTTGGCCGGATCCACCTCAATCCCTTTTCCGCTAACAACAAAACCCAGTAGTTTTCCAGATCTCACCCCAAAAGTACACTTGTTCGGATTAAGCCTCAGCTTGAATTTCCTCAAACGCTCAAACAGTTTCTGCAAATTCACCAAATGTTCTTCTTCTGTCTGAGATTTGGCAATCATATCATCAACATAAACCTCGATTTCATGATGAATCATATCTTGGAACAGAGTCACCATCGCTCGCTGATATGTTGCTCCAACATTTTTCAGACCAAACGGCATCACCTTGTAGCAGAAGGTGCCCCATGGGGTTATGAATGTTGTCTTCTCCATGTCTTCTGGTGCCATCTTAATTTGATTATAGCCAGAAAAGCCATCCATGAAGGAGAATACCGAGAACTGAGCCGTGTTATCCACCAAAACGTCAATGTGAGGTAAGGGGAAATCATCTTTAGGACTAGCCCTGTTCAGATCCCGATAGTCAATACACATTCGTACCTTTCCATCCTTCTTAGGTACCGGAACGATATTTGCAACCCATGGCGGATAATTTGTGACTGCTAGAAACCCTGCATCCAACTGTTTTTGCACTTCTTCCTTTATCTTGACAGCCATCTCTGGTCTTGTTCTTCTGAGCTTCTGCTTGACCGGAGGACAACCTTCTTTGAGCGGCAAGCGATGTACCACGATGTCTGTGTCAAACCCTGGCATGTCCTGATAAGACCAAGCGAAGATGTCAACATACTCTTGCAGCAATTCAATCAACCCCTTCTTCACATTGTCTTCCAAAGCAGCCCCTATCTTGATTTCTCTCTTGGCGTCCTCGGTGCCGAGATTAATCACTTCAACAGACTCTTGATGCGTTTGAATGACCCTTTCCTCTTGTTTTAATAACCTGGTAAGTTCTTTAGGGAGTTCACAGTCTTCATCACCCTCTTCTTCAGCTTGAAAGATTGGATTTTCAAAGTCGAAGCGAGCCATAGCAGAACCGTTATCAATAGGATCTGGTGATGTGCATCTGCATGAGTGATGGTATGTGCTTATGAGTGTGAAAAAAAAAGAAAAAAAAGTGGAAACTAAACAAAACATTGCCATTTTTTTTGAAAAACTGCAAAAATAGAAAGACAGGGAACGAAATATTTGAATGCAAAAAGACGTCCTTTATTTATGATAAAAAATGCAAGTGTCACATAGATGAGCCCTACAATGAGTCATTACGCCCTGGCGGAACGTAAGACTTGGATATGCATGAATAAACAAATAAAATTACTCCTCCAGACAAGTGGCTTGGACAATCTCCTCAGAAGACCAATTGTTGAGAACTTCACCCGGGATCCTCGGACGCACCCAGTTATCGATGTCGCAATCACTATCCCCATCTTCATTGTTGACCGCAGAGACTAATTTGACTTCTCCTTCAACCATGTTAACGTTGGCTCCACCATGCTGGGGCATGGGATTGTTGACGACATTAGGAGCTGGTGCAAAGTTAACGGCCTTCGAATCAACGAGGTCCTGAATTACGTGCTTAAAAGCTTTGCAGTTCTCAATATTGTCTTCCAATCTTCTAAACATGGGGTCCACACCATGACCCATACCAAAGTCTTCCTGCAGCAGGGGGAACTGATCGTCCTGATCATCATGAACGGGCTGTTGACCGGAGGTGACATGTAGGATTGGGATATGCCCCGGTCCATTGGGTCCATTAGCCTCTCCAGCTGGAGGATCAGTCACCGTCTCTGGTTGAGCAGGGGGATTCCTCTATATCATCTGCCTGAGCTCTTGCTGTCCCTGAGCCACCCCTTGAACCACATCCATGAATTGATTCATGCGGATTTTCATCTCGGCGAACTCTGCCTATAGGCTTTCCATTACTCTCTGTTGGTTTCTGCGGGTACCGTACCGGTGAATGCCTGGGTCAGCTATCCTGCTGATGGAACACCAAACAAACTGAGAACACTGTGGCGGTACCTGTTATGCAAGACATGCTAATGAATATGTAAATGCAATGACATGTTTATCAATTCCAAAGGTATTCTACCCCCTTGATTCCAGTCTCTTAATAGATAAGCGATGTAAAAAAAACTAAGCCGTTTATGAGAACCAAGAAAATTCCGACTAGAATCAAGTAGAAGATATAAACCCCACAGAAATGGATAAACATGTGTGAATGATTATGAATGCAAAATGATGTGAATGCAGTGCAGTGGCATGGGAATCAGGATCGTTGTATCTGCTTGAACATCTGTCAGGTTGCACTGTCTGGAGAGAAATTAAGAGCATACCAAACAAAGGTCATGGGATGGATCATGTTATCCTTAATATCAACCACCCATTTTGGTGGATTATGGTTTACACCTTATCAACACCCAAGTTTCATTGATATTAAGGATACCTGATCGGATCAACCATGAATCAAGGGTTTGTTGCAAGTCACGAGCATGGAGTTTAGGTTAAGAACCACCCAAAAGGAGTGTACTAAGGTTTAAACCTGCCAAACATGTTCTACAAAAGGTTCCCATAGTCATAATCCCATCTTTCGGATATTATCAGAGGAACGACTACTCGTATTCCAAAAATATTCTCAAGAGAGACTCTTATGAGTGTAGTATCGCGTAACAATCGTATCAAATCTTACACTTGAACGACTTTCGCACTACGTCCTACGAATAGGCCAAGATGGGTTTGGTAAACTAAGGTCCTCGGCTTCTAAGGTCTATATTGGAAAAAGTAATGTCTAACCACAACTTACTTGTGTGACATTATTGTTCTCAACATGACCTCCACCAAGTGAATGGGCTTGCAAGTCAACTTGCTAAGGAATAACTCCACACAAGTCGACAAGACTATGCCATTCTCCTATCCTAAGTGCACTCGAGTTCGGGTATAGAACTCATCTCACAAAGATCACCAAGCAGCTATAGTCAGCCAACAGATACAGCAATGATATGTACACAATGCAATAAGGTAAAGCAGGTAAATAAATAATTGTACGGAAGCATGAACACCCAATAAACAAACAAACTACAAAAGCTAGGAGGGACTCGCTTAGGGAAACCTTTTTCCCAGCAGAGTCGCCAGCTGTCGTAACCTGAAAAATACAGTGTACGAAAAAACAACCGGTGAAAGAAAATGACAGAAGAGTCGCCACCGTGCGTTATTTATCCCAAAGGAGGGAAAGGAAACGCTCGAAGTAAACCTGAAAAGAGGAAAGGAAAAGACAAGGTCTCGCAACCAAATCTTGGGTTCGGGAGTCGGTTATGCGAAGGGAAGGTATTAGCACCCCTACGCATCCGTATTACTCTACGGGATCCACTTTTGTAGTTCTTGTCTAAAGGGTGTGAGTTTATCTTGTGTTGTTTACTAAAAAAGGGGTTAAATGAAAATGACTCGCGCGGATGTCACATCCACTGCATACGTATCTCATCTGAATATGAGAATCAGAGTCTTCGTAGCTCGGCTGACCTATGGGTTGGGGGATGTGTGCTCGCTAAGACATCGCGTCTTATGCCTACGTATCTCATCTGGAATGAGAATCAGAGCAAGCCGTAGTTCGGCTAACTACGGGGTTAAGGATTATGTTTTGGGGGCGGACGACGTTACTACGCAATCTACCAGATGCTCGACCTTTGGAGACTTACTCACCTGTAGTAGAAGGAGTAAACGTGTGTTTAGGAGAAGAAAAATCAATGAAGGGTTAGGGTTTGGGATGCTCATGCAAAAAGGCAGTCCTTGACGAAGGAACCGCGCTACCTGCGGGGATACGAACACATACAAAACAAACATGTATAAAGTAAATATGCCAACAAGGCAATCAGAATAAATCTCCCAAATGGTATCCCACAAGAAAAGTGGAATATCCAGCGAGCTATCCCTGCAAAAGTCATGTGAGCCTTCACAAAAACTCAACAAAAGGGTTAGTGAAACAAGATAAGGATTAGGAGAAAACATGCTATGACAAACGTAAGTCAGATTAGAGCAAAACAATATGGTTTTTCATGGATAACAGTATGGTTTCAGAAACCTCAAACCCTGTGGCATACACTTCAGAAATTAAACGATTAAGCATTCAAGGCATTATTTATACATTCATACATAATTATGAACCCGTGGGCAAAAACCTAATGAAATTCATCCATCATACCTCAAACATTCAGAGTATTCAACTTCAAAGCACAAAGGTAATGGGAATAAGGGCAAACCTGATTGGAGAGATCGGTTGAAGTCAAATGGCACGGCTGGATTTGCGAACCAATGTTAGGGTTTGCTTGAGCTGAAAGTGTGTGAGTCAGGATGAACCTTTCAGAGTTGCCTGGAGGTTGCTCTAAACTCTGTTAGCTCTTCTCTCATTATCTTTTTCCCCAGGGTTCTTCTCTCACTATCTTTTTCCCAGACAGGGTAATAGGAATAGAATGGTCTTTTGTTTCACTGAAACTCTGAATTTATAACCTGATTTTTGTGGACCTGTGGGCTCAAATGAGAGAGGTCTAAGTCCAAGATTTTTTCTTTTATTTATTTATTTATTTATTTATTTATTTATTCATTTATTTATTTATTTATTTATTTATTTATTTATTTATTTTTTATTTCGTTTTCCATTTTTTTTCTTTTCAAAACACGTGGGCTTCGCCTAGCGAGCATGACAGCTCATGAACAAACCTTTGCTCCTTCAAGATTAACGTTTTAACTGACGAATAGACCCTTGTTGGAAGTAACTCAAGTCTTTCCCTTGTGTTGACTGATCATCTAAATAGAGCCCACAAAGTGTCCTGGATGATGTTCAAGCTTCTTGGATCCGATTCCGATCGCCATGATGAAATGCAAATGCTAAATGACCTAAAAATGAATGCATGCATGAGGTGTAAAGCGTATGCTTCCAGGAAAAATGAAGGGTAAATTTTGGGGTATTACACCATCACTCAAATGCCCTCATACACTAAGTTTCTTAAGGAGATCTTATCTAACAAGAAGAAGATCGAGGATAACGAAACTGTTACACTTACTGCTGAGTGTAGCGCCATAATACAAAACAATATGCCTCCTAAGCTGAAAGACCCAGGGAGTTTCTCCATACCCTGTGTAATCGAAAAATTTGTCATAGACAAAGCACTATGCGACTTAGGAGCCAATATTATCTCAATGCCCTTGTCCATATGCGAAAGGCTTTAAATGGGAGAATTAAGACCAACTAGGATGTCCGTACAACTCGTGGATCGTTCTGTTAAATTCCTCGTAGGTATGTTAGAGAACATTCCGGTGCGCATAAGTCAATTCTATATTCCTACTGATTTCATAATCATGGACATGAAAGAGGATTCCAATATCCCTATCATATTAGGAAGACCATTCTTAGCCACTGTCGGAGCTATTATAGATGTTAAGAAAGGCAAGCTAACCTTTGAAGTTGGTGAGGAAAAATCCGAATTTATTTTGACGCAATTCTTAAAGGCACCAACTATAGACGATACGTGTTGTCTGCTAGATGTTATCGACGAATGTGTAAGAGAAATGGAGAATGAACAAACTTCATACTCCGAAATACTGAAAATTCCAAGGCCTCCTACTTTCGAAGATGAAAATTGGAGTAAGGAATACCAAGATGACAGCCTAAGCGAATGTCTAACACTAACGCCCAATCATATGCCTTTCCCAAAGAAACCAGCCTTAGAACTTAAAACGCTATCCAAAAATTTAAGGTACGAATTCCTAGACATTGAACTTGAGTGACCTGTAATAGTTAATGCAGACTTAGGGAAGATAGAAACTGAAAAACTCCTACACATTTTAAGGAAATATCCAAATCCTTTATGCTACAATATCTCAGATCTAAAAGGAATAAGCCCTTCCATATGCATGCATCACATTATGCTAGAGGAAGACAATAAGACCTCTAGAGAACATCAAAGAAGGATAAATCCCATTCCGAGTGATGTAGTAAAGAAAGAAGTGCAAAAGCTGTTAGAAGCATGGATTATCTACCCAATATCCGATAGTCAATGGGTCAGCCCAGTACATGTCGTACCAAAGAAGGGAGGTGTCACAGTCGTTAATAATGAAAAAGGCGAATCTATAGCACAAAGAGTGGTAACTGAAAGTAGAATGTGCATTGATTATAGAAAATTAAACAAAGCCACTCTAAAGGATCATTTTCCTTTACTGTTTATTGATCAAATGCTTGAGCGATTGGCTAAGCATTCTCACTTCTGCTATTTAGACGGTTATTCAGGATTCTTCCAAATTCCTATTCATCCTGACGACTAAGAGAAAACAACCTTCACATATCCCTATGGTACGTTCGCCTATCGACGAATGTCATTCCGACTATGTAACGCTCCCGCAACATTCCAAAGATGCATGATGTCAATTTTCGCTGATTTTATAGACGATATCATGAAAGTCTTTATGGACGATTTCTCTGTTTGTGGGAAGAGCTTCGAAGGATGTTTATCAAATCTGGAAATGGTACTTGAAAGATGCGTAAAAGTGAACCTCGTGTTAAACTGGGAAAAATGCCACTTCATGGTCCAACAAGGAGTCGTACTCGGACACATAGTCTTTGATAAGGGGATTGAAGTTGACAAGGCTAAAATAGAAGTTATAGAAAACCTTCAACCCCCGAAAACCGTAAGAGAAATACGAAGTTTCTTAGGACACGCCGGTCTCTACCGACGATTCATAAAAGATTTCTCAAAAATCACCAAACCACTAACTGGCTTATTGATGAAAGACGCCGAATTCATCTTTGACGACAAATGCCTAACAACGTTTGAACAATTGAAAACAACTCTTATCACCGCACCTATCATGCAACCGCCCGATTGGAGATTACCGTTTGAAATCATGTGTGATGCTAGTGACTATGCCGTAGGCGCAGTCTTAGGACAAAGAAGGGATAAGAAACTTCACGCAATATATTATGCAAGTAGAACCTTAGATCCTGCGCAAATGAACTACACAACCACAGAAAAGGAACTTTTATCTGTCGTGTTCGCTTTGGATAAACTTCGTTCTTACCTAGTAGGAGCAAAAATAATTATCTATATTGATCATGCCGCAATTAGGTACCTATTAAGTAAAAAGGACGCCAAACCAAGACTCCTAAGGTGGATTTTACTCCTACAAGAGTTCGATCTAGAAATCAAAGATAAGAGGGGCACTAAAAACGCCGTGGCTGATCATTTGTCAAGAATGGAAGGTATTGAACCTGAACGAGTGCCTATCAATGATGATTTCCCTTACGAACAACTCATAGCCCAATTGGAAAGTAATACAGCTAAATATATATTAATCCATAAGGATACCAAAACAAACGAGGTAGTGGAAGCAATTTACACTAAAACCATATTGCCATGGTATACTGACTTCGTCAACTACTTAGCAGTTGGGGTGCTTCCACCAGACTTAACTTACCAACAAAAGAATAAATTCTTCCATGATATTAAACAATACTATTGGGATGAGCCTCTTCTTTTCAAAAGAGGCGCCAACGGTATCTTCCGTCAATGTGTCCCCGAAGGTGAAGTAGAAAATATAATCTCCCACTGTCATTCTGCTCCCTATGGAGGGCATGCAAGCACCTCAAAGACTTATGCCAAGATCTTGCAAGCCGGCATCTTTTGGCCCACTATGTGGAAAGATGTCCATATCGTGATCATAAATTGCGATTGGTGCCAACGCACTGGCAACATCTCTAGACGCGAAGAAATTCCACTTAAAGGCATTTTGGAAGTAGAAGTCTTCGACGTGTGGGGAATTGATTTCATGGAACCTTTCCCATCTTCTTTTGGTAACAAGTACATACTCGTTGCGGTCGATTACGTATAAAAATGGATCGAGGCTATAACCTCTCAAACAAATGACACACGAGTGGTAATTAGACTCTTTAAGCATATAATCTTCCCTAGATTCGGCGTGTCGAGACTTGTCATCAGTGATGGTGGCTCCCATTTCATTTCAAAGATTTTTGAAAAGCTATTACTGAAATATGGAGTCCGACACCGCATAGCAACACCCTATCACCCACAAACGAGTGGTCAAGTAGAGGTCTCGAATAGAGAAATCAAGCAAATCTTAGAAAAAACAGTTGCCCCTATAGGAAAGATTGGTCCTCAAAATTACACGAAACCCTGTGGGCATATAGGACAGCTTATAAAACCCCAATAGGAACCGCACCATTTAAGCTAGTTTATGGAAAATTGTGTCATCTGCCGGTAGAATTAGAACATAAGGCATATTGGGCCGTTAGGACCCTTAATCTCAATTATACTTCCGCAGGAGAGAAAAGAATATTAGATATCCATGAACTAGAAGAACTTAGATTAGACGTGTACGAGAATGCCCAGATCTATAAAGAAAGAACAAAAAATGGCATGACAATCGTATATCGAGGAAAGAGTTTAAGGAAGGTGACAAAGTACTTCTGTTTAACTCCCGACTTAGACTCTTTCCAGGAAAACTTCGTTCTAGGTGGTCCGGTCCCTTCAAAATTACCAACGTCTTTCCAAATGGAGCGATAGAGATAAAGGGAAAAGCTAGCGAACCATTTACCGTAAACGGGAAGTGTTTGAAACATTACCATAACATTGATAACAACGACTTTTTCGCGAATCTAAAGCTTGCAGAGCTGCCCACTCATTCATCGAATTGACCTTTAACCAATTTCTGTCGAGCTTACGACAGTAAACAAAGTGCTTGGTGGGAGACAACCCACACTCTATTTTTAATTATTAATTTTATCATCTAAATTTCTGTTTATTATTATTTCTTATTTCTCATATTTTTTTCTTTCTTATTTTTCATAAAGTCACTCGGTATTTTTCTTTATTATTAACCATTACTAACTTAGTGTTATTTTCTACTTAAATTTATCTAGCTACTGACTTTCACGATGCAACAAGTAGACTACATGGATATAGTCTTCAGAGGCAGAGGTCAAAGGAGACGCTTTGAGGCTTTAGCTCAGAGAGAGATGACACTAACCATATACCCCGATGGACGTACCATGACTAAGTTAGGTATAAGAGATAATATCATGTTCCTAATTAACCAAATTGGCTGGGATACTTTTGCTATCAAAAGAAAATTTAGTTCTTACCGTAGGCTAACCTTAGAATTTCTAAGCTCCCTAGTTTACATACTTGCCAAGCCATGGTATCAGATTTAATAAAGGCCTCATCACCTTTAGGATGTTTGATATTGAATATCGCTACAATCACAGAGAAAGGGCTGAACTCCTAGGATGCCTAAATGGTCTTGATACCTTTACCATAACCCAGGAAGACCTGCTTACAGACCTTGAACTAGATTACTTTTGGGGTAGCATTACAGGAAGCAACCATCCCAAGCCAGATCTCATGCATTTTGAGAACATCCACAACCCTGCCATCCTTTACTTTCATTAGATCCTAGCTCACACCCTATTTGGAAAAGAACAAAACATAACCTCCGTTTCCAAAGACGAACTCTTTATAATGTATTGTACATCACAGGCCCATCCTGTTAATGCCGCTACATTTATGATAGCCAACTTAGACCGTATGGCACAAGCTAACCATTAACCAATCTTAATAGGAGGCTTAGTGACCATGATCGCAAATGCAACTGGACTGAGACAACCACTTATCAGACTTAACCCTTTAGGGGGAATACGACCAATGAACATTGGATTCTGTTTCAACACTGGTATCATTAGAAACCTGGGCCCAGATGTGTTTGAATTTCTAATTAACAACCAAGTTGTACACCTATTTACCTTGCCAGACCATAGGACGAGTGTACATGATAGGAAAAACTGACTCTTTGATTTGGACGAACCACCAGATGAACCACCCTCTCCTCTAGAGACACCCCAAATCTATGACCATTATGATACCTTCTCTGTGACGCAGACTCGTGCACCCCTGCTGTACCTGTTGCGCCTCCTACCGATCATGTTGTTGTCATCGACACTGTCCAAACCGACATCGCCAACCTGAGAGGCGAATTGAGCACTTTGCGTGTGGACCTCCACGACTTTATGGACGTAGTGATAGAGAACTTAGATCACATTTACCAGCACTCCTACTTGTTCGCTCCTCTTGTCGGCAGTCACCGTAATGGCTAATATATATGAATTCTACCGTTTTACTGACATTGATTTTAGGTTTTATTTACATGTTTGGATTTTCTTGTTGTTTTTACACATTAGGAATTTTTAATTATTTCATTTTTATCTAGCAAATGAATTATGTTATTCTTTTCTACCTACCTCATTCTTTTCTTTTTCGATTTTATGTCTTAATTTCATTCTACCATATCCTATTTAATCCTTAATTCTCACTTTTATGTATCTTGTTTTTTCTTTCACCTAATTATATAATAACTATTAAATGCTGGTCAAATAAATTCAAATGAAGAATCGTGGTCAAATATAAAGCATGGGGAACACATAGGGAACACCTACAGCACTGCATGTGGTGCCTGCCACACACAGATGCTATGACGCCTGCCACAAACACAGGTTATGGCGCCCGCCACACTCACATATTGCCGCTCGCTACACACCCAAAGTGGCGCCTGCCACACTCTATCAATCCTTACGTTGCTGATGTGCCATCAATTCCATAAATTCATTGTCCCGTGCATGCCAGACAAAGTATTAAACCTTCTTCAACCACTTTTAATACTTTGACCAATGCATTTAACATAATTTATTGAAATTTATTCCATTAATTATTTTCCAACTACCCTTACCTTTATATAAACCAACAAATTAACCTCACAAAACACATCTTTCATAAACGTAATTCTCCTCCTTCTTACTACACTCTTACTACATACACGAGTAGTGTGAATTTTGGTCATGACACAAAGGCGCGAATACGAAATATTGTTCAGAGTCGGCGAACCAGGTGAATTGCAGGAAGATATCTACATGACTCTAAGCGCAAGAGAAATAGAGTCAACAAGGTACGCTGATGAACCTTGTTTAATAGCCTTAGAAATTCTTGATAGTGTTAATCATATGCTAAATACATTAAGTTTAAATTATTTCCTATCTTTTAAAGACCCGGTATATGCCTAATTAACACTAGAATTCCTTAGTTCGCTTATTTTTAGTCTCGCCCCCAACACAAACTATTCCAGTGGGACTGTCCAGTTTCGCTTGTTTAATGTAGAGTACGCTTTTACTTTTGCCCAACTAGCGAACCTACTACAATTTCCCCATGGGAATGACGTAGTAAGCAAGGTCCCAGACACTGAGGGTTGGCAACATGCCTTTCAACCATTCTGGAGGGCAATAATAGGTACGGTAACACACAGTTTTGAGGGAAACAGAGCCACTTTAATTCAAAATCCGGCTATCTGTTATTTCTGCCAAATATTGGCTTGCACCATTTTTGGCCGATCTAACTCTAACAAGGTGAACGAGAAAGAATTCTTCTATCTGTTCGCCACTTTTGTGACACAAAAGGTAAATACCGTCCCCTTCATGTTCTCTCACATGCAGGCCATAGTCAACGCGAGAAGAGGACCAATTGTTTTTGGAGGTTTAATAACCTAAATAGCCTGAGTCCTAGGACTCGAAGATAAACTCTCCTGCCTAACACCGCTTCCGCCTCGTGGCATTGACATTGACATGTCAAGGAGCATGAAATTGGTAAAACGCAAACAAGACGGTAAATTTCACCTAATGGTTGCCAATAGTGTTTTTCATGATTTCATCCTCCCCAACCCAATTCGCACAGATGTGCGCAACCCAGACAATGATTGTTATATTCATGATCTGGTGCCTAACCAAGTCCCCGCGCACATTCCTGAGAATGTAGCTGCTGGCGGGGACATCGATGAGGATTTTGTTTAGGAGCTAGATGCTCCCGCTACTGACCCACACCCACACACCATACACATTTCTTCTGAAAATGTTGCAGGTGCATCATCCAACCAAAGCCCTAGAAGAAGAAATGTGGCACCTGCCTCTCTTGATGACATCTATGTTGAACTGCTGCGGCATAGCGAATTATACGCTCAACGTGACCAACAAATCCAAAACATGGAAGCTCAACAAACAGAAATCATGCAAATCCTTCGCCAGATGCAGCATGATTACGCTTTCAGGACTGAACAGAACATGTCTGGTTTGATCGATGAAATGGCAGCATTGACAGTGCGTGTGGAAGATCTACAAGACTATGCCTCTTATGTGGGTACGCCACCTCACCAGCCTGGAAACGGTGGACGTGGACGAACACGTGGCAGAAGGCGCCAGTAGTAGGCTACCCAGGTTCTACCTTTCTTTCCTATCTTATGTTGTTGCATTAGGGACAATGCTCGGTTTAAGTATGGGGGAGGAAAGCTTTACCGCTTTTATTTATCGCTTTCTAGGTAGATTTAAATTATTGTTATTTCCTTTTGTTATTTCCTTTGTTAAATTATTAAGTGTTAGTTGAGTCAAATATCATTGCACTGTCGAGTCTTTATGCGTGGTTTCTGTTATTTACTGATTCTCCCATTTGCTTAAGTCATACCAAATTTTTGCGAAAATCTTGACTTAGAAACACAATACATCTTTTGAAAATTTTAAACTATAAATAAAACTTAGGTTGAATTGTAGAGATTTGGAAAAACTTTACAAGATCGGTATCGTTTTAACACCTTAAATCTCCCAAGTATAAGATCGATTTGAGTACTTGTCATGTCGTAGCCTTAAATTCTATCCTTTAATATTCCTTAAGTAGTTTATTTAGCAGTCAGCACCATCCTAAGCACACATTACGCAAGAAGTCGATGCAAATAAGTGTATGATCTCAGGCTTAAAAGAGAAAAAGATTGACAAAATTTATGAAAAATGTTGTTCCTTCTAAGTTAGGTGACCCTCATCTTTAGCTGTTAATTGAGCCAAAGTGCGAGAAAAGAAATAAATAAATAATGATGAGATCATAGTCACTAACAAATTATCTTGCTATGAATGTGAAAGGATAACGAGCTTAATGTGATTGCACTAGAATGAAAAAGGATAAAAATAAGGATTAGTAAGGTAGCTTATGCATGATGACATGATTCTTATTGGTTTGTATAGGAGGGAAACTTATGATTGCACGATTGCGACTATGTGTTCCAACGATACCCTTAGTGTGGAAGTTAGTACCTATTGATGCAATTTCTGACCAAAGTAGAGTTTGTAAGCTAGAATGAGTATCTGAATGCAAATGTGTGTTTCACGGGTCTTGATACTGTATGCTGCAAAATTTTACAAGACTCTTTTATTCATGTACGCAGCATTTGCTTGAGGACAAGTAAAGGTTTAAGTATGGGGGAGTTTGATAACGCAAAAATATATCGTATATTTGACTTAACATGCATTGTTTTTTACTTGATTTTCCATAGTATTACGTCGTACTTTTTGTTTATTTCAGGTATTTATCAAATAAGAGATTTCTAGGTAAGCAAAGGGGAAAATAGCAAAAAGGAAATAAAAAAGGAAAGAAAATGGAGCAAAATAAAGAACGGTGGTGCCCACCATATTAGAAGAATGTGGCGTCCACCACATGGGAGAGTGGCGCCCGCCACATGGATTGAAGAAGGGTGGCGCCCACCATGTTAGAAGAATGTGGCGCCCACCACGTGGATCAAACTAGGATTGTGGCAGCCGCCACCAACCCATTCCTCCTTGTTCCTCTCCATAATTTTCTCAACGTTCAGTTTTTGCTCGTTCAACAAACCACTCCCCACTAGTAGATATTCAAGGCTACTTTTAAGGAGGAGTGGGGAGTATATATAGACTTCGGTCTTTAGAGACGAGGGTTCATTTTTTTAGTCAGATTTTTTTGTTATCATTTCTTAAGCAGATATTTACCTGTAAAGTGATAGATTCTCTACATTGGGGACTATTAAGATTTTTGTTTTAAGCAACTGAAATTGATCGTAACGGTGTACCTGATTGCCAAAGCGTGTCGACATTGTTTGAATTCAAGAATCAACATTCATTCCAAGTTTTCGGTTTATATTCCAGGTTTTATTTTAATTGCTATTTTAATTGTTTATGCCTTATCTCATGTTTAATTATCAAAATATCATGTTTGTTCTCGAATCCATGTCCGGCTAAAGCAATCGATATCAGTATGTAAAGACCGTCGAAACGAAGGGATTCGTAAATAATTGGTGTTGACTTTTATAAAATATTATTTTCCAGTTATAGTTTCTTGTTCTAAATTCAAAACTGTTTTTCGTACGAGAGTACAAAGCAAACAAAGGTTACGAACAATAAATACGAGAGTTTGAGATTTTAACCGGATAGTTGAAACTAGGCATTAATCCTAAATACAGCGATAGCGCTTTGGGATTAATTAGACTTTATTTATTTCCAAAAATTACTTTTAATTCAAATGAGACAGCGAGAGCGAAGCATTCTGGTTTAAGAGTATGGTCAGAGTCAATAAAAATGAGAGTGTGAGATAAAGTCTTTTAAATAAATAATTTCTACTGAAGAATATTTTGATATTTAAAATTACACCAACTATTTATCGAATCCCCGAGGTTTGATGCGTTACATACCGGTATCCCGCTATTGAATATTTATATTAAGATTCTGTTTTCGTTAGTAGTTATTTCTTTTCGTCCCTTAAATCCTAGAGAGATCCTCAACCTTAGATTTACATAGTAACATTAGATAACGGTAAGTTCGATTATTAGTCTTTTGGGTTCGATAATCTTTAAAATTATGCGATACGACTGTGCACTTGCAGTCACGAATCCTATAGACATACTAGTCACGCGATTAGGGAGGCGATCGAAGCATCATTTCACCTTAGAGCCCTTATAGTCGCCCATTTACGAGATCGACCGCCTATTTATTGGATGTGTCGCCCATTTACGAGATCAACCGCCTATTTATTGGATGTGTCGCCCATTTATTGAATGTGTCACCCATCTCTAGAACAATTCGTCTGGCGTAGGAGAATGGGTAAGTGACGTGTCTACGATCCATTTGATGTAGAATGAGTCATGGGGAAGTTAGCCACGCTCCCTTTAATATAAAGAGATTAACTACTCATTCCCCCATCTTCTTAAAAGCTGATGCTATTTCTAAGGGACCTAGGATCCAAATCTGATTCGGTTATAAATACCTTAACGATAAAGTTGAGAGGACAATCTGATTCTCACCCAGAAAACCACATACACAGAGCTTCTCACCCCCTACATGAGCTAGCTCTCAACCCCATAACATACCTTAAAATCTCTGACATCCTCCCTTAATCACTAGGGATGGTCACATATTATACTTTTTAAGAATTAGCGTACAAGGAGTATCATTAGTACACTTGTAAACAACAATATGAGAAGTACAAAACAACAACAACAAACAACATGAACGACAAGTTTTTTTTAACCAACGACGCTTGAACTCATTTATCTATTTCTTACAAATGTTAAATTTTACTCATTCATAGATGATGTGAGACTTAACCAATCACACTTGAATCCACTAATCAATTTCTTAAGTGTGAGTCTCCTACATCCTATAATAGAATTCAATATATGATCCTAATTCCTTCCACCATAAAAGAAAAGTAGAGTTATGATACTATTTGTTCGAGACCAATAAATCCGAAGCGTAACATGTTTAATGATCCAAAGCACAACATGTTTAATGATCCAAAGTCACAAGAGAATGAAACGCACTAGGTATTTAAGACCGTCCTATGTATAGAAGTTAATTCCCGTGCAGTTATATAGTCATGAATGAACTAGATGGAAGTATGTGCCATTTTGTTTATTGAATCCTTGATGAGAGCTAGACATATTCTGCAAATGAAAAGTAAAAGAAACAAAAAGAAAAGGTAAAAGGTGAGAATGTTAGGCAATGACGTCACTACATGGGGGACAACCATGAACCCATGCGCAATTTGATCTGCGGTCCTTCCTCCCTCCCTTACTCTTTTCATTCTTTTATTCTTTATAATTAATCCCCTCACTCACTCCTAACACAATTCTTCATCCCTCTCTCTCTCTTCCTCTTCATCTCTCTCTTCTTCTTCAACTCAATCCTCCCTCATCATTTTCTTCTCTTCTTTTCACTTCACTACACTTGTCTTCTTTAAACTAGTAAAACTACTCTTCAGGTGAGCTTATAACACTAGCAATAAAGTCCATTAACATGTTCATGTTCTTCATGCATGCATCTTTTTATCTTTTCCAATGAATGCTGCATCTGCATCTGCGTCTGCACCTGCACCTGCACAGTCCACATATTGGATTTATTAAACCAGAAAAGTAGTAAACAACAGAAACATTTATCTTAAAGTCCGTTAAGAGAATGAGTCAGTGAGATGTGACATGAAAATTCTAGACAAAAAGACAACATAGTCAGAGTCCTATTGTTTCCTCAATCAGAAAAACCAAACACTCTCTCACTCTCTCTCCCTATACCTAATGTCTTCATCTCAACAACCACTATACGATACTCTTTTCTTTTTATCTTCTACACCTCTCTTTTTGTCCCTTCACTTTTTCACTTTCCGCAAAACGCGTGCCACATTTTATGATTACGTCACTAATCACAATTCTTAACTCTCACCATTTTATAAGCATGCATTCTGTTACCTTAAAAAGTTGTTTTTGTTTCTTTTATCCATCTCATTAACAGGTTAATTAATCACTTTACATTATCTCTAATTAAATAGTAATATATAGATATAGATATATAGATACATAATAATGAATGGTAATGTGGAATGGGGAACCCCGTTTGTTAATGAATCATAATTTCCACCACCATTCACTAACACAAGACAACATCATTAGCACAACCCTCTACATGTCCGTTTCTTATATACACCCTTGCTTCATCAAACTCAAGGGCTACCCTATACCAAACCTCATCTTTTTTTACCTTATCAAAACCAAACCCTCATCATTTGTTTCTCTCTCTATAACAATATCATTGTTTCTGAAATTAACAGGTTTTGTTTTATAACACGCGCTTATACTTAATTTCTTTCTCACCACCAAATGAACTTATGATTATCTCTAATAACACTTGTCACCTTTTCTTTCTCTCTCTCTCTCTCATATATATATAGTTATTGATATTTGCACTCACATACATCACATCCTGTTTGGTTATAATTCAAACATGATGAAGAAAGTCAAGTGAGTGTGGTGGTGAGTACTAATTGTGGTGGTGAATTTTATGCAGCAACAGCTATAATTTGGTATGATGGAGTCCATGGAGTCATGTGTCCCACCAGGCTTTCGTTTCCACCCAACTGATGAAGAACTTGTTGGTTATTATCTCAGAAAGAAAATTGCTTCTCAGAAAATTGATCTTGATGTTATCAGAGAGATCGATCTTTATCGTATCGAACCATGGGATCTTCAAGGTATACATATACAAACATATATCTACATATACAAATACTTTTATATAAACTATATATATGTGCTATTTTCCAAAGAAAATATTAGGGTTTTGAAGATCTAATACATAGGACTAGGTTTTAGTATGCAAGAAACCAAGATCTTTGTTTTGCTTTGTTTATAATTGAAAAAATATTTTGTGATGCAGATAGATGCAGGATAGGGTATGAAGAGCAGAACGAGTGGTATTTTTTCAGCCACAAAGATAAAAAGTATCCAACAGGTACAAGAACTAACAGAGCTACCATGGCTGGATTTTGGAAAGCTACAGGAAGAGATAAATCAGTTTATGACAAGATGAAACTTATTGGAATGAGGAAAACTCTTGTTTTCTACAAAGGAAGAGCACCTAATGGACAGAAATCTGATTGGATCATGCATGAATATAGGCTTGAGTCTGATGAAAATGGTCCTCCACAGGTAATTAACTGCTTAAACCTAACCATATGTTATTACTTCTAATCCTAACATTATCATATATGAACTTTTTTTTTCTTTATAGCCATGCCAGTGTTGAACTTTATCTAGTTATTACTGTCTCGTTAGTGCTTCAATGTGATGTCACTGCTACTTATTCTTAATGCAGATCGTGCACACTTTCTTTCTCTACTACTCACTTTCACTTTTTTCCTAGACCACTATAATCTAAATGTTCAATAAGGCACATACACGCTTTCTTGCAACATATATTACTTTCACCAAACAATTACAAGTCAAAAGTCACTACTTTCAATAGGGAATAATTATACTTCTTTCATTCCCTTCCCTTTTTGCTTACACACTTTTGTTTCCATTTTCATAGTCAAAGGTAAACTTCTTTGTAATTAATCAGTTGACTACGCCTATGTACTACTATCCAAGGTTTTAAAAATCAGTCCGTCACAGCGAAAATGGTCGTAACAAAACAGTAACGAAAGATGCTATATTATTCACCATTTTTATAATAAAGAATAAATTATGGTTCATTCGCACCGCGACGATGGCAATGACCGAAATCGCGAAAGCCTTTACACGACCGTGACGTTATTTAAAACCATGCCGCTTCTTTATAGAAATAGCTTGATGGAAAATTATGCAAAAGCTAAAGGGAAAACAAAACATACATTAAAATATAATCACTAATATAATTCTTATAAAAAAATGCATTAAAATATAATCACTAGTAAGTTGCTTTTTTACTCTTTTTCATCCCTTTAAGCTATATGTTTTGTGCAGGAGGAAGGATGGGTTGTTTGTAGAGCATTTAAGAAAAGAGCAACAAATAGCCAAAGTACAAAAAACACAATGGAAAGATGGGACACAAGCTATTTCTATGAAGAAGGTGCAAGTAGGGTAAACAATTCCATGGTGGATCCAATTGAGCTTATCTCAAGGCAACCTCAAAGCTATTTATCTCAAACTTACAATATGTGTAAGCAAGAGATAGAAGCATGCATGCATGCAGAACAATTTATACAGCTTCCTCAGCTTGAAAGTCCTTCATTGCCAATAATAAAAAGGCCAAGCTCAGTGTCTCTAGTATCCGAGAATAATAACGATGATATCGATGATCAAAACAGGTTGTTATTATTATCATCCAACAACAATAATATTACTACAAATAATGTTACTGCTGATTGGAGAGATCTTGACAAGTTTGTGGCGTCTCAACTGAGTCATGAAGTTGAAATTGATCAAGGAGTGCTCTCAAGTTTTGGTGGAGGAACAAATAATATTCCAAGCTCAGATATGGCATTGCTGTTAATGCAGCAAGGTGGTAGGGATGAAGGGAACAAGTTTTTGAATGCTACCTCAGATTGCAGTGATATTGGAATATGCATATTTGAAAAATGAAGAAATTAATTACCATTTTATATGTACTAGTACTAGTAGTATAATACTATATATAAATGTTTCCATGGATATATATATGTTATATCTGTTGAGAAGAGACATATATATATTATATAATTTTTGTAAAAATATGTGTGGATGAGTGCAAAATTGAGATGCATGCGTCAAAATGTCTCTTGAATCTAGACATTTATATCTTATTTTATGTTATCACAAAGAAGAAATTAAACATTATTAGTTAGGGCTCTGGTCGTTAAGCATTCATGTTTTTATATATTGTTGTATGATTGATCAGCATTAATTTTTTTTACAAGTCATGTGCATTCACTAAATCTTTTTTTCATATATCCAAGCTGAGAATATTTTCTCATTGTAAGGTTAAAAGACCTCTTTGTAATTTAGTTTTCATAACCAATTACGAAAAAGATCAGAGCATGCTGTCTTCACGGAAGATTCTCTCTTTTTCTCTTACTTTCAACTCATGGATCGGAGAGGTGCAATAAATACAACACGTTTATAATCTGCAAGTTACTTTAGTGTATAAAGTGTTGCCATTTATTAGTTAATATTAAAGGTAGATATTATATATCATGTATAAAATATGAGAATGTTAAAATAGCTACACTGTGCTTGCCTAGCCTTCTCAGAAGGAAAGAGTTGATCGAAAGGGTGTTACTAGGATTTTGCAAGAAATGCACGGCATTTAAGGTGATCCTCTTATTTTGATAGTTTTTTTCTTAAAGATAGGGTTCAAGCTAGTCAAAAGTTGGTCTTAAGTTTGGTTCGTGAAGGAATAGGTTTGTTAATCTTGATCAGAGGGTGCTTCTTCATAATTCCCTTTTTGAGTGTCATACCTATTTTTATCTCTCATTTATGAAATTTATGAAGGGGTTTGTCTCGGTTTAGAGGAAGATTGATGATATGTGGAAGCGTTTTTTTGGTTGGACCTAGAGAGAAGTCAAAGATTGTTTGGCTGAGATGTTATGTTGGAAATAAACTTTTTTTTGTGTTTAGGAAAAATGTGTGGGAATATTAGAGATTTGAATATAAATTTGATAGGTAGGAGAATTATTTATGGAAGAGAGAACTTTGTCTTTTTGTTTGATACAAAAATGTAGGATTACATCTCTATTTATAGTACTCTAAGGAGAATTATAGACACACTAATTCTAGAGAGTTCTCAACTCTAGACATTCAAAAAGTATTCTAGAAAATATTACAACCCTATAAAATATCTATACACTCCAAATACTACCAGAGTTTTATAGAAACATTACCTAAAATAAACTAAGTCCAAAATAACTAAACCCAAAAATCAAATAAGGTTAGACCCAAATCAAATTTAATATTTCAACATTCCCCCTTAAACTTGATTTGTGACTCCAAGCATACTCCTTAGCTTCACGAAAGTTTCCAACTTGAGTGGCTTAGTGAAAATGTCGACAACTTGATCTCTAGACATCACATACTTTAACTTCACCTTCTTCTTCTCGATGTATTCTCTTATGAAGTGGTAACGGGTGTCGATGTGCTTACTTCTTTCATAAAATACATGATTCTTTGCCAAAGCAAGTGCTGATTTATTGTCAACACATATTTCTGCAGGATCTTCTTGTGATGTTTTTAACTCTTTCAACAAATTCCTTAGCCAAATTGCATGACAAACACATGATGTGGCGACGACATACTAAGCTTCACAAGTTGACAGTGTGACGATAGGTTGTTTCTTTGATATCCAAGTGAAAGCAGTATCTCCCATAAAGAACACAAAACCAGTAGTGCTCTTTCTATCATCCAAGTCTCACTCCAATCGCTATCACTATAGCCAATAATCTCTAATTGTTAGAAGAGTAATAGTGCAAGCCAAAGTTTATTGTATCTTTAATGTATCGAAGAATTTGTTTTGTCGCCTTGAAGTGAGTTGTTGTTGGAGCTTTCGTGTAACGACTTACAACTCCTACATCATAGAGAATATATGGTCTTGTACTTGTCAAGTAACGCAGACTTCCAACCAAACTTTTGTAAAGATTTGGATCCACAATCTCTCCATTTTCATGCTTACTCAACTTGCTGCCACATTCCATCGGGGTGCCATCTGGATTTTTATCATCCATCTTGAACTTCTTAAGGACTTCTTTGGCATAGCCTTCTTGGGTGATAAAAATTCCTTTGTCTTCTTGCTTTACTTCGATGCCGAGATAATATGCCATGAGCCTCATATCTGTCATCTCAAATTCATTTGATATGTCTTTCTTGAACTCTTTGAACATGCTTAAATTGTTCCCTGTGAAGATCAAGTCATCAACATATAAGCACACAATCAAAATATCTCCACTTTGCGCTTTAATATTGAGTGCATGCTTATATGGACACTTGATGAAGTTCTTGTCTTGAAAGTACTTGTCGATTCGAACATTCTAAGCCCTCGGTGCTTGCTTGAGTCCGTACAACGCCTTCTTTAACTTCAAGACTTTTTCTTCCTGCCCTTTTACTTCATAGCCCTGTGGTTGCTCGATATAAACTTCTTCTTCGATAAAACCATTCAAGAAGACCAACTTCACATCCATTTGATAGATCTTACATTCATTTTGGGATGCCAAAGAAATGATCAGTCTAATAGTTTCAAGACGAGCAACGGGGGAAAATACCTCATCATAGTCAATTCCTTGTCTTTGACTATAGCCTTTCGCCACTAATCTTGCTTTGTATCTCTCCACGCCTCCTTTTGCATTCTTTTTTTCCTCGTACACCCACCTTACTCTGATT
Organism: Lathyrus oleraceus; assembly: GCF_024323335.1. Classification (NCBI taxonomy): domain Eukaryota; kingdom Viridiplantae; phylum Streptophyta; class Magnoliopsida; order Fabales; family Fabaceae; genus Lathyrus; species Lathyrus oleraceus. Next base: position 442,409,929 of record NC_066580.1, on the reverse strand, counting down.
GCTTTGTGTCCTCGTGGAAGTGTAGTAAGTTCCCATGTATCATTCTTCGTGATTGACTTGATTTCTTCTTCCATGGTGTCTCTCCATTTTACGTTTTCAACTACTTCTTGATAGCTTAGAGGCTCGCAATCACCCAAAAGGCAAAAGAGGTTAATGTCGTTTCTATTTTTGGTTACCTCATAAAGCTCTTCAATACTCTTTAGTCGTGGTGTCCTTTCACTTGAAACTATTTCATCAAACCTTGGTGTCGATGAGGCCGGTGGTATAATATGTTCCTTTATCATTGGTTGTTCCATTTCGTCTTCTTCTTCAAAGTAAGGAAGAAAATTATACCTGTCTTATTAAACACTCCAATGCCAACAATCTTCTTCTTCGAACTCCACGTCACAGCTTATTACAATCTTTCCACTATTTGGATTATAGAGCTTGTACCCTTTGGAGCTTGAGTCGTAACCCACAAATACATATTTCTCACTTTTATCATCGAGCTTTATTCTCCTTTCATCTGGAACGTGGGTATAGGAAATGCTTCCAAACACTTTGAGGTGAGAGATCCTAGGGTTCCTTCCACTCCATGCTTCTTGTGGTGTCTTCTCATGCACGCTTCTTGTTGGGGAACGGTTTGTCAGGTAAATCGCACATGCCATTGCTTCGACCCAAAACTCTTTCGGCATCTTCTTGCTCTTAAGCATGCTTCGCACCATGTTAAATATGGTATGGTTCTTTCTCTCTGCTACTCCATTTTGTTGTGGTGATCTTGGCACTGTTAGTGGACGGAGAATTCCATGGTCTTCACAATATTTTTGGAACTCATTTGAAATGAACTCTCCTCCTCGGTCAGATCTCATGGCCTTAATGGAAAGACCACTTTCTTTATCCACAAGGGATTTGAACTTCTTAAAGTTTTCAAACACTCCTGACTTCTTCTTCAAGAAATAAATCCATATTTTCTAGAATAATCACCAATAAAGAGGAGAAAGTATTTACTCTTACCAAAAGAGTTTGGATTAATTGGTCCACAAACATCGGTATGTATTAACTCTAGCGGTTTTGTTGCTCTTGATGTTGATTCCCTTGGAAATATTTTCTGTAATTGCTTCCCAACTAGACATCCTTCACATAGTTGGTCTGGGTGGTTTATACTAGGCAAGCCTCTCACCATCTCCTTTTTTGACAAACATTTTAGACTGTCGAAGTTGAGATGTCTGAATCATAGATGTCATAGCCACAAAGAGTTGTTATAGCAAGTCTTGAGACACTTTGCAACATTGTTTTGAATGTTCAAGAGAAACATTCTATTCTTTGACATGTGCACCTTAGCAATCAAGTTATGTCTACAATCTCTTAAGAAAAGACTATGTTCTTTCAAGTGGATGTCATAACCTTTCTCTAATAATTGTCCCAAGCTCAAAATATTATTCTTCATGTTAGGAACATGGTAGACATTGGATATGAATTGATGACTCTCATTGTTCAAGCGTATAAGAATTTTACCTTTGCCTTTGATTGGTATCTTTAAGTCATCTCCAAATGAGACATTTCTAGTTGTCGCTTCATTGATCTCTACGAGCATGCTTTGATCACCGCACATGTGATTTCTTACGCCGGTGTCGAGGTACCATTTGTTTCTTTTCTCTTCAACTTGGTTTTGGCACGCGAGCAACAAAGTTTCTTCTTCTCCGCCTTTTTCTTCTACAAAGTTAGCTTTCTCCACAACCTTCTTCGAAAATCTACACTCAGATGCATAGTGACCGAGCTTGTTGTAGTTGAAGCACTTGATTTTTGATTTGTCACACCTCGACCATGATTTTCCTCTTCCACGACCTCTTGTTGCTTGTGGATTCCAACTTCTTTCTCCATTGTTAGAGTAATTGTTGTAACCGCCTATTCCTTCTCCTCCATGTCCTCGTCCACGGCCACGACCTCGTCCTCTTTGGCTCTTGTAATTCGCATAATTTATCTCCTTTATGTTGAGTTGTAGTAGTTTCTCCATAGCCTCCTTTTGTTTAATTTTTCTCTTTTGTTTTTCTTAGTATGCTTGTAAGGAACCCATGAGTTGATCAATAGTCATGCTATTTAAATCCTTGTTTTCTTCAATGTCGGTAATAATGAAGTCAAAACTTAGATTTAAAGTGCGAAGTATTTTCTCCATGACTTTCACCTCATCAACATCTTCGCTATTTCTTTTAAGTTGATTGACTATGGCCAATACTCAAGAAAAATAAACAGAAATTGACTCGGACTTTTCCATAAATAAACGTTCAAAATCACCTTTAAGAGTTTGAAGACAAATCTTTTTCACCTGTTCCACTCCTTTGTTGCAAGTTTGAAGTTTGTTCCATGCTTCTTTGGTCGTCGTTGCGTTGGAGATCTTCTCAAATATATCTTCATCCACCGATTGATAAATGAGGAAAAGAGCTTTCTTATCTCTCTTTCTTGACTCCTTCAATGTCTCATTTACACCTTGGCTTAGCGAGGCTTCATCTTACTCCTTGAATCCTTTCTCAATGATATCCCACACATCTTGACCTCCTAGTAGCGCTTTCATCTTGATACTCCAATTGTCATAGTTGTTCTTTGTGAGCATCGGTATTTGGAAAGGGAAACCTCCATTCACCATTTTTTGAGGACCTTGAAGCTCTGATGCCACTTTGTTGCAAATAAACCCTTTTTGTGTTTAGGAAAAGTGTGTGGGAATATTAGAGCTTGAATAGAAACTTGATAGGTAGAAGAATTATTTATGGAAGAGAGAAATTTGTATTTTTGCTTGATACAAAAGTGTAGGATTACATCTCTATTTATAGTACTCTAAGGAGAACTCTAAACACACTAATTCTAGAGAATTCCCAACTCTAGACATTCAAAGAGTATTCTAGAAAAATATTACAACCCTAAGAAATATCTAGACACTTCAAATACTGCAAGAGTTTTCCAGAAACATTACCTAAAATAAACTAAGCCCAAAAATCAAATAAAATTAGGCCCAAATCAAGTTTAATATTTCAACAGGTTGTTTGTAAATCAAAGGAATTGCGGGTATCAAAATTTAGGATTTGAGGTTTGTTAAACTTGTTCTCTTTAAGAGTTTGCGTTTGAGGTCTGTTCAGGGTTGTTCGTCACTCTAGAGGCAATTTTTGGTGGTATGATATGGTGCGGATGTCGTGTCGTCCAATTTTTAGAAGGTCATGTTACGGGTTTTGTAGAGAGTCTCTCTGTGGTGGAGAGCCGCCTCTTTATGGGGTTCTTTAGAGGTAGTGCTTTTGAATTAATGGTTTGGGTACAAAGTGTGGGATTTCAAGTGAAGACATTGTTTTTTTAGGAGGACCTTCTTTCTAGCCTCGTTCTTTTGGGTGAGTAAGGTGAAGCCTTTTAAGAGGGTGAATGGACGTGAAATTTTAATGTGTAAGGTGGTTTCCTGTGAAGTTGGCCTTTGAGATGTTCGACAAAATGCCTAAGAATGAGGGGCCTAGGTCAGTTAGAGTAGTTTAGGTGTTAGCGAGTGGGTGTAAGAGTTGGAATCCCTCTAAAGTGGTTGCCTTCTCTTGACAAATACTTATTGAGTGAATCATCTAAAGTGTGTGGTTATTGTTAACACAATGGGCCAATTTGTGTTTGTGCAATATAAGTTTGTTGTGACTATTTAGTTAAGAGTCTATAAATTGATTAGTAGTATTGAGTATGACTCATATTGTTAACATAATTATGGGTTGTTGAGATAATTATGGGTTGTTGAGAGTATAACTCATTGTTGAGATTATTAAGGGTTGAGATAGCTACGATACTACTATAAAATATACCTTTGGTAATACTAAATTACAACGGTCTGACAGTTAAGCGTGGTAATACCTCAGTTTTTGACGCGTTTTTTTTATATTTACGAAAATACTTTGCATTACGATCAAAACAATTGACCATGATTATACATTTATGGAGTGACAGAGTTCGAATCACAGTTCCAACAATTTTCTACTTTTTCGTTACAATGAGTATTGTCCTTCTCTCTCTCTCTCTCTCTCTCTCTCTCTCTCTCTCTCTCTCTCTCTCTCTCTCTCTCTCTCTCTCTCTCTCTCTCTCTCTCTCTCTCTCTCTATCTATACTATATATATATATATATATATATATATATATATATATATATATAGAGAGAGAGAGAGAGAGAGAGAGAGATTAAAATGTCTATCACAACGGTTGGTAAAGTCAACCATTGTGAATGACATTACATTTCATCATGATTTTTGAATACGACCTTAGTGAAATTTTTTACCCATATATAAGTGAATTAACTCTGGCTTCTTGACACTCGTCATATCTCTCACAGCAAAACCCTAACACATGTTTCCTCTCTTCTTCTTCGTCATTAGCTTTCATATTCTATAGTATATCATCAATGATGTTCTTCATACATAAAGGTGTTCTTCTTCTTCCTTACTCTCTCGTTTTCGTGTATGTTGTTGTTGTTATGTTTCACATGATTTTCACAAGATTTACTTCTTGATCGAGAGTTTATGAGTTTTTTTGTTGTTGTATGTTGTTGTTGTTGTTATTGATAAATGTTAGTTATATGATTTTCGTGCATGTTGTCGTTATGTTGATGTTATTGTTATGTATGTTGATAATTTTTTGTTGGATTACAATGTACTGATAGTTTATGTTAACATGCTATTTTTTATGGTGTTTGTAGGATTTCAATTGATTTGTGTTGTTATGAAGAAAAAGTGCAAGAGAGGATGAAGCTGAAGTGAAAGATGAAAACTTGTGTGATAGATCTCGAATGACATCCATTCAAATTTAACACAAGTTTGCAGCTTTCTCCTCGGTTTTTTTCATGTTGCTTGTTTCAGTAACCCCTCATTGAACTTGTTTTCATTTAAATAGATTTTTTAGGCAATAATTAGAAAATTTTAATTATTCTTGAAAATCAACTTAGATGATCCAATGTTTATCGAATTTCATGCATCTTGTAATCATGATTTCCTCTTTAGCCTATAGAATTTGATTCAATGCCATAAAATTTTCAAAATAATGATGATAAATGGATGTCACTCTGCGTCTTTCACACAAAATTTGATGTTTGCAAAATAAACTAGAAAAAAAAATGGAAATCAAATTTTGTGTGAAAGACTTAGAAGACATCAATTCATCATCATTACTTTGAAGAATTTAGGATTGAATCAAATTCTATGGGTTAATAAGGAAATCATGAATTTCAAGAAGCATACAATTCGAAAAACAGTGTATCGTTTGATTTATTTTTCAAGAATAATTTAATTTTTATGATTATTATCTCAAAAATCTATTTGAATGGTTGTATATGGTTAATTAGGGGCATGGAAAACAAACAATTCCATATTTTATAATAAACTCTCACACATACCACAATGGTTGAAACATATAACCGTTGTAATAGGTAGAGTGCTACCTAGCTTATAACCATTGTCACACGTCCGTTGTGGAAACCAGCATACATACAATCACACGCTACCTAACAACAAACGTACAATCGTCATTATATGTGTTTTTCATAGTAGTGTGGATTGTTGAGAATATAACTCATACCACTTAAATACTTATGGGGTAGAGATAACGGTTTGTTGAGGGAAACTAGAGATTAGAATTTTAAATAAGTTGAACCTTAGTATTATATATATATATATATATATATATATATATATATATATATATATATATATATATATATATATATATATATATATATATATATATATATATATATATATATATATACATATATATATATATATATATATAGAGAGAGAGAGAGAGAGAGAGTGCTACCTAGCTTATAACCATTGTCACACGTCCGTTGTGGAAACCAGCATACATACAATCACACGCTACCTAACAACAGACGTACAATCGTCATTATATGTGTTTTTCATAGTAGTGTGGATTGTTGAGAATATAACTCATACCATTTAAATACTTATGGGGTAGAGATAACGGTTTGTTGAGGGAAACTAGAGATTAGAATTTTAAATAAGCTGAACCTTAGTATTATATATATATATATATATATATATATATATATATATATATATATATATATATATATATATATATATATATATGACATTGTAATCCAATTCAAAGTTATAAGACATAAATAAAGGAAACTATAGATACTCTATAGTCACAAAGATATGCATCATTGGCTGAACTGCGTTAACAAAGATTAAAATCGCCAAACAAATTTCATAATCATAATCAATTAAATATATTCTTATGCCTTAGGGAAACATCTAAAACTTTCACTATTAAACATTTCAAATACCTTTAACAATTCTCATCATTGATATACTTATCTCTTTGGACCAAATACATTTTCTTTGGATTCCATATATATCTTTGGGTTAATTACCATATGGTTAAATACCTACTTCTGAACCAAGGTCCTTTTTGTTTGTCTTGTTAGCCCTAGTGTTTAGAAAAAACATTTCCTTTTATTTTCCTTGTGAGTCATTGTGCTTAGGCAAACCCTCTTTTTATTTTCGACCATACCATATATTGGTTCATGCCACATTTTTCTCTTTGGCCATACCATGTATTGGTTCATGCCACATTCTCTTTGGTTCAGATTTACCTACCTTATGAGTTCAAACAATACAATCATTTGGTTCAAACCATACTTTCATCACTTAAAAACCCATTTCTTTCTTATTTGCCTTGTCAGTCCTCGTGCTTATGCAAACACCCATTTCATCTCCCATCATTAGTTATATGAACTACAGAGCTCTGAATTCCTTATTGCACTATGATGATACGTAGGCATGGGGGCCCCAATCATCAGCGAGCACTTTAATTATAAATTTTTTTTTCTCCATTTACAAGTAATCTTTAGTTAATAACACCCATTCGAGCAAAAAACAATCAAGATGGTTCCCGTCGAGTACAACGGATGTGAGGGGTGCTAATACTCTCCCCTTGCATAACCGACTTCCTTACCCTTTTCTCTTCCCCTGGTTTTTATTGATGTTTTCCCTTTCCTTCAGGAATAAATAAAGTTTGATGGCGAATCTGTTTCTCTCGAGCGTGCGATACGCTCAGGTATTTTTCAAGTAGCTTCAATATGTAATCCATTGCTAACCATTTTTATCCTAAGGCCTTTTTCGGTGACACAGCCACATCTATTAGCCATTTGACTTGAAAGGTTAAATGTTTCCACCCCTCTCTTTGTAGTTAGGTAGAAACTTTAGTTCATTGGTCATATGCAAAAGATCAAATTTTGGGTTGCTCTTGGAAGTGAGCAAAATTTTAAGTTTGGGGTTGGGGTACTAGAGAAAATGGTCCAAAATTTCGAAAATTGTTTTGAAAAAAAAATGGAAAAAGACACTTCTTCAAAAAAAATGAGAAAAAAAATAATGATATTATAAGAAGGACCAAAACTCTCTAGTACTGTAAAAAAGGAACAACAAGGTATGATGATAGAAGGAGAACTAGACACCTAACTCAAAAGGTTTAAACCTACTTTCCTTAAAATTTCCTACCCAAACCTAAGCCAAGTTACAACCGAAAAAAACCTCTAATGTGTGTATTGTGCTTTCTATGATGAACTCTATTAGAACATGATCACGCTAAGTATAATTGATTTTGCATGTTGATTGAGAGATCACCCTATCCATTGAGTGAGTTATAGTGAGCTGAGAGACAGGTTGAGTACTCGTCAATATTGAGGACATTTTTCGAATTCGTCGAGTAGGAATTGGGAGCTAAAACAATGGTCAGGTAAAAGAAATATTTAATTTAGTGATGTTCGTTTATTATTATGCGACTTGTTGTTAGTTGAAATATGCAGTTGCAGGCGAATTGCTTGAGGACAAACAACATTCAAGTTTGGGATTGTGATGACAGTCTGTCATTGCATATATTTTGTCGAAGAATCATAGAAAATCAAGTGAAAGTTGAGGTAAAATTAATAAGAATGACCAAAGAATGAGGAAAAAATAGGTAAGTGTGAAAATTGTGGACTTAGTGAAAATTTGAGTGAAAAAAGGAGCAAAAGCGTGCAACCACTAGAATAATCACGCCCACTATTTCCCAACATCGCGCACGCGATAGGGTCTTTGAAGTTATATCGCGCGCGATGCAAGGCATCATGCATGTATAGATATTTTTTTTGGGCTTTTTTGATGCATTCTGGTCTATTCTTACGCTTTTAAAAAGGTATTTTATGTACTTTCACAAAGGTTACGATTTTGGGAGATTGAAGCACAAATTTGAAAGCAAAAATGGAGATTTTGAGAGCATTTAAAGCCATTGGAGGCCATCACTTCAAGGGACTTTTTATGTTATTTTCATCTATTAATTGTGGTATTTTTAATTTCACTATGAGTAGCTAAACTCTTATAGGTTAGGTTATGTTATGATGAACCTATTTTTACATTGTTGGATTGTTGATTTGACCATTGTATGAACCTATTGATCTATAATTTTATTTAATTTCTTCTTGTTCGTAATACTTTTTATGTGAGATACTCTTTTAATCTGATTTTGGGCACATAGGGAATACTGACCATTAGTTTATGTGTTGGACCTAGGGCAATTGTTGTACTTATGCTGGTTGAATAGGGATAGGAGACCCCGAGTAGTGGCATGGAGAATTAATGTTCTATACATCGCCTACCACTGCTTATGCTGGCGGAATAGGGATATAAAGCTCCGAGTAGTGGTTAGTAAGTTTTTTTGTGAGGGATCGAGTATAACGGTTTTGTTAATTCGTTGTGGGATTATAATGATTAAATCATTCATACAGAGCATCAAACATCAATAATAGAGGAATAAGGGATTCTACAAAACAACCTGGCCGCTTTTGTGGCATTGTTTACTCGTTTATTTACTTTTTGTACTGAAACTCGCCCCTACTAGTTTTCTATAAATTGCACGCATTTTGTCTTGCTTGAAGGTAGTCCTTGTGGATTCGATCTTTTTATTACTTCGACAGTATCAGTACACTTGTCGAGAAGTCATCAACACCACAACAAAATGGTATGGTAGAGAGAATAAATAGGTATTTAACTTAAAGGGCAAAATGTGTTTTGTTAAATGATGGACTATCAAAAGATTTATGGGCAGTGGTAATTAACATGGCGTGTTATCTTATCAATAGTTCACCATAGACTTCATTGGAGGGGAAGGTTGAAGGGGAGGTATTGATAGTTAATCCCATTGATCTTGATAATTTAAGGATTTTTGGGTGTCAGACTTATGTGCATATATCTAGTGAATATCGATTCAAACTTTATCTAAGGTCGAAGAAGTGTGTCTTCGTCGGTTACGCAAAAGGTGTGAATGGGTTCAAGTTATGGGATCTAATTAAAAAGAATATGGTAATCAACAAAGATGTTGTTTTTTATGAGCATTTAATGTTGAAGCAGTCAGTTGTAATAGATGTATCAGCATCTAAAGAAGAAACTTCTAGCAAATAGGTGGTTCAGGTGGATGTTGGTCCGCCAACAGTGAATAATTTGCATGTAGTGCCTGAACAATGAGAAGAGCCAGGATTTGATACTGAAATTGACCACGAACCTGAAGTTTCATGTGAAGTACATGATTACATTTTGGTACGTGACAAAGAGCATTGTTCAACCAGGCCACCAGAAAGATATGGGTATGAAGATTGGTAGCCTATGAACTTCTTACTAGTTCTGGAGACCCTTTTAATTTTCAAGAGGTTATAGATATCTAGGGTAAAGATAAGTGGATGGGCGCAATGATGGATAAGATGGAATCCTTGAAGAAAAATCAGAAATGGGAGCTTGTTCAGCTTCCTAAGGTAAAAAAAGGCCATCGGTTGTAAGTGGGTGTTCAAGAGAAAACCACCAGTAACAGAAAGAATGGGAAAAGTTCAATGCTCGCCTTGTAGAAAAATGGTACTCACAACAGAAGGGCATCAATTATGATGAGATTTTTTTCTCCTCCCATGAGACATGCTTCTATCAGAGCGATATTAGCCATGGTAGGTAGCTGAGACATGCATTTAGAGTAGATGGATGTGAAGATACCATTTCTTCACGAAAATCTAGATGATAAAGTTTACATGAAGCAACCAGAGGGGTTCAGTGTCACTGGACATGGAAGACTAGTTCGTAAATTAAAGAGGTCTTTGTATGATTTAAACCGGTCTCCAAGGCAATGGTAAAAACGCTTTGATTCATACATTCTTAAGATTGGTTACATAAGGTGTGAGTATGACTGTTATATCTATGTTAGGAGCCTTGGTGATGCCTCTTTTATTTTTCGGTTATTGTATGTTGATTACTGTTAATCATTTACATGATATAAATGAACTGAAAATCATGTTAGAAAAATAGTTTGACATGAAAGACTTAGGTGTTGCTAAGAAGATTCTTGGTATGGAAATTCACAGGGATATGAGTGCCAGAAAATTACGGCTCTCTCATAAAAGCTATGTTGAAAAGGTGCTAGACAAGTTTGGCACGAGTAATTCGAAATTTGTGAGTACTCTATTGGAGAATCACTTTAAGCTCTCATTGGATCAGTGTCCAAAGATAGATGCAAAAGGTGAATATATGTCAAAGGTTCTTTATGCCAGTGTTGTTGGTTGTTTAATGTATGTATTGGTCAGCACTAGACCAGATTTGACACATGATGTAAGTCAAGTTTGTAAGTTTATATACAAACCAGGAAAGTGTGATTCGTAAGCAGTCAAGTGGATTTTTAAGTACTTAAAAGGTAATATGAGTTATGGTATCATGGTTAGTAGTGAACAAGGTTTTTTGGATATGTCTATTCATATTATGTTGGTGATTTGGATGATAGGAGGTCTACAACAGGATATGCCTTTACTTTAGCAAGATGGCCTATTTATTAAAAATCATTAGTCCAATCCATAATGGCCATGTCAACAACTAAAGCAGAATATATTGTGGTAGACGAAGCTACCAAAGAAGCCTTATGGCTTACATGATTGGTGAGAGAATTGGATGTTGAGTAATGTGGAGTTTGATTGCATTGTGATATCCAGAGTCTCATTTATTTGACAAACGATCAGGTGTATCATGCCAATACCAAGCATATTGATGTGAGGTTTCACAAGATCATAGAGTTACTTGCATCTGGATAGATATTACTTGAAAAGATTCATACTTAAGAGAATGCATCTGATATGTTGATAAAGTCAGTTATCATTTACAAGTTTAATCATTGCTTGGACTTGTTAAATGGATTGTTTGTTTGTTTGGGGGAATTAAGTGGTTTAACGGGTAAGAGAGTTTTGTTGGATTTTACTTTGATTTGACATGCGGTGATTTGCACTATCTGAAAAAATCATAAGAATTTTATTTTTTGTTCAAAAAACTCAATTTTTTATCATAGGGTGAGCACGATTATTTATTTTTCTTTGAAGTGGAGTCAGGCTTATCTTTCGGGTCACTATTTCATTTTTTGGGATTGGAAGCAGGTCCTCTCTTATGCTTAGACAAATAATAGTGTGTGTGGTTGCTCTTTGGCCTCTTTGAGCTCAAGAGTGATCTATTTCATCTTTCCCTTAGCTTGATTTTTCGATGAATGCTCTTGGTTCCATGCTCTTTGAAACGGTTTGTTCGTGGTGGTTCTTTTTTGTGATGGTCTTTATTTGGGTGTTGGAGTTTTTTGTGAGTTTGCTTTGCTTTTTTTTTGTTCTATTTGTTGAGGTTAATTGTTTGAGTGTACTGTTGTACTTCTTATACTTTTGATTCTCTTTTCGATTATCAATTTATATATTGTGATTTGTCTTTCAAATAAAAATTTGGGTGTATTTTTATGCTAAACATATCGAGTCCATTTACAACTTCCACTTATGATTTTATGTTTAATATTGTATAATGTATTTAGTTTGTTAGAATGCAAGGTAGTGTTTCTTAAGTATTTTTATTTTGATAGGTTTTTTTTTTGGTAGTGAAAAACTTTAAGTTTGATTAGGTGTTGATTTGATGTTTGATGGTTTAATTCGAAAACTAAGTTAGTTTTCTTTAAGTGGGGGTGATTTTTTTTATAAATATGATAGTAATTAGAAAAAATTATACTCACTCTCTGAGGTTTACTAAAATGACACTGACACCATCTCTAATTTCTAAATATACACTAACATTACACACCGTTTAATTTTTAGTGTCATTTAAAAATTGTAGGTATAGATGACATTTATCTACACTTATTAGTAAAAATTTATGTTAGTATATGTTAACTCAATGAAGATTAGTGCATATTTTAAAATTTTAAATTAGAAGAGTATAATATCATTTTAACATATCTCATGGAAGGTGATTCTAATTTTCCCTAATAATTATTGTTCTCATAAGGAACTCGAAGAGGATCCTCTCTCGTATTTTAGTCAATAATTGATTTGTGGTTTGATTAAAAAAAGTTGATTTAGACCTCTACGAAGTCTGATAGTTGTCTATTGTTTCTTTTATTAGATTTGATTTTTAGTCTTTTTCTATTCAATCTTAAGAGGATTGTTCGGTGCTCTTGAATGAATTTTGTAATTTTTTATTTATTTTGTTATGTGTTGTTGATTTACTTTTGTTTTACATTTTGGCAAAAAAAAATTCGAATTTATATTGATAATTATCTATTAAGAAAACTTACTTTAGAATTAGAGAAACTATTAATTAAATTTTTGAAACTTTAAAAGTAATCGAACGGTGAATAAATGAAATTGATAGTAGTCGTTGGCTTATTAATGAGCAAGGGGAATTTTGGTGGGTCCAGAATCCGTATGTTGTCTAGCATGCATTTTGCGCCATTCCTCTTGTTGACCATGCTTTGTATTATGGTATGCACTAACCATACTCTCATGCATTTTTCTATTCTCTATACTTTTCTATCTAGAAAAGTTTTCTTTCTTTATCTTAAATTTCCCTAGATCCTTTTATAGCTTAACTTTGGTTGAAGTCCTGGCGTAACATGCTTTCAAATATAAGGATTTCAACTTAATACATTGTTTATTCTTTAATCAAATTAACTTACAACCCAACATTATTGTAAAATTGTATTCTCCGATCTTGAATTGAACTTGCATCTTGATTGATATCAAAAGATTTATATAGCATAGCTACTCTACTATACAATCTCTTAGATGGACCAAATGGTCCAATTCCTCCATTTAATCAGAGCATATATTCCAACGTTTGCAAGCCCTATATTTGTATCTACATGCTAGTATAGTATGGCCCCTAAAAAATAGCATATTCATACATACCTTAAGGAAACTAGCTATTTAAACTGTTTAAAATATAGTTAAATAAGTATAATTTATTTTTGTTACTTAATCCACAGTTTGAAATCACTTTTGGATTCGGTTGTATCCTCTTTTGATAGTTCAAGTTGAAGACATGTCTCATTAGTCTACATTGTTCCACGTGTAGTCTCTTTCAACAACTAGGGTCCAAAAGTGCTTAACAATGTGTGCTCAACTTTTACCACCAAAAGTTCCATATCTCATCTTTTTGTCGACTCAAAAGAGTTTAAACTAAACCACACCTCTTTCTTGAATTCCGCAGCAGTATCATTAATTCTGTCAAGTTTCTCGAAATCATCATCCAACCAAAGCCATTCTAATTATGTTCCTAAAAAAATTGTTCCTGTTTGCCAATAGCATCGATCCACCACACCTTCTACAACCAATGATTTTGTACCATTTCTCTTAACAATAATTGCTAAATTTGATGATAATCTATCATGGTGAATTAGCACAAAGGTACTGTCTGTCAAATGTCAATTCGGTTAATTAATTGAAACTTCATTACTCCATAAAGCAATGAGCATTTTTGTGCTAAGAAAAGGTATTGTGGGAAGTGACCTCATCCCGTCCTTTTCAGTCGGCTTATGACTGTGCAGCTCAACCAATGACTTCAGTGAAAACAAAGTTAAGAACCAAAAAAAGTGCTCAACAAGATAACACAAAGTAGTACACTCCTGTTATGAACACATGGTAACTAGATCTTGGTCGGAAAGTTTTTTGTTTATGGGCCAAGCAAGCAGGAGCGTAGAAAATATACACAGAGTTAGTGAGGTAAAAAAGATGATGAACAAGGATAAGCAATTAGTGCAAAGGTTGACTCTAACAATGTTCCTTTTTAAAGAACAATGATAGCTATTATGGCACGCAAACTATGAAGCTTTGATGAGTTTCTCATGCAAGGATAACTAAAGAAAGATAATGAAGTCCAAACATAGATTTAGATGTTAGAAAAACTAGGGCTAAAAATGTTTTTTTTTCTCTTTTAAGTTGTTCTTTTTAACCTGAAAAAAGGACATGGATTATTTTATGTTTTATTATGTGTGTGATTATGGATTTAGATTTTTGACTTAGTGGTTAATTTTAAAGTTCTATTAGATGAAAATCATTCTTTAATTTTATATTTATTAATTTTTTATAAATAAATTGTTTCTCTACATTAATATTAGAGTGCTATTTTCCTAATCAGTGCATAGTAATTTTTTTTCTCGCACCAATTTTTAACTAGTTATAAGTATAACAATTGTATTGTTTAAAATGGAAATAAATTTTATTTGATGGAGCCTAAATGGTTGACGGCTTGCATTACAATGGATATTGGGCTCTCCTCATAGCTTATAAGTTATATATGACCCATTAATAGGCCAAATTTATGAAATATAGCATCGCCAACAAGAAAATTTTAACTCACACCTTATACTTATATTTTAGAGGATTAATCTTTAAATTTCATGGAGTGTTTCTTCGTGAAAAGTCACAAATGTCTCTATTTGGAGATGTATATTCTGATGCACTTTTTCTTTCATATCCATCAGAGCAAATTGATGAATTACTTTTATTTTGGCAAAATTTAATTCGGAGATGCAGCTCCATATCAACATTAAGGTGAGTTCTAAGATGTTCGTAAAAATTCTTAATTCAAAATTCAGAGAATTTTATGGGGATGCATCTTCGAACACGTGTATTTCATATAATCGCGCCAGACTTTTCCCTCTTCCTTCTTCATTTTTTGCAGAGTCACTAAAAAAATCTCACTTGAGCTTTTATGCTGCAAAGTCATTTCCAAACCTTATTTGAGCAAGTTTCTTCAAGTTCACTCACTTCATTCGACTTCGTTTGCTGCAAAGTCACTGACTTTATTCAAGTTTCTCATCCACAACTCTAATTTGGTAAGTTTCTCATCTCATTTCTTTTTTTTAAGATCTGAATGATGTTTTAGGTAACATAGGTTGTTTAATATGCATTATATAGTAGTACATTCGAAATGGGTAACTGCTATAGACATGCATTCACATTTGGTTGGAGTTTAAGGCATCAATGGGGTTTCTGCCATTTCTGAATATCGCGAGTTTATCCGGAGACGCATCTCTGGATTTTGTCTATCTATTTTCGAAGATGCATCTTCGAACTTGACCTGGGTGCATTTTGGTTTCATTTTGATGTGATTTTCTGGTTTTATTACAACTGTAATGGCTGAAAACAACTAGTATAGAATTAGGTTCAACCGTGTGTCCCAACACGTGCCTGTACGACCACTACGCCAAATAAGGGAAAAGAGGGCGCTTTTTTTGGCCTATAACAGCGCTTTAAAGCGCCCTCTAATCTGGCGCTGGCATAGGTAAAGACAGCGCTTTTTTTCCTGGTGAAAGCGCTCTCTAAAGTGGCTCTTTAAGCCCTTTAAGGGCCACTTTAGAGGGCGCTTTTTAAAGAAAGCGCCCTCTAAAGTGGAAACTTTTAAGGGTTTAGAGGACGCTTTTACTGGAAAGCGCCCTCTAAAGTGGAAACTTTTAAGGGTTTAGAGGGCGCTTTTACTGGAAAGCGCCCTCTAAAGTGGAAATTTAAAGGGTTTAGAGGGCGCTTATTTTGGAAAGCGCCCTCTAAAGTGGGTGGTTATTTAAATTTTTTTTTTAAAAAGCGCTATATTTTTTTATTTATTTTAGACAACCTGTATATTGAAGCAGTACACCTAAAACTGTATATTCTTATCATTTTTCAACACACAAAATATTATAAAATAACAATGGGAATGACCAAAGCAAAAACATCAAAATATATTCTTATCATTTTTCAACACACAAAATATAAAACAATTCGAGGTATATGTTTTAAATCATAAACTAATGATTGAATATCTATTTTAGACAGTTTGCATCAGTGATTTACAGTACAAATTCATCTGGCATTGAAGTTTCTGCAGTACTTGTTAAATGATAATTCATCTAGAAGTACAAAATATACAGAAAAAATTTTTATGATAGTTGAAATTTAGAAGTTTCAAGTCTTAAAATCAAACTATAAGTGGAGGCATTTCAATTCAAGAACATTTCTCTCTTTCACAAGCCCCATGCATCGACTGAACTCATTTGCAAGCTCCACTAACCTATACTTATCTTTCCCCACTTTCTTGTTAGAGTTGTAGTAACCAAGCCATGCCTGATATGCTGCTTCTTTATTTTTCATCTCCACATTGGATAGAGCCCTTTCCACCTGTTAACAATTTAAAATGTAAGTGCATCGTTGGAATCACAGTGAGTTTAATGAACTCGAGGTGGCATTGTAATTTTGCTAAAGCTTTAAAATTTAGCTTTTGCCAAAATCATGATGACACACCGCGATCCTGCCAAACTCGTAGCTAATCGTTGCTCCACATATTGGTTTGTTTGTCTAAAAACTAGCTAAAGTATTAGAAGAAAATCAATAATTGTCTCCCTTGTATATCCAAGTATACCTTTTTCTTAGTGTCAGAATCAACTGAAGGGACCGGAGCTTTCCCAATAGGTAAATCTTTTGCAGTAGCTAAAAAGAACTCTTCCCAAGGAGCTAGTAGCAGTATGCCCTGCCCTTCTTTTCCTCTTCGCCCCGTTCTACCTAGTCGATGTATATATTGTTCTCTATCAGCCGGTAGACCAACCTGTTCATTGTAGAAATGGAAGAAACATGACAATTTGAAATCAATAAAAGCGTTAAATAATTTGGCAAATCATAATAAAAAAGGCTTGCACTTTTAGCAAATGTATGTATTGAGTGTCCTTACGAGTATGCGTTAAACATGACAGAAATTCATATGGACACGAGCATGCTGGTAATATAGTCACAAGTGAAACAAGGAAGGAGATCCAAATATACCTGTACAACAAGAGTAACATCTGGATAATCAACTCCACGTGCAGATACATCTGAAGTAACCAAGATGAGACCCTTTGACTTCCGGAATTCATCAGAATACTCAATAAATGTATGAACCAAGAAAAATGAAACCAAAAATGAACAATAGCGAACGTCAGAAGAGAAACCAAGTAATATGAAGATTAGAAAAATACCTATGGTGTCAAAATCGAACAGCTAACAACGAATTAATAGAATGAGGAAACGTTGTAGATCTAACAGAGGTGGAAGGAGAACGCCTTAGAAGTAGCGAAAATCGTAGCAGTGAGAACCCTAACGTGAAAAAGAACGAAAATAACAGAGAGTGAAATAACAAAACGCGCAGTATGTTATAATTTTAATGTTTACTAAAGGGGACCTTAGAGGGCGCTTGTGGAAAAAAAGCGCCCTCTAAAGGGGGCCTAAGAGGGCGCTTATGAAAGCGCTCTCTAAGGCTTTCCAAAAGCGCTTTATAAACTGGAAATGCACATGGACTTATAGAGCGCTTTTTTAAAAGCGCCCTCTAAGGGTAACCTTAGAGGGCGCTTTCTAAAAAGCGCCCTGTATTGTTGTCCCTCTATCTCCTCCTTATTTTTTCGTTTCACCTTAGAGGGCGCTTTATTACAAAAGCGCCCTCTAAAGTGCGTTGTCTATTCCAGTTGTTCGCTCCTTATTTTTTCGCTTCACTTTAGAGTGCGCTTTTGTAATAAAGCGCCCTCTAAGGTGCGCTGTCTATTCCAGTTTTTGGCGTAGTGGACGTGAATAGTCAGGGACAGGGCTACGAGTCGATGCTACCTCCTTTGATGGTTCAGAAGGCCAAGGTTCACAACTATATGCTTCTACTTCCCGAAGTCCTCTGTCTCAGGAATCTACTTCACGGGAAGCCCCTGAAGCTTATGAATCCAATCATGATGAACTTGTTGTTGATGTTGATGCCCTTGTAAATAGTTATTCAGGAGGCCCATTTGACACCTCCTTACTTCATCTCTATGAAGACCATGCTGATAGGCATGTCCGGAAAGGAGAGGTATATTTATTTACTTTTACATTACATTTGTTTTATAGTAAATTAATCACGATTGATGGTGATATTTTTTTTACAAGAGCGTCCATGTTTAGAATTTGTAAACAATAGAAGGAAGATTTTGGATTTGGAACAACCCGAAGATAAATGGTTCAGAAATACTATCCATTACTCTAGGTTTGCCAATTTATGTGTTTCTGCGTAAAGGACCATAAATCATGACATGCAGGTGGAATTTGCAGAGAGATGACATTCAAAGACGTCATATTTCCACCTTTCTCTAAGCGAGATGACCATCATCTTAGATGACGTCTCATGCCTACTACATATTTTCATTAGAGGAAAATTATTGTACCACAAAAGGCTTAATTGAGAGGAAGCCATCGAGATGTTGGCTATGTATTTGGGAGCTGACCCAACTGAGAACACAAATGAGGTAGCTGACAGGAAGCTACACGCTGCTTACGATAATTTATTGTTACTAATATTTTCATAAGTCTTTTGTTACACTTGTTACTAATATTCTATCTGAACCATTTTCATGGATGAATCATCTCCTACTTTCCATCTCATACTTTCCTCACATTTCCTAGTGGGAACATGTGCTGGACTACACTGAGGATTGGTCATGTGCTTCCACCTTTTCTACACTCAGAGGAAATCGTACGGTCGAGCCCTTTCAGTGTATTTTGATTGTCATGTAGCATATGAGATTTCCTTCTGCCCATACGAGGTTCACTTTCAGACGCGTTAGTTGGACGTCATTTCGTTATATGGATGACTGACTTTTGGGCCAGGTCTGATGTATGTGTATTTTCCCTAGCATGTGATCCAACGGTTTGGGTATTTATGGGTTACTCCGAGACACCCCTCAGTATCTATTCCTCTCACCGTCCACCGCAAAGATTTTGATGTAATACTTGAGGATCTTGAGAGTCATTTGGTACTAGAGGACTATCATAGGTACCAACTCTTGTACAATGGGCTTATGTAGATGACTACATCGCATGATTTTATAAAATGTCACATCCTATCATGATACCAAACGCTACTAGAATATCACATAGGTAATTTAATCAAGAGGTACTGAAGGCTATGGATGACCACGCCCAGAACGTACGCAATGTTTGTCGGCGTAATGTGGATATGGCGAGATCGTGCATAGAGGCATGACTTTTTAAGGAAGGAAGTCCCGATTGGCCCTCTTAAAAGGCATTATTGACGAGGCACATAATGCCTTGCAGTACAGGCAGAGAAGTTTAGGGGTTAGACATACAAAGTAGTTTTGTTTGGTTGTATTATTTTTTGTAGTTTTGGAATAAGTTATATATATTTTTTTAATTTACTTTAAATAATGTATGAATTTTTTTAATGAATATGTAGTATGTTTATATCAATTAATGTATGTGTTTTCTAATTTATGGCCTAAAATTATCTAAAATATAAGTTTGCCTAAAACAATGTCAAAGTTAGGACAATGTGGTTGTCTAGAAAACATTCAGGGGAATTTTGGAGATGCATCTTTGGAATATCCCCTATTTTGTGCAATAAATGTGCATCCAATAGTTTCAAATTAATTCAGGGGGTTTACAGAGATGTATTTCCATATCCACTCCATATAATTTACGGAGATGCATCTTCAGACCATATTTTGGAAAAACGAGGTATGTAACTGAATTATGAGGGCTAGTGTGATTTTATATGCATCTGGAGATGCAAATTTGGAAACCAATAAAAGCATTTTTTAATTTTCAGAGGTGTGGGATGCACACCATGGAGTGGGATGGGTATTCCTCATATTTTATCCCTATAAAATATTTAAAAATGTTCACTTTATCTTTTTTACAACATCACTATTTACCATTTAGTTTTTCATCCATTCATTTAACCTTTTTGAATTTGGTTGAAGTACACTTATACAACAATTTTTTTAATATGCTATAGTAATATGATATACAAAATTTATTGGATAACTTCATAACAAATGTGATGGAACGTTTTATCTTCACCAAATAACTTCTTTTTGAGTTTTTTGGATTATTCATCAGAAATCTTGCATTGAAGTTATCCGGTATGTAAATTATTTCACTGGAAAACATATATATAAGTTATCTGGTATGTAAATTTTCATTTGAAATCCTATATACAAGTTATCTGAATGTTACTTTTAATCATCATATCACTTACATTTAAGTAATCTAGTATGTATTTTTATTTTTATTTTGAATTTTTTTTATTAATTTTTTTTATAGATGTGGATATTCCTCTACTGTGCATAAAATCAAACATGGTTAGACATCATTGATGCCTTCTCAACTACGCAAGAATTTGATACACGAGATCTTGTAATAATATAGGCTAGGGAAGTTGGAGTTAGACATAAAGTGATTTTCATCATTGCATGATCAGATACCGAGACAAGAAAGAGGAGGAGAAGTAACAAATTAATATTAGGTTGTGATGGAGGTGACTAGTACAAGGAAGATGATAGTGTAATACAAAAATACTACTAAAAATGTGATTGTCCATTCAAAATAAGATCAACACCGTTTAAAGATGGTTCAAGATGGAAGATTGACGTAAAATCTAAACTTCAAAATCACGATTTACCTAGTATATTGGAAGGTCGTGCGTTCGTGGACTACCTATGTGCAGATGAGCGGAAATATATTGTTGATTTAATGAAGCGTCATGTTTCATCCAGACACGTACTTCTGTTGTTGCAAAAGAGAGATCTTAAGAATGTCACTCGAGTCATGCAAATATATAAACATAAGAATATACATCAATGAATAGGCTAGAGGTCTTAGAATTGAAATATAACAATTTTTAAGTTAATAAAAGATGCAGATTATGTTTATTGGAGTAGATGACTTAGATTTTGTGATATTCTTTAGGGCCCACACTACTATGAGAAAGGGCATTCACCTCGGCTGGAAAGGATATTCTATCTTAGTTTGGTGGTCGAGGTAACGTAGGGTGTTATAGAAAGTGTGTCATTTTCCCTCGGGTCATTGGCCAATGTGAAAAATTGGAAAACGTGTCACTTTTCCCCTATGATGGGACTATTAATCGAGGAAAAATCACCTGAAAATATGTCATTTTCCCCTCGGTTAGGACTGTTAACCAATGGGAAATATCTACATGATGCAATTTTAATTTTACAAAAACCATCTTATTTACCTTGTTCTGAACCATAAATTTAACAACATAGAGTAAAATAACATCTCACATAACCTTTCAAATTGATTTAGAAAGTAATAATCTAAAAAATTAAGTTAGATTTGAAAAACAACTTACATTAATAAGTTCTTTTCGAGCTTCATGTAACTCATCATTCATCTATGGCTTTTTAACATTTAGAATTTGGTTCAATGCTTCTAGTTCTTCAATCAACATTTCCTTATCTACTAGTTTAGTATGCAAAGCATCAAATTTGTTGAAAAATTATGAATTTTTCTCATCTTCATTTTAGATGCTTTTTAACATATTTAATTACGCTTTAAGTTGTTAAAGCTCAAATTCTAAGTTTTGATACACCACCGTAAAGAGCTTCTCACCGTCGTGGGGAAGTCCCTAACCTCCGTTATTTGTTATACACCTATAAAGACCTACGAGTCCCCCGCCCCTATAGGAGGAACACACCTGTAATTTTTTAGCATAACAATAATACATTTACAGAAGAATGTTATGCTAATCCTAATGCATGACAGTCGTGATCCTAAATTAGTGAGATTTAATATAAAGGTAAATAAATATACAATCAAACTATCAAGGAAAAGTAAATATACACACATTAAATTAACAATTATATAGAAGATATTTACTAATAGTCCCTCTCAAGTTGGTGAGTGAATGTCGTGAAGTACCAACTTGTTGCGCAATGTCACAAATTGATCGTTTCCGAAAGCTTTAGAGAACACATTTGCTAGCTAGAATTATGGCAGCACATAAGAATGACTAATTATACTAGCTTGTAGTTTTTCTCGTACTTATGACAATTTATTTCAATATGTTTTATGCGCTCATGAAAAACAGAATTTTCCGTAATGTGTATAGTTGTTTGGTTGTCACAAAATAGTGGTGTTGGTGTAGCCTGTGGGACTTTTAAATCTTGTAATATGAAGTGTAGCCAAGTTATCTTCATACATGTAATATCCATAACTCGATATTCATATTTTGCTGATGATCTAGAGACAATAACTTGATTCTTAGATTTTCATGAGATGGGGGAATGTCCAAGGAAAATGAAAAATCTTGTAATAGATATTATAGTGGCTAGAGGTGTGCATAGATCATGAACCAAACCAAATTGAACCATATATATGGTTCGGTTTGGTTCTTAAAACCATTTTCATAAAACCAATTTATTTTTTAGAAATCGATTTGTAAGTGAATCGGTTCGGTTTTAAACCGGTTTTTCAAAAAAAAAATAGTTTAAAAAAAACAGTTTTAAATCAATTTCTTTAAAACCAATTTTTTATTTTCTTAAAAAAATCAATTTCAAAACCAATTTTATAAAAAAAAATTGTTTTAAAAAAATCAATTTTATATCGAAAATAATTTTATTCTCTTTTAACTTACTTTTTTATTTTCACTAATTAAAAAAACTATTTTATATAAAAAAAAATAAAAATTACTTTAAATTTGACTTTTATAATCACCACAAATAATATCTCGATTAAAAACAATCTCAAAGTATGATGTGTTACATAAAAACGGTCATAAAATAAAATAATTATGAATCATATCTCTATAAATCATAATTGTTCATAAAATAAATAACTCATCAAAAAAATTGTTCAAATTTTTAAAATCTCTCATAATTGTTCATAAACAAATTTTATGAGGTTTTAAAATATTTTTTCTTTTAAAATTTAAAAAACATAAAAAAAAAAATTTTTTAGAAAAAAAATAACAAATATTCAGAAAAAATTAAAAAAAATATATAAAAAAAATTGAAAATAATATAATTATATTATGAAAAAAATATTTTAAAAAATCTATTTTTTTACTGAAAAAAATAATAATTTTATTTGAAAGAAAATATCAAATATAATTTTTTCGAAAAAAAAAATCCAAATATAATATTTTTGGTGAAAAGAAAAAAAAATCTGATTTTTATTTTTAAAATAAAATTTTTAAAATATTTAAAATATAAAATTGATTTATAATGTGATAAAACATAAAAACATACAAAAATAAAAATTTAACACAGTAAAATTTGGATAACCAACAACAAAACTAAATTTTTATAATGGGTTACGGTTTATATTTGGATAACCAATAACAAAACCAAATTTTTATTTTAGTATTTGTTTTGGTTTTTTTAAAATGGATCAATTTAGATACCAATTTGGTTATAGATAACCGGTTTTTTTCAAACCCCTAATAGTGGCATGACAACCTCACCAATCTGAATCACAAAAGACCTTTAAGGAAAGGTCATTAGAGGTTGAAAATAACATGCCTTGTCTGTGTGTGCCTTTGATGTATCTAAGGACTCTTAATGCATCATCCCAATGTAGTTTTCTAGGTTCATGCATGAACTGAATTAATGTTTTAAAAGAGTAAAAAATGCCAAGTCTTGTGATAGTAAGGTAAATTATCCTACCAATGAGCTTTCTATATTTGGTTGGATCATTTTGCACTACTCTAGTTGTGGGAGTAAGTTTCAAATTTTTTTCCATCAGAAACTTGTCAGGGCGAGCACTTATGTCTAGGGAATACATTCTTTGAAACATGAAGATACCTTTCTTGGAATGAGAGAATCCAATGCCCAAAAAGTATTTCAAATCTCCAAGACATTTGATATGGAAGTGCTTAAGAAGAAACTCTTTAAGACGTTTTATTTATTAACGGTCATTTCCAGGAAGAAGTATGTCATCAACATAAATGAGAATTGATGTGAATGAAGTACCTTGAAGTTTGGTGAAGAGAGAGTAGTAAGCCTTTGATTATTGGTAACCGACTTTTCGATTGGCTTTAGTGAAATTAGAAAACCAGATTATTGATGCTTGTTTGAGTCCATAAAGTGACTTGGTAAATCGACATACAATGTTTTCCCCTGTCGGTGAAGAGCGAATGTAGGCTCCATGTACACTAACTCATGTAAATCACCATGAATCAAGGAGTTTTGTACATTTAACTGGTATATGAACTATTTCTGAGTAGTTGCAACGGTAAGAAGGTAGAGAAGAGTAGTAGCTTTGGCAATTTGGGGAAATGTTTCTTGATAGTCAACCCCTTCAATCTGAGTGTATCCCTTAGCAACAAGGCACGCCTTATAGCGTTGTATTGTACCATTAGATTTATACTTTATTTTGTATATCTATTTGCAATCAATGGGATTGTGACCAAGAGGAAGAGGTATAAGGCCACATGTGTTGTTTTGTTTCAATGCTTCCAGTTTTATATTCATTGCTTCTTGCCATTGTGGATCATGGACAGCTTGATCATATGGTTGAGGCTCTTTATGAGCTGTAGTGTTATCTAGAAAAGCACAATGTGTAAAATAAACGTGTGAATATGAAAGATAATGAGAAAGACGATACCGAGTACTTGACCTAGGCGTTGGCACCGAGGGAGATGTATTGACTTGTCCAAACATATGGTAGTATTTATGTCATATCGAGTGGTTCTTATCACTGAGGGATTCCCTAACTTGAGGAATAAGGTAAGTTGGTGGGTCATGAGTGTGGGAAGTGGTTGGTATTTATTCATTTGTAGGTGGTGGAAGAGGGGGATTCAGTTCAGTAAGTGGCGAAGTAGAATGTATATGGTTGTTTTTGAAAAGCTTGTTGGAGGATTTGTTTGAATGACTATGGACTGCAACATCATTGGAGAAATTCTATGTTATTTCAGAAGTCACTTGATGCTGTGTCTTTTCATGGATGACTAGAGAGTTGGCTTGTCGTACATTGGGTAATGGTGACATCATGCAGATGTTGTTGTGAACAGTACTATAAGAAACATTAAGGCACATGAGAAACTGCATCAGTCGATCTTCTTCCCTTTGCTCATCATGTGCCTTCATTTGGTTGCAAGTAGGAAGAGTGTGATATGACTCTAATTTATCTCAAAGGTCTTTGATTTTTGTAAAATAGGTTGAAGCTGACATAGTGCTTTAGGATAAGAAGGTCAATGACTTTTGAATCTCATATATTGCTGGTATATTCTTCTGTGGAAATTGATCTTTAAAATTATTCTAAATCTGATGGGAAGTCTTGGCATGAATGACTCCTTTGGCCAAATTTAGTTCTACATAATGTGTGAGCCATGAAAAAATCATGTTGTTGCATCGATAATGGTGCTTTGATGGGTTCATCGATAAAACCCAATTTGTTTTTGGCTATGAGAGCATGGACCATTGATCTGCTCCATGATAAGTAATTGGTATCATTCAATTTTATTGGAACAAGCTGGTTACCATGATGATCGGAAGGGTGAATGTAATATGGATTTGAAGAATCCATATTGGAGTTGTTATTGTTATTTGGTATTTGGTTTGATTTTGTTTGCTTCTTTAAGATATGAATTTTCCGTAGTGTTTCAGTTCCCAGATCGATCTCTCAAACCATCTTAAAACAATAATATAAAAATGAGATTTAGAAAATGAGAATGACAAAACAATTTAGTATAAAATTCTGTATATTATGTGTATTATTCCGTAAGTCTCTAAATCATTCATATATATATATATATATATATATATATATATATATATATATATATAAAAGAGTGCGGATCAATTTATTCTAAGAATTTTTTTTTAATTTATTTCAAATTATAATATTTGAATTGAATCTAATTTAATTATTAAATTAATTTTTTTTATTTAATTAACCATTAGATTAGATTCAATTCAAACACTTTGATTTGGACTAAACTAAACAAAATTTACAAAATATTATATATATATATATATATATATATATATATATATATATATATATATATATATATATATATATATATATATATATATATATATATATATATATATATATATATAAAAGAAATTAATGCTAAGGTAATAATGACCTACGTGATCTTAAATTAGTGGGATCTAATTGAAAGGTAAATAAATATAGAATCAAACTAACAAAAAAGGAAAAATAAATATAGACATATGCTTTAATAAAATAAAATAAATATGATAATTTTTTTAACTAACCATATTTTTTAATTCAAATTCTAAAATAACCTATTTTTCAAAATAATTATGGAAATAACCATCTTTCAATGACTTATGTGTCAGTTAAACTGACGCATCTATTTTCCAATGAACAGGAGGCGTCCAAGCCATTGACGCATGCATTGGGTCATGCATGTGAAGGCGCCACATGCAATGACGCATGCATGTGAAGACGTCACATGCATTGGCGCATGCATGCAGCCATGTGTGTGTGCGCCAAAAAGTATTGGCGCATGCATGTAGTCATGTGTGTACGTCCAAAGCAATGATGCATGCATGTGCACTCATTTATAAATACACAATATTTCTCCCATAATTTTTCACATGATTTTTCACCCTCCTCCCATTTTTCTTCCATTTTTCTTCAATCTCCTTCAATTTTCTTTAAAATGTCTGTATATTCATATATTCACAAGAGAAATGCTGATTTAATATTTTCAGTAGTGCAACCTCCGATGAAGATCCAACTTTGGAATGTAGATACGTTCGAACATCTTAACAGGATCTTGAACCGTTTGTTAGATGAAGACATTGCAGATGGTGAAAGGATCAGAAGAATTCAATGGCTTGATACGACATTCAACCAAAATGGAGAAGTTCGTTTCTGGGTGGATATTAAAACTGACAGAGACGTTCACAGGATGATGTATACTCCTTACAAAAAAAATTGATGGTTGTAATCACATAGTTATGTTGTTGTAATCGCATAGTTATGTTGTTTATGTGTTGTATTTGTTAATGATGGTATTTTATTTGTTGTAGTTTGTTGTGTTGTTATTTATGTGTTGCTTATGTGTTGTATGTGTTGTATTTGTTTATGATGGTATTTCCTCACAAAGTTATCATATGCAATGAATGTTGTTTTTAATGTAAAGCAAAAGAGCTACAATTAAAATTATCTTGTTGTGCTTGTTCCAACATTGGGATAGTTAGTACGATTATGACCAGGTTGGCGACATGAACTACATAATCTAATCATTTTGTTCGCCGTATCCATTTCGGTTCGAATACGGGTGTTGTTTGGACGATCCTTTTTCTTTCTTCGCATTATTTCATTGTGCCAGAGAATGTCCCCTTGATATGCAGGCCAGTAATCCTCTTTTGCTACCACTGAATAGCTAATTTTGTAAACACTGTAAAGGCTTATGACTTTGTAAACGTCAAATAGTAAGTTGGATGGATCCCCGTCGAACCTTCGAACATGCCGCTATAACATGGGAGCAATCTCCCCTTCAACCAGGGCAAAGGCGATTAGAAAAATATTGTTGTTGTCATCTTGTGTCATTGGCATAGTAGCGTTCCTTTATATTTCTCGTACAATCATGTACCATCAATTTGTATAATAAGTTTACAGAAAGCAAAACCTTTGATGCATGGTTGATACGCCCAGAAGAGTCGGTGGAATATTCCATTACCAATAGCACAAGTCCCATCTGGGGTATACGCCGACAACATTTCCAAATTGACAATAGTCCCTGGAGCATAATGTTTAAGAGCCACCACGTATTTTAGAGTTGTTTGTACGACTCCTCCCAATTGCCAAACACTCTTTCAACTGCCTTAGTCCTAGATATTCATACCTTCTTGTATGATGGAGTATAGTTGTATTATGTTACAATATACGAGATTATTGTACTCATTATAACGACGGATTATCGCTAATGACAGACAAAATTTCATCGTATATTAACTAAGAGTTGAGTTTGCGATGGTCTTGCATTGGGTTTATGATTAAGCATGTGTGAACTGAACCTATAGAACCTATCTTCCAAGAATCACTCATCTTGCGGTAAGATGCTGACAACCGGAACAGACAGAGCTCAACTCGATAATAAATCTTATACCTCATTGGATTAGTTCGATCAATCCTATAATCAGTTGATAATTCCATGTGATACTTTTTAATGGCTCTGACACAGTCTTCTTTTGTGCGAAATTTGTCTCCTTCTTTCAATGATCCTTGAATTTGCACATAAGGATTGTAAAATATATCTAACGAAGGTTCATTTGTACCCAAATTCAAGCTTGTCATGTGTTGAGGTGGACAATATACATGACTAGATGGTAATGATTCTTCTTCTTCTTCATCATTCACCAATTATGATGTTGCAGCAGTTTGGATAGCAAAAACATCAATTATCAGGTTCACTATTGTGGAGATGCACCAGAGTGACCGTGTAAAACTGCAGTTTGACATGCAACAACAAATTCCAGAACCTCCGACGTGTTTGGCAGATTGGCATCAATAAAGAGTCGATGGTCAATGAGATTATTCCGATTTGAGAGACTTCACAAAAGAGATGCGTCGTTATTGGAGGAATCGACGATAACACATCTTAAACGAACCAGTCATACATGGTGCTAGACCAACTCAACATTATATGGCATGATTTAGGTCAGTTACAACGTTACAGTTTGTGTTTAAGCCAAGGTATTTGATTGATCCACACCAACGAGCTTCGTCATCAAACGCCCAACAACAAATCCCCGTCCAAGAACAATGTTAACCCACCCAAACCCAACGACCAACCTCGCACCATCATCCTACCATATACACCCAACCACTAAACACCCAATCTAGCAACCAATTCATGCCACACACCCAAACTCAAAATCAGAAATCAAACCCTAACCACCAACAACCATACGCAACCAGCACAACAGTCTATAGCACGAATGATTCATACGATTCAGCGTCATGCCATCGTAGTCCCCCATCAATGAACACCCAAACATCTCATCGCCACAACACCCAACCATTGTTTGACTTTAGTACACCACAAGAACCATTGCTTCATTTTCAAAATGATTTAATGTCCCAATTCAGGCAACCATACCGTCCACAATACACCAAACTACGATAACATATGCACCAAACTCAATTACGGAAGCGCCGTTTTGGCGACAACCCTCAAGCTATTGGGGAGAAATGATGACAAATCTATCAAATACCGTTGGACCTTCCACCAGACTTTCACACCAGCCACCATTGCATCATGTCAGCACTCAAAGACCCCAAACACCTCAGAGAAATCGTGGGAGACCTCGAAGACAGGCTAACGCGCCTGGATGTGGAACAAATGAGTGTTTCAATCGGGCGGGTCATTGATTTTCTTGTCAATTGTTATGTATTTTACCTTTATATTATAATATTAGTTTTCAATTAAATATTTAATTTAATTATTTATAAATATAAAATTAAAAAAAAGCATGTAGTGCATGTGTCACATGCAATAACACATACACTGATGTAGTGTAAGCATGCGTCAATGCATGTGGCTTCAAGGCATGCATGCGCCCAATGATACTTATGCTCATTTGAAAATTTATAAGGCATGTATGCGCCCTACCAAGTGGTGTTTGTGTTCATTGAAAATTAAATGCGTCAGTTCAACTGCAGCATACGTATTTCAATATTAATTTTAAAAAATGAATAACTTTAGAATTTAAATTAAAAAATATGATTATTTTAAATAAAAAAACTTTTTTTCTCTTTCTAATCAAAATAAATATTACAGGTATTTTCTTTAAAATAATATAAGAATTAAGACAAAAAAATATTCTCCATGGAAATATTATTTTAGTGCTCATTCCCAAAATCCTCACCCAAAGCAATGTTAGTTAGTGATAGTTTCCGGTTAACTTGAAGATTTTTTAGCTCAATTCTACCCCTATCATGGGCGCTTCAGAGTCTACTTTCCCCACCGTACAGGTAAATTTCTTTCTTTCACTCTCTCGATTCCAAATTTACTTTCCTAATCGTTTCCTTATTCACCCAATTCTCTCAATTCATTGCGACTCTAGACGCCGGATGACCAAATCACCACCGTAACAGCACCGTTGGAAGCCTCTGATCCCATTTTAGAGCGCCTTAAATCCCTCAAAATTGTATGTCTTCTTTTCCTATTTTGATTTTTTTAGAATATTTGTTGTTGATTAAACTTGTTCCGAACTGCGAATTTGATGATTCCGGTAATTGTTTTACTGTAGACGCCGCCGGTGTTGACGTCGCCTCCAACGGAGGGTACTTTAACTGATATTTTAGTGAGGCGGCCTTCGTCGTCCCTGGGTACGGGTAATGAATTATCTAGATTCATAGTAGATTCCAATACAATGCTTATTGTTGTACAGGTTTAAGGCCATAAAATTAGTATAAATAAACCCTTCTAAATGCTTCCATTGTACATGAACTGTTTTATTCTTGTGTATTTTCAAGTACTGCTTCATTTGATTCTAATGACTTGTGTTTATGATCTTTATTTTCAATGTTGTTTGCTGTGTGCTGTTACATTTGTCAAGTCTTCTAGCCCTCGAGAGTTGATCGTCTTAATCATTGCCAGTGTTTTCTTGTTGCGGATGGGTTAATATCCTTTGCCCTGTATATACTTCCAGTTAAACTATTCTTAAATTCCTCATTCTAAAATGAGGATGTGACTACGATATGCTCAAGCCATATTTACTTAACAATGGGATATTTGTTTAGCTGGTTAGTTTCCCAAAGAAAAATGAAAATACAGGGATCTATTTTCTCCTAGTTTATATATTTATTATTTGTCACATCAACACGCGCTAGATAATCTAGCTTCCGTTGTAAGTGTTTAAGGAATCTCTCGGTTTCCTATTAAATCTTTTAGCCTGCATTCCGCTATCATAGCTCACAGATGAGAGTTGGCTGTCTGAGTATGCCATGCCATGCACTCATGCTAGATTCCATTGTTGATGATTACTGGAATGGCATATTGGCATATCCTTAACTATATGTGCCTCTCCTATATAATTCTGCTGTTTTTAGAAATACTTTGGTGTTGTAAGCTTCAGGTTTTTTAATCACATTTATATCTTCATCCTTTTTGTGATTTATCATGTTTATTCTGCTTATTTTTTTTGTATCCTATCAGCTGCATATAATACCAAAAATTTTATTTGGGATAATACTTAGTTGCTTGCTTTTCGTGGTTCAAACAGCTACAGTGAATCCCAAGGTTTTACTTGAGCTCTTCTCAATGTACCGTGATTGGCAGGAAGAAAGGGTCCAAGAGATAAGCAAAAACCAGGTCTGTTTAATACAAGAATAGTTCAATGAATTCAACAAATATTGGACTCACATCTTATAATACACCCACTCTCTCTACACCTTCTGTTCCCAAACTCAAACTTACAAGTCGGTTTTGTGGGGTTCAGTAATGCTGAACCCAAATTTTAAGAAGTTGTTTGAATTTAGGATCAGTTGGGCTGCCTGATATCACCTGCACCCACCTTGCTTTGGGTTGATTTACGCTCAAACCCAAAATATAATACTATGTTTCCCATACATGTTTTTTAAAACAAAATGAAAACATGAAAACATTTTTATAACTAACATCACAAACATGAAATTAATAAAATCCCTCAAACCTAACAGCCCTTTAGCATTCATTTGCAATTTCTGAAGACAATCAGGGTTGAATTAATTCACCATCAATTGACTAGAAATACTCTCAATTGTCTCATTGCATATTTTTTTGGATAGGCAAGTGTTATATTGGTTGTTTTTTCTTTACCGGGGTTTGGACCTCAGTCTTTTAACTCCTTTGTTCCTTAGTTCAAACTAGTAAAGCTACCAAGAGTTTGAGTTAGTTATACGATGAACACACTTGGTTTTTACTTGTAGGCTGACTCGTAGTGTAACAAACTTAGGGTCTGTTTACTTTTGTAAAAACATTTCCATATAGTTGCTTGCTCAATATTTCTAATAAAAAGTGGCCTGAATAGTTAGATTTTGCAAAATAATCAATCTGGAAAAAGTGTATTTTTTAATGTAAAACAAAAATCATATCCTGTGACGATTGACACCCTTCAATAATTTTTCTTATTGTATTGATGTTGCTTTACTAAGTGAGTGATATTGTTTTCGTTGGTGTTTAGATGATTTTGCCTCTTAGGCTTTGTTTGGGAGTTTGGAGGGGAGGGGGAGGAAAGGGAAGGCTTCCGAAAATGAATTTTTAAAAAAATATAGGAAAATATTTGACAATTTTTTTGAAAGAATGATTTTGCATAGAATGATAAAAGAGTGTTTATCATTACTATATTTTTTATTTTTAGAATACTATAACAACATAAAATATATTTGGAAAATTTATGCAAGCCCTCCCCAAATTAGGGGATTTTTGGTGTTATGAATAAAAACAAACCCTCTAAAACCCTCCCAATCAAAATCCTTCAATTCTTTCCACTCAATCCTTCCCTTTTTTCAAAGTCCTCCCCAACCTTCCCCTCCAAACTCCCAAACAGACCCTTAAAGGAAAATGGACTTGTGTTCCCTCTCTGATTTGCAAATGCTATGACTTGCAGGAGGAGATAGAAAACAAAATAGAAGTTGCTGATGCTTTGGCAATCAAACTTCTTCAGCGATATAATCACTCAACGTCCACAATGAAGACTGCTTCACAGCATCTCTCGGGAGGTATAATCAGACACACTTCTTAGTTCTTACAATATATGGAATGCTGGGATTCAATTTTCAATTTTATAGTAACCCTGTAATTTGCATGATCTGCTAAATTGAAAAGAGAAATCCCCTCTTTCATTGCTTTGCAAGGTTCACCAAATCATATATATATAATGCTGGTTTATTTTCATGCCTATCACAATGTTTACTCAGCATCAGTATGGCTGAAGAAATAATTAGTTAGGGATGTGGAACTGTCACTATGCTATGTCTGCTGGTCTTATATGATTGCCTGTTAACATGGGTTAACTTTATGTTCGGAACATGCATATGCAGTTCATTCATTGCAGGTAGAGATTGGAAGGCTCAAAGGAAGGTTGACCGAAGTTATCAGTAACTGTGATGCTTTGTGCAAGAGGATTACCGCAGAGGGCCCAGAACCCCTTCGGTCATCTATGAAACCTTTTGCAATTGCTAAGGCTGATCAAGAAATTTGCTCAAGTTCAACTAACTTGCAAACCTTAACAAAAACAAGGCCACCTTCTGCAGAATAGTAGTTGGACTAACAGGTTTGATTATTGCTCATATTTTCAGAAGGTTCTTGCATTTTAGTGGAGCTTGAGAGCTTGAAGAGCTTTTGCATCACAGTCACGTGATTGAGTAATTTTGTATGGACCATGCCTTGGATGGAGGGAACAAAGCTTTTCATTAATTGAGATCTAACTCATGGCAACCTTAGAGCAATAGGGCCATGTTACATTGCCTCTATATTAGGGAGCTTTGGATCCCATCACCGACACTCAAAGTTTGGGCTTGCTAATTGGATGCCAAAAATTGAAAGTAGGTCACAATAAGTGATCAGATGTGAAGCTATTTTTCATTTTATTTAGTCATTTTTTAAGTTTGTGATTTTGGGATGACCCCACTATAGTTTAAGGCATCTCAGTTAGAGAGTGAATAAGGCCAATTACATTATAAAATGTGCACATAACCATGTAATTGTTCAACATTTTGCTTTTGTCCTCAACAGTGCTATTTTAACATTCAAATATTGTTTTTGTTTGTTCTAAATTGTTCACAAATTAAATATGTACGCAAGTGTTGATAAAATCTTTTATCAATTAATATAAAGATGGGTGCCCCAAGATAGATCTGATCTAAAGGTAGATCTCATTGGTTTACATTTACATGTTAATGTGCGGGGCGGTTAAAATTGAGAATTTGATAGTTGGAGCATTCTCCTTTCTCTCTAATGCCGCAGTGTAACATGTCTTAAGCTCTACTCATTCCAGTGCCATGTTCATAGATCTAAACACACCCAATGATAATAATTGCCTCAAATGTGACAAGATTCAAGCCAAAAATGTGTAATAGTTACATAAACCGGAAAAGTAGCTTATACATTTTGAATAACATTAGTTGGTGAGAAATGTAGAACTCAACAGTGAGAATCGATGTAGACTTGTTGATATTTATCAAATCATTGGCTTACAGAGAAAAATAAATCTGACAATAAACAAGGACAAAATACAAAATAAATAACAACTCCAAACCCGTATTATATAAAACAGCTCGTAGATTTAACTAAACGAAACTAAACTCCTTGACTATGAAATAACGAATCTCTGAAAATAACAGCAACAATATTATATGACTTGAGAAATAAGCAAAAATCGATTACAAAAATGATGGAAACAACATCAAGGTTGCTGTTGAGCATCAATGTAACCAGCATCCACAAGCACTTTCTCCTTCTTAGCCATTTCAACATCATTATCAACCATCATTCTAACAAGCTCTTCGAAACTAACCTTAGGTTTCCATCCAAGAACTTTCTTAGATTTTGTAGCATCACCTTTAAGATTATCAACTTCAGTAGGACGAAAATACCTCTTATCAATAACAACATGATCCTTCCAATTCAAACCAACATAACCAAAAGCAACTTGCAAAAACTCTTCAACCGTATGCGAATCTTCCGTCGCAACAACATAATCATCAGGCTTCTCTTGTTGCAGCATCAACCACATCGCTTCCACATAATCGCCAGCAAATCCCCAATCTCTCGAAGCTTGAAGGTTTCCAAGAAAAAGCTTACTCTGAAGCCCGATCTTGATCCTACCAACAGCGCGAGTAATCTTCCTCGTCACGAAATTCTCTCCTCGTCGTGGAGATTCATGATTGAAGAGAATTCCGTTACAAGCGTAGATTCCATACGCTTCACGGTAGTTAACAGTGTACCAATGCGCAGCGACTTTAGACGCGGCGTAAGGCGACCGAGGATGAAACGGAGTTGTTTCCGATTGCGGCGGTGGAGTTGATCCGAACATTTCAGAAGATCCAGCTTGATAATACCGAATGTGAGATCTACCAGATGCGTCGATGTGAGATCGGACGGCTTCAAGTAAACGGAGAGCACCGGTGGCAACAACGTCGGCGGTGTAATCAGGGATCTCGAAAGAAACAGCAACATGAGATTGAGCGGCGAGATTGTAAACTTCGTCGGGGAGGATTATATCGAGCCAGCGACGGAGAGAAGAAGCGTCAGAGAGATCAGCGTAGTGAAGTTTCATACGAGCTTTGTGAGCGTTGTGTGGATCTACATAAATGTGGTCGATTCGTTGAGTGTTGAAATTGGAAGAACGACGGATTAAGCCGTGAACTTCGTAGCCTTTGTTGAGGAGAAATTCCGTTAGGTATGATCCGTCTTGGCCGGTGATTCCGGTAATCAGTGCTACTTTGGGAGGTGGAGTTGCGTCGCCGTTAGTTGACGCCGTTGGGATTGTGGATCCTGAATCGGCCATAGTTGGAGAAAAGAGAAAGTGTGATGATTTAATAATGGAGAGAGATTGAAGAAGTGAGATCTCGCTAAGTCTTTATTTATGGAGAAGAAATGTAAAGGACGCGGTTTCGCGTTCTGGGATTCACGATTTCGCACTGTAAAATTATTTCATTCTCTGACTCTCTTATTCAAAAGATCTTAAACTTGTTTTTTAATTGAAAATTATATTCAAATTATTTTTTAGTTATAGCTTAATGCTATATTATCAAATATATTAAAGTATCAATATATTTCCCTTTTTAAACAAAACAATTTGTATTTGAGATCGAAGATCTTGACGGTGTAAAATAGGTGTAAAATAGTTTAATAGTAAGGATAATACTAGAGCACAAAGATAAGAATTAAAGAAAGTAGTTTTATGTTGGAAATTGTGTATTTATTTTAATAAAAGTATAAAATTAATTTTATAATTGAAATTTTCAATACAAATTTTCTACAAGGTGGTGTCTTATTTGTGTTCCTAAGGCACAAGTTAGCATTACCCTAAGGATAATGCTAACTTGTGCCCTTGGGGCACATGTTAAGATATCAATATAGAAATAAATTCTTGGAAATTGTGTATTGAATTTATTAGAAATTTATAATTAATAATTTTATTTATTTTTTCAATACAAATTTTCTATTTATGGATTTCTTAACATGTGTCCTTGGGGCACAAGTTAGCATTACCCTAAATAGTTTTACACTTTCATCCGATGAAAATTTATCAATCAGTCATATCATACAAGTAATTTACGAATATTATGGTGACTTAATAGAATACCTTACAAATATTATGGTGACTTAGTAAAATACATGGTGATGATTGGTTGACAACGTAAAATATTTTTTTTTTTATTTTACTTAATAATATTTGTTGTAGATATATTTATGTGATAATGGATATATTCCTTAATATATGTATATCTTATTTTGATATGGTATTTACATGTTTGTTAAAAGTTAGTTTTAAATTAATTTATTTTTAAAATGATTTATGTTTGAACATAAAAATAAATTAAATTATAAGTTTATGTGTAATATTATGTTAATATTTAAAAGAATTATATTTAAATTTAAATTATAATATATTCTATAAACAAAATTATGCTCAAAAATTTGCATTTCATCAATCATGGTAGGTGGTCATCCTAGATGATTAAGTGCCTGATTAAGTGCCTGATTAAGTGCCTCACAGACATTTTTAGGAATAAAAATAGAAGATAAAGATTCTATAAAAGAATAATAAGGAATATAAATAGAAGATAAAGATT
The DNA here is from genome assembly GCF_024323335.1 of Lathyrus oleraceus. Lineage (NCBI taxonomy): Eukaryota > Viridiplantae > Streptophyta > Magnoliopsida > Fabales > Fabaceae > Lathyrus > Lathyrus oleraceus. The sequence goes on along the minus strand of NC_066580.1, from coordinate 442,373,064 downwards.
CTACGAAAGAATAATAAGGAGATGCGACTATAACTTAAGAAGTTATAAATAGGAGGGGGGTTTCGAGTTGATCGAGTATCTTTCTTATGAGCAATGGACAAATCAAAAAAATTGTCAGGCAGGATTGTAGTAGGGTAAACTGCTGGAGTAGGACATGATTCACTTGGTCTTTCAGTGCCTTCCAATTCACTGTTAGGAACATGTGGGCATCGCTGGTATGTAATGAGGGGTCTTTGAGATGGTGTGGGGTGAATGATTATTTGGAGTATAACATATAGTTGAAGTTGATTCCTGCAAACGAGAAAAACGAGGACCAAAGTAGGGAATGGGAAAAACTCCTTAAATGATATTGTATTCATCTAAGGAGGGTAGAAAATATGTTTTTTCTTCGAAGAATGTTACTTCTGCTGAAACATGATAACGATTGTGAACTAGAGAGTAATGGTTCCATGTCTTGAAAAAACTAAAAACTTTGTCATGTGAGTCATGTCAATTAGGAAAATAATGGTTTCATGTCTTGACAAAGTTTTTATTTTTTCAAGACATGGAACCATTATTTTTATTTTGGACAAGTGAGGATGTCATAATCGTTCATGAATAAGTTTTTGTGAGGCAACAACACTGCAAATCCAAGAAGAATCAGACTTGAGATAGTAAAGACCATGAGATTCATGTCTTACGCCAATCATCTAACCCATACCATGTTCATGTATAACAAACGAGTCAGCATCAAAGGTTATTGAACAATTGTGAGAACGAGTAAGTTGGCTGAGAGAAATCAAATTGAAACGACTACCAGGTATAAACAAGATAGAGTTTAAAACGATGAAAGTAGTGGGTGACACGTGAGCGATACCCTTTGCTCCAACTTTGGAGCCATCAGCTAGAGTAATAAAATGAGGAATTTTGGGAAGAGAGATAGTAGAAAATAAAGAGACATTACCAACAATGTGAATGGAGGTACCTGAATCAATTAACCATGGAATGTGATCAATACCAGATTGAGAAATACAACTAGTAGAGTTATGAGAAACTATGGCAGATGAACTTATATATTCCTTGGTAGCTTTTAGTTGAAGGTATTCTTGATAGTCAGCTTCTGAAAACTTCATACTTGATGTCTCAGCCTTAAAAACATTCACAGATTTTCCAGGAAATCTGTATATATAGTAGAAAGTGTCTTAAGTGTGAGGCATTCTCTTGCAATAAGAACATTGAGATCGGCATGCTCTTATGCATCGTCCTCCTCGACTTTCACGTCCTCCTCATCCCCCTCGATTGTAAACTAATGCACAAGTTTGCATCATACCTACCGAATTTACTTTTATTTTTGACGAGGGGACTCGAAGGTGTCGAGTTATTAAATTTTCTAATGAAGGAATTTCTTGATCACGAACATGATCAAAATCTAGATGCATTCCTAGTATAACCAACACCATATACAAATTATCAATTTTCCCTTCATATCTCCAGTTGTATCAGCTTCCAACGATACTTTTAACCCCTCGACTGTCGATTGAGCTTTTAAAACATAAGCAACCATGTCATGATCAATTTGTCTTGAAGTGGTCAAATTATGTGCAACATCAAACAATTGTTGAATTTCATTAGAAAAGACACTTTGAACCTTTTTCCAAAAAGAGTGACAAGTTTTAAAGGCTCTAAAGTTTGTCAAGATGGCTAGCTCCACAGATTGTTGTAGAATAGAACAAATTTGATAATCAAGCTTTTTCCATTGGTCACGTTTTTTCTTACTAAAACATTAAAATGTTGACTTCCTTGTTATTAGTCAAGGAGAGCCTAAAATGACTGGTTAATGTGTTTGTGATTGGTATATGGGGGATGAGGTTATCGACTTCGTTCTTGGGATCCCTGAGTCGTACAAGTATGTTGCTCTCACCCAATAGTCTATTTTCTCATGCTACTCACCCTGTCGTCTCCTTCCATTGTTGGCTTCAAGATCTATATATATGCCTTACCCTTCCTCTTACGATTAATAGGCTTTTATGGTCATAATAAATGTAATTGCCTATTAATCATTTGTAACTAACTTTAATAAGTATTTGTAACTGTTTATGACCATTAGTGAAATGTAACCGATTTGTTAATCGTTTTGTAACGGTTTCTGACCTTTGATTGTTCCAGAAACGTTACAACGATTATGACTTGGCTTATTCCTTCAGAGCTCGGTCGATTGAGTATGGGATAAGTATAGAACTCGCTGTTCGGGATCGTAATAATTCTTGACCTCATAAAATCTACAATATACATACCGGTCATATCCAAGTTATAATAAAATTCGGGATGTACAATAACATTTCGTAACCTTCATATGACCCTTAGTCTGCCCCTTAATTGTTAAGGAACCCGGTCGTCCGACATCAGGGGTCGGCCTGTGTGTTCCGGTCTGAGGCTTCTACGTGACCATCTCGACCAACATTGAAAAATAGATACCTCGGTCGGACAGATAATTTCCGGGGTGTACATAATTCCCCCGGACATGAATCCTGAAAAGGGGATATGTTCGGATAAAAGAAGCCTAAAACATTATTCTCCATTTAAGATGAGATATAACTCAACCTACTCTTACTTGCATGCACTTTCTAAACCGACACAATGACGTGAACGGACGTGGAAAATCTTTTATCATGGAAGCATATCTTTTTTCCAGATGTTCTCTCTCTCCTTCCCGTAATATGTTTGGATCCTATTAAGGTCCTTAGATTTATAACAATGATATATTTTGTCTTGCTAAGGAAAAGGGTAAGCCCCAAAAGTATCTTGGGAAAATATACGACTTTAATGATGTCGGAAAACACTACGTGTTTAATAAAGAAACCGGAGATCCCTAGTAGATTCTTGACCTAGTATCGTCGTAGGACTCGGTAAGTTCCAGCCATGGAGAAATCTGAGAGCCCTTATGGGATCTCGACTTATTGAAGCTCTGTTTTAACCATTCCAATGTTCGGTCTTTGCTCTTAGATTTGTAATACCTCATGTAGATTTTGAGTATTATGGTAATCCGGGCTCTTTTACCGGCTTCCTTCACAGTACTCTGATTTAAATAAGATCCGGTTGGTCGCAGACCATTGAAGTCGGGTTCATACACCCTGGTCGGGATATATGTAGGATCATAATAATTCTTAATAGATCAGTGGTTTGTTCTAATCGTACCGCTGTGACTACATTAGGCGCATGTATCATCACCCGTCCTTGAAGGTCCTAAGCATGTTATCTTGATCTGGCCAGAAGTATGTTGATTTGGTATCTTTAAAAGGATTATTAACTTATTTGACGTTCAGATCCCCATGGGGGTTAATGTTAAATGGATGTCAGAGGCTTTTATTCTGCATGACCTGATGTTCAGAGCCCCATGGGGGTTGATGTTAAATGGAGGTCAGAGACTTTTATTTTTCATAACCCGACGTTCAGAGCCTCATGGGTGTTGACGCTAAATGGAGGTCATAGGCTTTTATTTTGCAAAACCCGACGTTCAGAGCCCTAAGGGGGTTGACGTTAAATGGAGGTCAGAGACTTTTATTTGCATGAACCTACTTTCAGAGCCCCATGGGGTTAACGTTAAATGGAGGTCATAGAGATTTATTTTGCATGACTCAGCCGCAGCCGATTATGCCAGAGATTTCAAGTTGCTTGGACTTCAGTTAGGCCAAAGGTTTTATTAAACGTTATCCGGTCGCAGTTGATCATGCCAGAGGCTCCAAGTTGCATGTACTTCAATTGGGCCAGAGGTTTTATTAAATGTTACCCGACCGCAATTGATTATGCCAGAGGCTTCAAGTTGCTTGGACTTTAGTTAGGCTAGAGATTTTATTAAACATTACCCGACCGTAGCCGATTATGCCAGAGGCTTCAAGTTACCTGGACTTCAATTAGTCCACAGGGTCTATAGGGATTGTTGTAAAGAAACATAGAAGATCAAGTAAGCGACAAAATCCAAATAAAAGGAGGTGTTAGCTTTCCAGAAAAGTGTTACCAATTTGTGTGGAATCGAGCACTCTAACATATGAAGATCAATATGAAGTGGCCCTGAGTAGTAGGGCAGATAATGCTTCGTCGGTACCACTCTGTCGGCCTTTTTCTTATAAGCATTTTGCACGTCTGAAAAGGGACAATAATACCAATCTGGAATTGAATAGCCGAAGGCCAAAGCCAATGGGCTAGATGGCAAAGGAGAAAATTTGATTTTTCCGAAATGAAGGGCGAAAAGATACTCGTCTTTCGCGTAACCAGGGATTTTAAGTTTTGGAAGCTTGTCGGTTACCTTCTCCTTTAATTCGACAGCGGCCTGAGAAATGGTCCGACGAAGATTATCAGGTCGATACACAACTCGGAAATAGTTCTGGAAAGCTTGAATTTGTTTGGCGTAGAGAGTCTTACACTTGGTCGATTTTGCCTGCAAATAGACAAGAGCATGAGTTAGTTCAGATAATTTGGCCTCAGGAGCACCAACGTAAGCAGCAAGATATGATTGCCACCAATCATCAAATTCCTTGGTGCAAAAGAAGGTTGGTTGAAATGGTATGGAATGGAGCCTTGGTCGGTTTTCCCAAAGGGCCTCAATATCTTCTTGGATCATACTCCAGGGTTGATCACAAAGGATGTTTGTGAGTATGTCGAGAGAAGAATACGGGGACTTGGGGACAAACTGACAAAGTCCAAATTGTCTGGCTACCAAGTTGGGTTGGTAAGAAACTAGGCCAGGGTTAACGCCGGATGTTACAACCGACAGAAACTGGGGGACCAGAAAACGTCTCCAAATAACAAAGGTTCCATTTTTATGCTCATCTTCAGTCGAAGGAAAAGCCCTAGTGAGCCATTCAGGACCTTCAGTCCGACTACTGAAAGGAGCCATAGAAGGGTGAAAGTCGGTGTGAGTCAACATGATGGTAAACAAGAGGCGAAACACCTTGACGTCAGGAAAGGTTTTGTCGATGGGCGTCAAAGGGATCATTCGCTTCCAAAAAAGGTGTCGTTCTTCTGGGGGACACGCAACCCTTCTCATGCCATGGGACATTATGTCTTTAGAAAAAGTGGCGTTGAGCCACAGTTGTAGGAACCAAAAAGGATCGTGGGCCAAGACATTCTTCTTCTTTGAGTTCTCAGGGTCAAAAAGTTTGATTTAGCAGACAACTTCAGATAAAGACTCATAAAGAGAGGCCAGTATTAATTGGCCAAGAGCGATGTCACGCTCTTGGTGTAGCTGAGTTGCCAAAAGAGCAAAATGTTTAGCTATCTGCATTAATCTAGAACATAACACAAAACGAGACAGCCAAAGAGTTAGAAAGGCCACATGTTCTTCAGTGGTCACAGGGCCTGAAGATGTAGCATGATGATCAATAAAGTTATTGTATGTCAGCTTGCGAGAATCTCCAACGTCAAACCTTAGAGAGACTGGTGCTACGGCTTCAGAGTCGAAGACTTCGCCGGTCGGTTTTAAGCCTGTAATGGCAGCCATATCTAAGAGTGTCAGTGTAATCATGCCACACTTTGTATGAAAAGAATTGGTCGAACTGTCCTAAAATTGGAGGGAAGCTAGCAGCATGCCACAAGATTGAGGGGGGCCACAAGGGGCAATCTGCAGAAGGGTATAGATACCTATTCGTTTCCAGTGGTCGATTTTCTCTGTTTCTAAACGATCCATCCAAGCGCAAAACATAGGACAGTTCTTGGGAGGAGCAGTCCTAAAATTCCTTTCGACATAACGGAGGGAGAAAGGTTTTTGAGAAGAAACTAGAGGTTAAGAAAGATGACTGGTGGGGAAAAAGGAATTTGTCTTAGTTATCTCAGGATGACGATTTTCTAGGAGTGAACCTAAGAATGCTAAAGGTTTGTCAGACAGGGAGAAAGGGATTAATACCTGGGAACGCCAAATTTTGGCTTTTTCTTCAACAAATGGAGGTTCAGGAACATATTCCTTGCCATCAATGGTGAGTGGTTGTGTGAGCTTCGCAGCAGAGGGAAGTGTTTTGTTTTTGCTTGAGCTAGCCATGGAAGAAGTTAAAGGTTTGAAGAAGAAAGGTTGTTTTCGTTTACTGAAGCAGAGGGCGAAAAAAAGGAAAGAAGAAGAAGAAACAAGGGTTTTATAAGAGTTAAACCCTAGGAAAAGGAAGAGTGAACGTTTAATTTTCCTTCTCTGACACATGTACCCATGCTCCCACGTCTGCAGACACGTGGAGGCGAAGAGGCAGTCATGGTTGTAAACACGTTTCCGTCATAAAGACGTGAAGTGATGGAGACGTGACTTTGTGTGTCTCGAGGAAAAAAGGAGAGGTTTGTCATGATTAGATGACGTAAGCAGTGTGGGACAAACAGGTGTACCACTAAGTAGAAGTGGAAGCGGTAAAGAACAAGTCGACATCTCAAAGATGCCATTATCTCACAAAAAGTCGGCATTCGAAAATGGCATCTCTGGGGGGCATTTTGTTACCACAAGAAATTTATAGGGCATGTTGAAGGCGTAATCAATGAAAGTGCCTTATGGATTTAAGGATTATACCCCACCAAGGGGAGGGCTGAAAGAAAGTTGAGCCCAAGATAAGCAAGAGCTGGGAAAACCACAAGTTACCAGAAGATGAAACCAACAGAAGAATCATGTTTGGTTGAAATCCATTTTGTCGACTAAACTGAAGATTGGGACTTAAGGAATTCTTGGCTGTGTCAAACACATAGGAGATGGCGTCGACATAAATACCTGAGCGGGATAAGTTTGAAATTCAAAATGACTAGCAGTTACAAGGGGAATAAGCGCCAAAATATGGAACAGTTTGTAGATTGTGTGGCACGACGTCTGTTATTTTTTAGTAGTTTTGCTTGTAGACAGTTTCTTTAGTTCATTATAAATAGGGGATCCCACAGAGGACTCGGGGTGTTCACTTTGTACCAAAATCACTTGTAAAAAACATCACACTCCCAGCGTGAGGAAGCAAGAGTTTTTAAGAGTGCTATGTACGTGAATCACCACATTTATTTCAATGCAACTTCCTTATTTTTCAATTGTTCCCGTTGAACACTTTATTTTAATTTCATTTATGTTTGAATTATCATTTTTCGTTGTCGTCTACACTGTCGACACTAATTCTATTATGATAATAGAATTCACCAAAAGCGTGTTCGTTGTGTATGTCTTTTGAATGTTATAGTGTTGTCGGTCACGAGTCACCCATAGTCTATAGCATCATTATTTCATGTGGAAAAACCTGTGCTTGTTCAATACTTTGTCAGAAGCCGTTTCTCACAAAGTTAATAGTCTGTCGAATTAAATAAGTCACCCTATTACAGTAGTACATGTCTTAGGATTAACTGGTCGATCCTGCAAGTAACCCTTAGTTTTAAGGCCTAGGGAGGACCAGCGATTGTTTACCAATTTCCACAGTAAACTGCTGCCCGGTCAGCGAACGGGGGTTCCGCTGACCGATCAGCGAACGGGAGTTAAGGGGGCAGCGCCCCTGACCGGAATTTTTAATGAACAATTCATTTGAAATTGACGTCGTTTTTCGCATCAACACTTGATACTTTAAAGCACAACTCTTGCACAGTCACAACCCTAATCGCATAACTCTTTGACAACACAACCCTTGTGCCGTCATTAACCCTAATGCACCAATTTCAGACCGTCAAGCACACCTTGGTTGTTGATTCAGTATGATTGATCAACACGTCATTGCTTCACCATACTAATGTCGGATCAAGAAGCAAACGACCATTGATCGCTCAAAGGAAAACTACCATTAAGTGTTTGAATGAACGAAACAGAAATAGTATATCATATATACCGTATTTTTCATCAGGATTACTTATATCATATATATAACTTGATCGATCTCAATTGCATAACCTATGGACAATCGATGTATCGCTGCTTCACCATACTAATGTCGGATTCCGAAGCATAGTCAACATCAATCATCGAAATCGTACACACATGATGCCAAATTTAATTACTCGTTTATTCTTTGATTCATTTTATCTTTTAATTGTATTAATACAGAAAATAAACAGCTATCAGATGCATGGTTTCGTAAGTGGCTCTGATACCACTGAAGGAGAATAGCGATCCAAAACGCAGCGGAATTAAAAATTTCTCCTTTAGTGATCCTTACGAATGGACATGATCAGTGATAGAATCGTTACCTCTTGTGGAGATTGTAACCTTTGATGCAGATCTACGGAGCGATCACGAACGTTGAACGATGATAACGCCTCTACTCAGTCCACACGAATGGATTCCTTCAATCTCAGTGCTAGCTGCTATGAATGAAGCCTTTGAGTGAGTGAGAGAGAGAGAGAGAGAGAGAGAGAGAGAGAGAGAGAGAGAGAGAGAGAGAGAGAGAGAAAGAGAAACGAAATTGCAACTGCACAAATGCTTCTACACAAGGCTTCTATTTATAGAACCACTTGTGTGGGTTGCAAGCTAAAAATCTCATTCAAATGTATGTGGCCCATATCTTATAATATGCCAAAATCACTTAAGCGTGTGGTACCTTACCATATTTCGTATTCTACTTAAGTACACCGTACCTTACGATGTTCTACAATTCACTTAAGTTCACCTTACATTACGGTATTCCTTAGTTACTCTATCTCTCATCAATCCGTCCTTTTGTGTGTGACCCTGTAGGTTTTCGCGGCATTGGCAATTATATTAAATCATATATTTAACATAATAAACAGTGAGCGGTATCTAGCAACACATCACTGCTATCCAAGACACGAAAATGTCATGTGATCTGACAAATCCTTTTGTGATAATACTTATGTGTACAATTACCCTTTTGCCCTTATGTCTATATTGAACACAAGGCATAGACCATGTCATCCTTGTCCAGTTTAATATTGGGCCCATAGACATTTATCCTGTTACGCAGGATGGGCAAATTCCATCTAGGTCACTCATGTCCCTTAGCATGCTTCGTGGAGTACCCATCAACTGTCTTTATAGTCATCCAGTTACGGACAATGTTTGATCAGTAATAAGGCACTCGACTATATATCTAGGGTCCATAGTGATTTCAGGTCGAAGGGTGGTATACACTATTATCACCGTGAGAATAACTTATGACACTTTGCATAACATTCTATATAGTATTCTCATATCGGGTCAATCCAGTATAAATATTACTCTTAATATTCATACCTATGTTTAAGACTTGATAACTCCTTATCCATGATCCATGAGATGTGATCATCAGTCTATATACATAATAGTCTTAATGCTTTGATGTTATCCCACTTCACAATAAAGTTCTACTATGGATACTTTAAGAATAGTGTCCTTATGTTTAATGTGATCTCATGATTAAGTCACACTTGATACATTAAACGGACTATCTATTCTAGGGACTTTATTAGACAAACATAATAAAGAAAAATCATTTTATTATTAATAAATAATTCGATACAAGTACCAAAAGTATTGGCCTCTAGGGCTTACCCCAACTTTGTTAATGTTGTTTCTTGGAGAGTGGAGAGCAATGTGACGACTAGTGTTATGCCAGTGGTGTGTGATTCATGATGTTTTTCCTGAAGATATCTACGACTTTCCTCTAGAGCATGAGTTTGAATTCAATGGAGGTGAAGAGTTGACATTTGTATCAGCTAAGCAAGTGATAAAGGATATGGCACAAGTGTTTGTGATGTTAGCTTCGTTGGAAGCGAGAGGAACGGGAGTAGTTTGTGATCTTCCTGGAGTGTGTGAATTTCCTTAAGTGTTTCTTGAAGACATCAGTGATTTTCCTCCAGAGCACGAAGTGGATTTTTCTATACACTTAGTACCTGGTACTAGTCCGGTATCGATGACTCCTTATAGGGTGTCTACTTCAGAGTTGGGGAATTGAAGAAGCAACTATAAGATTTGCTTGAGAAGAAGTTTGTTCAACCAGGTGTTTCTTGTGGGGTGTGTTGGTGCTGTTAATGAAGAAGAGGGACGGTAGTATGAGGTTATGAGTGATCTGAGAATTGTATTGCAGAAATTGAAAGAGAACCATTTGTACGCAAAGTTTTTCCAAATGCGAGTTATGGTTAAATAAAGTGAGTTTCCTTGGTCATGTGATTCTAGTGGTGGTATAGTTGTGTATCTATCGAAGATAAATGTCGTGTTACAATGGGAGACTCTGAAGTTTGCCATTGAGATTAAAAGTTTTTTTTGGATTGACTGGTTACTATAGGAAGTTCGTTAAAGGTTTTTCAAATTTAGCATTGTCGTTAACTCAGTTGACTCGAAAAGGTTATGCCTAGGTTGGGATGTGCATTGTGAAAAGAGTTTCCAAGAACTCAATAAAAAGTTGATGTCTTCTCCAATTTTGATTTCGACGAATCCAAGTGAGTCCTTTGTTGTATATTGTGATGCTTCGAAGATGGGTCTAGGAGGTGTGTGGATGAAAAATGGTCAGGTTGTGGCTTATGCTTAGAGACAGTTGAGATTTCATGAAAGGAATTACCCTACGCATGATCTTGAGTTGACAACAATGGTATTCGTGTTGAATATTTGGAGGCACTACCTATTTGGCTCCAAATTCGAAGTGTTCAATGATCACAAGTGTTTGAAATATTTATTTGGTGAGAAGAGTCGACTATGAGGCGTGAGAGGTGGCTTGAACTTCTGAAGGGTTATGATTTTAATTTAAGTTACCATCCGGGTAAAGCTAATGTTGTAGTTGATGCGATGAGTAAGAAGTATTTACATAGGTCGATGCTTATGGCTCGAGAGTTAGAATTTATTGAGCAATTCAAAGATATGAGTTATTGGGTGGAAAAATTCATAACAGTGTGAAGTTAGGTATGTCGAAGCTGACAAGTGGTATCCTTGAAGAGATTGGAGAAGTCAAAGATCTGATTTAAGTTTGATAGATCGTCTCACATTAATCAACCAAGGTAACGGATGTGATTTCTGAGTTGATGAAAATGGTGTGATGATGTTTAGAGATAGAGTTTTTGTTTTTAATGTATCCGAATTTAAGAGGAGTATTCTTGGGGAGGGTCACATAAGTGGATTGAGTATTCATCTTGGTGCTACGAATATGTATCAAGATTTGAAGAAGATGTTTTGGTGGCCAGGAATGAAGAAAGAGGTTTTAGAATTTGTGTATGCTTGTTTGACACACTAGAAGTCAAAGATCAAACATCAAAAGTCATTGGGTCTAATGCAACCATTGAATATTCCATAGTGGAAATGAGATAGTATTTACATGGATTTTGTAACAGATTTACCAAAGACTTCAAAGGGATGCGATTCAGTTTGGGTGATTGTGGATAGATTGACCAAATCGGCTCATTTTGTACCGATGAGGATCAATTATCCTTTGTAGAAGCTGGATGAATTGTATATTGATGAGATTGTGAAGTTGAATGGTAATCCTTCAAGTATTGTGTCAAATAGAGATCCGAGATTTACATCGAGGTTTTGGAAGAGTCTATAGACTACTTTGGATACTAAGCTGTGTGAAGTCAAGCCTCTCTATGATGAATATTTTTGATGAAGACAAAACTCCAAGCAACAAGAAGGCAAATATTTTATTCAATGATAAAGCATCTTGATTTAAGAAGTTAAGCTTTTCATTTCAAGAAGGTATAATGAGAATACTTACCTTTACTAAAGTCTTAGATGCTCAAGTATTCATATAGTTATTGCATAACTTTTCATAGTGCATGGAAAATGTCTTAGAATCATATTTCTAATTTTCAAACTGGGTAAATCGATTTACCTTTAAGGGAAATCGATTTACCACTGAAGCTTACATATTTTTTCACTTAGGTAAATCGATTTACCACTTAGGGAAACCGATTTACCACTGGAGCATTACTTTTCTAGAAGATAAATTTTAAGTTTTTTAACTAGGTAAATCGATTTACCTCTTAGGGAAATCGATTTACCATTGAAAGATTTTGAAAAATTTTAAACGTTGCAACAGGGAAATCGATTTACCCATTTTGTAAATCGATTTACCACTATGTGTTTCTGAAAAATCAATGGCTTTTCATACACCTCTTCATGCACCATTCCATAGAATCTTTTCAATTCATCTTTGACAATTGTTCATGATTCTTTCAGAACATTACCATGTTTCATTTGAGGTATTATGTGCATATAAATTCATGATCTTTCAGATTCAAATTTCACCTCTTCCAATTATTCTCTTTAATTTTCAGAATTCACACTTATTGTTAGAAACCTTCATTCAAGATATTTTCTGCATATTTTCATATCATTTAAAACAGAAAATTCTTGAGCAATCTAATATCTTTGTGTTGTGAATTATTTTCATTGGAAGAGAAGATCAAGCAAATTGATATATCACTTTGAGTGATCATTATACTACAAACTTTACATTCAAACCATTGTTGTAATCCTTATCTTATTTTTAGAGTTGTTGAAAAATAAGATTGTGTGTTTTGTAAACACCTTGTTGTCCAGGATTACTGGAAGCAAGAGAGTTGGTTTTGAGAGGATTGTTCTCATATCAACTTGGTGAATCACAAGAGGTTGTTCTTGGTGATTGTCTCTGTCGTGTACAAGTCATAACAGATAGTGAAATCTCTTTCATGTTGAAAGGGGATTGGAGTACTCTCGATCTGTGAGGGGAACTAGGATATCTCTTTGTGTTCTTTATCTTTCCGCACTTTACCGCTCATCGCTTAACATAACCAGAAAAGAAAGAACAAAGTTTTTCATAAACCGAAAATAGTTCTCAAAGATCCTAATTCACCCACCCCCCTCTTAGGCGCTACTCAACTAACAAGATAAAGTTGAGTTCTTCTTATCTTACGTAAACGGACGGTAAAATAGAGAGGACTATCCAGTCTTTGGAGGACTTGTTGAGGGCTTGTGTGCTAGAATAATGAGGTACTTGGGATAGATATTTGTCGTTGATTGAGTTTACCTACAACAGCGGTTTCCATTCTAGTATCAAAATGGACCATATGAGGCGTTGTACGATAGGAGGTGTAGAACTTATTTGTGTTGGTACGAGTCAGGCGAGAGTGTTGTGCTCGAACTCGAGATTGTTCACTTGGTGACTGAAAAGATCAAGATGATATAAGAAAATATGAAAGTGGCGCAGAGTCATCAGAAAAGTTATCATGACAAGAGGAAGAAAGCCCTTGAATTCCAGGAGGGAGATCACGTGTTTTTTAGAGTTACGCATGTAACTGGTGTTGGTTGAGCTTTGAGGTCTCAAAAGCTCACACTGCGTTTTATTGGTCCGTACCAGATTTTATAGAGGATATGAGAGGTGGCCTATCAAATTACTTTGTCGCCGCCGCTTTCTAATCTTCATGATGTGTTTCATGTGTCTCAGTTGAGGAGATATATTTCGGATCCATTTCATGTGATCCAGGTGGATGATGTGCAGGTGGGAGATAATCTGACTGTTGATGTATCACCCATGCGGATAGAGGATCGAGAAGTGAAGAAGATGAATGATAAAGAGATTGCCTTAGTGAAGGTAGTTTGGGGTGGACCAGCTGATTGGAGCATGACTTTGGAGCGTGAGAAGCAGCTGAGGGAGTCGTATTCGACTCTGTTTTCCTCATGTAATTTTCGAGGGCCAAAATTTCTTAAGTGAGGGAGAGTTGTAACACCCCATTTTTTTTATTATATATTTTATTATATTTTAATTGTTTGAATTATGGACTTTGATGATTTATTTTATGTCTGGGTGTTGGAGGAGTATGTATCCTTGAGTTAGGGGATAAAGAGATGATAGAAGTAAGTAGAATAATTTAGAATTGTTTTGATAATTAAAAATAATGTTTTATTTATTTATATTATATTAATGAGTGAAGATAGAATAATTGGAATAAATATGAGAAATTGAGAAAGTTAGTGGGAGGAAGGAATATGAGATAATTAAGTTTGGGTCAAGTTGGTGATTTGGAAAAATTTACCCTAAAAGTAAGGAATATGAGAAACCTAGGTTTAGGGAGATTTTCACAGTAAGTAACATTTGAGAAAAAGGAGAAAAAAAGCAATAGGAAAGGTGATCAAGGGAAGAGAGTTAAGGTTTCAATTCAGAATTTTTGCAAGGAATTCAGGTAAGGGTGAGAACTTATTCCAATAGTAATGGGTATGGTAGAAGGGTAGAGTGGAGGAACCTTTAACTTCCTTATGGTTGGGTGTTTTGATTCATAATTTTGAATTTGGATGCTATGATAGTTGTTATATGATGATTATATGATGAATTTTATGTCCCTTATATGCGTGTATTTTTTCTATTTTTATGATTGAATATATATCCACCATTGTTTCAATTTCGAAGGTTTTAGGCATAATCTTAAAATTGTGATTAAATGATTTAATTGTGTTAAAACTGTAAATTAATTTTAGATAATTAGAGTATTGTATGGATTGTAATTTTATAAGAGTTTGGCTTTTTACGGAATCGAAATCTGAGGTCCGGAAGACCTCCAACGATGAAAAACGTAGAAAACTCTGCATTCTATCTGTCACGGTCGTGCTCAGCGCGAGAGTCTTTTTTGTGTTTTTTGGTCAAAATCGTTTTGGCCATAACGTTTGATCCGTAAGTCCAAATCAAGTGTCGTTTGAAGTGTTTGATATATGAAACAAAGGACTATAACTTTATTTCAGGGATAAAATAATTTTGGTGATTATTTCATGGATGTTTTTGGGGTTGAAGAAGATGAAAATTGTGTTGGAAATTTTAGAAAACAACAACTTTTTAGTAATACCTTCGTGCACGATTTTGATCATAACTTTCAACTCGTGAATCATTTTGGGTTAGGGTTTGAAGCATTAGAAAGATGAATCTCAGAGATATTACGTGATAGTGATATGTGAATTATTTAAGTATTATTCCTATGCCTACTGTATTGGTGAAGTTTTTGTTCATACCTTCGATCAATGAATTGTTGACATATCCCAACGATTTTGGTCATAACTTTTATTCCGTAAGTCTGATTTTGATGTCGTTTGAAGCTTTAGAAATATAACACTAAGACTTATAACATGGTAGTGATTGTTGATATGTTTTAATAATATTCATATGCCTGATATGTTAATAAATGTATTGGTTTATACGTTTGGTTGATGAATCGTTGCATTGTTGTAATATCATGGGGTGATGATTATGTTGTTATGTCGATGATGTTAAGATGTTGATGAGTTTCTGATGTTTTTTGATATTATTCATGTGGCAACATGAATTGGTTGTTACATGATGAATGATGTGATGCACAAATGATGAGATGTGTGTGGGGATCCTTTAGGTGAACCTTGTTGTGTTAATGCATGTTATTTGAGAGTCATGCATCTTGGTGTATGGGCTTCGGTCCAATTTTGGTGAGCCTCGATTCTATGGTGATGGATCAAGTGCGAGTAGCTAATTGTTATTATGGGGGATTAGTGAAGCGTTACCTATGTTGATGGTAACGAGTTTTGGCGAGCCTCGATCCCATTGTGATGGATAAAGTGCGAGTAGCTAATTCCTATTATGGGAGATTAGTGAAGAGTTACCTATGGTGATGGTAGCGATTTTGGTGTGCTCAAGTTCCAAGAGGGAATCGATCCTATGGTGGGGATCATGGAGTGAGATGAACCTGAGTGTTCGTATTTGGTACCATGTGCATGTCAAGTCGGTGTTGAGTATATTGCATAAGTGTTGCATTTGTATTGGTTGTTGTTGATGTGTTGTTGAATGAGATGTTGTTGCATATGATGTTAATGATAATTGAGATGTGGTTTTGTATGATGTTTATGATAATTGAGATGTTGTCGTGTATGATGTTGATTATGATTTGGATGTAAGAATGTGATATATTGTTGTGCATGATTGTGTAGATGTTGTACTCTATTCTTCATTCTATATCGTTATTATTGAAATAAATTCTCATCCCTTTTGTTTGAATGTTTCCTTTACATGGGCATCGTACATATACTCAAGAGTAGTATTGTTGAAGTAAGTGGAAGGTAGCTCTTGGATTACTTCTTTATTTTTTCGCTTTTACTAGCAGTACCTTGCTCTGATCATGTAACATCGGGTTGCGTTAAATGCTTATTTTATTCCTTATGTTTGATTATGTTGAAGTCATAAGACTAACTTTATTGTTGAGAATTCTTAAGATGATGAGTTGATTGATTATAACTCTCTTATTTTGTTATTACAATTGAAGTTGAGACCAGATGTTATTACTTGCTTTATCTTCCATAATTGTGATGATAATTTCGTTGCAATGATACTTTAAAATGGAAGTGAACATGCAGTGACAAGTTATGAATGTCTTATTATGTGAATATATAATACCGACTGTAACACCTCAAAATTTGCCCTCCTCTCTTGGGACTAGCTTAACATATTGCATCTCATTTGTAGGACTTTAGGCATTACATCTTTGCATGTCATGTGAAATAAGCAAGTCATCCTCCTAAGTCTTTCTCAGAAGATGGAGAGGTTAAAAGATTCAAGCTTGAGGGTCTCATGAATTGATCACCAATCATCTGAGGTTTGTGCTTCAATTAGGGTTTATTGGTTCCTCAAGAAGGTTGGGCATTATCTTGGTTGAAAGGGATACATCATCATCATCATGATTCATTATTTCTGATCAGGTTCCTTGGGATTAGGGTTTTGACCTCTGGTCAACCCTAATCAGTTACATTCTACCTGCCAGGGTTTTTCAAGGAGATGAGGTCTTTAATGAGATGGAGATCATCATGTGGTTTTGTTGAGCTTGTATAAGCTAGGGTTTCATTGTGGAGTCATTTCATCAAGAGGTTGAGGCTCAAAATCATTTGTGCATGGCCAAGTCATCTGTCAACTACAAAAGTCAACTGTCAGGTCAACTGTTGGATTTGGAGGTGGGAAGTGAGTAGAAATACTTCATTCATGTTCAAACAAGTCTCATTTGACATTTCAAACATCAACATTGAAGAATTTAAAGTCAGGACAAAACTTTCCAAAAATAGAAAGTGACCTGTAATTTGAATTTGCCAAAAATGGAAAGGTTTTCAACTCAAGATTACATCATCAAGAAAGCTTCAAATGAAATTTTGTTGAACATGAAAGTTGTATATCTTTCTCTCCCATTTCCAAAAAGTCCAAGATCATCAATTTCTCATGTGTTGTTAAGGAGATATGATCAAAGCATGGCCAAGTGTACTTGAAGAGTCAAATGGGCATAACTTCTCAACCAAAACTCCAATTCAAGTGGTTCTTTTTGCTAAATTCTCATCTTGACCTCTAGTTTCCAAAACATGCATTGCATTGCACAAATTGTCATCACATAATCATTTGCAAATTCTTGCATTTTTGGAGGGAAATGTGAAGTTTAAAATTGGTGCATTATTTGAACATTCCACCACTTCCATTGGCTCTAAAATGAAATTTTAAGTGAAATCAAATGCATTTTTGTGTACTGTTCACCATGCATTTTCATCCATAGGGTGAAAATCACATTTGCACTTACACCTCATTCTTGCTAAATCCACTTACCAATTGGCTTAAACATGATTAAAAAGTGATTAGCAAAGCATATATATACTCTAATCATAAAAGAATTGGGAGAGGTTAATCACAATTCATATTTCAAGATCCAAATTCTCTCTCCCTCCAAAATTTTCTTCCATTCATAATTCAAAAATTTTCCAAATAGCATTGCAATATTACTGCATATTCTTGTTCCCTAACATTGATTTAGTGCAGATCGAGTATTTGTTTGAAGAATTCGTGCAAGAATGGTGCATAGCAAGCTCATGAAGTTGAAAATGGAAAGTCAAGTTTAAGCTAGATCTACACGTGTGCAAGCTTCCTTTTCTTCACCAAACATCATTTCAAGCATTGTAGAGTGGATTTGGATACTTACAAGCTGTAGATCGTGCAAAATCAAGAACTGCTCTTCAAGAGGTTCAGTTTTCGAATCTCTTAATTCTCAAATTCATGTATATATTCTGGTAGATCTTGTTCTCCTGGTGATTCTGATCTAAAAATTGTGTGAATTGGTGCATTATTGAGCAAGATATGAGTGTTTTAAGTTTTACATCCATGAATGATCTTGCTTGTTTCTCTTAGATCTTGATGATTTGTGCTTAAATGTTTGTTGATCTTTGCTCTCCATTGCAAGAGCTTCATGATGATGTATTTGTTTTTGAGTTCTGGAAAAAATTCTGGAAAAATGTTGAAGCTCGTGCACTGTTCATCTTCTTCTTCATGAAGAAGATGAAGATCTTCAGCTATGCGTCGACCATACAGCAAGGTTGCGTCGACCATACAACAGTTTTGCGTCGACCGTAGCTGGTCTTGCGCTGACCCGAAGCTCTGGCTGTGTTTTTTTGAGTCGACCATAGCTGGCCATGCGTCGACTCTTCTCTGTTTAGGGTTTTTGCTGGCGCGCTCAATTTGAATTTGTACAGGGTTCGATCCCTGCTGAGCGCTGATTTTCAAAAATGTTTTCATATTTTCATCTTTTCCTTCTAACTTTGCCATGCTTTGATTTTAATTGTCCTTCCAACTTAGAAAAATCATATAAAATAGGAAATTGCATTAATTTGATCCCAATTTTTTGCATCTTGTTCCTCTGTTTGTCTATTTTTTATTGATCATTAATTCCAAAATTGTGCTTGGCTGGATTATTTTTGGTGCTAAGATGTTTGAATACATGTCCATTCTTGACATTACCTTGCTATATCATTTTTGAAATGCTGGTCTTTGATCCAATGAATCTGAAAATTTGCATAATGAAACTAGACATGTTGCTTGAAATTTTGGTGTTGATTTGGTATTTTTACCATTTTCCATTGTTGTTTTATGATCATGTTAAGTTGGTGTGACAATTTGTGTCACACCTTTTCTTGTTCAACTTATGTGATGTGTTTACCATGCCAAATGAATTCCAATTGTCCTGATTTTTTGTGTGATGATCATGTTGTATGTCCTGTTTACTCATGAATTTTTCCAAAAATATTTGAATCATTTTTTATTTAATGTGCATTTGTTCATTCTGATGTCACAATGTGGTCACAATTTGCATACCTTGCCATGTTTGGTTCATGAAATGGATTTGGTAATTGATATTGAGGTGAGACCTTTTGGAGTGTTTCAAGATGTGTTTGAAGTTGATTCATGTTAATTTTTAGCTTCTGTTTTAAATTTTTTCTCCATCTTTGACCCTAGGCTTTGACCTAGTGGTTAGTTGCTTATGTTTGAGCTTTGATTTCAGGTGGAGCATTCAGGTTCCATAGTTGTTGATGCTCTATCACTTGAGCCTTTGATGTTTACTTTTGACTACTAACCTTGTGTGTTTTGTAGGGTTGCTAACTCATTTGAGTTTGACTTGTTGGCTTATGCCTTTGCTCATTGGGTTTGACTGTTTGATATTCATGATTGTCTGTTTGTCTGTATAGTTGTACTGATTTGTTTGATGTTTCCACAGGTACATAAGTTGCTTAAGTTCATTTTGAACTTGCTTTTGCTTGGTTGCTTAACCACTTAGGTAATATCTCTGACTTCATGTAGTCTGGAAGACCTGTCCTGTTATGTGGGCAGGCACCTGTCTGAAGCCCTCCTTAAGAGGCAATGCTTGTGTTTGTTTATCTTTGTGCCTTGTACATACAAAGACCTCCTAAGTGAAGAGGCATTGGCAGAAACAAGGGATGCGCAATCCATCCCCTGCTATTCAGTTGAGTCATTCATCCTGCTCACACCACTGTGTTGATGCACTATGAATCAAAACCCAAGATCTTTGTTGTGTCAGTCATGTGGAGTAGAGTCCCACATTCTGGACTCCCACACTTTCATTTGTCTGAAGCTCTCCCAGGCCAGGGATAAGAGCTGTGAGGTCTTACCCTCACTTCCTATTTCATATGCTTCACCCTAACTCTCAATGTTAGGGTTAAGAGCTAACACTACCCTGTTGTAGTGGCTTGTTTGTCGAGGTTGACATGACCCCTTGACTAAAGCCTAGCCTTGTGTGAGCCCATCTGTTTGTATATAGTGTGTGTGCTTGCTTTTGTGCTTATGATTGTTTGTGCTGTTTAGGATAGCTTGCTGCCTGTGCAAGTTAGATAGAAACCTCAACCTAGGACCATTGTGGATTACATGATAACTATTAGGCTCGAGTCAGTCTCCCTTCTAGTTTGTCATTTCCCAGTCTCTGGTTAGGAGAAAGTTTCTCCCCTGTTAAGGGGAACTACGTCGCCCTGATCCTTATACCAGATGAGGTACGTAGGCAGGAGATCGTGCGAGGTCTCTCCGGGCACCCTTTTCCTTTTTTTGTGCGTGTTTGCTGGACAGCTAGCAGGCTCGAGTACCAGACTCCCTGTTAGCTTGTTTGTTCAACCTGTTTTGTTGCTTTTGATGACTCAGCGTCCGGTTAACCCCTTTTGTTTGTGTGGAGTCTGACGTAAGTCCAGCGATTGGCAGTTGGTTTCCTGTGTGTGTTTGTTGGTTCGGAGTCTGATGTAAGTCCAGCGATTGGCATTCGGTTTCCATGTTTGCCTGTTTGTGTGGAGTCTGACATAAGTCCAGCGATTGGCAGTCGGTTTCCTGTGTGTGTTTTGTTTCGGCGTGCGTGAGCCGAACTACGGTAGCTCTGATTCTCATTCCAGATGAGATACATAGGCATAGGATGCGATATCCTAGCGAGCCCGTTTCCCCCTCTTCTTCCATCTGTGTTTTATTCCAGTGTGCGTGCATTCTTTTGGGCAGTGTTTAGCAACCTTTCTTCTATCTTTTTTAGCGTGGATCCCGTCGAGTACGACGGATGCGTAGGGGTGCTAATACCTTCCCTTCGTATAACCGACTCCCGTACCCTGTAATCTTCGGTCGTAAGACCATTTCCTTTCCAGGTTTACTTCGAGCGTTTCCTTTCCCTTCTTTGGGATAAATAACGCACGGTGGCGGCTCTGTTTGTTTTGTTTTTTCCCGCCGGTTGTTTTTCACGGATGCGACAGCTGGCGACTCTGCTGGGGAGCTCGAAGAAGTTGACCTCTTGCTGGTCCATCTTCCCTAAGCGAGTCTCTCCTAGCGTTCTCTAGGATAGTTTAGGTTGCTTGTGCTGCTCTATTTATTGCATTTATGATTATTATGTTGTGTATATATTTGCATAAATGTTTGCATGCATCATACTATCATTGTGTTGTCTTCTGTACAGGTGGTTTCTCTGATTTGGGGTGGGTGTTCTGAGTGGGGCTAAAACCCAGGCCCGAGTATACACCTAGGATTAGTGTGGTCTCATGTTGCCTCTCATGTTAGGTCAACATGTTTTGGGCGACGTGACATACCACAAGCCGGACGAGGTTCTTTTAAGAGTGCTCTTCCTTTGTGGAGTATCCACTTTGGTTGAGTCACTTCTTTTGAGCTATTGACTTCGGTGACCGATCTTTCCCGGATCTTTGGTTTAGACGATCTTAAGAGAGCTGCAACGGCACACCCGAAAGGGCAAACCCGTTGAGTATCTTTGCCCGATTGTCGAGACCATTATCTGCCTTAGGATGACCTGATTAGAATTCACCTGTGAGGGGAGGGTTTGATTCTTACAGATGCATGTTCTGATGGTGACTAATGGTTCAGTTATTGATCAGAGTTCTATTTATAAGTCGGATTTATGGATTTATTTCTGAGACGCCGGAGTTCTGTCTGTGGTATTTATCAGTGGGGATCCGTTTATTTCAGGATTCCCTGGGCTGGTTCAGAGGGTCTTATGGTTACCCGTTCAGAGGATCTCTGGTGATGATGGTGATGTATCCTTCAGTTCCGTTTATTTCGGAATACCAAGTCGGATTTGTGGGTTGCTCAGTACCTCAGATGGTTATGATCAATTCAGAGGCCGTAACTCAAGGCAGTGGATGGCCGGATGACTTGGAGGATGACACAGTGCATTGCATTCACGCATCTGCATCATTACCATTTTGCATTCATCGGCATCTAACGCATGTCTATCCATACTCAGGGTACATTCTCGATTGAGATTCTGGTTGAGAGACATCCTGATGTCAGAATGTTATTGTCGAATTTTTTATCCGTCTCGATGAAGCCAGAATCAAAGGAAAGAGTGTTCCTCATACGAATAGACATTGCATTCATGCGTGAGTCATAATAACCTGTCTTCTGTTTTGCAGGTGTCAGTTTCTAACGTGTTTGGGTTTACTTAGGAATCATTGCCCGCGCACGCCGAATCATTCCCCTGCACGTAGCTCGTCCGCACAGATACCCTACCAGGCGCAACAGATCCAAACTGATGGATACATCCAACGCAGACATTCTCGAGCTGAAAGAGAAGATGAGCGAGCTGATCAATGTTATGCAAGGGTTCGCCTTGGGGCAGAAGGCGTTGGTTGAGAAAGTAGAAAAGCTCAAGCGGGCTTCGGCTGCCAACAGTGGTAACAATCTTGAGGGGGTCTCCAACAGTGGTCTTGGTGGTTTAAGGGATGGTGGTGATCCCAGGAGGAAGGCTGTTGATGTGGTGATTGATAATGCTGGAGGCTTTGGTTTCGCTGCGGGTGGTGGACCCTGTAACACCCCGATAATAATAAAATAATTATTTAAATTGAGTTAATAATTTATTTATTAATTTAATTAAATAATTGGAAATTTTATTGTTATTATTATTGGATTATTATTATTATTATTATTTGGAAAATATATATAAGTGGGAAATAAGAGAAAAGAGTTCATTTTGGAAAACAAGGTTTTACGTGAAAAGCAGAAAGCGATCGTGAAAGTGGAAAAGGGCAAGAGGCAGAGCAAGAGGAAGAAGGTTGAAGAAGAGAAGAGCTTGGAGCTTGAGATTCGCCGGATTACTCAGGTAAGGGGGGTTTATCTCGATTAATGGGTATTATGGGATAATATGTGATGGGTAGTGATAAGCCGTTAATTTGACCCTAGTTGGGATTGTTGATGCTGAAGAATTGGATTGGATAAATTGTATTTAGACTGTAATTGAATCTGTGTTTGGGTTAGTGGTGAAATTCCGAACGTATGGCTTTTTACGGAATCGGAATCGGAGGTCCGGAAGTCCTCCAACGGCGGAAAATGCGGAGAATTCTGCATTCTGCCTTGAGTTAGCGCAGGAACAGCTTCTGTCTTGCGTTAACCGGTTAACCCAGGGTGTTAACCGGTTAACACTGTTTTGAATTGTGAAAATTGTTGTTTTGTCTGCGTTAACCGGTTAACCCAGGGTGTTAACCGGTTAACACTGTTGTGATTGCTGAAATATTGCTGTTTGTGCTGCGTTAACCGGTTAACCCAGGGCGTTAACCGGTTAACACTGTTAAGTTTTGGGACAGGAGGCGTGTTGTGCTGCGTTAACCGGTTAACCCAGGGCGTTAACCGGTTAACACTGTTGCAGAGTGGAAAAATTAGCTTTTTTATGTTGTGTACATAACTGAGAGTTAGCCTATGTTGGCGTATGATGTAATAGGGATTATATCCCGCTGTTTTGAGCAGTATAGGTATTAGTAGAGCATGCTAATACTGTGATTAATTAATTGACATGATATAATGTTTTGATACATGTGTTGAGGAATGTATGATCGTATGCAGAATGCTATGAATGTATCAGTTGTGTATGCATTTGTGAATAGACTGTTTTATGGCTTAGAGTGTGAGCATATGTCTATTCTTGAATTGTTGTGGATGTTGCATTGCTAGGTGATTAGCATGCATATTGTGGCCTTTATGGTGGTAGCTAATTCCCGTGGTGAGGAATTAGTGATGTTAGTCATTTTGGACTGTTGTTGGTGTTTGCATGCTAGGTGAGTTAGCGTGCATAGCATGGCCCTTGGGGTGGTAGCTAATTCCCATAGTGAGGAATTAGTGATGTGAGTCACTAGGTCTCAAATGAGTGGGACTAGTGAGCTTGGTAGCCGTACCTGGATTGGTCGGTGAAGTTGAACTATATGTTCAAGAATAGTCGGTACCGCATGTGTGGAGTCTCATTGCATAATGTATGTATGGCGTATAATATGAATGGATGTATTCCAATATTATACGTGTGTTTGTGATGTTTTGGAGTATGATTTGAGATTATACTTGTGATTTATGTTGGTGTGAGTATGATGTCGAGCTGATGTGCTGTTACTGATTGTAGGTTGTGATTAGGGTGATTAATGTGTTATTTACTTAGCATTACATGATATTTCATAATGCTTATTATATTGATTGAGGAACTCACCCTTATAACTATTTTTCAGGTAACGAGAAATGAGTTGAGTAGAAGCGAATGCTTGGAGTCTAGTGTAGTCTCCTTAGTGGGTCGTGCTCTGATAGGTGTAACATCGGGATGAGATGTTTTATATTGTTGAATAATTTACATGTGAATGTTACATGTTTTACATGATTGAGGAGATCTCTATCCGCTGCGTTTTATGCAAATATTTATGTTTTGGATTAATAAAAGAGCATGACTGTTATATTGCTGAATGGTGTGAATGATTGTGTGACACCCTTGAATGGCATAATTACTCTGATTGTTATATGTTTATTATTTTTAATTAAATAATTGGGGTATTTTAGAAGGGTGTTACATTAGTGGTATCAGAGCCCGGTTGGTCGAGTCGAGTCGTAATTATTCTGTTTCCCCTGTACGGGATAGGTGTTGTGTAACCCTATCAGTACTTATTGTTTTAGTGTGTTTGGGTTTCAGAATAGAGATGGCTGGAAGAGGTAGAGATGATGCTGCGATTGCTGAGGCTCTGGGTATGCTAGCTGGAGTACTTGGAGGGAATCCGAATGTTGTGGGAATGGGAGCTGCTCGTCAATTGAGTGAGTTCCAGAAGAACAATCCTCCAATGTTCAAGGGAGCATACGATCCAGATGGCGCTCAGAAGTGGTTGAAGGAGATAGAGAGAATCTTCCGAGTGACTGAGTGTGCCGATAACCAGAAGGTCAGGTTCGGTACGCATATGCTGTCAGAAGAAGCTGATGATTGGTGGGTTGCTACCCGCACTGAGTTGGAAAATGCTGGAAATGCTGAGATCACTTGGGCTGTGTTCAGAGAGAGATTTCTGAGGAAATATTTTCCAGAGGATGTTAGAGGAAAGAAAGAGATAGAGTTCTTGGAATTGAAGCAGGGTAACAAGTCTGTTACGGAGTATGCTGCTAAGTTCACAGAGCTGTCAAAGTATTACACTCCCTATAATGAGGCTGCTGGAGAATTTTCGAAATGTGTGAAGTTTGAGAACGGGTTGCGTCCCGAGATCAAACAGGCTATTGGATATCAGCGGATCAGAGTGTTTTCTGACTTGGTTGACTGTTGCAGGATTTTTGAACAGGATTCCAAAGCCAGAGCAGAGAGCTATCAACAGAGAGTTGATAGGAAAGGCAAGAATCAGAATGATCGTGGGAAACCGTATGCAGCTGGCAAAGGTTTCCAGAAGCAGAGTGGGATGAAGAGGCCTAGTGGGGGAGACTCTAGTGCCCCTGCTAAATGTTACAGATGTGGTCAGGCGGGACATCGTTTCCATGAGTGTGCTAGTGTTGAGAAGAAGTGTTTCAAGTGTGGTAAAGGTGGTCATTTGGCTGCAGAGTGCCGGTTGAAGACTCTGACTTGCTTCAACTGTGGAGAGGTGGGTCATATCAGTCCACAGTGTCCTAAGCCGAAGAAAGAGAATCAGTCAGGAGGCAAGGTCTTTGCTTTATCGGGTTCTGAGACTTCTGCAGATGATCGTTTGATCCGAGGTACGTGTTATATTAATGGCTTTCCTCTTGTAGCTATTATTGACACCGGTGCTACTCATTCCTTTATATCTTTGGATTGTGCTGTGAAACTTAAGTTAGAGATATCTGAGATGCTTGGAAGTATGGTGATTGATACTCCTGCGAAGGGTTCAGTGACTACTACTTCAGTTTGTTTGAATTGTCCTTTGAGTATTTTTGGTAAAGATTTTGGGATAGACCTTGTGTGTCTTCCACTAGTGCAGATTGACGTTATCTTGGGTATGAACTGGTTGGTGTTTAACCGAGTTTCTATCAATTGTTTTGATAAGACTGTGATATTTCCTGAGATTGAGGAGGGAAAGAGTTTGTTTCTATCAGCCAGGCAGGTGAATGAGGAAGTAGCAGATGGGGCAGAGTTGTTTATGCTGTTAGCGACTTTGGAGGCTAAAGATAAACTGGTGATTGGCGATCTAGCAGTGGTGTGTGATTTTCCTAATGTGTTTCCTGAGGAAGTGAATGAATTGCCGCCAGAGCGTGAAGTTGAGTTCTCGATTGATTTGGTACCTGGTACTAGACCGATATCGATGGCTCCGTATCGTATGTCTGCTGTTGAGTTAGCTGAATTGAAGGGTCAGCTGGAAGATCTGTTGGATAAGAAATTTATTCGTCCTAGTGTGTCACCGTGGGGTGCACCAGTGTTGTTGGTTAAGAAGAAAGAAGGTACTATGAGGTTGTGTGTGGACTACAGGCAACTGAATAAAGTGACGATCAAGAATCGGTATCCTTTGCCGAGGATTGATGATTTGATGGATCAGTTGGTTGGTGCGAGTGTGTTCAGCAAAATAGATTTGAGATCTGGGTATCATCAGATACGTGTGAAAACTGAGGATATTCAGAAGACTGCTTTCAGAACAAGGTATGGACACTATGAGTATTCTGTAATGCCTTTTGGTGTGACTAATGCGCCTGGAGTATTTATGGAGTATATGAATAGGATTTTCCATCCGTACCTAGACCAGTTTGTTGTGGTGTTTATTGATGACATTTTGGTGTATTCGAAATCTGAAGAAGAGCATGCTGAGCATTTGAGAGTGGTTTTAGAAGTTCTACGAGAAAAGAAGTTATTTGCTAAACTCTCTAAATGTGAATTTTGGTTAGAAGAGGTTAGTTTTCTTGGTCATGTGATTTCAAGAGGTGGTGTTGCTGTTGATCCTTCTAAGATAGAAGCGGTATCTAAGTGGGAAGCTCCGAAGTCTGTTGCTGAGATTCGAAGTTTTCTTGGTTTGGCTGGTTATTATAGGAAGTTCATTGAGGGATTTTCTAAGTTGGCGTTACCGTTGACGATGTTGACTAGAAAGGGGCAAGCATTTGTTTGGGACTCAAAATGTGAAGAAGGTTTCCAAGAGTTAAAGAGGAGGTTGACTACTGCTCCTATTCTGATATTACCGAGTTCGTCGGAACCATTTGAAGTTTACTGTGATGCTTCATTGTTGGGTTTAGGTGGTGTGTTGATGCAGAATAAGCAGGTTATAGCTTATGCTTCGAGACAACTGAGGGTTCATGAGAGGAACTATCCGACACATGATTTAGAGTTGGCAGCTGTGGTATTTGTTCTGAAATTATGGAGGCATTACTTGTATGGATCAAGATTTGAGGTTTTCAGTGACCATAAAAGTTTAAAGTATTTGTTTGATCAGAAAGAGCTGAATATGAGACAGCGGAGATGGTTAGAGTTTCTGAAGGATTACGACTTTGGTTTGAATTACCATCCGGGTAAAGCAAACGTAGTGGCTGATGCACTGAGTCGGAAATCATTGCATATGTCTATGTTAATGGTTAAAGAATTGGATTTAATTGAGCAGTTTAGAGATTTGAGTTTGGTGTGTGAGAGTACTCACAATAGTGTTAAATTGGGAATGTTGAAGTTAACAAGTGGTATTCTGGATGAGATCAGAGAGGGTCAGAAATCCGATGTGTTTTTGGTTGATAAGTTGACTTTAGTGAATCAAGGCCAAGGTGGTGAATTCAGAGTTGATGAGAATGGTGTTTTGAAATTTGGTAATCGGGTGTGTATTACGGATGTTACCGAACTTAAGAAGAGTATTCTTGAAGAAGGACATCGTAGTGGTTTGAGTATTCATCCTGGAGCTACGAAGATGTATCATGATTTGAAAAAGTTATTTTGGTGGCCGGGAATGAAAAGAGAAATTGCAAGTTTTGTTTATTCCTGTTTGACTTGTCAGAAGTCAAAGATTGAGCATCAGAAGCCGTCTGGGCTAATGCAACCGTTGGCTATTCCAGAGTGGAAGTGGGATAGTATCAGTATGGATTTTGTTTCTGGTTTACCGAGGACAAGTAAGAATTGTGAAGCTATTTGGGTGATTGTTGACAGATTGACAAAGTCGGCTCATTTCATTCCGATCAGAATGGATTATCCGTTAGAGAGATTAGCCGAGTTGTATATTGAGAAGATTGTAAGTTTGCATGGTATTCCGTCGAGTATTGTTTCGGACAGGGATCCTAGATTTACATCGAAGTTTTGGGAAGGTTTGCAGAGGGCTTTGGGAACTAAGCTGAGATTGAGTTCTGCATATCATCCGCAGACTGATGGTCAGACTGAGAGGACGATTCAGTCATTAGAGGATCTTTTGAGAGCTTGTGTTTTGGAAAAGGGAGGTGCTTGGGATTGTTATTTGCCTTTGATTGAGTTTACCTACAACAATAGTTTTCATTCGAGCATTGGTATGGCACCGTTTGAAGCTTTGTATGGTAGGAGATGTCGGACGCCTTTATGTTGGTATGAGTCCGGTGAGAGTGCTGTGGTTGGACCGGAGATTGTTCAACAGACTACAGAAAAGATTAAGATGATTCAGGAGAAGATGAGAATTGCTCAGAGTCGTCAGAAGAGTTATCATGATAAGAGGAGGAAGTCACTTGAGTTCCAAGAGGGAGATCATGTGTTTCTTCGCGTTACTCCGATAACTGGTGTTGGTCGAGCTTTGAAGTCGAAGAAGTTGACACCTCGATTTATTGGTCCTTATCAGATTTTGGAGAGGATAGGGGAGGTAGCCTATCGTATCGCTTTACCGCCGTCGCTTGCAAATTTGCATGAAGTTTTTCATGTGTCTCAGTTGAGGAGGTACATTCATGATCCGTCGCATGTAGTCCAAGTAGATGATGTACAGGTGAGAGATAACCTGACTGTTGAAACATCACCTATGAGGATCGAGGATCGAGAGTTGAAGCAGTTGCGGGGTAAAGAGATTGCCTTGGTGAAGGTAGCTTGGGGAGGACCAGCAGGTGGCAACGTGACTTGGGAACTGGAGAGTAAGATGAAGGAGTCTTACCCAGAGTTGTTCGCTTGAGGTATGTTTTCGAGGACGAAAACTCTTTTAGTGGGGGAGAGTTGTAACACCCCGATAATAATAAAATAATTATTTAAATTGAGTTAATAATTTATTTATTAATTTAATTAAATAATTGGAAATTTTATTGTTATTATTATTGGATTATTATTATTATTATTATTATTTGGAAAATATATATAAGTGGGAAATATGAGAAAAGAGTTCATTTTGGAAAACAAGGTTTTACGTGAAAAGCAGAAAGCGATCGTGAAAGTGGAAAAGGGCAAGAGGCAGAGCAAGAGGAAGAAGGTTGAAGAAGAGAAGAGCTTGGAGCTTGAGATTCGCCGGATTACTCAGGTAAGGGGGGTTTATCTCAATTAATGGGTATTATGGGATAATATGTGATGGGTAGTGATAAGCCGTTAATTTGACCCTAGTTGGGATTGTTGATGCTGAAGAATTGGATTGGATAAATTGTATTTAGACTGTAATTGAATCTGTGTTTGGGTTAGTGGTGAAATTCCGAACGTATGGCTTTTTACGGAATCGAAATCGGAGGTCCGGAAGTCCTCCAACGGCGGAAAATGCGGAGAATTCTGCATTCTGCCTTGAGTTAGCGCAGGAACAGCTTCTGTCTTGCGTTAACCGGTTAAACCAGGGTGTTAACCGGTTAACACTGTTTTGAATTGTGAAAATTGGTGTTTTGTCTGCGTTAACCGGTTAACCCAGGGTGTTAACCGGTTAACACTGTTGTGATTGCTGAAATATTGCTGTTTGTGCTGCGTTAACCGGTTAACCCAGGGCGTTAACCGGTTAACACTGTTAAGTTTTGGGACAGGAGGCGTGTTGTGCTGCGTTAACCGGTTAACCCAGGGCGTTAACCGGTTAACACTGTTGCAGAGTGGAAAAATTAGCTTTTTTATGTTGTGTACATAACTGAGAGTTAGCCTATGTTGGCGTATGATGTAATAGGGATTATATCCCGCTGTTTTGAGCAGTATAGGTATTAGTAGAGCATGCTAATACTGTGATTAATTAATTGACATGATATAATGTTTTGATACATGTGTTGAGGAATGTATGATCGTATGCAGAATGCTATGAATGTATCAGTTGTGTATGCATTTGTGAATAGACTGTTTTATGGCTTAGAGTGTGAGCATATGTCTATTCTTGAATTGTTGTGGATGTTGCATTGCTAGGTGATTAGCATGCATATTGTGGCCTTTATGGTGGTAGCTAATTCCCGTGGTGAGGAATTAGTGATGTTAGTCATTTTGGACTGTTGTTGGTGTTTGCATGCTAGGTGAGTTAGCGTGCATAGCATGGCCCTTGGGGTGGTAGCTAATTCCCATAGTGAGGAATTAGTGATGTGAGTCACTAGGTCTCAAATGAGTGGGACTAGTGAGCTTGGTAGCCGTACCTGGATTGGTCGGTGAAGTTGAACTATATGTTCAAGAATAGTCGGTACCGTATGTGTGGAGTCTCATTGCATAATGTATGTATGGCGTATAATATGAATGGATGTATTCCAATATTATACGTGTATTTGTGATGTTTTGGAGTATGATTTGAGATTATACTTGTGATTTATGTTGGTGTGAGTATGATGTCGAGCTGATGTGCTGTTACTGATTGTAGGTTGTGATTAGGGTGATTAATGTGTTATTTACTTAGCATTACATGATATTTCATAATGCTTATTATATTGATTGAGGAACTCACCCTTACAACTATTTTTCAGGTAACGAGAAATGAGTTGAGTAGAAGCGAATGCTTGGAGTCTAGTGTAGTCTCCTTAGTGGGTCGTGCTCTGATAGGTGTAACATCGGGATGAGATGTTTTATATTGTTGAATAATTTACATGTGAATGTTACATGTTTTACATGATTGAGGAGATCTCTATCCGCTGCGTTTTATGCAAATATTTATGTTTTGGATTAATAAAAGAGCATGACTGTTATATTGCTGAATGGTGTGAATGATTGTGTGACACCCTTGAATGGCATAATTACTCTGATTGTTATATGTTTATTATTTTTAATTAAATAATTGGGGTATTTTAGAAGGGTGTTACAGACCCGGTAATATGGGCAATAGTGTGAAGGATAATCAGTTCCCCCCTTTCCTAGAAGCCTTGGAAGATAGAGAAGTGGATCAGTTCTCCATACTAAATGAACAATTTGGCCAGTACGGTGGCCAACCGCCAAACAAGGAAATTCAGGTGCTAGCAGAGAAGATCAGGGCTCTGGAAAGCCATGCTACTCCGGGGGTTGTCAACATGTCGAACATGGGGCTGGTAGAGGGGATTGTGATTCCACAGAAGTTCAAAGCGCCTGCGTTTGATAAATACAATGGGAGTTCTTGCCCGGAAACTCATCTCCAGGCCTTTGTTCGGAAAATTTCTGCCTATACAACGGATCAGAAGCTCTGGATGTACTTTTTCCAAGACAGTCTGTCTGGCGGATCTCTTGAATGGTATACCAAGTTGAGATCATCAGATGTCAAGAGCTGGCAGGATCTCGGAGATGCATTCTTTAAACAGTACCAGTTTAATGCTGACATGGCTCCTAGCCGTACCCAGTTGCAGGGTATGTCTCAGAAGCCAAATGAAGGGTTTAAAGAATACGCATAAAGATGGAGGGAGTTGGCTGCCAGAGTTCAACCTCCGCTGGTGGATCGGGAGATGTCTGATCTATTCATGGGTACCCTGCAGGGGGTTTTTGCTGAAAGG
Source organism: Lathyrus oleraceus (assembly GCF_024323335.1). Classification (NCBI taxonomy): domain Eukaryota; kingdom Viridiplantae; phylum Streptophyta; class Magnoliopsida; order Fabales; family Fabaceae; genus Lathyrus; species Lathyrus oleraceus. The sequence continues at coordinate 442,341,364 of NC_066580.1, read as the reverse complement.
ATGGTGGGTTGTCCCGTCACTGGCTTTGCAGACATAGTAGTGGCTGGTGAAAGAATTGAAAGTTGGCTGAGAATGGGGAAATACAGGGAAATGCTCCGTCGTCTGGAGTAAAGAAGCCATTTGGGAATGGTCAGCGCAAGAATGAGGGTGAATCGAGTGTTGTGTATGCCCAAGTGGGACACGGTAGGGATCGTTACTACCAGCACACTACTGCGGTAACAATTTCTGTTGGTAATCAATCGGTACAACGGCAACGTCAGCCACCCCAACAGAGAGCACAGAGAGATGGGTACCAAGTGAGAGGAAAGGGGATTGATCGTCAATTTGATAGGCCACCCGTGACATATGCTTTATTGTTTAAAAAGTTGATGGATCTTGGGTTGGTTCAGCCAAGGACGATGGCTCCGGTAAGATCAGATCAGAAGCCCCCTAATTATGATGAGAATGCCAAGTGTGAATTTCATTCTGGTACGCCAGGGCATAACATCGAGGGTTGTAGAGCCTTTAAGCATGTTGTCCAAGACTTGGTAGACTCCAAGGCCATCAATTTTGCACCATCTCTGAATGTTAATGCTAATCCCATGTCGGTGCATGGTCAGGCAATGGTGGGTGCAATTGCTGAAGATTCAGGTCACGTCTGTGCGGTGGGTGAAGAGGCTGACAGTGACTGCGAGTTTGATGGTTGGATAAAACCGTGCGTACCAGGGATGGAAGTCCAGAACTGGAAGGCCTAAAAGATCACCACTGTCACTCATCATGAAGAGTGGTATTTCTATTTTTCAATTCTGTTTGCATGAAAACCATACGTTTTGCCCGAAACGTAGTGGTCCATTGTAAGGGTCACCTCATGTGTTTCATGTTGCAACATTTTGCATCATTAATAAATGGATGTTTTTCACAATAAAAGCGGTGTTCCCTGTTTTTCGTTTATTTTTGCAGTTTTAAAATAAATAAAAATGGCAATGTTTGTTTTCATTCTTCCCCTTTTTGGTTTGTCTCGTTCCGATTTCAAAAAATAATCCTCCGGATCTCATTGATAACAATTCGGTTACACCTTTGTATGACTTCGACAATCCGATCTATCATGCCGAAGAATAAGGCGAAGAAGATTGTTAACTGCCGGAGGAATTAGCCAGATTGTTGAAACAAGAGGAGAAGGTGATTCAGCCGCACGAGGAGCAAGTTGAGATTGTGAATCTGGGTACCGACGAGGTCAGAAAAGAAGTGAAAATCGGGGCCGCTTTGGAGGGAAGTGTCAAGAGCAGAATGGTAGCTTTCTTGAAAGAGCATGTGGATACCTTACTGACATCGCGGTGCACAAGCTACCAGTGAGAGAAGATTGTCCTTTAGTGAAGCAGAACGCCGGTGCCACGTATCCGAGTGACTTTGTTTCATGATATGATTCATCGTGGAATCAAATGCTATGTTGATGACATGATCGCAAAGTCCCAAACAGGAGAAGGGCATCCGGTAGATCGGGTCAAGTTGGTCGATCGGTTTGAGACAATTCAGACTGAGGTTGAATCCGAATAAGTGCACTATCAGAGTGCGGTCTGGTAAGTGGCTAGGGCTTATTGTGAGCGAAAGAGGAATCGAGGTCGATCCTGCTAAAAAAAAAAGAAAAAAAATTAAAAAGAAAAGAAAAGGAAAAAGCAATGCAAGAAATGCCTGAATCAAAAACAAAAAGAGATCAAACGGTCAGGTGGAATAATGGTTGCCAAGGGGCATTGAGAAATAAAAGAATAAGTTGCAGGAGCCTCCGATTCTGTTGCCTCCCTATGGAGAGAGACCGTAAACCCTATACTTGACAGCCCTTGAGGGGTCTATGAGGTGTGTACTGGGGCAGCATGACGAGTCTGGTCGAAAAGAGCATGCAATTTACCTTAGCAAAGAGTCTACCGACTGTGAGCAATACATTCACTGCTCGAGAAAACTTGCTGTACTTTGGCATAGGCTGCTCGCCGGCCGAGACAGTATATGCTGGTTCGTACCACTTTGTGGATTTCCAAGATGGATCCGATCAGGTATGTATTTGGGGAAGCCAATATTGAGAAGCCAGCATCGACCGGACGGGTTGCGAGAGGGCAAATGATTTTGATTGAATATGATATTCAGTATACCTCTCAGAAAGCAATCGAGGGGAGTGTATTGTCCGATTACATCGCCCAGTAACCCATTGAGGATTATCAACCAAGGAAGTTTGAGTTCCCTGATGAGGACATCTCGAGGTGCTCAAATCGAAAGATTGTGAGGAACCGATCCCGGAGGAGGGGCCTGACCCTGAATCCGAACGGATTCTGATGTCTGATGGGGGAGGTTAATATGGATGAGTTAGTGCCATTTTGGTTACGCCAAAAAGATCCCACATTTCTCTTGCTGCCCGACTGACAGGTGAAGACACCCGCAATGGTGGTTGAGTGCGAAACTTGTATCCTGGGTATCGAACCTCGTTGCGTACATCTACTGGGGCAATGCCTTCTGCGCAGGAGTATGAGGAGGAATCGGTGCTACCATTTGAGGTCCTAATTGGAGAAGGCTGAATGAATAAGGACTCGGTATGACGCGTTGAGCCTGATTGAGGAAAAGAGACTGGCAAATACTTATCATGGGGCAGTTGTATCCAGTGAGTGAAGCGTGTTGTTAACCGAGGAGTGCGACCTCGTACGTACCATGTGGGAGAGCTGGTATTGAAAAGGATCCTTCTTCCTCAAGGCGATCGTGGGGCAAGTGGACACCCAATTATGAAGGTCCATTCGTGGTCAAGAAGGTTTTCTCTGGCGGAGCCTTATTGTTAACGACCATGGATGGTGAGGATTTTCCATCCCCTGTGAATGCGGACGCAGTTAAAAAATACTTCGTATAAGAGACCCGCTGGACGAAAAGAATAAAATGGTCCAGGCAAAAATGGGCATCCCGGCGAACCGGGAAAAATGAAAAGGTTCGGGCAAAAATTAGGGATAAAAAGGAAAAATGTACACCCGGCAAGTCGAAAACCTGAAAAGGCGGCTTGGGAAAAAAAGGGTATCCCGGTGGACTGAAAACCCGAAAGGGCGGTCCAAGCAAAAGAGGGATTGAAACGAACAACTGCGTCTGGCATGATCGTTTGTACTTGGGTTAAGACACGTGGGTAATCCCCGGTAGGGATCGGTCGGAAGCGTCTTGTTCAGAAGGCGGAAAGTGCGGAGAGTCTGAGGACATATGGGGTGTAACCGAGTTGGAACTCGATGAAATCATGGTTTCGCATTGCCATTAGGATAGATATTTCCTTTTGTGCGCAATTACCTCTTTTCAGGAATTGCTTCCTTTGTATTGCTCAGTTTGAGCCACACCTTTTCAATCAATAAAATGCATATTCAGTCAAACAATTTTGTTTTTGTTTTCATAACCGCTTTGATTGCAAAAACATCTGTTTATTTTGATAAAGAATCTTTGCATTTCGAAACATGGAGATCCCTTCCAATGCATGTTTATAGGATTGAAAACTTGAAATCTTATTCGGAAGGTTGAGTGACCCAGGTGTTGAAAGTTTGGCACGCTTGGGGCACGTTTTTATCCGATGATCTTTTTTTTGCAGGTGTTGTTAGATATTTTCACTCACTTGCAGGTTGTGATGTGAAGCTTTTGACAAAAGATCCCCGTGGAGTCCAATCAGGGACAATGAATTGAGGAATGGTGAAAAGACGACGAAAGACGTACGACGATCCTGGAAGATTAATCAAGAAGACTCTTTAAAGTCTGAGGACTGGGAAGCTTGTATGAATCCAGGGAGTGCGATCTCTGTGGAGTATGGAGAAGTCGAGAATACAAGGTGATGAATCAGAAAAGTCCAGACGAGTCTGGGAGCTCTCAAAAGTGGAAAGCTGACACTGGATTTGGATGTTGAATACCAAGGTTCGACGAGTCGACGAGTGTTTTGTGCCAGAATTTCCGAGTCTTCCCTAGCAGGGTCGGGATGGTTATCTCCCCAGTAGATTTGAGATCGGTGTTTCCCCAGTAACCAGGCCTGAAGGTTGCTATTTTCCAGCATAGGTGTTTGTGGGTAGCTATTTCCCCTGGCAGGGCAGAGCTTGTTAATTCCCCAGCAAGTCGAAGACCGTTGTTTCCCCGCAGAGTGCGGTGGTGGTTTCTACCCAACGAAGTCCCCAAGAGGATCGGGTTCAGTGGAGGTCATCCCTAGTGAGGGTGGCCTATTTCCCAGCAGTAGTGCTATTCCTCAGCAGGGTGGAGGTTGGAGTGTTAGTGGGTTCCTCAACAGAGTGCCTCAAGCTCCCCAAGAGAGTCCCTTGAGGGGGATACTTTTTATGCATGCATCATTTAAGAGATCATAGCATATTGCATAATAAATTGCGTAGCATTTCCATAATTATGGAGCATTGCACTAAGAAAAATCATGCATCATCATCGCAAGCATCAGCTAGTCTCAAGCCGTGGTTACCGTTTGAGATTTGGTTTCGCCAGTTGGTGAAGATGCTACTCAAGCTGTGGTTACCACTTGAGAAGTGGTTTCGCTAGTTGGAAAATCAGCCTCAGCATTACGCGATCAGCGCAAATCAAGCCGAGGTTACCGTTTGAGAGTTATTTCACCGGAAGATGTTACTCTGAGGAGTTTAGCATTGTGACGTTGGGTCAATGGTATTCCCCCCCCCCCCCCCCGATAGTGCGATATTGGAGGAAGATTTTTGTCGTGCGAGATGGAAGTTGGAAGGTGTTACTCTGAGGAGTTCAGCATCGTGATTTTGGAGCAACAGTATTCCCCAGATAGTCCCCGGCAAGCGTCTGCCTGGTTTTGACATATGTAGATGTCATCCTTGTGATACCAGTAAGTGTCGTGTCGATCCCCGTAATTTCCTTTCTTTGGTGTCTGTAAACATCATTGTTCGATGTCAGTAAACGTCGAGTTCCTTCCCAGTCATCAGTAAATGTCTGGTCGAGTATCCTTTCTTTGGTGTCTGTAAACATCATTGTTCGATGTCAGTAAACGTCGAGTTCCTTCCCAGTCATCAGTAAATGTCTGGTCGAGTATCCTTTCTTTGGTGTCTGTAAACATCATTGTTCGATGTCAGTAAACGTCGAGTTTCTTCCCAGTCATCAACAAATGTCTGGTCGAGTATTTTCTTTGGTGTCAGTAAACATCATTGTTCGATGTCAGTAAACGTCGGGTTTTCTCCCCGGTCATCAGTAAATGTCTGGTCAAATATTCTGTCTTTGGTGTCAGTAAACATCATTGTTCGATGTCAGTAAACGTCGAGTTTCTTCCCAGTCATTGGTAAATGTCTGGTCGAATACCCTTTGATATGTCGCCATCAGAGTGGTGGTTGGTGTTATTTCCGACATTGCCAATGGAATTATCACGAGAAAACGGAGAACGGGGTTCAAATGGAGAAAGGGAGACACGGGGTGTTTTCTGGAGAACGGGGTTCACAACGGCGATCGTGAGTTATCGTCAGGCGACTGGGGTTCAATTGGAGAGCAGGGTTCATTGTTTGGCAAACAAGACTACTATGAAGATGTCGGGGTTCAAATGCGATGATCGGGGATCATACGCGCGAAAATATTTGTTCGGGGTTCAAGAAAAGCAAAAAAAAAAAGGGAAATCAATCAGAAAGTTTCGGGGTTCAAGAAAAAGTAAAAGAAATAATAATAATCCCCAGCGGATACGGCGTTCAGGCCCTGGTTATCCCTGTGTTACCATTTATTTTGGTATCCAGGTCGACATTGCTGTTTCGGTGTTCAGGCCGGCTTTCTCCGTACCAGACGGATTCTTTTTTTTTTTTGAGATTGCTTCTTTGCTGATTCTGACAGGCATGGTTAATTATTTTCCCATCAGAGTGCAAATTGTTCGTTTGTTCTTGGTATTCAATCACTCTTTACCCTGATCATCTGAAAGCCGAGGCTGTTCATATCGACAGGTTCATAATGGATTGAATAGGGGCAGCTGTAACACCTTAAAATTTGCCCTCCTCTCTTGGGACTAGCTTAACATATTGCATCTCATTTGTAGGACTTTAGGCATTACATCTTTGCATGTCATGTGAAATAAGCAAGTCATCCTCCTAAGTCTTTCTCAGAAGATGGAGAGGTTAAAAGATTCAAGCTTGAGGGTCTCATGAATTGATCACCAATCATCTGAGGTTTGTGCTTCAATTAGGGTTTATTGGTTCCTCAAGAAGGTTGGGCATTATCTTGGTTGAAAGGGATACATCATCATCATCATGATTCATTATTTCTGATCAGGTTCCTTGGGATTAGGGTTTTGACCTCTGGTCAACCCTAATCAGTTACATTCTACCTGTCAGGGTTTTTCAAGGAGATGAGGTCTTTAATGAGATGGAGATCATCATGTGGTTTTGTTGAGCTTGTATAAGCTAGGGTTTCATTATGGAGTCATTTCATCAAGAGGTTGAGGCTCAAAATCATTTGTGCATGGCCAAGTCATCTGTCAACTACAAAAGTCAACTGTCAGGTCAACTGTTGGATTTGGAGGTGGGAAGTGAGTAGAAATACTTCATTCATGTTCAAACAAGTCTCATTTGACATTTCAAACATCAACATTGAAGAATTTAAAGTCAGGACAAAACTTTCCAAAAATAGAAAGTGACCTGTAATTTGAATTTGCCAAAAATGGAAAGGTTTTCAACTCAAGATTACATCATCAAGAAAGCTTCAAATGAAATTTTGTTGAACATGAAAGTTGTAGATCTTTCTCTCCCATTTCCAAAAAGTCCAAGATCATCAATTTCTCATGTGTGGTTAAGGAGATATGATCAAAGCATGGCCAAGTGTACTTGAAGATTCAAATGGGCATAACTTCTCAACCAAAACTCCAATTCAAGTGGTTCTTTTTGCTAAATTCTCATCTTGACCTCTAGTTTCCAAAACATGCATTGCATTGCACAAATTGTCATCACATAATCATTTGCAAATTCTTGCATTTTTTTAGGGAAATGTGAAGTTTAAAATTGGTGCATTATTTGAACATTCCACCACTTCCATTGGCTCTAAAATGAAATTTTAAGTGAAATCAAATGCATTTTCGTGTACTGTTCACCATGCATTTTCATGCATAGGGTGAAATTCACATTTGCACTTACACCTCATTCTTGCTAATTCCACTTACCAATTGGCTTAAACATGATTAAAGAGTGATTAGCAAAGCATATATATACTCTAATCATAACAGAATTGGGAGAGGTTAATCACAATTCATATTTCAAGATCCAAATTCTCTCTCCCTCCAAAAATTTCTTCCATTCATAATTCAAAAATTTTCCAAATAGCATTGCAATATTACTGCATATTCTTGTTCCCTAACATTGATTTAGTGCAGATCGAGTATTTGTTTGAAGAATTCGTGCAAGAATGGTGCATAGCAAGCTCATGAAGTTGAAAATGGAAAGTCAAGTTTAAGCTAGATCTATACGTGTGCAAGCTTCCTTTTCTTTACCAAACATCATTTCAAGCATTGTAGAGTGGATTTGGATACTTACAAGTTGTAGATCGTGCAAAATCAAGAACTGCTCTTCAAGAGGTTCAGTTTTCGAATCTCTTAATTCTCAAATTCATGTATATATTCTGGTAGATCTTGTTCTCCTGGTGATTCTGATCTAAAAATTGTGTGAATTGGTGCATTATTGAGCAAGATATGAGTGTTTTAAGTTTTACATCCATGAATGATCTTGCTTGTTTCTCTTAGATCTTGATGATTTGTGCTTAAATGTTTGTTGATCTTTGCTCTCCATTGCAAGAGCTTCATGATGATGTATTTGTTTTTGAGTTCTGGAAAAAATTCTGGAAAAATGTTGAAGCTCGTGCACTGTTCATTTTCTTCTTCATGAAGAAGATGAAGATCTTCAGCTATGCGTCGACCATACAGCAAGGTTGCGTCGACCATACAGCAGTTTTGCGTCGACCGTAGCTGGTCTTGCGCTGACCCGAAACTCTGGTTGTGTTTTTTTTGGTCGACCATAGCTGGCCATGCGTCGACTCTTCTCTGGTTAGGGTTTTTGCTGGCGCGCTCAATTTGAATTTGTACAGGGTTCGATCCCTGCTGAGCGCTGATTTTCAAAAATGTTTTCATATTTTCATCTTTTCCTTCTAACTTTGCCATGCTTTGATTTTAATTGTCCTTCCAACTTAGAAAAATCATATAAAATAGGAAATTGCATCAATTTGATCCCAATTTTTTGCATCTTGTTCCTCTGTTTGTCTATTTTTTATTGATCATTAATTCCAAAATTGTGCTTGGCTGGATTAATTTTGGTGCTAAGATGTTTGAATACATGTCCATTCTTGACATTGCCTTGCTATATCATTTGTGAAATGCTGGTCTTTGATCCAATGAATCTTAAAATTTGCATAATGAAACTAGACATGTTGCTTGAAATTTTGGTGTTGATTTGGTATTTTTACCATTTTCCATTGCTGTTTTATGATCATGTTAAGTTGGTGTGACAATTTGTGTCACACCTTTTCTTGTTCAACTTATGTGATGTGTTTGCCATGCCAAATGAATTCCAATTGTCCTGATATTTTGTGTGATGATCATGTTGTATGTCCTATTTACTCATGAATTTTTCCAAGAATATTTGAATCATTTTTTATTTAATGTGCATTTGTTCATTCTGATGTGACAATGTGGTCACAATTTGCATACCTTGCCATGTTTGGTTCATGAAATGGATTTGGTAATTGATATTGAGGTGAGACCTTTTGGAGTGTTTCAAGATGTGTTTGAAGTTGATTCATGTTAATTTTCAGCTTCTGTTTTAAATTTTTTCTCCATCTTTGACCCTAGGCTTTGACCTAGTGGTTAGTTGCTTATGTTTGAGCTTTGATTTCAGGTGGAGCATTCAGGTTCCATAGTTGTTGATGCTCTATCACTTGAGCCTTTGATGTTTACTTTTGACTACTAACCTTGTGTGTTTTATAGGGTTGCTAACTCATTTGAGTTTGACTTGTTGGCTTATGCCTTTGCTCATTGGGTTTGACTGTTTGATATTCATGATTGTCTGTTTGTCTGTATAGTTGTACTGATTTGTTTGATGTTTCCACAGGTACATAAGTTGCTTAAGTTCATTTTGAACTTGCTTTTGCTTGGTTGCTTAACCACTTAGGTAATATCTCTGACTTCATATAGTCTGGAAGACCTGTCCTGTTATGTGGGCAGGCACCTGTCTGAAGCCCTCCTTAAGAGGCAATGCTTGTGTTTGTTTATCTTTGTGCCTTGTACATACAAAGACCTCCTAGGTGAAGAGGCATTGGCAGAAACAAGGGATGTGCAATCCATCCCCTGCTATTCAGTTGAGTCATTCATCCTGCTCACACCACTGTGTTGATGCACTATGAATCAAAACCCAAGATCTTTGTTGTGCTAGTCATGTGGAGTAGAGTCCCACATTCTGGACTCCCACACTTTCATTTGTCTGAAGCTCTCCCAGGCCAGGGATAAGAGCTGTGAGGTCTTACCCTCACTTCCTATTTCATCTGCTTCACCCTAACTCTCAATGTTAGGGTTAAGAGCTAACACTACCCTGTTATAGTGGCTTGTTTGTTGAGGTTGACATGACCCCTTGACTAAAGCCTAGCCTTGTGTGAGCCCATCTGTTTGTATATAGTGTGTGTGCTTGCTTTTGTGCTTATGATTGTTTGTGCTGTTTAGGATAGCTTACTGCCTGTGCAAGTTAGATAGAAACCTCAACCTAGGACCATTGTGGATTACATGATAACTATTAGGCTCGAGTCAGTCTCCCTTCTAGTTTGTCATTTCCCAGTCTCTGGTTAGGAGAAAGTTTCTCCCCTGTTAAGGGGAACTACGTCGCCCTGATCCTCATACCAGATGAGGTACGTAGGCAGGAGATCGTTCGAGGTCTCTCCGGGCACCCTTTTCCTTTTTTGTGTGTGTTTGCTGGACAGCTAGCAGGCTCGAGTACCAGACTCCCTGTTAGCTTATTTGTTCAACCTGTTTTGTTGCTTTTGACGACTCAGCGTCCGGTTAACCCCTTTTGTTTGTGTGGAGTCTGACGTAAGTCCAGCGATTGGCAGTTGGTTTCCTGTGTGTGTTTGTTGGTTCGGAGTCTGATGTAAGTCCAGCGATTGGCATTCGGTTTCCATGTTTGCCTGTTTGTGTGGAGTCTGACATAAGTCCAGCGATTGGCAGTCGGTTTCCTGTGTGTGTTTTGTTTCGGCGTGCGTGAGCCGAACTACGGTAGCTCTGATTCTCATTCCAGATGAGATACGTAGGCATAGGATGTGATATCCTAGCGAGCATGTTTCCCCCTCTTCTTCCATCTGTGTTTTATTCCAGTGTGCGTGCATTCTTTTGGGCAGTATTTAGCAACCTTTCTTCTATCTTTTTGAGCGTGGATCCCGTCGAGTACGACGGATGCGTAGGGGTGCTAATACCTTCCCTTCGCATAACCGACTCCGGTACCCTGTAATCTCCGGTCGTAAGACCATTTCCTTTCCAGGTTTACTTCGAGCGTTTCCTTTCCCTCCTTTGGGATAAATAACGCACGGTGGTGGCTCTGTTTGTTTTGTTTTTTCCCGCCGGTTGTTTTTCGCGGATGCGACACCGACCATATGAGATGGATGTCGTGTAAACATCCCATGTATGATTCAGATAAGTGGGATGTCGTGTAAACATCCTTATTACAAATGTGTGTATTGAAATTTATTGTTGAAACCCGTGTTACGGAGCAGATCATGTGTGTTATGAATGTGTGACACCCTATGTGGTTTTATTTTATATTTAATTTATGCGATAAGTTATGTGCGGGGTTTAGGGTGTTACATCATGAGCCTCAGTAGTGACTCCGATCCAGGCCCATATGATTTTGGAGCCTTCTTTTTCCAACATTATTGGTATGTGATCAAAATTAATGCCATTAATGCAATCTCTCATTTTGTCTTATATGATTGGATTCTCCCTCACTTTAACTCTGATACTATTGTGTTGATTCCTAAATCCACTAAAGTTGATAACATCAATCACTTTAGACATATAACCCTAGCAAACTTCTAACACAAAATCTTTGCTAAAATTCTAGTTTACAGACTTGCTACCCTCCTCCCTTCTTTGATCTCTCCTGAACAAAATGTATTTATCAATGGTAGAAACTTAAGAGATAGTATTGGTTTCACCTCTGAAGCCATTAACCTTCTTAAAAATAATAATTATGGTGGAAATGTGGCTCTGAAAATTGACATATCAAAAGCTTTTGATACTCTGAGTTGGACCTTTCTCCTTAAAACTCTTTATGCTTTTGGTTTCAATTCTAAAATTTATAAGTAGATATATGTCATCCTTTTCTATGCTTTCCTTTCCATTAGCTTGAATGGCAAGCAAATTGGATTCTTCTCTTGCTCTAATAGAGTGAGACGTGGAGACCCTCTATCTCCTCTTCTCTTTTGTCTTTATAAGGAAGTGTTTAGTAGAGGGATTTCCAATCTGGTTACTAAGAGAAAACTCTCCTTGATCAAAGGTTCTAGATCCTGTAATGTTCCTTATAATACATTATATGCTGATGATGTCATGATTTTTTGCAAGGGAGACCAAAATCCATCAAAGTTATTGCCAACCTGTTGTCTAGATATGCTTCTTGTCCAGGACAAATTTTCAATGCTTATAAATCTCTTATTTATGTTGGTGTAATGAGAAAATCTAGACATAAGAATTTAGATGATCTCATTGGGTTCTCCATTGCATATCCTCCTTTTTTGTACCTTGGAGATCCTATATTTGTTGGTAAGCCTAAAACTCATCATTTTCAATTCATTGCAGATAAGGTTTAAAAAAAGTTGACAACTTGGAAAGCAAGTCTCCTCTCCATTGCAGAAAGAGTTCAATTGGTTAAATATGTGGTCTATAGCATGTTGATCCATTGTGTGTCCATTTACAAATGGCATGCTAGCATCATTCATTCCATTGATCCTTGGATGAGGAATTTTATCTGGAGTGGTAGTTTGGATAAAAGGAAAGTGGTAATTGTGGCTTGGAAGACATGTTGCAAGAACCTCAATGAGGGAGGCCTTGGGACCAGATCCTTAAAGACATTCAATGAAGCTTATAATTTGCAGCTTTGTTGAAATTTTACCATGATAATTTTGGTTGGTCTCAGTTGCTTCGTTCTAGAGTGTTGAGAAACAATAGAACCATAAGTCATAATATCAAGTCTTCACTGTGGAGTAGTTTCAAAGATTGCTCCAACATGGTTAAAGAGAATACTCGTTGTATTATTGGCAATGGAGCTTTGACTAACTTCTGGCTGGACAAATGGTTAGATGAACCTTTGGCCCAAAAATTCAAGATTTCTGAGATTTACCACAATACTCTCACCTCTAAAGATTGTTATTTTCTTCAAAACAATTGTTGGCTTATTCCTAATAATATCAAACCTTCATTACCCTCTCTTCAAACTCTTCTTGACTATTTTCCTATTCCTTGTATGGATATGGAGAATGGCAAGGTTTGGATTGCTTCTGATAATGGTCACCTCAATATGAAGTAGGCATATCAATTTCTAGACGATCCTAAGCCCTGTATCTTCTGGAAGACCTTCCCTTGTAATTCTAGTATCCCTCCCACTTGATCCCTTATGTTTTAGAGATATATGCATAATAAGCTCCCCATTGATGATGCCATGACCATTAGAGGTTTTTCCATGCCTTCTGTTTGTGAGCTTGGTAGAAGTCAAATTGAAACCTTTCAGCATTTGTTTTTTTATTGTTATTTTGCATAGAAAATTTGGAACTAGTTCTCTAACATTTTTTTCTTCAGTTTTCTATCACAAATTTTATGGACTACAAGAAATATATTTTTCTTGATTAGTCTCTTAAAGCTCAAATTGTCATCAAAGCTTGCATTATCAACACTTTCCATCAAACTTGGATTGCTAGAAATCACTCTAGATTTGAAGGTAAGCAGACAAATTGGAACTATTGAATCAACACCATATCTGCTCAGGTTAAAAATGTTGGAAACCATACAAAAAACAAATCGGATTCCTACATTGCCAACTTCACTATCCTTAAGAAATTTGACATTCAAATTCACCTGAGAAGTCCCTTAAAAAAATAATGATGTTTTATGGTATCCTCCCCCTAATGGTTGGATTAAATGTAATATTGATGGTCTTTCTATAGGTAAGCCCATGGTCGGTGCTTATGGGGGCATTTTTCGGAATGATCATGTTCTTCATGTTGGTAGTTTTTGTTATTCTTTAGGTTATGGGACTACCTTGTCGATTGAGTTTGGTGTTGCTCTTTTTTCTTTAGAGAAAGCCAATTAGAGACATTGGAATCATATTTGGATCAAATTAGACTCCTCCTTGGTGGTTCAAGATTTTTCAAACCATTGTTTAGTTCCTTGGAGACTCAAAGTTAGATGGATGAATTGCATTGCTTTCACTCAAAATATTGATTTTATGGTTTCCCACATTTATAGGGAAAGTAGTGCTTGTGCCGATAACCTTGAAAATATTGGTCTTACTCTTAACTCCTTCACTTGGTTTAATTTTGTTCATAGCAAGATAGAAAAGTATTACTTGCTAGACAAACGTGGTACCCCTAGACTTAGACTTTTATATTAAGGGGTCTTGGTTTTGTCCCCCTTGTGTTCTTGTTATCTTGATTTTGTTTTATAATATTTCTTATTTTGGTTTTAAAAAATGATCATAATGTTTTATCTTGTTTTATAAAAAATAACCATGATTGTAATATGGAAAATATTCTTCTTCATCTTACCTCTATAAGAAAAATCATGATCATAGCTCTAATTGAACTCCTATAAATTCTCTACATTTCACTAAATTTAGAGGATTCAAAATGATTTTGGCACCTAAAATAAAAAGTTAAGTGAATAATACAAGTATATTTTATAATCTCAAATTATAAATGATATTTTGATAGTGGTTGTTTAAAGAAGTGTGATAGAACTATATTTTCTTCCTTCACTCTTAAAAAGGGATTTGTTTTGTATGGTGCTAATAACAAAGGAAGGATCATAAGTTCTAGCATGGTTGGTAAGTATCTCAATCCAACGATTGGTGATATTTTACTAGTTGAAGGTTTAAAGCATAATGTGTTAAGTATTAGTCAGTGATTAACAAATGTAACAAATTAGCATTTGATATGTCTGTACGCAAGGTCGTAAAAATTAAAAATAATCAAACTCTTTTTACTAGTTTAAAAAGTGAAGTATCTACCTTGCTAACTTTAATAAATTTTACTCCAAAATGATATTTTTCATGTTAAGTAAAGAGGATGAATAATGGTTATGATATAGAAGAATATATCATATACACATAGATCATTTGAACACATTTATCCGCAAGGAATTAGTAATTAGTCTTCCAAACTTGCTCTATGAAAAGAATCGGTTATGTGATATGTGACAAAAGGATAAACAAGCAAATATCTCATTTAAATTGGAAAGAAAAAATATTTCTATAAGTAGGCATTTACCGTTGTTGCACATGTAACTTTTTGGAACATCCAAAATCATGAGTTTTGGTGGTAATTACTATGCCCTTGTTATAGGGGATGATTATTCTTGTTATACCTAGCCATTTTTTGTATCTCATAAGCATTTATTGCCTTTTAAAAATTAACCAAAGTTATTAAAAAAAAGCATGAGCATTGCATCTATCTAAAGTAATCACATAGGTGACTTTCAAATTTTGGAATTCAAAAACTTTTGTATTGAAATGTGCTATAGTATACTTTTTGGCTTCACGGACTCCCTAACAAAACGGGAGAAGTGGGACGAAAAAATAGATCTCTTAAATAGCTAGTGAGGTTGATGCTCAATGGAAATCAACCTTCCTAAATATTTCTCGGGTAATGTAGTAAGCATTATTTGCTATGTAATGAATTGTGTCTTAAAAAGAACAATTCTAAAGTTATCTTCCTATAAAATATACAAAGAAAGGAAGAATAACAACAAGAAGGATAACATTGGTAAACTTGACGCTAAAGTTGATAAAGGTCTCTTTTTAGAATATTCTCCTTCTAATAAAGCTTTGTGATTTTTTATCAAATGAACCCTAACTATAGAAGAATCAATTCATATTAGTTTTAATAAAGCTTTGTGATTTTTTATCAAATAATCCCAAGTCTATAGAGGTAGACGTTTTTATTGTGTAGATATTTTAGAGAAAACTTTGTTAGAAGATAAAGACCCAAATAAAAACAAAAATCAAATTGAAGACAAAGACAAAGATCAAATGAATAAAAAATCACTAATAAAGTTGAAGAAATAAATAATTAGTCAGATCTACCTAAAGAACGTAATGAAAACCATACCATCTAAAACGTAGTAGGTGACATATCTAAAGGGATAACCACTCGACACTCCCTTAACCAGGTATATAATTTTATGGATTATATTTATATTTACCAAATTCGGCCAAAGAACGTCAATGAAACTCTGATTGATGAAAATTGGTATTTTTCTATGTAAAAATAGTTAAATCAATTTGAGAGAAACAATGTTTAGGAACTTCTTTCCAAACCTAGGACTAATCTAATTGTTAGAACCATATTAGTCTTTAGCAATAAAATTGATGAAAATGGCATTGTTTTAAGAAATAAAGCAAGAATTGTCGCGAAAAGGATACAATCAATAGGAACAAATAGATTTAGATGAGATAAATGCCTTTGTAGCTAGATTAGAGGCCATAAATACTTCTAACATTATAAATTTCAAACTCTTCGAAATGAATACAAATAGTGTATTTTTAAACAGTTGTATCCAAGAGAAAGTTTATATTGATCAACCTTCTTGTTTCAAAAATGTATCATATCCTAATCATGTCTTCAAGCTTAAAAAGACTATTTATAGTTTAATACAGGTCACTCGTGCTTGATATGATCTTATAAGTGTCGCAACCTGAAAAATACAGTGTGCGAAAAAACAATCGGCGAAAGAAAATGACAGAAGAGTCGCCACCGTGCGTTATTTATCCCAAAGGAGGGAAAGGAAACGCTCGAAGTAAACCTGAAAAAAGGAAAGGAAAAGACAAGGTCTCGCAACCAAATCTTGGGTTCGGGAGTCGGTTATGCGAAGGGAAGGTATTAGCACCCCTACGCATCCGTAGTACTCTACGGGATCCACTTTTGTAGTTCTTGTCTAAAGAGTGTGAGTTTATCTTGTGTTGTTTACTAAAAAAGGGGGTTAAATGAAAATGACTCGCGCGGATGTCGCATCCACTGCATACGTATCTCATCTGAATATGAGAATCAGAGTCTTCATAGCTCGGCTGACCTATGGGTTTGGGGGATGTGTGCTCGCTAAGACATCACGTCTTATGCCTACGTATCTCATCTGGAATGAGAATCAGAGCAAGCCGTAGTTCGGATAACTACGGGGTTAAGGATTATGTTTTGGGGGCGGACGACGTTACTACGCAATCTACCGGATGCTCGACCTTTGGAGACTTACTCGCCTGTAGTAGAAGGAGTAAACGTGTGTTTAGTTGAAGAAAAATCAATGAAGGGTTAGGGTTTGGGATGCTCATGCAAAAAGAGTCCTGGACGAAGGAACCTGTAAAACAAAAGTAAACACACAAAAACATTGCCTCCTATCGAGGTCTTCCAGCTAGGAAAGCAGTAAAATGCGGGAAAAATGTAAAAGTATCACACGGATAAAGATCCGAAGTAACAGCAATTAGAGGAATGGGAAACCCATGGATCCTTCCAAGCTAAACACCATCAAAGAAAGTGAGTCAGTACAGGTAATCGGAATGAAACCTCCAGGCGGTATCCCACAAATAAAGTGGAACACCAGGCAAACCATCTCTGCAAAAGTCATGTGAGCCCTCACAAAAACTCAACAAACAGGTTAGAGACAAAAAAATAGGGTAATCAAGGGTTGCCCCCAAATCAAAATGTAACCACATGAATCATGCCATTAAAATTCACAAAAAAGACATGCATCAAAAGGGTATCAAATTCACCCATAATACCTCAAACATTCAAAGTATTCAAATTCAAAGCTCAAAGGTAATGGGAATAAGGGCAAACCGGATTGGAGAGCTTGATTGAAATTGAGTTGCACCCGTGAGGTTTACAAAACAATCTTTAGGGTTTATGTGAGGCAGAGGTGATTCTGTGCAGTTGAGTTCCCTTCAGGGTTTGGAGGCTGCTCTGAACTCTGTTAGCTCTTCTCTCACTATCTTTTTCCCAGACAGGGTAACAGGAATAGAATTCCCTTTTGTTTCACTGAAACTCTGAATTTATAACCTGATTTTTGTGGACCTGTGGGCTCAAATGAGAGAGGTCCAAGTCCAAGATTTTTTCTTTTATTTATTTATTTATTTTATTTATTTACTTATTTATTTATTTTTATTATTTTTTTTCGTTTTTCGTTTTTTTTTCAAAACACGTGGGCTTCGCCTAGCGAGCATGACAGCTCATGAACAAACCTTTGCTCCTTCAAGATTAACGTTTTGACTGACGAATAGACCCCTGTTGGAAGTAACTCAAGTCTTTCCCTTGTGTTGACTGATCACCCAGATAGGACCCACAAAGTGTCCTGGATGATGTTCAAGCTTCTTAGATTCGATTCTGATTGCCATGATGGAATGCAAATGCTAAATGACCTAAAAATGAATGCATGCATGAGGTGTAAAGCGTATGCTTCCAGGAAAAATGAAGGGTAAATTTTGGGGTATTACAATAAGCAAGTTTTTACCTAAAAAAAATCAAAAAGGAAAGGTTGATATAACATTGTTTATTAAAAAATATGAGCATGAAATTTTACTTGCGCAAATTCATGTTGATCATATCATTTTCGATGCTCCTAAGGAATCTTTGTGTAAGGATTTCTCCAATATGGTGTAAAATGAACTTAAAATGTTTATGATTAGTGAGATTTCATACTTCCTTAGATTGTAAATTCATCAATAAAAATAAGGCACCTTCATAAATCAAGAAAAGTATTGCAAAGAGTTGTTAAAAGGATTCAAAATGTAAAAAGAAAAACGGATTTTAACTCTCCATGAGCACTTCGTGTAATTTAGACAAACATGAGGGAGGAAAATCAGAATAGGAAATAAAATATTGAGGTATGATTAGCTTCCTTCTTTATCTTATTGTATCTCATCCTAATATCATATTTTATGTCTATATGTGTGCATGTTTTCAAGAAAATTCCAAAGAATCAAACTCACTACGGTCAAACACATTGTGATGTATCTCACTGACACACAACAAACAAGTTTATGATACACCAAAAGGATTGGTTATGCTTTATTTGGATTATATTATTCCAATTTTACTCATTGTGAATTTGGATCGGAAAAGCCCTAGTGGTACATATCATTTTCTTGGTAACTCGTTTGTCTCCTAGGATAGTAAGAAATAAACAAGTGTTGTAGTGTCAACAACTGAAGCATAATAGGTCATTGCGGGTAGTTTTGTTGCACAAGTAAATGATATGAAACAACAATTAAGTGATTATGGAATTAATCTCGGAATTGTCCCAATTGAGTGTGACAACACTAGTGCCGTAAACTTCACTAAGAATTTGACACTTCATTCTCTGATGAAACACATTAAGATTATGAACCACTTTAACAAGGATTGTGTTACAAAAGAAGATTGTGTAATTGAGTTTGTGTCTTCGTCTAATCAAATGGAAGACATTTTTATGAAGCATGACCCTAAATAAAACTCATAAACTAATCATTCTTTTATTAAAATGACTTATATGCTTATTCTCCTTCTTTTTCTTTTTATCTTCTTATTATGAAATTTGTGTTGTTCTATATGATGTTTACATGTTTATCTATTTTTTTCCACTTTTTAATTATGTCAAATGGGAAGAAGTACACTCTCATAAGATGTGGAATATACTCTCTTTATCTGTGAGGTGGAGTTATTCACTCTAATTTCTATCTTGATTTATTTGTTTTTACCTCCTACTTGAGAGATGCATTATCATAATAAAAAAGATACAAAATATGATTTTTTTTTTAAGTGTTGCGTAGGTACTCTTAATTTTGATGATGATAAAAGGAAGTAAAACAAAATTATAAACATCATCAAGTAAAGAAAGAAGTGTGAATCATATCAAAAATCGAGAAGGTTTTTCGGTGATCTATGCAAAGATAATCCAAAACTAAAAAATTTCAACAATAATTGAAGTTAATACAAAAGTCTTGTCATTAATCCTTTTTTTATTTGTTTATCTATTTAATAGGATCTTATGTAGCATTAAGTGTGAGTAGCTCTCAAATTACTAATATAATTCACACATAACATTAAATTGTTTTATAAACTTCATTTATTTTCAAAATATTCTTAAAAATGATTCTAGTCAAAGACTAATCGACTATAGAGCTTAGTTATTCAATTAGGAAGCAAAAATTCACTCTCTAATTAATTATGAAACTTGTATAATCAATTATAGGGTGAACTCTTCCAATAATTGATTAAGAAGCTTTCTAATCAAGGCTCAAGATCTAGCAAATCATTTTCTATTTTGTTAAGTCATAATATATTAAAGTCGTAGTGTAATCGATTATGATGCAGACTCGACCCAAAAATATTTCGTTTTTGGCCAAAAAAATTACTATATAAAGGATATTTGTGTTCACTTTAAATCACAAAAGAAATCTAAAATATTACTCTACCTTTTACTCTCACTCTCTTCTTAAAAACTTATACACTTAGAATTATTTTAGTGTTAGAGAGAGTGAACACTTAGTAAGTGGTGTGCTTGTATAATTATTTATTAAATATGTTTAATTTGTAATTGTAAATGGAGAGAGAGAGAGAGAGAGAGAGAGAGAGAGAGAGAGAGAGAGAGAGAGAGAGAGAGAGAGAGAGAGAGAGAGAGAGAGAGAGAGAGAGAGAGAGAGAGAGAGAGAGAGAGAGAGAGAGAGAGAGAGAGAGAGAGAGAGAGAGAGAGAGAGAGAGAGAGAGAGAGAGATATTCTCTTGTAACTCTGAATTAACTATCAAGGTTGCAAGTTGAATTTGGATAAAAGTTTGATATAAGAAGGTTGTGAGTTAGTCCTGTGATAAAAGCTTTGTTGTTAGTGAAACTCTCTGTGGATAATCCTTGGGGACTGAAGTAGGTCGCATAATTTAAGACCGAACCAATATAATTTGTGGTGTGTTCTTTCATTTCCCTTATCTCTTTAACTTTTAGTTATTTAGTCTTCCACGCTCAATCTTTCATCTTTTTTCTTAAAATCAACATTTTTCTTTAAAAATTTGAAAATATATTTTATTACAATTCATTCCCTCTTGTATTTGAAGTCACTTGGTTCAATATTTTAAAAATCAGACCGGTCATTGAATCGATGAAGATATTGTATCACTGGTTTTTTGGTCGAACCATTGGCTCATTGGTCGAGTCGCATGATTAAACCAGATAAAATTAGATAATTTGGTTGAATAAACGGTTCTTTATAACAAAACTATATAGCTATTAAATCGGTCGAACTAGATGACTCGATCTCTAGAAATAATCGTGACACTTAAAAAATTTGAAATATCATAATTTCACAAGTTTATTTTTTAAGTTCAAATTCTAAACATCGTCATCAAACACAAAAACAAAAGTAGTACAAAATATAAATTTAAATAAATTTTGAACAAAGTTTAATTGCAATATAATCTGAGTAACAAAATAAGGGGAGTGTCCAATAAATTTAATATTTAGTATTTAAGTTTTTTAAGTTTTTATTTCTTCTATATTTTATTTTAATTTATTTTTTAAAAAAAATTATCAAAACCGTATCATTTTGTCTAAAAAAAAGCATTTAACCCACCGATTTTCTAAAATTGCCAATTCGCCATTTCGGTCTTGTTTTTAAAACTATGACTTGGATAACATTCATTATTTTGGATTGAGTGTCATTTTTAAAACTATGAATTGGTCAACATTCATTAAAATGTAAAATCCTTTATAAGAAAAATATGTAATACTATAAAAATATTTTTTTTAAAGAAAAGGAAACAAACAAGTCTATAAAAAATTATTAAGCGAAGTAACTCAAACAAAAATTACTTTATAAGTAGAGAAATTGATCAATGAAAATAGAGAAATAGATAAGTAACTCAACATTTTATATATAATAGTGACTCTATTGTGTCAGAAAATTTTGGAGATTGCTCTCGTGTTCTTTCCTATTTCTTGAAAAAAAAGTTTTATATTTTGTTAGAATCCAATTTTAGAGCTCCTAAATAGATTGCAGAGAATGCAACAAGGAAAAAGCATTCAAAGTTTGAAAATACAGCAACAAGAATTGATTGCAAAGAATGCAAACACACTGTTAATGTTTTTTCCGTTGGCTACCGAGATAAGCTAGTTGGGCCAAATAGCTATGGTTCCACTACCAAGAGTTGCAATAGCAATTCACAAAGCAATAAAAGCTTTTCAGAGACAAAGGTGGCAACATAGAAAACAGCAAGCAGTGTTAACAATGGAGATTACTACAGCAAGAAAGGCATGATGAAGATAAGAATATGATAAAATAGATGTTGCACATTTCGACTAAGCTTTCATGAGTATTATCAGCAGCAATTGTGGTATCATGTTCGTACATGGAACTTGCAATTTTGGTATCACGTTAGTAGAAGGAGCAATTCCTTGAAGCCAAATTGACCCATGTAACTTGTTTTTTGAGTCATTCAAAATCACCATTCTTAAACAACAAGGAGACATCAGAGAAATGTTCAGTACTCATAAACCATTACCACAGAATGTCCATAGACAAATAACCATCCCCTAAACTACATTGTATTAAGTACTAACCCTGCAGTTACCACTCAAAAACCAAGAAAGATGAATAGAAGGATTGAAAATAACTATAATCCACTGTCATTTATAAGTTTCTTATAAATAAAAAAGGGCAAAAGGTTCTGAAAACAATACCCAACCAATTTAGAACAAACAAACAGAAAAACTACCAAAAATTCAAAATCTAACACCCAAACAAAACCCTAAAAATCTCTTAAATTATATCAGTCAGCCTTAGAAGCAGTAGCGGCAGCCTGCCCCCTAAGTCGACCAGTTCTCTTAGCAGCAATAAGACCAACCTTCTGCCCGGGAGGAGCATCACGTCTAACAGTACTAGCATGTCCAATATGCTGGTGGTTACCTCCTCCATGAGGATGTTCAACTGGATTCATAGCCACACCACGAACCTTAGGCCAACAATTCCTCTTTACTCTAAATTTGTGGTAAGCATTACCGGCCTTAAGAAGTGGCTTCTCTGTTCTTCCTCCACCAGCAACTTGGCCAATCATAGCCCTGCAACCACTTGGAATAATCTTTTTTGCCCCAGATGGAAGCTTAACCCTGTCAGAAAATATTAACACCAAACATCAACAAAACTCTCATAATAATGTTAATCATAAAAAATATAATTACTATCTTGCTTCACCCAACATCATCAAAAATGCAATACTCTCTTGCTTCACCCAAATTCAACAATTTTTTTCATATTTAGGTTGATCATAAAAATCGAAACTACTTCCTTGCTTCACCCAACATCAATAAAACAGTCATACTCATATTAACCATAACAAAATCTTAATCTTCCTATGCACTAAACATGATTAAAAATCATGCATGAAGACTAATAATGATATCCAATTGAAACAATGAAATGAAACAGAGGGAGAGAACAAACCTAGATGTATCATTATCAGGATTATGACTAATAACAATAGCATAATCACCAGAACATCTAGCGAAAGCACCGCGATCACCAACATGGTGTTCAACGTTACAAATAACAGCTCCTTCAGGAATAGACCTAACAGGCAAAACATTACCAACAACAAGAGTAGCTTTCTTCCCGCAATAAATAAACTGTCCAGTGTAGAGTCCTTCAGCAGAAACAAAAAGCTCGTTCTGTTTCTTATACCGGAATGGGTGACGGAAAGTGACCTTGGCAAGAGGTGCACCGCGACCGGGGTCGTGGATGATGTCGGTGATTACTCCCTTGAGATAACCGTTTCTTTCACCGAAATCGAGACTGCGGAATCTTGCGGGTCCTTTGCGGTGGTGGGTGTGGGATTTGAAGATTGATCCCGCACCCTTACGTTGTGCTCTGATAACCCTACCCATTCCGACTAACCTCCGAGGACTCTATCTACCGTGCGGCGAAAATGGAGGAGGAAATGGGTGAAGAGTAACTAGGGTTTTGGTTATAATATATAGTACGCGCTCTTTTTTGTTGGGTTTTATTCGGGTAAGCCCATGGGTTTTATGGAATTTAGGTGTGGTGATTGAGAATTTTATCTGTTACCCAACGAATTTGAATCCACTGCAGTCAACTCTTTCACCCAATCACACAGTCAAAAACACTACTAGCAGTGTGATCTTGATCAGATGGATTAAAATAGACATATTTAATTTTCACTTTATAATTTAAGACGGTCGCAATCGCATGACCTGACTGCAGCAAATTTGGATTTTTTTTTCTTCAAAATAATCGGCATTTTAAATTTAAATCCCTAAATAATCTATTTTTTTTATTTAAAAAATCACTTTTTCCTAGTTATGCGTCAGTTGAACTGGCGCATCCAACTAAACATCAAAGGAGTGTCTAGAGTCTTGGCGCATGCATGCATAACCAATGCATGTAGGCGCCACATGTATTGACGCATGCATGTGTGTATGCGCCACATGCATTGGCGCATGTATGTGTTGTGTGTTATGTGTGTGTGAAGCCTTGTGCATTGGTGCATGCATGCTTTCGTTCTTCTATAAATACCACTCTCGCATCTCCCATATTATTTCACACAACTTCATTACCAACATGAAATTTGTTATGACCTACATATGGCTTTTTGTTATGTAAGTAAAAAATTTAAGTTATAAGATGATGAGAGGCATCTGAGTAAATAAATTGTTGGGGCTATTCGGGGGCTCAAACATGAGGGGGCATTTTTATTTTTGGGTTTTTTCTTTAAGAGCAACACGCATTTGTGAGGGACACACCACATACTCACCCAAAATCTTAAGGTGATATTATGCATAAACACTTGGTTGTTGTATAGAAGCAATCATAACTATAACTTGAGGTCCTAAGATAAACACTTCATGTTTCTCATTTTTTGTTTGTTGGTTTCTAGATGAGTTTGACTCAGAATTGTGAGGCACAAATAACTCATTAAACTTATACCATCAATGAGTTATCAGATAGCTCCCTTTCATTGTTAACTTCAACTCAATACATAATTGGTGGGAACACGCTTTCATTTGTGCATTGAAGTATTTGTGAATTTTATCCCAAATTTCTAATGCATGTTTGCAAGAGAGTACTCTAGGGAACATAAATTCAAAATTTATAGAAAAACAACCACACAAATAAAGTTTGATATTGAACAATCCATGATACATATTCATCATAAACATTACCTTATTGACAAAAACATTATGTTATTAACGATCTTGATCAATCTTGAATTTAAGTGTAATTTGGAATCCACCACGCACTTGTGCATTTTTAGTGTGAGAATAACTCTTTCAACTAATTGATTCCATACAAGGTAGTTGTTAACATGCAAAAAAATTGAAGAGGCAAGAAAGATTAAAATAATAAACAAACAGGGAGCATAAGGAATACCTCAAACACAACACACCAGTTCCAAAATACAATAGCAGCCAAAGAAACCAAAACAAAAACAAGAAGCATGCATTATAGGGGAAAAAACCATACAAATGTTGTCATGACATCAACTCTCAACCCTTACACATAACACAAACATGATAAAAATGGAAATATAAAATACAGTCAAGAAAACTGTATATAGCTTGCTGCAAGCAGTACCAGCCAAAACTCACACCAATTCTAGGGAGGAGATTTTCGCAAGCTAACCACACCAAACGACTAAAGCTAGCGGAAATATACCTGAACGCATCGCGCGCTCGAATATATAACAGAGTCTCCATCAAACTTTATTTATTCACGGAGGAAAGGAAAAATATCGATAAAACCCGGGGAAAGCCATAGTTGGGTAAGGAATTCGGTTATGCAAAGGGAAGGTATTAGCACCCTTAACGTTTGTTGTACTCAACGGGAACCATTTTGATTGTTCTTGCTCGAATGGGTGTTATATCTAAGGTTTACTCGCGAAAGAATAAGGGAAAAGAAAAGAAATAAATAGAGTGCTCGGTGAGGATTAGGGCCCTCATGCCTACGTATCCTTATAGTTTAATAAGGAATTCAGAGATTCGTAGTTCATAGAACTAATGGTGGGAGGTGAAAAGAAGTTATGATAACAAATATGGTATGAACCAAAGGATTATGTTGTTTGACTCCAAAAATGGATGAAATCTGAATCCAAGAGTAAATCTGGCATTAACCAATATGTGGGTAGCTTAAGCATTTTCCACTATACGGTACGGCCGAAAACAGGTAGAATTAAGTGTTTGGTTTTACAACACAAACAACTCTTGGTTCACAAGCAGACACAAGATTGAGCTCAAAGAGATAAAGTATTTGGTTCAAAGAATGAGTATATCACATGAAGTGAATGAAGGTAGAATTATGAATTGATCATGGAGATGAGTGGAGTGATAGAGAAAAGTAACCAAAGTCAAATAAATGAAAGATTTGGTAAAAGTGACTGAATGGTATGATTTAGAACTAAAAGTAAGGGTATTATTGGAATCCATAAGAAAAATGGATTTTTTACCATAAAGGGAAACATTCATATTGGTCAAAAAAGAAGGAATAAAATATTTGGTTTAACAGCCAAACAACTCTTGGTATAAATGCGGACTACTGATTAAATCGTCCTAAAAGGGTATACATGGAATTCTAAAGAAAATTGTATTTGGTTTCAAAGAAACAATATGTCACTAGAGTGAGTGATTATGATTGAAGGTAGATAATGGATTGATAACGAGAAATCGTATCGTGTTTTTAGGCTTATTTCACATGTCATATGTCTATTTTTTATGCATTTTATCTCCTTTTACTTTCATTTGATTTGTTTTGTAGTTGTTAGCCGATTTCATTAGAGTTTTCGAAGTCTCGCGGAAAAGAATCGAAAAAGGAGCCAAAGTGGAGCAAAAGAGTTAATTTTAGCCAATCTGAGCAAATGGTATTCGCCATCTCCACTGCCCGCCACGTCATTTAGCGAGCAAGACAATGGCGTTTGCCATTGCCCTAATGGCATTCGCCATCTTCACGCAGAAACAGAACTTCGCTAGTGGACAGTTCAGGACCGTTTTTCTCTACCTATTCTCCCTTCACTCTTCTTGCACGATCAAAGGAAGTTATGAGGATGCAAAACCTCTATAAATAAGACTGTGGGAGGCGTTTCGACATATCCAAGTTGTGCGGAAGCTCTGCCAAATCGCATTTTAGTATTAAGCATGAATTTACCTGTAAAAGTGATAATAACTCACATCGAGGGATTGTCACACTCGTTTTTTCTTTATTTTCATTGTACTCTTGGATCAAGAAAAAGCATGCCGACATTTTCAATTCAATTCAAGTTCCCGTTTTCTTTAATTTCAGGTTTTCTTTTTACCGCTTTTAATATTTGTATGTTTTACTGTTTTTATTACTTGCATGCCATGCTGATCTTAATTTTGAATGCTTTAATTATGTTATTTTCAAATAATATTATGCCTTGCTAAATTATTCTGAGTCTGACATATGAGGACCGTCGTTACCGACGGGACTCGGTAGAAATAATAGGCGCGAATATATGATTTAACTATGTTTTGGCTTTAGTTTTCAAATGTATGTTTTACTATTTTGGCACGAGAGTGTGAGACAAATTAAGGTTCAGTCTGATAGCGCGTGAGTGTGAGGAAGGAACCAGATAGTGGAAACTAGGCATCGATCCTAAAAACAGCGAGAACGCTTTAGGATCTCATTTACTTTCAAAATACGCTTTCTAATTAGGATGGGCGAGCGAGAGCAAAATCATGTGGTTAGGAGGTGTGATCTTTGTCAATAGCGCGAGAGTGTGAGACATGACCTTTAAGTCGATATTTCCTACATAACGCAATAGAATCATATTTAGTACCCAAATTCTACTTAAGCCCCAAGGAACACGGAACCCATATTTCAGATTCATTTTTATCATAACTTTTAAACCGTTAGAAATTAGTATTTTCATTCCCGTTCATACCCTTATAACCTTTAGCCTTAGCTTTGCACTGCAACAATAGATAACACTAGCCTAACCATTAGTCTCTGTGGGTTCGATAATCTTTTAAAACTACACGATAGGTTGTGCACTCGCAGTCATCATCCGACAGACACGCCCGTCGCGATCATGGATCATAAGAGATATGGATGGTGCCCTAAGGCGGGAGAAGGAGAAATAATTAGGATTTTGCTCGCCAAGGGTTTGAAGCCTTGTGCCTACATATTCTCATCGTGCAATGATAAAGTCAGAGTCTCGTAGTTCGTAAAACCACCAGAACAAAGAGGTGTTTGCAGACGCAACTAGGACTAACAAGACAAACATCATCAAGGGTTTGATTGCAGTGATGAGCAATATATTGCACCAATAGAATGGTAACATGGGATCCCAAAAAAGAATAAAGTGTTTGATTTAATAGCACAAACATATCTTGATTCACAAGGTGGAATTTGATTAAATCTTCCTAAAAGGATATGTATGAGGACCACAAGAAAGTGTTGTTGGATACAAGGAACAATATATCACTATAGGGAACAAATAAGTATGGTATTGATTGATGAAGAATAACCAATGAGGTATAAATAAATAAGGTAGCTCACGGAGAATCTGAATTCTCCTGCTTACACATTCTCACTGTGCAATGAGAAAGTCAGAGCTTTTGTAGTTCAGCCTACTAAGGCTGACAACAAGAGACTGAGGCAAAAGGCATGAAATATGATAATATGAGATGAAGAAGACTTGACAATTATTTTATATGAATCACACTAAAGTCTATGAATAAAGGCGAGTGCTTTGAGAAGGTAGGGCATACGCCCTGTACGTAAAGTCACTCTAGACAAGGGTATGAGAAACTTCATCTTATCATTCTTCATTACTTAAGGCCCATTGCATGTGATATTTATCATGGTTGATAAGTGTTGAAGAAGAACCTTTTTTGCTGCTCCTTAGGATGATATTACCTTGGATAAGAAGACTTGTCAATCATTTGATTTGCATTGTATTAAGGTCTATGAATGAAGGCAAATGCTTTGAATAGCTGGGGCTTACACCTCATACACAAAGTCACTCTAGCCAATGGTGGGCGAAACTCTATCTCATCATTCTTCATTAGTTAAGGATTCTGGCATACAACTTGAATCACAATTGACAAATGTTGAAATTTGTTGTGCCTTGTATAATCCACTGCTTGATTGTCTAGGATGCCTTGCGTGAAAGTCTGAACTTGAAGCCATGAGGTCCACAGTATAACAAAATAGTCTTATCAAGTGAGAAAGGGACTTTTGATCACTTGAATAGACTGTTGGATTATACATCATCGATGGGTTTAGTTAATCAAAATTTCTTTTGATCAAATTGAATCAAAGGGATTAAATTAAATTGAGAATTATGGTTAATCATCTACAACCTAATCTAAAGGTTAATAACATGTATAAATCCTAACTAAGGGATCATGCAAAGATTAAGATCAAATTAATCATCAATTACCAAATATCATAATAATGATTAAAAGATCAATTATTCTAATCCAATTCCTAATCCTAAGGGAACATGAATTCTACTAATAAACAATAGGGTTAAAATTGTCAAATCATGTGGAACACAATTATAAAATTAAAATTAAAATTAAAATTCCAGTTAAAATCAATTGTTCTAATTATTGTTATTTAGAACAATTAATTCTAATTAAAAAATTAAAATCCTAATTTTAATTAAATTCTAAAAAACCATGTCATGTTATTCTAACCAAAATCCTAATTATCCTAATTAATCAATCAATTAAAAATATCCACAAAATCAAACAAATAAAAATAATAGAAATAAAAAACACAATAATGGGCCAAATACGGGGGATGATGTTCTAAAACAAGGTGTTCTCAAAGTGAAACGCACCTGGGCCTCATGGACAAGGCCCAATGCAAATTCTCTTTGGCCAGAAGGGCATGTAAACCGGATTCATGGTGAGGACACTGAAAATCAACACAAAGCCCATGGTACATGGCCCATGCACTTGGCAAAGAGCAAATGGAATTCAGCACGTGCTGAATTAGTCAGTACACGTGAGGAAAATACATTGGAGGGTTTAAAAACAAAAATGATGTGCCATCTCCTTCTAACAGCTTCAGGTTGATCTCCACCATGGCCCACCGCGTTAGAAATCACTATCGGCGACGGTGGCCACCAAAATAAGGAATCCATACACCAACCAAATCCTTTCCTTCTCCTAACTCCGAAAATCCATCCCAATTATTCTGCTTCTTCCTCAAAACCAAGAATCGAGTATGTTTCCTTTAAGAACCCTAGGCCTATGCATCGAAATTAAACTCTCAAGATCTGGAATCAAATCCATATAGGTTGGGGATTTGATTCCTTTGGCCTCACTCTACATCACGGTATCAATAATGTCTCAAATGGTTGCAAAAGAATAGACTCATCTTTCGGAGAAGACGGTCATGATCGGAGCAACACCGATAGTGAACAATTCCAGGTACAAATTCCTCTTCTTCTTGCTTTGAGTTCTAAACTTCTTCTTCTTATTATTCTTATTCTTCCTTTGAGAATGTATCAATGAGGGGAGTGAGGTTTAGCAACCAGATTGAAGCTTCAAGGTGAAGCTTCAATGGTTATAGAGTTTGAGCTCTGAGTGAGGGTTGAGGGATTTTTGTAGAGTAAAGTTCAAAACTTTGAAGGCAATGAAAGTGTGAATCAAAATGATGATGAAATAAGGTTCATATGGAAGTGAGGCTCGGATCCAATGGAGGCTTGGAGTTTGTTATGATTGGCTTACTGACTTATTTGATGACTCAGTTAGTTAGTGATGAACTCGGTTAGTTAATGGTTAGGATGAGTGAGTATAAAATCTGTTACAAGTCTGTTAATTCAAAATTCAATCCCTTGCCCTTGACTGGCTATTGTAGGTTACAAATTAAGTGGACTTTGGCTTCTCATGAGTGATGACTTGCTGAATAGGTTTTCCTTTTAATGCAGACTTGGTTAGTCCAGTGAATTGGACCTTGTGAATTAGCTTAGGCAATTCTATGTGTTGATTGTAACTAGTGCAGGTTGTTTACTTTGGTTGATGCTCAATGCTTGACAATTTAAGCTTGGTAGCGCAGATGGAAGTAAGGGAATGCAAACTAGTTTATTGGTCGGGATGAATTGGTGCCTTAATGTTGCATGCCACTGGATGATTCTCTCATGCCAGGTTTATTATAATGGTTGAAATTTGGATATGTGATGCTTGATTATCATGTGTTATTGTAAGACCCCAATTTTGACCCTTAGATCCCTCATGCAATTCCATCATAAGCATAAGCATTAGGATCATGTCTTGGTATCCTCCTTACCCCTCTTTCATTGGGTTTTGTTTTGGGAGAGATCACAAATCACTTTGTGATTATATCATACTTATATTTTATCATTTTTACTAACCAAAATACCAAAAATATGTCTTTGCATTTGCCTAACATTTTGTAGGAAGGGCATGATCTCATTGATTCATCAAGTTCACATCTAGGGTTTGAGACCCTCATGAACAAAAATCACAACCAATAATTGATTAAAGAATGGTTATGAACATCATATATGAGTCCCAATGATCTCTATATGTTATATTGATCAAGTTTTCTTCAAGAGTTTGAAGGTGATTTGCCTTGGAAACCCTAGTTTGACTAGGTATCTTGAGTAACTTCTCCAACAAGCTATCTCACCAATTGATCAAATTTATCAAGGGAAACTTCAAAATTCATCATCTTATGCATATATGATCTACCATGAGCCAAGAAAGTCAAGAGAATTGGAAGTTAGCAAGTTGGTTGATGGTGGTTGGCCAGATGAATTCATCTGATCAAAACCGGGTCTCCCTAGACCCTATCTCCTACAATTTCACCATATAAAAATGATTCCAAGAGCAAACTTACTCTAACTGACATTACAAATAACTTTCATGTTGAGACCTAGAGGTAGTTTTGCTTGGAAAATCATTTTCTATGTTGAAACATTATAGGTCATTTTGTCTAAACCCTAATTTGAAAGTCAACTTCCCACGGCCATAACTTGCTCAATTTTTATGAGATGAAATATTTCCATGTTTCACAATCCAATTCAATGTGTCTACTTCAACTTTTATGTTTGGAGTGGGAGCTAATTCAACTTTTTGGAGCATGTGATATGAGGTTACATTATAGGTCACTTTTGACCTATACCATTGATCAAGTGATTTTTCCAAACTTCAAAAATGAATAACTCTATCATTTCAAATCCAAATGAAATGAAATTAGTGACCATTTTTAAGTTCTTTGAGAGGGCTACAACTTTGATGAAGACACTTTTCTCATTTGAAGCTCATAGAAAAAGTTAAGCAAGGTGGAATATTGAGACATATGGCTTGACACTTAGAAAAATCTTGATATGTCAAAAATTTCCAAACTTCCACCTCAAATTTCTCCAAGTTACAAGCTCCAAATTAAAAAGTGTTGAACATGAAAGTTGTTCCTCTTGATCTCACCTTTCCAAAGAGCTTAAATTCATTCATTTTGGACAAGAAATGCATAGGCCACGCATGGCTTAAACAGGGTGACATCACTTGGCATGGATCAAACTTCAAACATCAATGTACATTTGCCTTGCAATCCAAGCTTACTTTAGAGCATATGATGTTCATTTTTGGACCTTTAGCAATCATTTCATAGGCCTATGCGCGCCCATGCACGATTACATCACCATTTGCCAAATATGGAAAGTGAATGAGAGTGTGCAATTATCAACCATTTCAACTATAAATAGAGCTTCAATTGCTCAAAAATACACACACAATCGCGCCAGCTTTGATCCCTCATTTCAAACTCTCAATTCTCAAAGGATAAGCCTGAAAAATTCTCTTGAATTTGAGCTTGAATCTCCACTGTTTTGGAATTCAATTCTCCGGGA
The DNA here is from genome assembly GCF_024323335.1 of Lathyrus oleraceus. NCBI lineage: Eukaryota > Viridiplantae > Streptophyta > Magnoliopsida > Fabales > Fabaceae > Lathyrus > Lathyrus oleraceus. The sequence continues at coordinate 442,309,310 of NC_066580.1, read as the reverse complement.
ATCCATAGCTTTTTAACCATTCGATCCTTCTTCTGCAAGCAAGTGGAGTGAGTCCAAGCACAAGCAAGATCAAGATCAACTGAATTCATACCTTCCAAAGTAAGTAAAAGGAATATCAACCGCATTTCAGTAAAAGCAAATCCCTAAGTGTGAAGCATCAAAGGTTCTCCAAGCAGTTAACCCTTGTGGTATCCCTAGACGTTTGTGTTGATTCAATTCCTCGGTGGAGCGTTTGATCCCCAGTGGAGCTTCTTTCTTTATCCCCAGCTGAGTTGGTTGATTCAGATACCCTGTGGCGTATCCTTGTCCCCATCAGAGTATCAACCTTCCCCAGCGGAGTTCGTATTTCCTCAATAGGTGGATCTTCACTAGAGATGTTTGATATTTCCCTAGTAGATCGCGTTGGTGTCCCCACCAATCGCCATGTATCTTTGCTCCCAGTCAGAGTTTCCTCCTGGTTTCTGAGCAGCTTTTGTTCATTTCTCTCTAGGGTTGTCAACCATTTTTATGGTGTTAACCTAAAATTCCCCACAGATTGGATGTTTCGTCCGCAACAGATCTCCTCCGTCCTCAGCTAGGGTTGAACCCTTGGGATGTTGATCTCTCTGTTCTCCGGCATTTGTCTCCTTATTTTGTGGATTGACCAAGGATTATACCGGTGGTTCAATTTCTTTGCGACACCTCTGTATCCTTTATGATCGTTTTGTCAGCATAATCATCATATACACATATACATATACATTCATATAATTTCATAATTTACATATCCTGCATCCTCATATTTGATTTGTTTTAGATTCTTATTCTCTGTTATGGCGGTATTTTATCCCCATACCAAATCTGGTGTCTGCCCTCTTTCAATTATAGAGTGTCAGCCCCTTAAGTAGAAAGACTTTAACCTTTCTCTGTTTCCCCACTGAGTTTGTTTCCTCGTGGATGGTTTTTTATTTCAGTTTCCTCTCCAGTAAATTTGCTGGATGGAATTACTCCCCTTGAGTTATGTCCTCATTGGGTTGAGTCTTGATTGACCGTTTTCTTTCTAGCTCTTACCTAGATAGATATTTTGGTCCCCTTAGAGTCTATTACCCAGTAACTGGTAATATTCTTCTTAGTATGCAATTTGTTACTTCTTTCCCAATACCCGACAAAAGTACCATTTTTCTCCTCAGTGGAGTCCCCTGAAAGTATATCCTTGATATGTTCATCTTAACCGGTGATGGATAGCTTTTCTTCCCCCATAAAAGTATATCCTTGATATGTTCACTTTAACCAGTGACGGATATTCTCATCTTTGGTATTCTACCCAATAAAAAGGTAGTTGTAATCCCTATTTTGTTCCTCAGAGATTTAATCCTTGATGGGTTTCCTTCTCCCGATGGTCTTCTACCCAGTAACCGGTAGTTGTAAACCCTATTGTTCCCCTGAGCAGAGTTAATCCTTGAGATGTTCACTTTAACCGGTGACATATTTTCTTTTCTTTGGTATTTTATCCAGTAACTGATAGATGTAATCCCTATTTTTTCTCCCCTTTTCAGAGTCTATCCTTGATATGTTCATCTTAACCGGTGACAGATTTTCTCTTTGATTGGTCTTCTACCCAGTAACCGGTAGTTGTAAATCCTACTTTGTCCCCTCGCAGATTTAATCCTTGATATGTTCATCCTAACCGGTGACAGATTCTCTCTCCGACGGTTTTCTATCCAGATTTTGATAGATGTAATTCCTACCCTTTTTGTTCAGTTGGTATATCCTTGATATGTTCATCCTAACCGATGATAGGTATCCTTCTTGGCATTTCCCAGGCAAGTCTATCCTTGATATGTTCACTTTAACCGGTGACATATTTTCTTCCCTGTCGGGTTTATCCTTGATATGTTCATTCTAACCGATGATAGAAACTCTCACCCTTGGTCTTCTGCCCAGTAACTGGTAGTTATAAATCCTATTTTCTACAGTTTTCCCCAGCAAGGTTATTCTTACCCAGTAACCGGTAATGAATACTCCCTTCTGGTGGTTTCCAGGGAGTCATCCTTGATATGTTCATCCTAACCGATGACGTATGATCTCTCTGTCAGATCTTTATTATCTCCTTACCCAGTAACAGGTAGTGGATAATAAATTTCTGCTCCTCTTGTGTTGGAGTTCATTTCTCCCCAGTTGAGTTGAGTGCATTTTTCCTTAGTGAAATCGCTTTCCCCTGCACGAGCCGAGTACTTCAGTTTTATCCTAACTTATTCGTATCCCCTACAGATGTTTTTGTTTCCCTGGCTGAGTCTTTCCATTTCATATGGAATTCCTCTAGTCCCCCAGTAGTTTTAAGTCGTAGCCTGGCCTACGCATATCTCCTTTTTATTCCCAGAGTCTTTGTCCCACCCAGCGAGTTTTCCTCACGGAATGCATTATACTCCTGTGGACTTTCGGTCTCTATGATTTCTTTTTCCTTTGTGGCAATATCTCCCCACAGAGCATTAACTTTTGCATTCACATCATATGCATCATAAGGTCTCTTAGGGACCAAAATTTGTCTCTCTATGTTGTTATTTAAGTCCATTCTATTGATTCGAGCCGAAGATTTTAACCTTCATCGCCTTAGTTAGAATGTCCTTAAATAGGGGCATCTGTAAGACCCCAATTTTGACCCTAAGATCCCTCATGCAATTCCATCATAAGCATTAGCATTGGGATCATGTCTTGGCATCCTCCTTACCCCTCTTTCATTGGGTTTTGTTTTGGGAGAGATCACCAAGCACTTTGTGATTATATCATACTTATATTTTATCATTTTTACTAACCAAAATACCAAAAATATGTCTTTGCATTTGCCTAACTTTTTGTAGGAAGGGCATGATCTCATTGATTCATCAACTTCACGTCTAGGGTTTGAGACCCTCATGAATAAATAGCACAACCAAGAATTGATTAAAGAATGTTTATGAACATCATATATGAGTCCCAATGATCTCTACATGTTATATTGATCAAGTTTTCTTCAAGAGTTTGAAGGTGATTTGCCTTGGAAACCCTAGTTTGACTGGGTATCTTGAGTAACTTCTCCAACAAGATATCTCACCAATTGATCAAATTTATCAAGGGACACTTTAAAATTCATAATCTTATGCATATATGATCTACCATGAGCCAAGAAAGTCAATATAATTGGAAGTTAGCAAGTTGGTTGATGGTGGTTGGCCAGATGCATTCATCTGATCAAAACTGGGTCTCCCTAGACCCTATCTCCTACAATTTTCACCATATGAAAATGATTACAATATAAAACTTACTCTAAATGACATTATAAACAACTTTCATGTTGAGACCTAGAGCTAGTTTTTCTTGGAAAATCATTTTCTATGTTGAAACATTATATGTCATTTTGTCTAAACCCTAATTTGAAAGTCAACTCCCCAAGGCCATAACTTGCTCAATTTTTATGAGATGAAAGATTTACAAGTTGCACATTTAAATTCTATGTGTCTAATTCAACTTTGATGTTTGGATTGGGAGCTGATTCAAATTTTTTGAGCATGTGATATGAGGTTACATTATAGGTCACTTTTGACCTATACCATTGATCAAATGATTTTTCCAAACTTCAAAAATGCATAACTCTATCATTTCAAATCCAAATGACATGATATTAGTGACCATTTTGAAGGTCTTTGAGAGAGATACAACTTTGATGAAGACACTTTTCTCATTTGAAGCTCAGAGAAAAAGTTAAGCAAGGTGGAATATTGAGACATATGGCTTGACACTTAGAAAAATCTTGATATGTCAAATATTTCCAAACTTCCACCTCAAATTTCTCCAAGTTACAAGCTCCAAATGAAAAAGTGTTGAACATGAAAGTTTTTCCTCTTGATATCACCTTTCCAAAGAGCTAATATTCATTCATTTTGGGCAAGAAATGCATAGGTCGCGCATGGCTTAAACAGGGTGACATCACTTGGCATGAATCAAACTTCAAACATCAATGTACATTTGCCTTGCAATCCAAGCTTACTTCAGAGAATCTGATGTTCATTTTTGGACTTTAGCAATCATTTCATGGGCCTATGCGCGCCCATGCACCATTACATCACCATTTGCCAAAATTGGAAAGTGAATGAGAGTGTGCAATTATCAACCATTTCAGCTATAAATAGAGCTTTAATTGCTCAGAAATACACACAATCACGCCGACTTTGATCCCCCATTTCAAACCCTCAATTCTCAAAGGATAAGCCTGAAAAATTCTCTTGAATTTGAGCTTGAATCTCCACTGTTTTGGAATTCAATTCTCCAGGAATCCATAGCTTTTTAACCATTCGATCCTTCTCTTGCAAGCAAGTGGAGTGAGTCCAAGCACAAGCAAGATCAAGATCAACTGAATTTACACCTTCATTGAAGCTATTTTCCAGAAATTTTAAACTCTTCGATTCTCTCAAATTCTTGCTCAATTCTATTGATTCTTTGGTTGTCTGAAGTCCTACCAATGTAGGCAAGAAGATTGAGTTGCTTTGAGGTCAAATCGAAGCAAATCAGTTCATGTACCTCAAATTTCAATTCCATGTATCTCTCAATATATTTGGAATTGGAGTGAATGGAGGTCAGATTCGAGCTCAGTGCCATTTTTTCTTCAAGATCATATCCTTGTTTTTCATTATGGTGATGGTTCATGATGGACCAGTCCGGTGAGGTCCACCGGAGAAGATGACCGGAGCTCTGGCTCCGGCGATGAGTTGGCTAGCATCTGAACCACATGATCCATGTGTTTTGTTCTAATCCTGAGCGTTGGTTTTGAATACCACATTTGCCATGCGCTGACTAAGGTCCATGGTAGATAGCGCGCTAGGGACCATCTGATTTGCCACATCAATTAATGAGGGAGATATGATGGTCCACGTAATTTAGATTTTCTGAATTTTTCTTTTAATTGCATTTTCTTCAATAATTCATATTAAATTCAATATTGATCCAAAAAATATGGGACTTTCACCTAAAAATTTCAAATATTTTTCTCTTTCATATTCTGAATTAAAATTATTTTTTGGATCATTATTAATATTTTTCATGAATTAATTGATTTTGCATTTGTTTTTAATTGTTTAAAAATATTTTTAAATGTCCAAAAATTATGAAATTTTTTCTCCAATGTCCTTTGACCTTGTTTGACCTATGATAAATCTCATGGTCATTTCTTTGGTGTTTTGATGAGATTTTAGGAATTGGACAAAACATATTTGATTTAAATGCATTATTTTATTATTTTTAATTGAATAAATGCCAATTAAATGTTGTTGACCATTTGTATTGACTTGATTGAGTTTGCTTATTGTTGTTGGGCCTTGGTCAAGGTTGATTTGACTTTGTCAAATTAATATCATTGGATTTAGGGGATTGATGGAATGTACATTCCATCTCCCAAAATGAATGAATGTTATTAATTTGTTAAAAATCCTCCTTTGACCAATTTGTGATTTCATTCATCCCCTTCCCACTTCATCTCATTCCTCTTCTTAATTCATTCATTCCATTTGGCCTATGACATCTCAAAGTCCTAATGCTAGTTGATTGAAAGATTGACATGAGTATGGATGAGATTAGGCCACACCTTTTGCATATTCTTTTTTGTGTGTCGTATGTTTTATGAGCATAGTCCATTATACTATGTCTCTAACATGCATTAACACCAAAATTCTATTGCCCGACCTCAAATAGTTATGACTTCTACATAAGTCCAATTACGATTGCTTAACATAGCACTAAATTTGTGACATAAAAGGCATAAGCATTCTAGTTAGTGATATTGTAAGTCTCCCCTCTTTCATGGTATTGTGTGGAAACTTGGCCTTCTTTCCTTCCTTTGGAAGATGTTTTGGTTCAAGGGTCCATGCTTGTGATAAGTGGGTTGAGTGTTCTCCAAAGAATGTCTTGACAAGCAAAAGCAAAACAAAGGTAACCTTTAACCTACTAACTACTAACTTTTAATTTCAAGCTTTTTACTTTAATGCAATTTACTTTTAGCATTTTATTTCATTTGCCATTGTACATATCATTCTAATTGTTTATGTTAATGTAATTTTCACCTTGTCCATTTGGACCATATTGTGTGATATATTTTGTTTGTGTTACTTTGTTTGTTTGTGTGGTCTTTGACCATTAATGTACATAATAATCATAAAAACCCTAAAAAACTTTTGAGTGGACTGTTGGCTTGATCTTGGGCAAATGGACTTAGAATCTAGGCAACCTCTCTAAGCTAAAGGACTTGGCCAATGACAACTTGTTGAAGAACCAAGTGCTTGCAATTTGAAATTCATCTGATACATCTTTGAAGATCTCTCTAAGATTCATCTACAACATGATCATTATGAAGTTGTTATTTTGAACCTGTGACTTGTGGAATTCATCTGTTGCATGACCTATTTTAAAGAAGATCATGGAATGGATAAGCTTGGATGAGGCCATCTTTATTTTATGCCTTGCTCTTCAAGATAATATAATTGTGCATTTGTGTGTTGCTTAATTCTAAAAGTCCAAGGGAATTCTGGGTTCCTATTGACATTTTTGTCTATTGGATTGCTACTCATTTTGTTAGATCTTTTCAACTCTAAACTTTTAATTTTGTACATAGGATAGTCTCTTCATCTTCTCCCCGTCTCTTTAATTTAAAAATCTCTCCCTCCATTTTTAAAACCTTCTTTGTGTGAACTACTTTTGTGCTAAACTTTGACTACTTTGCAAAAATATAGAAACTTTGGCCTTATGCCATTGCCTTTTCAAACTTGTTTTCTTAAATCAAACTTGTAAATAAACTTAACCATACTTGACTTAAACTTTCAAAAAAGCCAGAAAGAATTAACTCATTCAAACCATTTTAGGCCTTTATGCCTTTCAAACTTAAATTTTGTTAAAATTAACACACTCATTTTGAAATTTGTATCACGAACTACGAGATTTTGATCCCTCATTTTTATGTTGGTACGTAGGCACAAGACCGAAAGTCTTGTCAAACACCAAAATATAATTAATGAATTCTTTTCTCATCCCTCCATTCTATTTGTTTGTAAACATCACTTTGTACAAAATACATATGCACACAAAAAGGGCTCTCTAGGAGTACCTAGTGTAAGACCCCAATTTTGTCCCTAAGATCCCTCATGGCATCATATCATAGCATTGCATAGCCTCAAGGATCTTTGAGCATCTTGCCTTCTTTTCCTTTGGGTGGGGATCTCTTGTGAGTGGCTTGAGATCACCAGACATTGTTTGCATTGTATATCATTGCTTTTCTTGTTTAATCATTAACCAAAAGCATCAAAAATATGTCATCTAACATTTGTTTTGCAGTCTAAGCAGCCACAAGTCAGGCAATCCAAGGTTTTCCTCTGTACAAGAACAAATGGTATTTTCTTGGTTTAAGGACCACATCAGTATATTGAGCTTATATGAGCTAGAGGTTCATCTTGGAGCAAATTCCCCAAGTGGTTGAAGCTCAAATTCATCAGACATTGTCAAGATCATCTGAGGACCATACAGTCAAATGTACAGTCAATTGAAGGCTTTGAGGTGTGGGAAGTGATCTGAGACATCCCATTCATATTCAAACAAGGCCTATTCATCATGTCAAACACTTATTTTGAAGATTTTGAAGTCAAATCAAAAGTTTCCCAAAATGGAAAGTGACCTATAATTTCAAGTTTCCAAAAATGGCAAGTTTTTGGTCCACATTCAACTTGACTTTACAACATCAAAGAAGCTTCAAATGAATTTTTGCTCAACATGAAAGTTGAAGATCTATCTCTCCCATTTCCAAAAAGTCCAAGATCATAATCATCTGATGAATGGTTAAGGAGTTATGATCCAATGATTGCCAAGTGTGCTTGAAACTTCAAAATGCCATAACTTTTGCTACAAAACTCCAAATTGAGTCCCTCTTTTTGCATTATGCTTCTCATGACCAATATTTTCCAAATCCAACATTGCATTGCATGAAATTAAATCACATGATCATTTGTTCATGCATGTTCATTTTAGAGGGAAAATTGAGAATTTGAATTCTATTGATCATACATGAAAAATACCAATGCCATTGTGTTCATGAGCTGATTTTAAGTGAATTTGAGTCCTCACATGGTACTGTTCACGTGTAAAATTCTCCATGCACCACACATTTGCCAATTTTGGTCATGCACCTCATTCTCATTAATCTTCCATTAACCAATACAAATTTTGGTTAGCAGCATGATTAATACATAGTATAAAAGCCATTTTGCTAATCACAAAAAAAGGAATAACAGAATTTGGATCAGATTTTTCACTTCCCTCTCAAATTTCTCTCTCTTCAATTTTCAAAATTCTTCATCTAATTCATCAAAATTCTTGTAGAATCGTGTTCATCATGTGTCATTGAGTAGGATTTGACTATTGATTTGAAGAATTGGAGCCAAGATCAAGCTGCAGAAGCTCAAGAACATGAAGATGGAAGTTGCAATTTGAGCTAGATCCAGGCCGTGGCAAGCATCAATTCACACATAAAGCTTCAAATCATCAATATAGGAGTGGATCTGGATAGTTTGAGCACTTGAATCCACTGTTTTCATCCACTACTCTTCAAGAAGGTTGGATTTCGAACCTCATGATTCTTCATTTTATGCACATGATATTGTAGATCTTTTCATGTTGATTATCCTGATATAAGTAGTTTTGGATTTAGTGAAGTATTGAGTGAGTTCTGGTGAATTAAAGTTTGAATGTCAATAATGTTTCTGTTCGATTCTCTCAATTCATGGAGATTTAGGCCAAACAAATCATAGATCCGTGTTGTGCTTGTTGAGACCTTTCCAATGATGTATCATATGCGCGTTTCTGGATTTTTTTTTGATGATGTTACTTTAGCGCCACCGGTTCCAACGAAGAAGACGGTGGAAACCACCGTCCTCCACCGCACATGAATAGTTTTAGGGCTTCCTGGTTCAGCGTGCTCAATTTCACTGTAGATGTGCCTCTCACCTTCGCGTCTTGTGTTCGAATCCATTCCACAGCATCCTTGAAAATCCATTTATTTTCACTTAACCAAATGATGCATTTTGGACGCGCGCTTGAAGCTTTGAAACCACGGTTCGATTCCTGCTGGTGTTAGTTTTGGTTTATTTCAGTTTTTTTTTGTGAAGCGCTTATATGACCTGAATGTCCTAGGTTCGATCCAGGCCTCATGCATTTTTCCAATTCCAATTCAATTAACATTTTCTACATGTTTCACATTTATTTCCATTTATTTTCATCCAATTCAAAAAATCATAAAAAATAGAAAATGATTCCAAATAAATCCAAACTTTTTTCTACATGTTCATTTGAATGTCTACTATTTGTTTATGTGAATTCCTGGATTTGTGCCTTGCTGGAATTTTGAATGTGATTGATTATTTGAACATGATGCAAAATATGACATGTGGTGCCAATTCTTTTATGGAATGCTCATACTTGATCCAATTGCTTTGAAATTTGGTATGCTGATTCCTAACATGTTGCATGATTTTTGAGCTTTTGTTTGGCATTTTTACCATTTTCCATCTCTGTTTTGTACACATGAATGTATGGTGTGACAATGTGTGTCACACATTTTGATGTTGCTCTTGTTCATTTTCATGTACATGTCAATTGAGCTTTTCTGATTCTAATTTTTTGCATGATGCTTGTGCTTGACATGTTGATTATACATAAAAAATTTCATGATCATTGGATTCATTTCTGTTTTAATATGGAATTTCTATTCTTGATGTCCAATTGTGATCACCTTTGCTTGCCTTTGCCTTATCTTGATTGGTTGATGGCTTTGCCTTATGATTTGGCTTTGATCCTTTTTATGACATGTTCTTATTTGATTAAATGTGCTTCATATGGAATATCAACTTCTGTTTTGACTTTTTGTTTTGCCTTTGACCCTAGTCTTTGTACTAGTGGTTTGTACTCACCAATTGTGTTTGTGTTTCAGGTATTTGGTACTAATGGTTGGTTTGCTCATTACTTGAGACACATATTTGCTTTATTTACTAACCTCTGTTGTGTTGTAGGTACCTTGATGTGATGAACTCACTTGAGTGATTGCATTTGAGACTTACCTTGTGTATAACTGTTGGATGTTCCTCTGTTGTCTGTTTTGGTTTTCTGAATGTGAATATTAACTGTTTGGCTTTTGTACAGGTACATTAGTCGCTTTTAGCTCTTACTTGAGCTTTGCTTTGGTTGTGGTTGGTTTACCACTTAGGTAACCTCTCTCTCTCCATGTAGTCTGGAAGTCCTGTCGCCTTTTTGGCAGGCATTTGGCTGAAGTCCTCCTTAAGAGGCAATGTTTGTGATTGTTTACATTTGTGCTAAAGACCTCTAAAATGAGGCATGTTACTTGTTAAGTCCTCCTAAGTGAAGAGGCAATTGACAGATAGAAGGGATTTGCAATCAATCCCCTGTTAATCAGTTGAGTCTTTCATTATGCTCGCACTACGTGCTGATGCTTTTGAATAAACACCGAAGATCTTGTATATAGAGTCAGTCATGTGGAATAGGATCCCACATTCTGGATCCCCACACTTTCTTTGTCTTAAGCTCACCCAGGCCAAGGGTTAAGAGCATGAGGTCTAATCCTCATTTCCTATTCATCAGCTTCACCCTAACTCTCAATGTTAGTGGTTAAGAGCTCAAAACACCCATACAGTTTTGGCTTGTTTGTCGAGGTTGATATGACCCCTTGACTAAAGCCTAACCATTTGTATGAGCCTCTTGTTTGTGTATAGAGTGTGATACCTGATTGCTTGTTTGCTTATTTGTGAATCATTCATATGTTCGCTTTCATGCATGTTTGTTTGTTTGAGGAGTCAGATGTAAGACCATTGATTGGCTATCTATTTCCTGTTTCTTTTGTGGAGTCAGGTGTAAGACCATTGATTGGCTATCTGTTTCCTGTTTATTTTGTTTTGAGGAGTTAGATGTAAGTCCAGCTATTGGCATTTTGTTTCCTCTGTGTTGTTCAGGAGTTAGGTATAAGTCCAGCTATTGGCATCCTGTTTCCTTTTCTTTGTTCAGGAGTTGGAAGTAAGACCATTGATTGGCATTCTATTTCCGTTGTTGTGGAGTCGGATATAAGTCCATTGATTGGCATTCTGTTTCCTCTTTATTGCTTATTGTTTTGCTTGTGCTTGTTGCCTATTCCAAAGGAACCTACTTGGATCATCTGCATATGATCTCAAGAAAGGAACTCCTAATGAAGTTTTGTTCCTCATCCTTCACCCTTTTGCTTAACCTTGATCCATGTTTTCATCCTTAACCAAAACCAGAAAACTATTGTGCAAACATTTTGACTTGTTTCAAAACTAAAAACCTAGGCCTTATGCCTTTGATTTTCAAACTTTCATTTTCATAATACTCATTGTGAATTGAACTCATAAGCATACCTTGACCATCTTTGTGAATACTTTTAATTGGTTAATTCAACCCACTCAATTTCTTTTGTGGCCCTTGTCCACTTCTTAATCAAGTTTTCATGCATTAGCCATAGCTCTGAATTATCTTAGTGGTTGATGTGAATCTCACCTTTGTCCTTAGTGATTGAATTGTAAGACTTCCATGCTTATTATAGGGCATAGTCCCTCACTAGCATGTCGAAGCTGTTCTCACATGGTGGACTTGTGGTTGTTCAAGTCGAGTGTTCTCCCTTTGATAATGAAAGACCTTAAGGTTTTTGTTTAAAATGAATCTACTCATTGTTTTGAATTTTTTACCCGAACTACGGGGTTTTGATCCTTATCTTTCATGAAAAGGTACGTAGGCAATGGGTTCATCCATCCAAACACAAAAATAATAAACTTGTACATTCTTTTCTCATCTCTTCAATCAATGTTTGCACATAAATATTTTCATAAACAAATAACCTTTGCGACAAGTTGTGAAAAGGGCTCCCTAGGAGTACCTAGGATGTTGTGGGTGCCTAACACCTTCCCATGACATAACCAACCCCCTTACCCAGATCTCTGACCCCCTTTTGCTAGTTTTGTTTGTAAAATTTATAGGCTTTTGTTCGCTTTCTAGCCATTCCTTTGGATAAATAGAAGTGCGGTGGCGACTCGACTTTGTATGATTTACCTTGGATTTAATCAATATTTCTAATGGTGACGAATACACCGCTACACCTAGGAAACTTTGGGTGCTAACACCTTTCCTCTGTGTAACCAACCCCCTTACCTGTGATCTCTGATTTTTATTAATTTTATTTGAAAACTTCTTACTATTTGGGTTTTGTTCATACTTTTTCCCTTTTCCCTTGGAAATAATAAAAGCGCGGTGGAGACTCTTGTTAATTGATCTCTAGCTTATCAATAGCTTGATGATCATGAATTTCCCGCTACAGAAATTAAGTGGCGACTCTGCTGGGGAGTAGTCTCCAGTGGGTTTAGCCTACTTTTTGTGTGAATATATTTGTATACATGTGATGTTTGTATATATGTATGTGTGATATAATCTGCTTGTTATGCTTGGTGATCTCTGAGTGGTGAGATAAGTTCTAACCCGAACTTGAGTGCAATTAAGATAGGAGGATGGTATAGTCATGTTCGACTTATGTGGAGTAGTCCTTAACAAGTTGGCTTGAGATCCATCTACTCAGTGGAGACTCCTTTGGATTTGGAAATGTCACACAAGTATTTGTGGTTAGGCATTACTATTCCTAATTGGGTCTGAGAAGCTGAGGACCTTAGAACATTTAACCCATCTTGGCCTATTTAGGACGTAGTGCAAAAACTGTTCAAGTGTAGACTTGATAACAGTTGTTATGCGATACTACACTCAGACGAGTTTCTCTTGAGAATATTATGGGTCGATGAGTCAGTCGTCTTACCCTGTAATATCCGATAGATGGAATTAAGACTCTGGGAACTTTTTAGAACATGATCTACAGTTTTTTATCCTTAGTTCACTCCTTTGGGATGGTTCTTACCCAGACTCCATGCTCGTGACTTGCAACAAACCCTTGATTCTTGTTGATCCAATCAAGTCTTGTCAATATCAATGGAACTTGGGTGTTGATAAGGTGAAAACCATAATCCACCAAAATGGATGATTGATCTTGACAATGACTTGATTCATCCCCTGACCTTTGTTTGCCTTGTGTGTGATCCCTTATTTGTGATTGTTGCATTCATGCATTCATGTGCATCATAACATTCATCACACGAAAATTTCAAGGAACTAAGGTATCATTTGCAAATATTTTCAGACCATGGATTATGAATGAAGGAACGCTAAGAAGTACAGTTTTTGATGTCCATATTTGAAAGAGTTAAGGAAGCTAGCATCCTTTGTATTAGATCCCTTGGACTTCAAACAACATCATGGGAAGCTTCTGTCTATCTTGTATGTTGATGTAGTTGAAGGACTTTTGAGTGTATTGGTGCAATTCTATGATCCTCTCTACCATTGTTTCACTTTCCCAGATTTTCAGCTTGTGCCTACCTTGGAGGAGTATTCTCATATTTTGGGGATACCTGTTTCTAGTAGAGTACCTTTTAGTGGATTGGAGGAGATTCCCCGGTCTAGTATTATTGCTGAAGTTCCTCACTTGAAGAAATCTGAGATAGAGGCTCATTGGGTGACGAAATGAGGGTTATTCAGGTTGCCATCTGTTTTCCTCATCAAGGAAGCTACCACTTTTGCTCAAGCTGGTAGTGTGGACGCTTTTGAAGCTATTTTTGTGTTGCTCATCTATGAATTAGCTTTTTCCCTAACATTGACGGTTTTGTTGATGTTAACACCATTAGACTTTTCTTGATTGGGAATCACGTGCTTACGTTGTTGGGTGATATGTATTTCTCTTTGCATCTAAGGAATTCTAAAGGTGGCGGAACGATTGTCTGTTGCATTCCTCTTTTGTACAAGTGGTTTATTTCGCACTTGCCTCAGACACCTGCTTTTGTGGAGAACAAACAATGTCTAAGGTGGTCTCAGAGACTTATGTCTCTCACTAATGATGATATAGTTTGGTATGATCCGTCTTTAAGCAGTTTGGAGATTATTGATTGTTGTGGTGAATTCTCTAATGTGCCTCTCATTGGTACACACGGAGGAATTAACTACAATCCTGCTTTGGCTCGTCGTCAACTTGGGTTCCCCTTGAGAGACAAACCTAATAACACTTTGTTAGAAGGTCTTTTCTATCAAGAGGGTAAAGATCCCCAACATTTGAAGCATAAGATTGTGCATGCTTGGCATAATATGCATAGGAAAGGAAGATCCGAGCTTGGTCCGTGCAATTGTGTAGCTTTGGAAGCTTACACTCTTTGGGTGAAGAAGAGAGCTATGGAGTTGAAGATGCCTTATCCTTGTGAGAGACCTATGTATGTGGTTGTGGTTGAGCCATTAACTCTCCCTAACCAAGATGTAAAGGAGTTGGAAGACGCGCTCGCCAAGATGAAGCAAGAGAAGGATATGTGGGAAGAGCGTTTCCGTGCTTTGAGCAAGAAGCATGAAGAGTTGCATATGGAGTCTAAGGACAAAGATGCACTTATTGAGCTACTTGAAGACCGAGTGACGAAGAGACAGAGAGAGCCGGAGGTTTCATCTTCTAGCATGCCTCAACCTTCTGTTGCTTGGAAGAAGATTGTTGACCAGCTTGTCCTCGAGAAGACTCAGATGAAGGCTTCTTTTGAGATCGAGATCCGTCGCATTCGAAGGAAGTACGCGCCTTCATCCAGATCTTCTGACATTGTTGTTAGGGATCCTTAGGATGACTAGTCTCCTTTTCTCTTGTGTCTTTTTACTTTTTTGGCTTATGAAATTGTACTCAGTGTAATCCTTCCAATTTATATAAATAAAAAGAGATTTTTTGGTCATATCAAATTATTGCAATTGCTATTTAAATATTATATATTTGCAAATGATATAGTAAGTTTCTTGGAAATAAAAAATAATCAAACATTGCATTTCATGTATCATTTGCATAAGCAGGTTTTTGCCAGGTGTCTGATTGGTGTTTCTTCTGTGCTTTAGTCAAGCTGACTCATCGGTACAATACCAGAGCCAATCATCTGAGAATTATGGAGCATTTAGAGCAAGAGAATAGAGAGCTGAAGGACGAGATCGCCCGACTGACTTCTATGATGGAGTCAGTTCTTGCTGCTTAGAGCCAAGCTTCTCCAACACCTGCAACTCCTCCCACGAGGACTGTTACTTCAGAGGTGGTTACCTCTACTATGCCTGCTGCTACCGCCCACTTCGCGCCGAACCTTCCTGCCGGATTCCCGTGGGGAATGCCACCCAACTTTGTTCCAGAAGGCTTTGCGCCTACCTTTGCTTCTATGCCGGCATCTAGCCCGGTCATGTCTGTGCCACCTCTCGTTGTGCATACTTTGCCTCGCGTAGAGGATACCATCTATCATTCTGAGTCGTCTGAGGGTCCGGATGTGTATGAGAAGATGGACGAGATGAAAGATCAGTTTCTTGAGTTGCGCAAAGAATTAAAGACGCTAAGAGGTAAAGATCTGTTTGGGAAGAGTGCTGCCGAGTTATGCTTGGTGCCCAATGTCAATATCCCGGTGAAGTTCAAAGTGCCTGACTTTGAAAAGTATAAGGGGAATTCTTGTCCGCTTAGTCATCTTGTGATGTATGCTCGCAAGATGTTAACCCAGACAGATAATGATCAGTTGTTTATTCACTACTTCCAGGATAGCCTGACTGGTGCTACACTCCGTTGGTATATGGGGTTGGATAATGCAAGCATTTGCACTTTCAAAGACTTGGGAGAGGCTTTTGTGAAGCAATACAAGTACAATGTGGACATGGCGCCGGATAGATACCAATTGAGGTATATGTCTCAGAAAGACAAAGAGACATTCAAAGAGTATGCGCAAAGATTGAGGGAGTTGGCTACCCAGATCACTCCTCCTTTGGAGGAGAAAGAGATGACAAAGATCTTCTTGAAAACCCCGAGTTCATTTTATTATGAACGAATGATCGCTAGTGCCCCCAGTGATTTTACCGAAATGGTAAATATGGGGATGAGACTTGAAGAAGGGGTCCGTGAAGGACGTTTGTCAAGAGATGAGGCGTCAACGAGTAAGAGGTATGGCAGTAGTTTCAGCAAGAAGAAGGATAATGAAATAAACACAATTTCCAGTGCGAGGCAGATGAGGCCTCAGATCAGAAGAAATCCACCACCCCGTCAACATCATCATCATCAAGTATCTTCAGTAATTCTGGTATTTTCTAATCAACAAGCAACACCAATTCAACAACAACCACAACATGAACAACAACAATCGCAACAAAGAAGGAACACCTATAACAACAACCGCAATAATGAACGAACACCTACAACAACAACAATACCAACAACAATCATCATCATCAGTAGAACTTTGAGAGGAAGAAGGTCTCTTTTGACCTGATTCCTATGTCGTATGCAGAGCTATATCCCTCGTTAGTTCTCAAGAACTTGATTCAACCGAGGAACCCACCGTAGATCCCAAAACCACTTCCTTGGTGGTATAAACCTGAGCTTCGTTGTGCTTTTCATCAGGGTGCACCCAAGCACGATATAGAAAACTGCTCTCCATTGAAGTATGAGGTTCAAAAACTTATGAAGAGTGGTATGGTGTCCTTTGAGGACCGTACGCCGAATGTGAAAGCAAACCTTTTTCCCGCTCATTGGAACTCTTCAATGAATATGGTGGACGACTATCCTGGTGAGTTCAAGGTTTTTGATGTCCGGTTTATCCGAAGATCTTTGGTGCAAATGCACAAAGATATCTGTTTGGTGAGTGACTGTGAACATGACCATGATGGTTGTGTTGTTTGTAGTGTGAACCCAAGAGGGCGTGATGTGGTAAAAAGGGACATCCGATGTTTGATGGATGAAGGCATGATCCAGATCATTCAATCCCGTCATGTAGATGACGACGTTAATGTCATAGTGCCCGTTTTCAAGCAACAAGAGTGGTTGGTAATTCAGTATGATAGCAGCAATAACAAGAATGTTAGTCAAAGATCAGTATCGTTGTTGGTAATACGGTTAGCGGGCCCAGTCCCGTATGCATCTGATAAGGTTGTACCATACCAGTATAATTCTACAATGATGAAGAATAGTTAAGAGGTCCCGTTACCTACGACTAGTTCTGTAGTGAGCATTGTTGATGTTACGAAGGTGACCCACAGTGGTCGAGTGTTTGGGCCAGTGGTCCCAGAGGAAACAGTGGTTGGTAAGAAGTCGGAGGTGCCTAATGTAGAACCAGTTGGTTGTTCAAAAGATAAGTCTGGTGAATCTAGCAACTTGAAAGCCAATGATGATGATGAGGTACTCCGATTAATCAAAAGGAGTGAATTTAATGTGGTTGAGCAGCTGCTCCAGACTCCCTTAAAGATTTCAATGTTGTCCCTGCTTTTGAATTCTGAAGCGCACAGAGAAGCACTACAGAGAGTTCTTGAACAAACATATGTAGAGCAAGATGTTACTATTGATCAGTTTGATCACATCATGGCTAACATCACTTCATGCAATAATTTGAGCTTCTTTGACGAAGAACTCCCTGAGGATGGAAGAAATCATAACCTGGCTTTGCATATTTCAATGAACTGTAAGGAAGATGCTTTGTCAAATGTGCTAGTTAACACCGGTTCGTCACTCAATGTGCTTCCGAAGTCAACTTTGTCGAAGTTATCTTACCAAGGAGCGCCCATGAGATATAATGGGGTAATCGTCAAAGCCTTCGATGGCTTACGCAAAACGGTTATTGGTGAAGTGGACCTTCAAGTCAAGATAGATCCGAGTGATTTTCAGATTACTTTTCAAGTAATGGATATCCACCCGGCCTACAGCTGTTTATTGGGGAGGCCATGGATTCATGAGGCAGGGGTTGTTACCTCCACTCTACACCAGAAGCTCAAATTTGTCAAAAATGGCAAGCTAGTGATTGTGGGAGGAGAGAAAGCGTTATTGGTTAGCCATCTGTCATCTTTCTCGTATGTGGAAGCTTATGATGAGGTTGGGACTCTGTTCCAAGCCTTATCTATTGCTGCTGAGAGGAGAATTGGTGCACCTATGTCCTTGTTAAAAGATGCTCAAAAGATTATAGAAGAAGGTACTGATGATCAGTGGGGGCGCATGGTAGAGGTCTCTAACAACAAAGGCAGAACCGGTTTGGGGTTCCAGAAAGGCTCATCAGTTGTTAGATCTGAAGATATGCAACTTAGCTTTCGTAGCGGAGGGTTCATTCATGGCAATGAACAACACTTAGTTGCTATGCTAGAGGATAGTGAAGAGGAAGACTGCACCAACTTTGTAACGCATGGAAGGACATGCAACAATTGGATTGTCGTTGATATTCCTCTTATTTTGCATTGATCTAAGTAATTGCTTTTATATATATTTTTTAAAAGTCATTCTCCTATGCCTAAGGGAGAAGTGAACATTGTTTGGAAATTTTAAATTGATCATCAATAAAATTAATTCTATTCATCCACATCTTTGATGTTTATTTTTATGTTTTGCTTTATTCTGAAAATGGTAATAAAAAAAACATAAGTAAACAATATAATTGTCCATCTGTATAATATTTGGTCACAAATTCACTTCTCTAAAATCAAAATATCAAATCATTATGCAGGTTGGTTCCTAACCCCATTGAATACAATGATCATTCTCTTCCTCCAAATTTTGAAATCCCTGTGTTTGAGGCCGAGGAGGAAAGTGATGTAGAAGTGAGTGATGAATTGTCTCATCTTCTTGAGCAAGATGAAAAGATTATTCAGCCATTTGAAGAGCAGATTGAGCTAGTCAACTTGGGATCCGAGGGTGATGTGAAGGAAGTCAAGATTGGGTCTCGACTGTGTCCAGATGCTAAGAAGGGGTTGATTGATCTTCTTCGAGAATATTCAGATGTGTTTGCTTGGTCCTATCAAGACATGCATGGGTTGGATTCTGAGATTGTGGAGCATAGATTTCCATTGAAGCCAGAATGCCATCCAGTCAAGCAGAAGTTGAGAAGAACGCATCCTGATATGACTGTGAAGATCAAAGAGGAAGTTCAGAAGCAGATTGACATCGGTTTCCTTGTGACCGCTGAGTATCCGCAATGGGTGGCCAATATTGTGCTTGTACCGAAGAAAGATGGAAAAGTCCGCATGTGTGTCGACTATAGAGATTTGAATAAAGCCAGTCCGAAAGATGATTTCCCTCTGTCACACATTGATATGTTGGTAGACAATACTACTAAATTCAAAGTCTTTTCGTTTATGGATGTATTTTCCGGGTATAATCAGATCAAGATGGCACCCAAAGATATGGAGAAGACCACATTCATTACACCATAGGGAACATTCTATTATATAGTGATGCCTTTCGGTCTAAAGAATGTTGGTGCAACCTACCAGAGAGCAATGACTACTCTTTTTCATGATATGATGCATAAAGAGATTGAATTATATGTCGATGACAAGATTGCTAAATCAATTGATGAAGAGGAATATGTTGAGCATTTATTGAAGTTATTCCAACGTTTGAGGAAGTATAAACTCCGCTTGAATCCCAATAAGTGTACTTTTGGTGTTCGTTCTGGTAAGTTGTTGGGCTTTATTGTCAGCGAGAAGGGTATTGAAGTTGATCATGCCAAGTTCAAAGCAATACAAGAGATGCCTGCGCCCAAAACTGAGAAGCAAGTCAGAGGTTTTCTCGGCTGCTTGAATTATATTTCCAGATTCATTTCCCAGATGACTTCCACATGTGCGCCTATATTCAAGCTTCTTTGGAAAGATCAGTCTTGTGATTGGACCGAAGAATGCCAGAAAGCTTTTGACAGTATCAAAGAATATTTGCTTGAACCTCCGATTTTGTCTCTACCTGTCGAAGGAAGACCGTTGATCATGTATTTGACTGTGCTAGAAGATAGTATGGGTTGTGTTCTTGGTCAGCAAGATGAGACCGGAAAGAAAGAATTTGCAATTTACTACCTCAGTAAGAAGTTCACCGACTGTGAGACTCGGTATTCAATGCTTGAGAAAACTTGTTGTGCATTGGCTTGGGCTGCTAAGCGTCTGCGTCAGTATATGTTGAATCATACCACTTGGTTGATATCCAAAATGGATCCAATCAAGTATATATTTGAGAAGCCTGCTTTAATTGGGAGAATTGCCCGTTGGCAGATGTTGTTATCAGAATATGATATCGAATACCGATCTCAGAAAGCAATTAAAGGTAGTATCTTGGCTGACCATTTGGCTCACCAACCAATTTAAGATTATCAGTCAGTACAATATGATTTTCCTGATGAAGAGATTTTGTACTTGAAAATGAAATATTGTGATGAACCATTGCTTGAAGAAGGGCCAGAACCTGGTTCCCGTTGGGGTATGGTATTTGATGGAGCTGTTAATCAATATAGAAATGGCATTGGGG
The DNA here is from genome assembly GCF_024323335.1 of Lathyrus oleraceus. Classification (NCBI taxonomy): domain Eukaryota; kingdom Viridiplantae; phylum Streptophyta; class Magnoliopsida; order Fabales; family Fabaceae; genus Lathyrus; species Lathyrus oleraceus. The sequence goes on along the minus strand of NC_066580.1, from coordinate 442,288,897 downwards.
CAGTGAGTATTACTCCTCAAGACAGCATCTACCATTTAAAGCTAGATTGACTTTCAAATGTACAAACAACATGGTAGAGTATGAAGCTTGCATTATGGGGCTTGAAGAGGCCATGAATCTTAGAATTAAGTATTTGGATGTCTTTGGTGATTCAGCTTTGGTTGTGAATCAAATCAAAGGAGAATGGGAGACAAATCAACCCGGTTTGATACCATTTAGAGATTATGCAATGAGGATTTCAACTTTCTTTACAAATGTTGAATTTCATCATATTCCTCGAGATGAGAACCGGATGGCAGATGCTCTTGCAACATTGATCGCGACTTTATGAGTCGATTTGGGGTACTAACTGCAAGTGCACAGTTCTATCGCGTAGTTTTAAAAGATATCGATCCCACAGGGACTTATGAATCAATATACTGTTTTCTAAGGTTTCTTCGTAAAGCTAAGGCGGATGATACTTTGATTGTTTGGGGGAAAAGTAAAACTAAAACTAGATCTAAAATTAAATATCAATTAAGCGGATATCGGTATGTAGTTCGTCGTAATTAGGGAATCAAATCTTCGTTGGTTTCTTGGTTTTAAAATAAATCTTTTCAGTAGACACTATTGATTAAAAGCCTTTTCTCAAACTCTCGCTCTGTTGAATAGACCATGACTTTATATTAACGTAGCTGTCACTTATTAGTTAAGTCCAAAATCACCTTTTGAAAACAACAGAATCTATAGAAACTCTTTTTATTAAAATAATAACCGTTTAAACACCCTCGTCTCAAACTCTCGCTCTGTTGACTTAGATTATATAATTAAACTTAAATGCTTAACTCTCGCCCTCACATTTAACCTTTAAAAATACTTTTTGAAAAAGATTAGAATTTAATTAACTCTAAAAATTGCTTTCGCCCTGATTTAGAATTAATGTCCAATTTACACTGTCCAGTTAAAAACTCAAACTTTCGCTCTATTGCTTTTAACTTCTTTATGTCTTTTACTCTCGTACAAAAAATTTGGGATTAATGCTGTAAATTGAGGCCATAAAAAGAGTGACTTTATTTTTAAATGAAATTACACCAACTTAGTTTTGATTCCTTCATTCCGCTTACTTTACATACCGATATCTAAAATACTTAGCCGGACATGCTAAACAGGAGTAAACAATTATCCGGTTTAAATAAAACCATATCAGGCAAACAATATAAATAAACAGCAATGCAAAGCATATATAAATTAAATCAATAAATTAAAGAACCTGAGTAATTAATAGCAATCTTGAACACTCCACCACAGACCGGTTGGATTTGTTCTTGAATTCTTCAATCGGACAGGAAAATAAAAGCGAAGGAATAAAATTCTAGGATCTAACGTAAGGTTAGATCTAGTAAAAGATACACAATAGTTTCCGGTGTAGAAACTATTGTGTGAAAAATTAATTTAGTGCTTAAAAGATTGACTGGAAAAGAAAATAAAAATAGAAGGACTTATCCCTTTAAGATCGGTGATGTTGTATCCTAGTGCGGTTGGATATTTTCTTAAGATATGTAGGAGTTTTTCGGTTTCGAGTTTTCCTAGGTCTGCATTAACTATTACTGGTCGTTCAAGTTCTAAGTCTAGGAATTCATATCTCAGATTTTTGGGAAGTGTTTTCAGGTCGAGGGTTGGTTTCTTAAGGCATTGCGTAGGGTCCGGTGTTATTGCTAAACATTGGTTAAGTTTGTCTTCTACACGATAGTCAGACAATTTGTCATTTTCTAACTCTGTTTCTTTTATGCATTCATCGATGATATCCATGAAGTAACATGTGTCTTCTATTGCAGGTGCTTTCAAAAATTGGGAGCGAATGAACTCAATTTTCTCTTCTCCTACTTCGAAAGTGAGTCGTCCTCGTTTTACGTCTATGATAGCACCGGCGGTTGCTAAGAATGGTCTTCCCAATATAATGGGTGTAACTTCATCTTCTCTAATATCCATAATTATAAAATCAGTTGGAATGTAGAATTGACCTATGCGCACGGGAACTTTTTCAAGAATTCCTACAGGATATCTAACAGAACGATTTGCTAATTGTACAGACATTTTAGTTGGTCTTAATTCTCCCATTTCCAGTTTCTTGCATATGGATAAAGGCATAACACTGATACCGACTCCTAAATCGCATAAGGCTTTGTCTATGACAAATTTTCCTATGTGACAGGGTATAGAGAAACTACCAGGATCCTTAAGTTTTGGAGGCATATTCTGGATTATGGCGCTACATTCAGCAGTGAGTGTAACAGTTTCGCTATCTTTAAGTTTCCTTTTATTAGAAAGAATTTCTTTTAAGAACTTAGCATATGAGGGCATCTGTGCAATAGCTTCTGTAAACGGAATTGTGACGTTTAATTGTTTCAGTAAGTCAACAAATTTTTTAAATTGGCCCGCATCTTTGGTTTTAATAAGCCTTTGAGGGTAAGGGATAGGTGGTTTATAAGGTGGTGGAGGTACATAAGGTTCTTTCTTTTCTACGATTTCCTTATTACTCTCTTCCTTTTCCTTAGGTTTACTTTCTTCCTCAATTGACTTTTTAGAGTTTTGGTTTTCCATCCTTGGATCAGACGGTCCTTCTACTTCCGTTCCACTTCTTAATATGATCGCATGAGCGTGGCTTTTCGGGTTAGGTTGGGGCTGTCCAGGAAATGTACCAGTTGGGGCAGCAGTAGGCGCTTGTTGTTGAGCTACTTGTGAGTTTTGTGTTTCCAGCATTTTGTTATGGGTAGCCAGGGCATCTACTTTACTTGCTAGTTGTTTAATTTGTTCGTTAGTGTGTACATTCTGATTTAAGAAATCTTTATTGGTTTGCTGTTGAGAAGCTATGAAGTTCTCCATCATGGTTTCCAAGTTGGATTTCCTAGGAACGTTATTGTTAGGTGTAGATGGGATCGGCTTTTGATATCCCGGAGGTATAGCTGGGGCTTGATTGGGAGCTTGTCCCGGTGCGTATAAAGCATTATTACTCTTATATGAAAAATTAGGATGGTTCTTCCAGTTAGAGTTATAGGTATGCGAGTAGGGATTTCCTTGAGCATAATTCACTTGCTCTGCTTGGATTCCTGTTAGGAGTTGACAATCTGCAGGAGTGTGACCTTGGATTCCACAAACTTCGCAATTTTGAGTTGCGGCAACCACGGTGGCTGGAGGTGATACATTTAAACTTAAATTTTCTGGGCAAGAGCCTCCACTTTTGCATTAACATGATCAAGGCTACTTATCTCGTACATGCCACTTTTCGTTTGAGGTTTTTCTACCATTGTTCGGTCGCTTCCCCACTGATAATGGTTTTGGGCCATGCTTTCGATAAGTTGATAAGCATCGGCATAAGGCTTATCCATAAGCGCACCACCTGCGGCGGCGTCTATTGTTAATCTTGTGTTGTACAAGAGACCATTATAGAAGGTATAAATTACTAACCAGTCCTCTAAACCATGGTGTGGACAAAGTCTCATCATGTCTTTGTATCTTTCCCATGCTTCGAAAAGAGACTCATTATCTTTCTGTTTAAATCCATTTATCTGGGCTCTCAACATAGCTGTTTTGCTTGGAGGAAAATATCGGGCAAGAAAGACTTTCTTCAACTCGTTCCATGTGGTGACTGAGTTGGAAGGAAGAGACTGAAGCCATCTTCTAGCTTTATCTCTTAACGAGAAAGGAAAAAGACGAAGTCGAATTGCCTCTGAAGTGACACCATTAGCTTTAACGGTATCAGCGTATTGGACAAATACGGATAAATGAAGGTTTGGATCCTCGGTAGGATTTCCAGAGAATTGATTCTGTTGCACTGCCTGTAGCAGCGAAGGCTTAAGTTCGAAGTTGTTTGCTTCGATTGCGGGTGGAGCAATACTCAAATGCGGCTCATCTTGCGATGGAGCGGCGTAATCTCGAAGAGCACAAGCTGGTTCTGCCATCTCGGGTATCGGTGAAGGAAGAAGATTTTTGAGGTCGGGCACTTCGATAGGAGGGAGATTGTTTGCAGCACGATATTCCCGAATTCGTCGTAAGACTCGGAGATATAGTTCAATGTCGTTGATTCGTAAGTAAAACGGCTCGCCTTGTGAGCAAGTGTGTGGCATACAAATCAACGAAAGAAGAAGAAATAAAAATAAAATTGCCTTAGTCTCTACGGCGTAACAGAAGAGTTACGATATCGACTAAATAAAAGTCCCCGGCAACGGCGCCAAAAACTTGATCGCGACTTTATGAGTCGATTTGGGGTACTAACTGCAAGTGCACAGTTCTATCGCGTAGTTTTAAAAGATATCGATCCCATAGGGACTTATGAATCGATATACCGTTTTCTAAGGTTACTTCGTAAAGCTAAGGTGGATGATACTTTGATTGTTCGGGGGAAAAGTAAAACTAAAACTAGATCTAAAATTAAATATCAATTAAGCGGATATCGGTATGTAGTTCGTCCTAATTAGGGAATCAAATCTTCGTTGGTTTCTTGGTTTTAAAATAAATCTTTTCAGTAGACACTATTGATTAAAAGCCTTTTCTCAAACTCTCGCTCTGTTGAATAGACCATGACTTTATATTAACGTAGCTGTCACTTATTAGTTAAGTCCAAAATCACCTTTTGAAAACAATAGAATCTATAGAAACTCTTTTTATTAAAATAATAACCGTTTAAACACCCTCGTCTCAAACTCTCGCTCTGTTGACTTAGATTATATAATTAAACTTAAATGCTTAACTCTCGTCCTCACATTTAACCTTTAAAAATACTTTTTGAAAAAGATTAGAATTTAATTAACTCTAAAAATTGCTTTCGCCCTGATTTAGAATTAATGTCCAATTTACACTGTCCAGTTAAAAACTCAAACTTTCGCTCTATTGCTTTTAACTTCTTTATGTCTTTTACTCTCGTACAAAAAATTTGGGATTAATGCTGTAAATTGAGGCCATAAAAAGAGTGACTTTATTTTTAAATGAAATTACACCAACTTAGTTTTGATTCCTTCATTCCGCTTACTTTACATACCGATATCTAAAATACTTAGCCGGACATGCTAAACAGGAGTAAACAATTATCCGATTTAAATAAAACCATATCAGGCAAACAATATAAATAAACAGCAATGCAAAGCATATATAAATTAAATCAATAAATTAAAGAACCTGAGTAATTAATAGCAATCTTGAACACTCCACCACAGACCGATTGGATTTGTTCTTGATTTCTTCAATCGGACAGGAAAATAAAAGCGAAGGAATAAAATTCTAGGATCTAGCGTAAGGTTAGATCTAGTAAAAGATACACAATAGTTTCCGGTGTAGAAACTATTGTGTGAAAAATTAATTTAGTGCTTAAAAGATTGACTGGAAAAGAAAACAAAAAATGCAAATAAAGTAGAAAGCTGTAGAAAAGTGATGCTGTAAAATATGCTTGCACGGCGGAAAGAGACGGAGAGCTTTAGGGTTGGCTAAGAGCAACTATTTATATTAGTATACTTTGTAACGGTTTCCAAAAGTCCTTTCCGTAAAATGGTCTTCACGTTCCAAGGGTCAAGCGTAAGAATAGGCTTCAACGTGCCTCTCTTGCGCTTCTGGAGCCTAAAATATAGGAGAGGGGTGTTATGGGCGTCACACCATGTGTTACGCTCATAACACAAGGTAGTAAGGCGTGACGCTCGTCACAGCTTGTGTGGCGATCGTCACAACTTCAGCGCTTCTGGCTTGTGATTGTGGGCTGGGCTTTAGTGGACTTTGCTTTTCATTATCTTTTTGCACCCCTTTTCTTCCTTTTTCACTTATGCTTCAAATAAATTACCTGAGACAAATAAAAGGAAAATACCAAGTAATATCGAATAAAATGAAATAAATCGAAACAAATAATAATATAATTTAATTAAATCGAGTCCAAAAATGTGATATTATTTCATGTTATCAAACTCCCCCATACTTAGACCTTTGCTTGTCCCCAAGCAAGATACAGTATAGAAATCGTTTAAAAATTTAGCCAGATGAAATTTCAAAACATACATCAATTCGTATTAGGTTGCAAGTAAACCTTGTTTAGAAGTAAACTGGGCTTAATCTTGACATCAACAGCTACCGTTACAACCTCAGATAGCCTCACCTTATGCAAACCAGTTCGAGTCATGCTATTATAACTAGCCTAGTTCCTTTACTCTTATTTCACCCATTTTCATTCTAGCGAAATCACATTAAGCCCTTTATCATTTCGCGCACATAGTGGAGTTACCGGTTAGTGATTCTGATCCCCTTTTTAGCTTGAAGCTCTGGTACATAAGTTGGATAACTTCGTTATTTAGTCCATTGCAAATTAAGGGGGATCTGACCGTAGTCCGCCCTACCAAGTTCAGCACCAGATACCTGCTGAACCAACTCATAACGGATCTTTCGTATCATGCTTTTGTATGATCTGTAACCTTTAGATTAAATGATCTGGTAAGGATCACCTAACTTAATTAGTGCATTTCCTGATATATGTATTTTTTTGTAATTTTGGGAATCATTCACTTATATTCATCGGCCCTCCACGTAGTTTGCTATTAAGATGATGCTGACTTCTTGTATAAACTACTCGGGGTTACTATAAAACTAAAAGTTCAAGGGGTTGGTATAATAGGTACTTTTCTGATCTAACATGTTGAGGTTTGTTTAGAGCGTTGGTATGGTAATTAATTTGTCTTGATTTCACTCAAGTTTGATAAAATAAGCAACCTTTATATTTATTGATTGTGTTAAATTTTTGTTATGGCTCAAGAAAATTGAGGGGAATAGATAATGGAAAATTTTCACACTAAGGACTTAACTTAAAATAAATATATATTATAATAACTAATTTTTTTTTTATATAATAAGGAAGGGAAATAACAATGAAAGGGAAAATAACATACTTGAAAAGGGAAGGTTGAAAGAACAAGGTTTCCCCCCTACACTTAAATGAAACATTGTCCCTAATGTTTCAAAGAAAACAAAAGAAATAGAAAAAAAGAAAAAAGAAACTAAAATCAATGCTGCCTGCCGCCTCTTGTTCTTGGACCTGGTGATCGTTGACGTACTTCTAAGTCGTCAAACCTGCTGAGCAACTCAGTGAACCGCTGGTCGGTTATGGCATTTCTTGCTTCCTGTTGTTGTTGCATCTGGCGCATCATTTGTATCACTTCGAGATTCTGCGCTTGCATACCATCGATAGCATCCATGATGTCGTCGTTGGTTGCTGGCCTTCTTCGTCGACGACATCGTGTGGATGGACCAGCTGCGTTATCGGAAGGGTTGAGCGGGACTGATTGTTGTACAGGAACCTGATCGCCTTGCTCCATTTCTTCAAACTCGTCTGTAGTCGGGTTTGTGTGTGAAGGCTCGGTAGCTTCGGGAGCATTAAGGTCGTAGATGAAGCGGTTGGGGTTGGTGACATCGGTGAGGGCGATGTTGGGTAAAACAACGCTTGGGACTTCGTGGTTACTCAGGATATTTTCCTAAAGAGGTCGAAGGCGTTTATTTGCCACTGGGAGTTCGGAGGGATTCTTGGGTGGACTCGGTCTCCTACAGGGAACTGTAGCATGGCACTCAGCTGATCCTGGGATAGTGAGTATTCGGTGTTGAACATGCGGAAGGTTGCGGTACCGGTTAAGTACTCGTCTTCACCGGTGGGAGTGTTGTACGAATAAGAACTTAAAAATTCTAAGGTGAGGGATGGGTAGGTAGGTTGATTATGAGTGCATAGAAAGGTCAAATCAGCAAGGCGGAGCATCCATTGGATTCCTTGAAGTAATCCTAATTCTTGTAAATAATTTAAATCAGGATACCTGGTAGATAGGACACCTCGCTGTTGGAAACGCTCGAACTGCTCCCTTTGATAATTTTCATCTTCGGATCGGAAGATGATATTTTCGAATTCTTGGTTTCCCGCCATACTGATAAGTGGGTTGAAAGAAGTAGAAGGTAAGAAAATGAAATGTATTTTATAGAATGGTCTGTGGTGTATGAAGAAAAGTATGGTGGGTATTTATAGGAAAAAAAATGGAAGTTGGAAAGGGAGTGGGTGAAAAATAAATAAATGTGGGTAAATGTGAGTAAATGGGTGAATGAATGGGGAAGGTAAAAAGTGGGTGGTGTAACGGTCGTATCTCCAACGGTTACTAACGTTCACCTAGTGTGAAGGTGTTACGCTCGTGACAGGGGTGTGACGGACGTCACAGGCACTTGGTGTGCCGACCGTGATGGCGTGTGTGACGCTCGTCACACAGTCAGCTTGTAACGGTCATTTGCGTGGGTTCTTCATACTCTGTTTTTATTATCATATTTTATTTTTGTTATGTTGTTTTGCTTATGTTAATTTTATTTTGCTGTTGTAATGCTTTTAAATTATCTTGCATGCTATTTTACTATCATAATATGTGTATTTCTTCAACAGGCATAGTAATTATTAACATATAGTGGATATCATTATTTGTAATAGAAATTGCATAGATCAAAATAGAATAAACCAATAATGCAATAGCTTCATAAAATAATCATAATGTAACATTGGAAAACAAAAGCAAACATGCGAAAGAAAAACAAATACTAATATTAAAAATAATGCGAAACAAAATTAATAAATAGCCTAAACTAAAATTAAGTAACTAAGAAAAACAACTTCTAGCCACTTGCATGATCTCTGGCTGGAGGAGCAAAGGAGTTAACACGGTTTAGAAACTCGTGGAATTGATTTGTCATACTGCTCATGTATCCCATAAATTCTTGTCCCATGTTAGCTAACTCTTCTCTGAGGGCGTCTTGTTCTGACATCAAGGCTTGAATGATGGTGTTATAATCATCTCCGGGCATATGATGTCTAGGATCAGGTATTGCCGACTCTTCGGTTGGGATAGGTTGAGGAGGAGGGTCAATATCATAATAACCAGATGGTGTCTGAGGTTCAGACTCAGCATAAGGGATCTGGTCATCACAAATCTCATAGTCCTGGATGGATTCAGTAGATCTAGCAGGAGATGGTATTCCGTTCAGGTTGTAGAGCCAGTTATTGCGGTTATGAACACTAGTCCTTGGACTAGGCAAGGTGAATAGGCAAAGAACTTGGTTGTTAATTATTAGTTCAAACTCTTCAGGCCCGAGGTTTGCTATAAACATAATGTTGAAGAGGAAAGGTATACTCATAGTCGCAATGCCACAGAAAGGGCTTAGGTCAAGCATAGGTTGACGTAATCCGATAGCATTACCAATCATGGTTATCCATCCGCCTATTTGAATTGGTGCTCGTTCATCTTGGATAAGGCGGTCAAAGTTCGCAAACATAAAAGTGGCACCATTCACAGGACGGTTCTGGGAAGCACAAAACATGATGAAGAGTTCATCACGTGATACTATAGTAATATTTGACTTCTTCCCAAAAGGGTGTGGGCCAAGATCCTATGGAAATAACGAAAGGCCGGGTTATGTATGTTTCCAGAGAGAAACTCATGTTCCTCGGGGTCGTCATTTCCAGTCAAACTTCCCCAAAAATGTTCAAGTTCTCTATATTCAAAAAGGTCTTCTTGACTCACTGTGAATGTATCAAAAGAGATAGGGAAACCTAAAAGGTTGGTAAAATCTTGAATGTTAAATTGATACTCCATGTTGAACATTCTGAACTGAATGAAACCTCTGCTTATTCCTTTTCCATTGCTGGGTAGATAGATCAGAGAACTAAGGAATTCTAGAGTCAGTCTCCGGTAAGTGACAAATTGTCTTCGGATAGGAGTGGTTTCCCACCCTATTTGACTCAGCAAATACAAGACACTCTCTCTTAGTCCAAGGGCAGTCATTGCCCAATCATCAACATACAAACTAGGTAGCATCTCTCTCTCTGCTAGTTCCTCTAACTTTTGTTTCTGAGCTTTCCCTCTGAATTTGATACCCATACGATCAATTTGTCCCATCAGGTTAGTGTTAGCTAGAGAAAAGAAAAACAAGAGTTTTAGTCAGGATTTGGCCAAATGCCGAAAGAAGAAAAGAAGGAAATTTTTTTTATAAGTTAAAATAAATTAAGAATGAATACTAAATAAAATTTAGAAGAATAATTAAAGACGAAATAAAAATAAAAATATTTGTGGGTTGTCTCCCACAAAGCGCTTTGTTTAATGTCGCAAGCTCGACATAAAAACTATCAAATATGATCTATAACTTCTGAAGGCATTACGTCTAAGTGCAGGACTTGCAAATCTTCATTGTTCTCTGCATGATGATAATGTTTTAGCCGCTGCCCGTTTACGATAAATGGTTCCATAGATTTGCCTTTAATTTCCACAACTCCACTTGGAAAGACATTGGTGATTTGGAAAGGGCCTGACCATCTAGAACGTAGTTTTCCTGGGAATAACTTAAGTCTAGAGTTGAACAAAAGGACTATATCGCCTTGTTTGAAGATTTTTCTGGATATACATTTATCATGCCATTTTTTCGTTCTTTCTTTGTAGATTCTGGCATTTTCGTAGGCGTCTTGTCGAAGTTCCTCTAATTCGTTTATGTCAAGAATTCGCTTTTCACCAGTGGCCTTATAGTTTAAATTTAGATTTTTAATAGCCCAGTAGGGCTTATGTTCTAATTCTACCGGGAGGTGGCAAGATTTTCCATAAATAAGCTTAAATGGGGTTGTCCTTATAGGAGTTTTGTAAGCGGTTCGATATGCCCATAAAGCTTCGGATAGCTTCAATGACCAGTCTTTCCTTGAGGTGGCGACTGTTTTTTCTAATATTTGTTTAATTTCTCTGTTAGACACTTCCACTTGTCCACTGGTTTGAGGATGGTAAGGTGTCGCTACTCTATGTCTCACATCATACTTAAACAATAGTTTTTCGAGTATCTTAGATATGAAATGTGATCCACCATCACTGACTACTATTCTTGGGACCTCAAATCTTGGAAATATTATATTCTAAAAGAGTCTAGTTACTACTCGTGTGTCATTTGTTGGAGAAGCTATAGCTTCAATCCATTTTGATACGTAGTCAACCGCTACGAGTATGTACTTGTTACCGAAAGAAGGTGGAAAAGGTCCCATGAAATCTATCCCCCACATGTCAAAAATCTCTACTTCCAAAATGCCCTTTTGTGGCATCTCGTCACGTCTAGATATGTTTCCTGTGCGTTGACATCTATCACATTTCTTGATAGCCGCATGCACATCCTTCCATATGTTTGGCCAATAAAGACCGACTTGTAGGATTTTGGAGCAGGTCTTGGATGTACTTGCATGTCCACCATAAGGAGCGGAGTGACAGTGTTGGATTATATTTTCTATCTCTTCTTCAGGTATACACCGATGGAAAATACCGTCGGGGCCTCTTTTGAAAAGTAAAGGGTCATCCCAGTAATAATGTTTTATGTCATGGAAGAATCGTTTCTTTTGTTGGTAAGATAAATTAGGTGGAACTATTCCGGCAACTAAATAATTGACGAAGTCAGCGTACAATGGTGTAACACATATAGCTAAGGTGGTCTCTACCTGTTTATCAATTCTATTTTCTTTCAAAGTAGCTATAAGTTTATCGTACGAGAAATCATCGTTGATCGAAGTTCTTTCCGGTTCCAGGTTTTCGAGTCTAGAGAGGTGATCTGCTACTACGTTTTCAGTTCCTTTCTTATCTTTGATTTCCAAATCGAATTCTTGTAGCAACAAGATCCACCTTAGGAGTCTAGGTTTAGCATCCTTTTTTGTTAAGAGGTACTTAATGGCGGCGTGGTCAGTGTAAACAATTATTTTAGCTCCGACCAAGTAAGAACAAAATTTATCTAGTGCAAAGACTACTGCTAAGAGTTCTTTCTCGGTTGTGGCATAATTCATTTGTGCTTCATCTAGAGTTCTACTTGCGTAATATATGACGTGAAGCTTTTTATCCTTTCGTTGTCCTAAAACAGCGCCCACGGCGTAATCACTTGCGTCACACATTATTTCGAATGGTTCATTCCAATCCGGGGTCTGCATTATTGGCGCGGAGATCAATGCTTGTTTAAGCGTTTGAAATGCTTCTAAACATTTATTGTCAAAGATGAATTCAGCATCTTTCATTAATAATCCGGTCAAAGGTTTAGTTATTTTAGAGAAATCTTTAATGAATCGTCGGTAAAAACCGGCGTGTCCTAAGAAGCTTCGTACTTCTCTCACAGTTTTCGGAGGTTGAAGGTTTTCGATTACTTCTGTTTTGGCTTTGTCTACTTCAATTCCTCTATTTGATATGATGTGTCCTAAAAGAATTCCTTCTTGTACCATAGAGTGACATTTTTCCCAATTAAGTACTAGGTTTACTTTTACACATCGCTCTATAACTCTTTCTAGGTTTTCAAGACATTCTTCAAAGCTTTGTCCGCATACGGAAAAATCGTCCATAAATACTTCCATGATATTTTCGAGAAACTCGGCGAATATTTCCATCATGCACCTTTGGAAGGTTGCGGGAGCATTGCACAAGTCGAACGACATTCGTCGATAAGCGAAGGTACCAAAAGGACATGTGAATGTTGTCTTTTCTTGGTCATCAGGGTGAATTGGTATTTGAAAGAAGCCTGAATAACCGTCTAGATAGCAGAAATGAGAATGTTTTGCTAATCGTTCTAACATCTGGTCTATGAATGGTAAAGGGAAATGATCTTTTCGGGTTGCTTTGTTTAGTTTCCTATAGTCAATGCACATTCTCCATCCCGATTCGATTCGTTTGGTTATAGTTTCTCCTTTTTCATTTTCAATAACTGTTATACCTCCTTTCTTTGGTACTACGTGTACAGGACTAACCCATTTGCTATCAGATATAGGATATATGATACCTGCCTCTAATAACTTTGTTACTTCCTTTTTCACTACCTCACTCAGGATCGGGTTTAGTCTCCTCTGATGTTCCCTAGAGGTTTTACAGTCTTCTTCTAGCATGATGCGATGCATACAAATAGAAGGACTTATCCCTTTAATATCGGTGATGTTGTATCCTAGTGCGGTTGGATATTTTCTTAAGATATGTAGGAGTTTTTCGGTTTCGAGTTTTCCTAGGTCTGCATTAACTATTACTGGTCGTTCAAGTTCTAAGTCTAGGAATTCATATCTCAGATTTTTGGGAAGTGTTTTCAGGTCGAGGGTTGGTTTCTTAAGGCATTGCGTAGGGTCCGGTGTTATTGCTAAACATTGGTTAAGTTTGTCTTCTACACGATAGTCAGACAATTTGTCATTTTCTAACTCTGTTTCTTTATGCATTCATCGATGATATCCATGAAGTAACATGTGTCTTCTATTGCAGGTGCTTTCAAAAATTGGGAGCGAATGAACTCAATTTTCTCTTCTCCTACTTCGAAAGTGAGTCGTCCTCGTTTTACGTCTATGATAGCACCGACGGTTGCTAAGAATGGTCTTCCCAATATAATGGGTGTAACTTCATCTTCTCTAATATCCATAATTATAAAATCAGTTGGAATGTAGAATTGACCTATGCGCACGGGAACTTTTTCAAGAATTCCTACAGGATATCTAACAGAACGATTTGCTAATTGTACAAACATTTTAGTTGGTCTTAATTCTCCCATTTCCAGTTTCTTGCATATGGATAAAGGCATAACACTGATACCGACTCCTAAATCGCATAAGGCTTTGTCTATGACAAATTTTCCTATGTGACAGGGTATAGAGAAACTACCAGGATCCTTAAGTTTTGGAGGCATATTTTGGATTATGGCGCTACATTCAGCAGTGAGTGTAACAGTTTCGCTATCTTTAAGTTTCCTTTTATTAGAAAGAATTTCTTTTAAGAACTTAGCATATGAGGGCATCTGTGCAATAGCTTCTGTAAACGGAATTGTGACGTTTAATTGTTTCAGTAAGTCAACAAATTTTTTAAATTGGCCCGCATCTTTGGTTTTAATAAGCCTTTGAGGGTAAGGGATAGGTGGTTTATAAGGTGGTGGAGGTACATAAGGTTCTTTCTTTTCTACAATTTCCTTATTACTCTCTTCCTTTTCCTTAGGTTTACTTTCTTCCTCAATTGACTTTTTAGAGTTTTGGTTTTCCATCCTTGGATCAGACGGTCCTTCTACTTCCGTTCCACTTCTTAATATGATCGCATGAGCGTGGCTTTTCGGGTTAGGTTGGGGCTGTCCAGGAAATGTACCAGTTGGGGCAGCAGTAGGCGCTTGTTGTTGAGCTACTTGTGAGTTTTGTGTTTCCAGCATTTTGTTATGGGTAGCCAGGGCATCTACTTTACTTGCTAGTTGTTTAATTTGTTCGTTAGTGTGTACATTCTGATTTAAGAAATCTTTATTGGTTTGCTGTTGAGAAGCTATGAAGTTCTCCATCATGGTTTCCAAGTTGGATTTCCTAGGAACGTTATTGTTAGGTGTAGATGGGATCGGCTTTTGATATCCCGGAGGTATAGCTGGGGCTTGATTGGGAGCTTGTCCCGGTGCGTATAAAGCATTATTACTCTTATATGAAAAATTAGGATGGTTCTTCCAGTTAGAGTTATAGGTATGCGAGTAGGGATTTCCTTGAGCATTATTCACTTGCTCTGCTTGGATTCCTGTTAGGAGTTGACAATCTGCAGGAGTGTGACCTTGGATTCCACAGAATTCGCAATTTTGAGTTGCGGCAACCACGGTGGCTGGAGGTGATACATTTAAACTTTAAATTTTCTGGGCAAGAGCCTCCACTTTTGCATTAACATGATCAAGGCTACTTATCTCGTACATGCCACTTTTCGTTTGAGGTTTTTCTACCATTGTTCGGTCGCTTCCCCACTGATAATGGTTTTGGGCCATGCTTTCGATAAGTTGATAAGCATCGGCATAAGGCTTATCCATAAGCGCACCACCTGCGGCGGCTGTAACACCCCGATTTAAAATAAGAGAATTATTTAATTAAGTTAATATTATGTTATTAATTTAATTAAATAAAGTTGAAATTTTAGGAATTATTATTATTATTATTATAGATGTTATTTATTTTAATAATAATTAAATAAATAAAATAAATGGAATATGAAGAGTGGAAGGGTAAAGGTGGAATTGGATATAAGAGGCCAAAAGGAGAACTCAGTTGGTTTTCACGTGTTTTGCTTCAGAGTCAGAAAAAGAGAAAGAACTGCAGAAGAGAAAGGGAAGGAAGAGGAAAAGGCCAAAGAGTGCTCAGAGTTTCCTTCAATCCAAAGAGGTAAGGGGTCTGAATCTTATTAAACGTTAATATGCGAGCAATTTCGCGATATCTGTTGGATCGTTGATAGATTTTGGGAATTTTAGGGAGATTGGGAAAGTTGGGGTTTTTGAGGGAAATTGTCCGATCTGTAAGTTTCGTGACGTTATATGTATTGTAATCGAAGTATGTTGTGTATATATAACTGTTGAATGTTGATTTTGGATTGTTAGCCGTGTGGTGTGAGTTATAGCGAGCAAAGAGGCAAAGCTGCGCTGGTTTTCGTAGCAGGGGAGTTCTGTTCACGCGCGTTCGCGGCGCGAAGCTCAGTTCGCGGCGCGAACTGAGCAGGATTCAGAGGAGTTCTGTAATTCACTGTTCGCGACGCGATCCTTTGTTCGCGGCGCGAACTGAAGCGAAATTGATGATTCGCGACGCGAACCTATGTTGGCGGCGCGAACTGATAAATCCAGAATCTGATGTTAATGAGTTTGGAGTACGTTGAGTTGCGAGACTCTTAGTAGGTCGCTGTAATTGTATTATAACAATTAATAGTGAGTATATGATGGTGTATGAGGTGTTTATGATGATTACATGTTGAATGTACATGTTTAATAATAAATGTGTTATGTAATGATGTGAAATCGATGAAATGTTGTTGTTGTTTTGTTGAGTTGTATATCATGTTATTAATGATGATGATAACATGACTATATGATGTTGTTGTTGCTATGATGATTATTATGCATGTTTGGTGTGCATGCATTCATGAAAGGCCGATGCCTAGTGATGAACGGACTGAGTTCCAATGATGTTGTTGACTCCGGGCTTGTTGAGAGGCTTGGTTCCTTACGGGGAACTCGGATTCTATGGTGATGAATCTGGGAGTGGTGATCCTGTAGTGGTCACAAAATGGGTATACCGAGTCGTGTTGAGTCATGCATGGGTGTGTGCATTGCAATTGATGTGTTGTTTTGTTGATGTTCATGAATTGTGATTATAATGATGATGATTGATGATGAACTGTGTTGACATGTGTGCAATATGTTTATATTATATTCTGTCGTTATATTATTGTTTAATAATGAAATTCTCACCCCTTCTGCATGTGTTTATGTTCATCTATGATGAGCAATGTGCAGATAATGAAGAGTAGCTTTTGTTGAAGTTTGAAGAATAAGTGTAGAGTTATTCTACCGAGTCGAGTCAAATGCTCTGGTCATGTGACACCGGGGATTATGGGATTCGATAGCCAAATTATCTTTATTTATGTTGTTTATGATGAATAATTATGTTGTTGTCCGCTGCGAAGTTTTAAATCAAATAAATAATATGTTTTACGTTGTGATGCGAGAAATAACATGTTGTATGAAATGTAAACTCTTCTACATGTTGTACTCTGATAATATATATAAATATGTCGTTTGGGTAGAAGGGTGTTACATTAGTGGTATCAGAGCATGGTCAGTCCAGTCGAGTCGTAATGGGAGGTTTTCCCTGTTGGTCGATTAGTGTAAATGACACTGTCGATATTTAACGGTTGTGGTTGTGTTGTGCAGAGTATGGCTGGAGAAAATGACCGTGCGATTGCTGAGGCTTTGACTGCTATGGCGCAGGCTATGCAGGCGCAGCAGAATCCGCCGGTCGACGAGTTTAGGAATTTGGGAAGGTTTCTGAAGAATAACCCTCCTACATTCAAAGGGCGCTATGATCCAGATGGTGCTCAGATTTGGCTGAAGGAAATTGAGAAGATTTTCCGGGTGATGATGTGTACTGAAGCACAGAAGGTGCAGTTTGGTACGCATATGTTATCTGAAGAGGCTGAGAACTGGTGGGATAACACTCGCCAGAGGATTGCGGTACCAGGTGCTGAGATGACTTGGGAAAGGTTCAAGACGGCCTTTCTGGAGAAATATTTTCCTGCTGATGTGCGATGTAAGAAGGAGATGGAATTTCTAGGACTGAAGCAAGGTAACATGTCTGTTGCTGATTACGCTTCGAAGTTTGAGGAGCTGGTGCAGTATTGTCCTCATTATAACAATGTTGATGCTGAGGAATCCAAGTGTGTCAAGTTTGAGAACGGGTTGCGTCCAGAGATCAAACAAGGCATTGGTTACCAGGAGATTCGTAGGTTTCCTACACTGGTTAACAAGTGCAGGATATTTGATGAAGATAGCAAGGCTAGGACTGCTCACTACAAGAGTCTTAGTGAGAAGAAGAATAAGGATCGTGGTAGTCCTTATGCATCTCCGAATGGAAAAGGTAAGCAGAAAGTAGTAGATGAGAAGAAGCCAAGTGGGGGAGGATCTCCCATAGCTGGTAAATGTTTCAGGTGTGGCGAGCCAGGCCACCGTGCTGATAGCTGTACCAAGAAAGTGCTGAGATGTTTCCGATGCGGTCAGGCTGGTCATAGAGTTACTGAATGTAAGGATGCTGGTCCGACATGTTTTAATTGTGGCGAGAAAGGCCATATCAGTTCGCAGTGCTCGAAACCGAAGAAGGCGGCTACTGCAGCTCATACTACTGGTAGGGTGTTTGCTCTGAGTGGGGCTAAAGCTCCTAAAGAAGATAATCTGATTAAAGGTACTTGCTTGATTAATAATGTTGAATTGCTTGCTATTGTTGACACTGGTGCTACTCATTCGTTCATTTCGTATGAGTGTGCGACCAGGATTGGTGTGATTATGTCATCCCTAGGCGGAAGTATGGTGATAGATACTCCTGCTAATGGTTCTGTGAAGACTTCTGTTGTCTGTCGAGGTTGTCACTTGACGATCTTTGAGAGAGAGTTCGTGGTTGATTTGGTGTGCTTACCCTTGCACCAAATTGATATTATTCTGGGAATGAATTGGCTAGAATTCTATGGCGTGTCTATCAACTGCTATAGAAAGACGGTGCGGTTTTCTGAAGTTGGTGAGAATGATGAGGCAAGATTTCTATCTGCTAGGCAGGTGGGGGAATTTGTGAAAGATGGAGCCCAGATATTCGCTTTATTTGCGTCTCCGCAAGCGGATAAGAAAGTGGTGAGTGTAGATTTGCCTGTTGTCTGTGAATTTCAGGATGTGTTTCCGGAGGATGTAAGTGAATTACCTCCCGAACGTGAAGTCGAATTTGCCATTGACTTAGTACCAGGTACGAGTCCAGTGTCGATGTCTCCTTATAGAATGTCGGCAACTGAATTAGTTGAATTGAAGAAGCAGCTTGAAGAATTGCTTGAGAAGAAGTTTGTGCGTCCAAGTGTTTCTCCTTGGGGTGCACCAGTATTGTTAGTGAAAAAGAAAGAAGGTACGATGAGGTTGTGTGTCGATTATCGGCAGTTGAATAAGGTGACTATCAAGAATCGGTATCCATTGCCGAGGATTGATGATTTGATGGACCAGTTGGTTGGAGCTCATGTTTTCAGTAAGATTGATTTGCGGTCGGGTTATCATCAGATCCGAGTGAAGTCAGATGATATTGCGAAGACTGCTTTCCGTACGAGGTATGGTCATTATGAATACACTGTGATGCCGTTCGGTGTGTCTAATGCTCCAGGTGTGTTTATGGAATATATGAATCGTATATTTCATCCGTACCTTGATAATTTTGTTGTGGTGTTCATAGATGATATATTGATATATTCTAAGACGGAAGAAGAGCATGCAGGACATCTGAGAATTGTTTTGCAGGTGTTAAGGGAAAAGAAATTATATGCAAAGTTATCTAAATGTGAGTTCTGGTTGAAGGAAGTGAGTTTCCTTGGCCATGTGATTTCGAGCGGTGGGATTTCGGTCGATCCTGCTAAAGTTGTTGCTGTATTACAGTGGGAGACTCCGAAGTCTGCTACCGAGATACGCAGTTTTCTGGGGTTAGCTGGTCATTATCGCAGATTTATTGAGGGCTTCTCTAAGTTGGCATTGCCGTTGACGCAGTTGACTAAGAAGGGTCAAGTGTATGTGTGGGATGCAGCTTGTGAAGCGAGTTTTGTTGAGTTGAAGAGGCGGTTGACTAGTGCTCCAGTGTTGATCTTACCTAATCCTGGTGAGTCCTTCGTTGTTTATTGTGATGCTTCTTTGATGGGTCTTGGTGGTGTTTTGATGCAGAATGGTAAAGTTGTAGCTTATGCTTCTAGACAGTTGAAAGTTCATGAGAGGAATTATCCTACGCATGATCTAGAACTTGCAGCTGTTGTATTTGTGTTGAAAATGTGGAGGCATTATCTGTATGGTTCCAGATTCGAAGTGTTCAGTGATCACAAGAGTCTGAAGTATCTGTTTGATCAGAAAGAGTTAAATATGAGGCAGAGAAGGTGGTTAGAATTACTGAAGGATTTCGACTTTGAATTGAGTTATCATCCCGGTAAGGCTAATGTAGTTGCAGATGCACTGAGTAGAAAGTCTCTACATATGTCTATGATGATGGTTTGGGAGCTTGAGTTAATTGAACAGTTCCGTGATATGAGTTTGGGTTGTGAAGTTTCCGCTGATAGTGTAAAGTTGGGTATGCTGAAGTTGACTAGTGGAATTCTGGAAGATATTCGGAATGGTCAGCAAGTTGATGTCGCTCTAGTTGATCATATTACTATGGTTAACCGGGGTAATGGTGGTAATTTTGAAATTGATGAGAATGGCATCCTGCGATTTAAAGGTAGAGTTTGTGTTCCTGAGGTGTCTGAATTGAAAAAGAGTATTCTTGAAGAGGGTCATAGGAGTGGATTGAGTATCCATCCAGGTGCAACTAAAATGTATCAAGATTTGAAGAGGTTGTTTTGGTGGGCTGGTATGAAAAGAGATGTTGCTAAGTTTGTGTATGCCTGTTTGACTTGTCAGAAGTCAAAGATTGAACATCAGAAACCGACAGGTATGATGCAACCTTTGAAGATTCCTGAATGGAAGTGGGATAGCATTTCCATGGATTTTGTGACGGGATTGCCGAGGACGGTGAAAGGTAATGATTCTATTTGGGTGATTGTGGATCGATTGACTAAGTCGGCGCATTTCTTGCCGATGAAGATTAATCACTCTTTAGAGAAGTTGGCAGAGTTGTATATTGAGGAGATAGTGAGGCTGCATGGTATTCCATCCAGTATTGTGTCTGATAGAGATCCCAGATTTACTTCTAGATTTTGGGAAGGTTTGCAGAAAGCGTTGGGGACTAAGTTGAGGTTGAGTTCAGCTTATCATCCTCAGACTGATGGTCAGACTGAAAGAACTATCCAATCCTTGGAGGATTTGTTGAGAGCTTGTGTGTTGGAGCAGAGTGGTTCTTGGGATAGTTATTTGCCGTTGGTGGAGTTTACTTATAATAATAGTTTTCATGCTAGTATCGGTATGGCTCCATATGAAGCATTGTATGGTAGGAGGTGTAGAACTCCATTGTGTTGGTATGAATCAGGTGAGAGTGTTGTACTCGGACCTGAGATTGTGCAGCAGACGACTGAAAGGGTTAAGATGATTCAGGAGAAAATGAAGATTTCTCAGAGTCGTCAGAAGAGTTATCATGATAAGAGGAGAAAGGCACTTGAGTTCCAAGAGGGAGATCATGTGTTCTTGAGAGTTACTCCGACGACAGGTGTGGGTAGAGCGTTAAAGTCTAAAAAGCTTACTCCGAGGTTTGTGGGTCCGTATCAGATTTTGAAGAGGGTTGGGGAAGTGGCGTATCGGATAGCTTTACCGCCGTCGCTTTCTAATCTGCATGATGTGTTTCATGTATCTCAATTGAGAAAATATATTGCGGATCCTTCGCATGTTGTTCAGTTGGATGATATCCAGGTGAGGGATAATTTGACCGTTGAGGTGTTGCCAATTCGGATAGATGACCGAGAAGAGAAGACCCTGAGAGGTAAGAAGATTGCTCTAGTGAAAGTTGTTTGGGGAGGTCCAGCTGGTGAGAGCTTGACTTGGGAGCGTGAAGATCAGATGAAGGAGTCGTATCCGGCTCTATTTACTTGAGGTATGTTTTCGAGGACGAAAACTTCTAAAGTGGGGGAGAGTTGTAACACCCCGATTTAAAATAAGAGAATTATTTAATTAAGTTAATATTATGTTATTAATTTAATTAAATAAAGTTGAAATTTTAGGAATTATTATTATTATTATTATAGATGTTATTTATTTTAATAATAATTAAATAAATAAATAAATGGAATATGAAGAGTGGAAGGGTAAAGGTGGAATTGGATATAAGAGGCCAAAAGGAGAACTCAGTTGGTTTTCACGTGTTTTGCTTCAGAGTCAGAAAAAGAGAAAGAACTGCAGAAGAGAAAGGGAAGGAAGAGGAAAAGGCCAAAGAGTGCTCAGAGTTTCCTTCAATCCAAAGAGGTAAGGGGTCTGAATCTTATTAAACGTTAATATGCGAGCAATTTTGCGATATCTGTTGGATCGTTGATAGATTTTGGGAATTTTAGGGAGATTGGGAAAGTTGGGGTTTTTGAGGGAAATTGTCCGATCTGTAAGTTTCGTGACGTTATATGTATTGTAATCGAAGTATGTTGTGTATATATAACTGTTGAATGTTGATTTTGGATTGTTAGCCGTGTGGTGTGAGTTATAGCGAGCAAAGAGGCAAAGCTGCGCTGGTTTTCGTAGCAGGGGAGTTCTGTTCACGCGCGTTCGCGGCGCGAAGCTCAGTTCGCGGCGCGAACTGAGCAGGATTCAGAGGAGTTCTGTAATTCACTGTTCGCGACGCGATCCTTCGTTCGCGGCGCGAACTGAAGCGAAATTGATGATTCGCGACGCGAACCTATGTTGGCGGCGCGAACTGATAAATCCAGAATCTGATGTTAATGAGTTTGGAGTACGTTGAGTTGCGAGACTCTTAGTAGGTCGCTGTAATTGTATTATAACAATTAATAGTGAGTATATGATGGTGTATGAGGTGTTTATGATGATTACATGTTGAATGTACATGTTTAATAATAAATGTGTTATGTAATGATGTGAAATCGATGAAATGTTGTTGTTGTTTTGTTGAGTTGTATATCATGTTATTAATGATGATGATAACATGACTATATGATGTTGTTGTTGCTATGATGATTATTATGCATGTTTGGTGTGCATGCATTCATGAAAGGCCGATGCCTAGTGATGAACGGACTGAGTTCCAATGATGTTGTTGACTCCGGGCTTGTTGAGAGGCTTGGTTCCTTACGGGGAACTCGGATTCTATGGTGATGAATCTGGGAGTGGTGATCCTGTAGTGGTCACAAAATGGGTATACCGAGTCGTGTTGAGTCATGCATGGGTGTGTGCATTGCAATTGATGTGTTGTTTTGTTGATGTTCATGAATTGTGATTATAATGATGATGATTGATGATGAACTGTGTTGACATGTGTGCAATATGTTTATATTATATTCTGTCGTTATATTATTGTTTAATAATGAAATTCTCACCCCTTCTGCATGTGTTTATGTTCATCTATGATGAGCAATGTGCAGATAATGAAGAGTAGCTTTTGTTGAAGTTTGAAGAATAAGTGTAGAGTTATTCTACCGAGTCGAGTCAAATGCTCTGGTCATGTGACACCGGGGATTATGGGATTCGATAGCCAAATTATCTTTATTTATGTTGTTTATGATGAATAATTATGTTGTTGTCCGCTGCGAAGTTTTAAATCAAATAAATAATATGTTTTACGTTGTGATGCGAGAAATAACATGTTGTATGAAATGTAAACTCTTCTACATGTTGTACTCTGATAATATATATAAATATGTCGTTTGGGTAGAAGGGTGTTACAGCGGCGTCTATTGTTAATCTTGTGTTGTACAAGAGACCATTATAGAAGGTATAAATTACTAACCAGTCCTCTAAACCATGGTGTGGACAAAGTCTCATCATGTCTTTGTATCTTTCCCATGCTTCGAAAAGAGACTCATTATCTTTCTGTTTAAATCCATTTATCTGGGCTCTCAACATAGCTGTTTTGCTTGGAGGAAAATATCGGGCAAGAAAGACTTTCTTCAACTCGTTCCATGTGGTGACTGAGTTGGAAGGAAGAGACTGAAGCCATCTTCTAGCTTTATCTCTTAACGAGAAAGGAAAAAGACGAAGTCAAATTGCCTCTGAAGTGACACCATTAGCTTTAACGGTATCAGCGTATTGGACAAATACGGATAAATGAAGGTTTGGATCCTCGGTAGGATTTCCAGAGAATTGATTCTGTTGCACTGCCTGTAGCAGCGAAGGCTTAAGTTCGAAGTTGTTTGCTTCGATTGCGGGTGGAGCAATACTCAAATGCGGCTCATCTTGCGATGGAGCGGCGTAATCTCGAAGAGCACAAGCTGGTTCTGCCATCTCGGGTATCGGTGAAGGAAGAAGATTTTTGAGGTCGGGCACTTCGATAGGAGGGAGATTGTTTGCAGCACGATATTCCCGAATTCGTCGTAAGACTCGGAGATATAGTTCAATGTCGTTGATTCGTAAGTAAAACGGCTCGCCTTGTGAGCAAGTGTGTGGCATACAAATCAACGAAAGAAGAAGAAATAAAAATAAAATTGCCTTAGTCTCTACGGCGTAACAGAAGAGTTACGATATCGACTAAATAAAAGTCCCCGGCAACGGCGCCAAAAACTTGATCGCGACTTTATGAGTCGATTTGGGGTACTAACTGCAAGTGCACAGTTCTATCGCGTAGTTTTAAAAGATATCGATCCCATAGGGACTTATGAATCGATATACCGTTTTCTAAGGTTACTTCGTAAAGCTAAGGCGGATGATACTTTGATTGTTCGGGGGAAAAGTAAAACTAAAACTAGATCTAAAATTAAATATCAATTAAGCGGATATCGGTATGTAGTTCGTCGTAATTAGGGAATCAAATCTTCGTTGGTTTCTTGGTTTTAAAATAAATCTTTTCAGTAGACACTATTGATTAAAAGCCTTTTCTCAAACTCTCGCTCTGTTGAATAGACCATGACTTTATATTAACGTAGCTGTCACTTATTAGTTAAGTCCAAAATCACCTTTTGAAAACAATAGAATCTATAGAAACTCTTTTTATTAAAATAATAACCGTTTAAACACCCTCGTCTCAAACTCTCGCTCTGTTGACTTAGATTATATAATTAAACTTAAATGCTTAACTCTCGTCCTCACATTTAGAAAAGAGTGACTTTATTTTTAAATGAAATTACACCAACTTATTTTTGATTCCTTCATTCCGCTTACTTTACATACCGATATCTAAAATACTTAGCCGGACATGCTAAACAGGAGTAAACAATTATCCGGTTTAAATAAAACCATATCAGGCAAACAATATAAATAAACAGCAATGCAAAGCATATATAAATTAAATCAATAAATTAAAGAACCTGAGTAATTAATAGCAATCTTGAACACTCCACCACAGACCGGTTGGATTTGTTCTTGAATTCTTCAATCGGACAGGAAAATAAAAGCGAAGGAATAAAATTCTAGGATCTAACGTAAGGTTAGATCTAGTAAAAGATACACAATAGTTTCCGGTGTAGAAACTATTGTGTGAAAAAATAATTTAGTGCTTAAAAGATTGATTGGAAAAGAAAATAAAAATTGCAAATAAAGTAGAAAGCTGTAGAAAAGTGATGCTGTAAAATATGCTTGCACGGCGGAAAGAGACGGAGAGCTTCAGGGTTGGCTAAGAGCAACTATTTATATTAGTATACTTTGTAACGGTTTCCAAAAGTCCTTTCCGTAAAATGGTCTTCACGTTCCAAGGGTCAAGCGTAAGAATAGGCTTCAACGTGCCTCTCTTGCGCTTCTGGAGCCTAAAATATAGGAGAGGGGTGTTACGGGCGTCACACCATGTGTTACGCTCGTAACACAAGGTAGTAAGGCGTGACGCTCGTCACAGCTTGTGTGGCGATCGTCACAACTTCAGCGCTCCTGGCTTGTGATTGTGGGCTGGGCTTTAGTGGATTTTGCTTTTCATTATCTTTTTGCACCCCTTTTCTTCCTTTTTCACTTATGCTTCAAATAAATTACCTGAGACAAATAAAAGGAAAAATACCAAGTAATATCGAATAAAATGAAATAAATCGAAACAAATAATAATATAATTTAATTAAATCGAGTCCAAAAATGTGATATTATTTCATGTTATCAAACATTGGCATCAATGATAGTAGTGAAATATTGGAATGAAGTTCCCAATTTGTCTGTGATGCGTATTGATAGGCCAGCTCATGTGTTTGCTGTTGAAGAGATCAAAGACGAGAAGCCGTGGTATTATGACATCAAATGTTTCCTTCAAAGTCAGATTTACCCGCCTGGGGCATCTTTGACAGATAAGAAGACTTTGAGAAGATTAGCCGGTAATTTCTACTTGAATGGTGATATACTATACAAGAGAAACTTCGACATGGTTTTGCTCAAATGCGTGGATAGACACGAAGCAGACTTATTGATGAGTGAAGTGCACGAAGGTTCCTTTGGTACTTATTCCAATGGACATGCAATGGCAAAGAAGATGTTGCAAGCAGGTTACTATTGGCTGACAATGGAATCTGACTGTTGCAAATTTGTGAAGAAGTGCCACAAGTGTCAAATTTATGCTGATAAGATTCATGTTCCTCCGACACTTTTGAATGTTATCTCTTCCCCATGGCCCTTTTCCATGTGGGGAATTGATATGATTGGGATGATTGAACCCAAAGCTTCGAATGAACATCGTTTCATTTTAGTGGCAATTGACTACTTCATAAAATGGGTTGAAGCGGCATTGTATGCGAATGTAACCAAGCAAGTTGTTGTGAGGTTGTCATACGGTGAACTGACTTTTGTGTTTTTGCTTTGGAAAGCAAATGTCGCGGTTAGCAAGAGTCGCCACCGACTTTTCTTTTATCCAATAAGGAAAGGTGAAAAAGAACAGGAAAGACCTTAATTAGATTTTAGGTTCGGGAGGTACATTATACAAAGGGAAGGTGTTAGCACCCTTTGTATCCATGGTTATCCATGGGCTCTTAATTGCTCAATCATTTATGTTTTTCTTGTTTGAAAAAGTGTTTGAGAAATGTTTAGAAAATGTTTTGAAAAGGAGAATTTAACTTTGTAATGATTCTGGAATGAATGTATACAAAGTGGTTATCTCGTTTAGTTTGGAAAGTCGTTTAGAAAAATATAACTCGGCAATGATCCTAGTACGAATGTATGCGAAGTGGTGATTTTCTAGAAGATGTTTTGAAAGGTGTGAAGTGCGAAAAGTATTTTAAGTTATGAATAAGCAATTAAGAGTTATACCTATCCAAGGTCTTTACAGGCATTTCCTATCCTTATGAGGGTAAAACTGTCCTTACTATTGAGAAGTAAGTAGTTTTATCCTTTGGATGTAAAAGGGTCATCGTAGGGTCATTGATTGGTCATTGAAGGCAACATTTGTGAGGATACCTTAGCATTCGAAGGGACTATCATCATTTAACCGTAGGCTACACCGAAGGGTCATCGAGGGACAAAGGCAACATTCGAGGGACTATGATGATTTAACCGAAGGGTCTTTGCTAAGTGCATCCCCATATTCGCGGGACATGACCATAATACAGTAATCGTAGGGTAACAAAGAGAGGTCCAAGATCGCATATTTAAAGGCAAAGTTTTACAATTAATTAGATAGCCGTAGTCAGTTAGGTAATTACGGAGAATTTCCACATTAAAATCGATTAAATAATTAGGTAATTTAAGATGAATCTCCATAAGGGTATCCCACAAATAAAGTGGAATACCTAGCAAGCTACTTGTTCCTGGGAATAGGTGAACCTTTACAACATTCAACACACATTTCAGAATACCAAATCAAGGTGCAATCGAAGATTACACCGCAAAAGAAACACAGCAGTATGAATGTCAGGCAAAATAACGCATGATTAACATAGAACAGATCAGATAAGCATAGGACATAACAACCAAAATATTAGTGACTGTCACGTTCGCCTCTGCCTCGCCTAGCGAAGGCTTAGCGAATGCTCGCTACATGCTCGCTTAGCGATGCGCTAGCGAGCGACTGCGGGTTTTGAATTTCAGAACAGTACGACCTCAACCTGCTGCATGGCTTATGGCATTCAATTACAGAAATAGCATGGTCAAATATTCAGGGTATTCAGGCATACTCAAACTCATATGCAAAATCTAATTACATATCCAAAAATTCAATCATGATGCATTATGTATTTAGAGATTACAGATTGGAAGCATAAAACAGTAGTGATGCGCAAACCTGTTTGCAACTGAGCTGCGATGTTGAAAGGACTGATCACTCTTGGTATTGGATGGAGTTGGGCGGCGGTAGCTTCGGCGCGGATGAGCGGCCTTCAGGGTTTCTTTACTCGGAATACTCTAAGTTGAGCTCCAGGGTTTCTATGCCAGGGTTTCTGTCCGTCTTCCTCTGTTTTTCCTCTGTTTTTCGTCCCCCCTCTTTCTGACTGAAGCTTGGCTATTTATAATGCCCTTGTTGTGACCTAATGGGCTCAGAATGAAGCCCGAAAATTCTGATATATCGCAAGCTTCGCTAGGCGAGTATTGTAGCGAAGGGTTCGCTAGGCGAAGGATTTGCTCGCCTAGCGAGCAAGCCATTTATGACCTAATGGGCTCAGAATGAAGCCCAATAATTCCGGTATTCGCAAGATTCGCTAGGCGAAGGAGTTGCTCGCCTAGCGAGCGAGCTAGTTTGGGCCTTTTTCTGGGTTGGGCCTGTTGTGAGCTGGGCTTTTGTTCCTTTAAGGTCAGTGCCTTGCAGAATAAGTTGGAGTGCTTCGAGAGATGTTTTGCAAGATTAATGGGCAAATTTTGGGGTATGACAGCTGCCCCTGTTCAATATTCTTGAACCGAGAGAGTTAGGATGGCAAGTATGTCGTTCGTGGTCTGGAGGTGAAAGATTATTGAACACTAGAATGCCCCAAAAATTTGCGCTTGTCAATTAGTCTTGATGGAGATGGGCTTAAAGATGCCATCCAGGAAGTTTGATGATGAGAGCTTCAGATTGTGTCGTACGTTAGACGATATCTGGAGACATGGGTGTCATACTGGGTCATACGCTAGACCGTATAGTGAGTTATCCATTAGGCTGTTGACTTCGCTGGGGAGTCAGGGTGTGCTATACGCTGCTGGGGATAAAGGATCAGAATGGATCATACGCTAGACCGCATCTGAATCCCAGAGGGAGTTGTTCATTAGGCGGATGACTTTGCTGGGGATGGAAGATCGGAATGAATCGTACGCTAGATCGTATCTGAGTTGCAGAATGAGCCGTACGTTAGGCTGTATCTGACGAAGGTGGAATCAGAATGTATCGTACGCTAGATCGCATCTGAGTTGAAGGCCCAAATGGGTCGTACGTTAGACCGTATTGGAGTTGCAGAATGATCCGTACGTTAGGCTGTATCTGAAGGAGAAAGTAGTCGTACGCTAGACTACACCCCGGAATGTACCGTACTCTAGGCAGCATCTGAGGATTTGAAGATCCAAATGGGTCGTACGTTAGACCGTATTGGAGTTGCATAATGAACCGTACGTTAGGTTGTATCTGAAAAGAGGTCAGAATGGATCGTACGTTAGATCGCATCTGAGTTGAAGATCCAAATGGGTCGTACGTTAGACCGTATTGGAGTTGCAGAATGAACCGTACGTTAGGTTGTATCTGAAAAGAGGTCAGAATGGATCGTACGTTAGATCGCATCTGAGTTGAAGATCCAAATGGGTCGTACGTTAGACCGTATTGGAGTTGCAGAATGAACCGTACGTTAGGTTGTATCTGAAAAGAGGTCAGAATGGATCGTACATTAGATCGCATCTGAGTTGAAGATCCAAATGGGTCGTACGTTAGACCGTATTGGAGTTGCAGAATGAACCGTACGTTAGGTTGTATCTGAAAAGAGGTCAGAATGGATCGTACGTTAGATCGCATCTGAGTTGAAGATCCAAATGGGTCGTACGTTAGACCGTATTGGAGTTGCAGAATGAACCGTACGTTAGGTTGTATCTAAAAAGAGGTCATAATGGATCGTACGTTAGATCGCATCTGAGTTGAAGATCCAAATGGGTCGTACGTTAGACCGTATTGGAGTTGCTGAAAGTCAGAATGGATCGTACGTTAGATCGCATCTGAGTTGAAGGAGTCATATGTTGGGCTGAATCAGAATGAACCGTACGTTAGGCTGTATCTGATAATATTTGTTGTTGTATTTGCAATGAATATCTAGGGTGGGCTTAGAGATGCCACCATTGGGAGGATGTCAGACTGGATATCCATCTGGATTCTATCTGAAAAATGTGTCTGAATTTTGGATGTGATCAAGAGGATAATTAACCTGAACAATAAAGTTAGTTTCGTGTAATGTGATGATGCATGAGATGCAAATGTTGTATGCATGCGTGTGCTGTGAAATGATGTAATGAATGAATTATGCGTCTGAAATAAATGCGAACATTGTATGCATGTATATGTTATGAAATGATGTGATGAATGCACTAAGCGTCTGAAACGTTTTTCCAGGGGACTCTATTGGGGAAATAAATCTCAGTCTTCTGGTCGGAGATATTTGTATTGATGACCCTGTCTCAGCTGGGGGTATTTGATTTTTATCTGATGGCAGAAACATTCGGCAGAGCTTGGCCGGGGGTAGAAGAGATGACCAGTTTGTCTAATGATGCCAATTTCTTCTGGAGAATAACTGGCGTTGCCGGGGAATCGAATTAGCAACGGATTCATTGGGAAGCGTGATTAGACCTTCTCCTCGATCCTGAAGTCGTATAGTAATTGCTATTACTATTCTAGGCATGCACTTTTGGTAAAAATTGATCATCTTCAAATGCATAAATCAATTCAAATTAAATCAATGGACGTTTACGCAAACAAAACAGAAAAGTAAAAACAAAAGCATCCTTTTGGAAATAAAATTGTATTGATTTCGAAAGAGGGCCTATAAACAGGCAATTTGTGTACAAGGAGACAGAAATCCTAGTAAGAGGAAATTGTCAAGGAAGCAGAGAAAAAGCTATGCAGAAAAAAGCCCTATTAATTTTAATCCCACTACTGTCATTATGTCTTCAAGCGTCTCATCTCCTGCTGTCGGATAGAAGTGATTGGCTTGTTCAGTCCCTTTGACTTGGTTGAAGCTGACAGAGAACGGGACATAGTTATACGCTTTAATCCCTACTTTTTGCCTGGACCGCCTTTTCAGGTTTTCAGCCCACCAGGATACCCTTTTTTGCCCAAGTCGCCTTTTCAAGTTTTCGACTTGCCGGGTGTACCTTTTTATATGTTTGTCCCTAATTTTTGCCCGAACCCTTTTGGTTCGTCGGGATGCCCTTACTTTTGCCTAGGTACGTCGACCTAGCGGGTCTCTTTTATGCGTAGTATTTTTTAACTATGTCCGCGTTCACAGGATGCGGGAAGTCTTCACCGTCCATAGTAGCAAGTATCATGGCTCCACCAGAGAATACTTTCTTAACTACAAATGGCCCTTCGTATGTGGGGGTCCATTTGCCTCTGGGATCACCTTGTGGTAGAACGATACGCTTGATCACCAAGTCGCCAATTTGGTACACCTGTCTCTTGACCTTTTTGTTAAATGCCTGGATCATGCGCTTCTGATATATCTGCCCATGACAAACAGCCGCAAGTCTCTTCTCATCAATCAAATTTATCTGATCGAGTCGGGTCTGAATCCATTCATCTTCATCTAAGCCCTCCTCTTTCATGATTCTTAGAGAGGGAATCTGAACTTCCACTGGTAAAACGGCTTCCATTCCGTAGACTAAAGAGAACGGAGTTGCCCCTGTCGAAGCGCGCACCGACGTGCGATAACCATGGAGAGCAAACGGTAACATCTCATGCCAGTCTTTGTATGTTACTGTCATCTTTTGTATGATCTTCTTAATATTCTTATTAGCAGCTTCTACGGCGCCATTCATCTTTGGCCGGTACGGAGAAGAGTTATGGTGTTTTATTTTGAACTGCGTGCAAAGTTCAGTGATCATCTTGTTGTTCAAATTAGTACCATTGTCAGTGATAATTCTTTCAGGGACGCCATATCGACAAATAAGACTATTCTTGATGAACCGTGCCACCACATTCTTGGTGACAGAAGCAAATGAGGCTGCCTCTACCCACTTTGTAAAGTAATCAATCGCAACAAGAATGAAACGATGTCCGTTAGAAGCTGTAGGTTTAATCTCTCCAATCATATCGATGCCCCACATTGCAAAGGGCCAAGGGGCTGTCAACACGTTTAATGGAGCAGGAGGCACATGTACTTTGTCCGCATAGATCTGGCACTTGTGACAGTTCTGGAGTGATGGTGGCAATCAGCTTCCATGGTAGACCAATAATAGCCTGATCTCAGAATCTTCTTGGCCATTGCATGTCCACTAGAGTGAGTCCCAAAAATACCGTCATGCATGTCTTCCATAATCTTTTCTGCTTCCTTTTTATCTACACAGCGAAGCAGAGTCGAATCGTGATTACGTCTGTATAATACTCCATTACTCAAAAAGAATTTAGCGGAGAACTTCCTCAGGAATTTTCTGTCATTGATGGATGTCCCTTCAGGGTATTCCTGAGCTTCTAAATATTTTTTTACTTCGTGGAACCAAGGTTTCTCTTCTACTTCCACAGTGTTAAGTTCATAACAATATGCTGGTTCGTCTAATCGTTCAATAGCGATCCTGGGAGCTTCACTGTCCCATCTGACTCTGAACATAGATGACATGGTAGCCAATGCATCTGCCAACTGATTCTCTTCTCGTGGAATATGTTCAAATGTAATCTCTTCAAAATATGGGATTAATGTCATTACCCGCTCTCGATAAGGGATGAGATTCGGATGTTTAGTGTCCCATTCTCCCTTGATCTGACTGATTACTAAGGCTGAGTCTCCGTACACACTTAAAAACTTGATTCGCAGGTCTATAGCAGCCTTGAGTCCCAAGATACATGCTTCATACTCAGCCATATTATTGGTACAATCAAAACATAGTCTAGCAGTGAAAGGAGTATGGCCACCCTTGGGGGAAATGATTACAACACCAACACCATTGCCCAATGCATTAAAAGATCCATCAAAAACCATAGTCCATCGGGATCCCAGTCCGGGTCCTTCATCCGGTTTAGGTTTTTCATCATCAGTAACAAGCATGACATCCTCATCTGGGAACTCAAAATTCATAGATTGGTAATCGTCCACCGCTTGATGAGCCAAATGATCAGCTAGCACGCTTCCTTTGATTGCTTTCTGGGTAGTATACTGGATATCATACTCTGTTAAGATCATCTGCCATCTCGCTATTCTTCCGGAGAGGGCAGGTTTCTCGAATATGTATTTGATAGGATCCATCTTAGAAATCAATAAAGTGGTATGATTCAACATATACTGCCTTAGTCGGCGAGCAGCCCAAGCCAAAGCACAACAAGTTTTCTCGAGCAGTGAGTATCTTGTTTCACAGTCGGTAAACTTTTTGCTAAGGTAGTATATAGCATGCTCTTTTCGACCAGACTCGTCATGTTGCCCCAACACGCACCCCATTGAACTTTCTAACACGGTCAAATACATGATTAGAGGTCTTCCTTCAACTGGTGGTATCAGAATCGGAGGTTCCTGGAGATACTTCTTGATTTTATCAAAAGCTTCTTGACATTCATCATTCCATATCATCTCTTGATTTTTCCTCAGTAATTTGAAGATGGGTTTGCAGGTAGCGGTCAATAGGGAGATAAATCGGGCAATGTAATTCAACCGTCCCAAGAAACCTCTGACTTCTTTATCCGTACGAGGAACTGGCATTTCTTGAATAGCTCTCACCTTCGCCGGGTCAACCTCAATTCCTTTATCACTGACAATAAAGCCCAAGAGTTTACCGGATCTTACTCCAAAGGTGCATTTGTTCGGGTTCAATCTCAACTTGTATTTCTTCAACCTCTCAAACAGTTTGTATAAATGATAGAGATGTTCTTCTTCAGTATGAGATCTGGCTATCATGTCATCCACATATACTTCTATCTCATGATGGATCATATCATGGAACAAAACTACCATAGCACGCTGGTATGTTGCTCCTGCATTCTTCAAATCAAATGGCATTACTTTGTAACAGAAAGTGCCCAATTGCGTCACAAACGTAGTTTTCTCCATGTCCTCAGGTGCCATTTTAATCTGGTTATAACCCGAGAATCCATCCATGAAGGAGAATACTTTGTGTTGAGCGGTGTTATCTACCAGAACATCGATGTGCGGGAGTGGAAAGTCGTCTTTGGGACTTGCTTTATTCAAATCTCTGTAATCTACGCACATTCGCACCTTACCATCCTTTTTCGGCACTGGTACCACATTAGCAACCCATTGAGGATAAGAAGTAACGGCTAGAAAACCGGCATTGAATTGTTTCATAACTTCGGCTTTGATTTTCTCAGACATTTCAGGACGCATGCGGCGAACCTTTTGCTTAACAGGACGACTATCTTCCTTCATTGGCAAACGATGCACTACTATATCAGTATCCAATCCGGGCATGTCTTCATAAGACCAAGCAAAGATCTTTACATAGTCATGTAACATCTGGATCAATCTTTCTTTGACACTGTTTTCCAAGTCTGCTCCTATTTTGACTTCTTTTCTGTCTACTTCAGTACCCAGATTTACAATTTCGAGTGACTCTTCATGCGGCTGTGTAGTCCTTTCTTCTTGCAGTAACAGTCTGGTAAGCTCTCCAGGTACTTCACAATCTTCCTCACTTCCATCTTCGGCTTGGTAGATCGGATTTTCAAAGTCGTAATGAACAGTAGCGGAATTATTATCAATAGGATCCAGAGTGGATACGGATCTGCAATTTGTTACGTGAGTGTGTGTAAGAAAGCATAGCTTGTTTGAAAGACGACAGGAAAGATAAAGAGCGCAATATTTGAATGCAAAAAGGTCCATTGATTTATTGAATATGAATATGCTTATGAAATGACAAACCCTTAACAAATTAGCTATTGTGCCCCGGGCATAGACACAATGCTTTAAGAAGTTCAATTGTAAAAAAAAATAAAAAAAATTGCAACACTAAGATAGACAATAACAATTACTCCTGACTAAAGGAAATCGGGATAGTGTCTTCAGCCTTCCAATTATTGAGTCCGTCACCAATTGTTGGGTAAATCCAGCTATCCAGGTCGCAATCGCCGTCAGCATCCTCTACAGCATTAATCTGGTCTTTGACTATCTTTTCAGAATTAAATCCCAGGCCAGATTTGTCAGACTTGTAGGGTATGTTGATCAGTTGACCCCAGCCAGTACGACCAACATCTCCAACCACGGCTTGAGCATCTTTCAGAGAAATCATAGCAGGAGGATCACGAACAACCTTGGGCGCAAGGGGAGTTGGCTTAAGGACAGGACTGGGCGGAGGAACCACTTCAAATGACTGAGAAGGAGTCTCAAAGAATTCTCCATCCATCTCGACGTATCTGAAAGCCTGCACACTGCTGACAATATACTCTTCTTCCCCACACACAGTGACGATCTTACCCTCTAGGGGATACCTCAGCTTTTGATGGAGAGACGAAGCTACAACACTTGCCCCATGAATCCAAGGGCGTCCCAGCAAGCATGAATAGGCAGGACGAATGTTCATCACGTGAAAGGTAGTGTTGAAGACTTGAGGTCCTATCTTGATAGGGAGGACCACTTCACCGTGGACAACGCTCTTCGCACCATCGTAAGCACGTACCACAATATCACTAGGTTTCAGTTCAATGCTTTTACAGTCAAGTTTATCGAGCACGGCTTTCGGTAGCACATTCAAAGAAGAGCCATTATCGATCAACACATGAGACAAGGTGATGCCTTTACACTCGATGGAGATATGCAGGGCTTTATTGTGATTCTTTCCCGCTGGTGTCAGGTCAGCATCAGAAAAGCCTAGGCCATTGTCGATAGCCAGATGGGCAACATAATTTTCGAACTGATCGACGGATGTCTCCTGAGGTACATGAGCGGTCCTCAAGAATTTTATCAAGGCGTTGGCATGAGATTCAGAAGATAACAACAAGGATAACATCGAGATCTTAGACGGGGTATGTCCCAACTGTTCTACCACATCAAAATCACTCTTGCGGATGATTTTCAGCACTTCTTCCATTTCTTGTTTGGCCACATCCTCAGTAGTAACTTCGACCGATGTCTCTGACTGAGAAGGGTTGACTGGTTCCTTTCCTCGAGTTTCAGGGACGGGAGGTGAGATTTCTGGAGAGAAGATCCTTCCGCTTCGAGTGACTCTACTAGTCCCAACAATGTCATTAGGATTAGCAGAATTACCTACCTGCTTTACGCCATGGATGTAAACATCACCTCCATAGTTCCACGGAATGGCTTTGCTTGAGGAATATGGTACTGGGCCAGGTGCAGTAATGATTAGGGGAGCTACCTTGGGCTCCGCAGTAATCTTCACAGGTACTCTGGGAACAGTAATCTTCACTGGAACTTTGGACCTTGAAATCACAGATATTTCTTCAACAGTGTTTTCCACCTTAGGAATCCTTTCAAAGAGAATTGTACAATCATCCATCAGCCGTTGAATACCGTTCCTCAACTTCAAGCACTCGTTGGGTCGAAGTACACAACGATCGCAACTTTCAGCACAACCTGGAAATAAACCAGCTTGCAATAAATTCTTCTTGATGATCAGGAGAGGAGATGTTAAGTCTGCTACAGTAGTGATGTGGGAATTGTCATCGACAACATTAACAGCCTTGTCATGATTAGGCATAGGTGCAGTGACGACATTAGGAATCTCCGGAGGCTCAAATTCAATTTCCCCGGCGTCGATCATATCCTGAATTTTATTCTTCAACAACCAACAATCGTTTGTATCATGCCCGGGGCTATCGGAGTGATATGCACACCTGGCATTGGGATTATAACGAGGAGAAGTAGTGTTGACATTTCCAGGAGGGCCTCTGAGAGTGATTAAATTTGCCTTTAGCATACTTTGCAGTGCTTGTGCTAAAGTCATATTGATCTTGGTAAACTGCCTTCTCGGCCTGTCCTGTCTGTGCTGGAAATTTTGAGCTGGCGGGGCTGCAATTGTAACTGCTCCAACAGCATGGTCACTATTTTTCTTATTATGACTCCTTTGACCGTACACCGCATTTGATTCATTCTTCCCCTGATAGGACTTTTTGCTGCTTGCAGAGGTAGTCGCCTGTATCTTTCCATTTCGAATGCCGCTCTCCACCCGTTCACCTGTCAATATAAGTTCAGTGAAACCTGATGAAGAACTTCCCAGTAGATGGCTGTAGAACGGGCCAGTCAGTGTACCCATGAACATGTCTACTAATTCTCGATCAATCATAGGGGGTTTGACTCTGCCAGCCAAATCTCTCCATTTTTGGGCATATTCTTTGAAGCTTTCTTTAGATCCCATAGTCATATTCTGCAACTGTAGCCGAGTAGGCGCCAATTCAGAATTATACTGGTAGTGTTTGTAGAAAGCTGTCGCTAAATCAGTCCAGGTGCGGATGTTAGAACTTTCGAGCTGATAATACCATTCCAACTGAGTGCCAGACAGACTTTCTTGGAAGAAATGGATCCATATCTTCCTATCAGTGGTGTACGGCTGAATCTTTCTCACATAAGCTCTTAGATGCATCTGAGGACAAGACGCACCATCGTACTTAGTGAAAGTGGGGATCTTGAATTTGCGAGGAATGACCACATCAGAGACCAGTCCCAAGCTTTCGAAATCCAGACCGGGGGCCTTCTGACCCTCCATAGCTAGCATACGTTCTTCCAGCAGTTTATACTTATCCCCTTTTAGAGAGTACTGTTCATTCTCATAATCTTCATCGTCGTCCTCGGAGTTGAAGAGATCAACATCCTCCTCTCCTGAATCATTTTCTGTCTCCTCTTCTTGATCTTTCGGAAGTCTAATCTTGATTCCTGCAGCCTGTCCTTTACGCCTCCTTCCCGGGTTAATGTAACTCACAGGTTTCGGGTCTTTCTTCTTCTCGAGCAAGAGAGCCTTCAGTTCTTCCTGCCCCTTGGATAAGCTCAGCATCATCTCCTGGAATTGAGCATTCTGAGCCTGGAGATCCTTGACAGTTTGTTCGAGAGCCATTTTTTCTGTTTGCAATAGGAAGACCGTGAGAATATGGTCCTTTAGAGTACCTGTTATGCAATGTTATGTTATGCTATGCAATGTATGAAATGTTTTCAAGGACTTTTGGAATTTAACTTTGCGTAAACTACCAAAAGAGGGACACTTTTATTAATAGTTTCTTTATCAATGTTCATTACAAAAAATAATAATAAAAATACCATGAAAGCTTAAATCTCCCAGGGACGACTTCTTTTTGGGCGAAGATACGCATTGAGTCTTCGTTCCTCATTAAGCTGGCTGGTGAGCTCTAGTACTTTCTTCTTTTCTGCATTGAACTGAGCTTCGAAAGTATCCCTTTCCTCTCTCAACTGGGTCCAGGATCTCTTCAATTCCTCAACATCGGTAGGCATATCTGGATAAGGAATGATCTGAGAAGTACCTCCTTCGACCCCTGATTCAACAATCAATGGTCCAACCGCAAGATATGGCATGACAAGTTCATGAGCTCTTGCGCGTACCCATCTGAGATAAGGCTCCATAGGAATAGAATTTTTCTGTCCTAAAGTGCTTCTTTTCACCATGCCCCAAGCTCGTGCAAACCTTTGACAGAGACCTTGAGGGTCATTGTCATAGTCAAACACTGTACCTTGAATAATTATTTCATGTGGACCATCTCTTCGCGCATACCCAAACTGACGTAGAGATAAAGCTGGGTTATAAGTAATACCCCCTCTTATCCCCAGGAGTGGTACATTAGGGAATTCCCCACAACGGTCAATGATGATAACATTTTCTTTGAGATGAGGACACCAACGAATGTCCGAATGGGAGAGCGACATTATCCTTTGAGACCATTTCAAATTCTGACCATTCTTCAAGACTGATTGAGGAAGGTGCGAAATAAACCACCTAGACAACAGAGGTACGCAGCACATGAGAGTCCCTTGCTTTTTCATAGTACGAGTGTGAAGGGAATGCAAAATATCTCCGAGCAAAGTAGGCACAGGGTTATGAGTGAGGAATATCTTAATAGCATTCATGTCTATGAATTGGTCTGGATTAGGGAATAACACCAAACCATAGATTAGTAATGCTAGAACATCCTCAAAAGCATGGACATCCATAACTTTTAGGAATTCTCGGGCCTTATTTATCAGAAATTTGGCAAGTAAACCCTTAACTCCACTTCTTGTTACCCAATTAGTTTCAATGTCGGACTTTGTCATGTGTAAAGCTGCGGCAACTTCTTCAGACTTCGGAATCCTTTCTAAACCACTGAAAGGTGTTTGATCAAGAATAGGTATCCCAAGCAGCCTGGAAAATTCTTCTAATGTGGGTACCAACTGATAATCTGGGAAGGTGAAGCAATGATGTTTAGGATCGAAGAACTGGAATAGAACTCTCATCATATCTTCTTTGAAACCAGTGGTAACCAAATTGAGGATAGAACCATGCCTCTTGATGAACTGAGCATGATCGGGAAGTTCTGACACTAAATCCTTGAGTTGAGGAGAGATCGATACAAGATTGATCCGGATAGTCTTCCTGGAAGCCATAACCTGTTTAATAGAGCAAAGCTAAATTCCTAAGTCCTTGAAATGGTTAGTACAATGATGTTATGATGTTATGATGTTATGATGTTATGCAAATAATAAGCATAAACAAGTCACACAATCATTCCTAGGTTTTAAGGCTTGCATGAGTTCCATAGGTAAGTACCCTCCCCACTGAAGTTTGGTTGGTTCAACCTGTCCTAGAATAGTAACCGGGTTCTAGAAGGATCTCCAATCATTGACCTTCCTTTAAGTACACTTCAGTGCAACACCAAGTGGTTGACCAAAGCTTCCCTAAAGTCCAATCTCAAGGAGTGTAGTATCGAGTATCAACCAACCCCAGTCGGAACCGAAGTCAATTATCTCACTACTTTCTAATGGCTAGGATGAGTCAATTAGGGTTCTAAAGGTCTGGTTAATGCTTTGATGACACCACGCGGAAGCCAAATATTTCCTCAAGTAAACATGAGGAACATCAGGACATCCAAAGCGTCACATTAACCGTAGCCATCATTTTAACCATTCCAGTATACGCCGGATAGTCGCGATGATCTATTGCTACTTACCTAAGGTACACTAGATCCGGGTGTAGGATCTTTCACTCAAAAATACCCTTAAAAGAAGGAACACTTTGAAAACATAATTTTTTTTTTAAGGTGACCTCTCTTTGTAATATCCCCAGCAGAGTCGCCAGTTCTGTCATACGGTGAACTGACTTTTGTGTTTTTGCTTTGGAAAGCAAATGTCGCGGTTAGCAAGAGTCGCCACCGACTTTTCTTTTATCCAATAAGGAAAGGTGAAAAAGAACAGGAAAGACCTTAATTAGATTTTAGGTTCGGGAGGTACATTATACAAAGGGAAGGTGTTAGCACCCTTTGTATCCATGGTTATCCATGGGCTCTTAATTGCTCAATCATTTATGTTTTTCTTGTTTGAAAAAGTGTTTGAGAAATGTTTAG
Source organism: Lathyrus oleraceus (assembly GCF_024323335.1). Taxonomy (NCBI): domain Eukaryota; kingdom Viridiplantae; phylum Streptophyta; class Magnoliopsida; order Fabales; family Fabaceae; genus Lathyrus; species Lathyrus oleraceus. Next base: position 442,249,203 of record NC_066580.1, on the reverse strand, counting down.
AAAATGTTTTGAAAAGGAAAATTTAACTTTGTAATGATTCTGGAATGAATGTATACAAAGTGGTTATCTCGTTTAGTTTGGAAAGTCGTTTAGAAAAATATAACTCGGCAATGATCCTAGTACGAATGTATGCCAAGTGGTGATTTTCTAGAAGATGTTTTGAAAGGTGTGAAGTGTGAAAAGTATTTTAAGTTATGAATAAGCAATTAAGAGTTATACCTATCCAAGGTCTTTACAGGCATTTCCTATCCTTATGAGGGTAAAACTGTCCCTACTATTGAGAAGTAAGTAGTTTTATCCTTTGGATGTAAAAGGGTCATCGTAGGGTCATTGATTGGTCATTGAAGGCAACGGTTGTGAGGATACCTTAGCATTCGAAGGGACTATCATCATTTAACCGTAGGCTACACCGAAGGGTCATCGAGGGACAAAGGCAACATTCGAGGGACTATGATGATTTAACCGAAGGGTCTTTGCTAAGTGCATCCCCATATTCGCGGGACATGACCATAATACCGTAATCGTAGGGTAACAAAGAGAGGTCCAAGATCGCATATTTAAAGGCAAAATTTTACAATTAATTAGATAGCCGTAGTCAGTTAGGTAATTACGGAGAATTTCCACATTAAAATCGATTAAATAATTAGGTAATTTAAGATGAATCTCCATAAGGGTATCCCACAAATAAAGTGGAATACCTAGCAAGCTACTTGTTCCTGGGAATAGGTGAACCTTTACAACATTCAGCACACATGTCAGAATACCAAATCAAGGTGCAATCGAAGATTACACCGCAAAAGAAACACAGCAGTATGAATGTCAGGCAAAATAACGCATGATTAACATAGAACAGATCAGATAAGCATAGGACATAACAACCAAAATATTAGTGACTGTCACGTTCGCCTCTGCCTCGCCTAGCGAAGGCTTAGCGAATGCTCGCTACATGCTCGCTTAGCGATGCGCTAGCGAGCGACTGCGGGTTTTGAATTTCAGAACAGTACGACCTCAACCTGCTGCATGGCTTATGGCATTCAATTACAGAAATAGCATGGTCAAATATTTAGGGTATTCAGGCATACTCAAACTCATATGCAAAATCTAATTACATATCCAAAAATTCAATCATGATGCATTATGTATTTAGAGATTACAGATTGGAAGCATAAAACAGTAGTGATGCGCAAACCTGTTTGCAACTGAGCTGCGATGTTGAAAGGACTGATCACTCTTGGTATTGGATGGAGTTGGGCGGCGGTAGCTTCGGCGCGGATGAGCGGCCTTCAGGGTTTCTTTACTCGGAATACTCTAAGTTGAGCTCCAGGGTTTCTATGCCAGGGTTTCCGTCCGTCTTCCTCTGTTTTTCCTCTGTTTTTCGTCCCCCCTCTTTCTGACTGAAGCTTGGCTATTTATAATGCCCTTGTTGTGACCTAATGGGCTCAGAATGAAGCCCGAAAATTCTGATATATCGCAAGCTTCGCTAGGCGAGTATTGTAGCGAAGGGTTCGCTAGGCGAAGGATTTGCTCGCCTAGCGAGCAGGCCATTTATGACCTAATGGGCTCAGAATGAAGCCCAATAATTCCGGTATTCGCAAGATTCGCTAGGCGAAGGAGTTGCTCGCCTAGCGAGCGAGCTAGTTTGGGCCTTTTTCTGGGTTGGGCCTGTTGTGAGCTGGGCTTTTGTTCCTTTAAGGTCAGTGCCTTGCAGAATAAGTTGGAGTGCTTCGAGAGATGTTTTGCAAGATTAATGGGCAAATTTTGGGGTATGATAGAGGTTTATCAAGAATCAGATTATATGTCGTTATAGTGTGCCAAGTAAGATCATTACTGATAATAGATCGAACTTGAATAGCAATATGGTGGAAGGTCTTTGTAAAGACTTAAAGATTGCACATCATAATTCTTTTCCCTACAGACCCAAGATGAATGGAGCTGTTGAAGCTACAAATAAGAACATTAAGAAGATTATCCAGAAGATGGTTGTCACGTATAAGGATTGGCATGAGATGCTCCCATTTGCTTTGCATGGGTATCGTACTTCCGTCCGCACTTCAACATGGGCAACTCCTTTCTCTCTTGTATATGGTATGGAAGCAGTGCTTCCCGTAGAGGTTGAGATTCCTTCATTGCGAGTGCTTATGGAAGCCAAGTTGACTGAAGCTGAATGGTGTCAGACCAGGTTTGACCAGTTGAATTTGATAGAAGAGAAGAGATTGACTGCCATGTGTCATGGTCAGTTATATCAATAGAGAATGAAGAAAGCTTTTGATAAGAAGGTCAAACCTTGAGTGTTCAGAGAAGGTGACCTTGTGCTCAAGAAGATTTTGACATTCAAGCCAGATTCCAGAGGAAAATGAACCCCCAATTATGAAGGCCCATATGTTGTCAAGAGAGCCTTTTCAGGCGGTGCATTGATTCTTACAACTGTGGATGGTGAAGAGTTCACTCGTCCTGTGAACGCATATGCAGTCAAGAAATACTTCGCCTAAAAAATAAAAGAACAACTCGCTAAGTTGAAAACCTGAAAGGGCGGCTTAGGCAAAAATGAGCGTCTCAGTGGATTGAAAACCCGAAAGGGCGATCCAGGCAAAAATTAGAGACATATAAAAACAGAATGAATTTCCCGATAAGTTGAGTACCCCACCATGAGGAAACTTATGCAAAAAACAGGGATTATGGCAAGTAACTGCATTCTGCTGATCTTCAGTGATTTTAAAGACTTGTTTGAGCACAAGGGTTGACATCAGTTCATCATCCCAACAACGGTCAAGAGCATAGTGGATATCAAGAGTTGGTAAAGGGATTAAGGATCATTTGTATTCAATGTAACCTTTTCCATGTAAATTACCATTTCCAACTTTGTAAAATCTATGGAGTCTTATCATTTACAGACTACCATTATATTAAATAAAGTTGAGCTTTTATCCAAATTGTTTCTACTCTTATTTACTTTAGCCAATAGTTTTAAATTTTATTATGATCATTTTGAAATAATTTTTTTAAATGAAAATCAAGTTTTCTTTAATATAAAAGCAAGAATTTTTCCAAAGCAAGTAAAAGGAATATTAACCGCATTTCAGTAAGAAGCAAGTCACTAAGTGTGAAGCATCAGAGGTTCCCCAAGCAGTTAACCCTTGTGGTATCCCTAGACGTTTGTGTTGATTCAATTCCTCGGTGGAGAGTTTGATCCCCAGTGGAGCTTCTTTCTTTATCTCTAGTTGAGTTGGTTGATTCAGATACCCTGTGGCGTATCCTTGTCCCCAGCAGAGTATCAGCCTTCCCCAACGGAGTTTGTATTTCCTCAGCATGTGGATCTTCATTAGAGATGTTTGATATTTCCCCAGTAGACCGCGTTGGTGTCCCCACCAATCGCCATGTATCTTTGCTCCCAGTCAGAGTTTCCTCCTGGTTTCTGAGCAACTTTTGTTCATTTCTCTCTAGGGTTGTCTCCCATTTTTATGGTGTTGACCTAAAATTCCCCACATATTGGATGTTTCGTCCGCAACAGATCTCCTCCGTCCTCAGCTAGGGTTGAACCCTTGGGATGTTGATCTCTCTGTTCTCCGGTATTTTTCTCCATATTTTGTGGATTGACCAAGGATTATACCGGTGGTTCAATTTCTTTGCGACACCTCTGTATCCTTTGTGATCGTTTTGTCAGCATAATCATCATATACACATATACATATACATTCATATAATTTCATAATTTACATATCCTGCATCCTCATATTTGATTTGTTTGAGATTTTTATTCTCTGTTATGGCGGTATTTTATCCCCATACCAAATCTGGTGTCTGCCCTCTTTCAATTATAGAGTGTCAGCCCCTTAAGTAGAAAGACTTTAACCTTTCTCTGTTTCCCCACTGAGTTTGTTTCCTCGTGGATGGTGTTTTATTTCAGTTTCCTCTCCAGTAAATTTGCTGGATGGAATTACTCCCCTTGAGTTATGTACTCATTGGGTTGAGTCTTGATTGGCCGTTTTCTTTCTAGCTCTTACCTAGATAGATATTTTGGTCCCCTAAGAGTCTATTACCCAGTAACTGGTAATATTCTTCTTAGCATACAAATTGTTACTTCTTGCCCAATACCCGGCAAAAGTACCCTTTTTCTCCTCAGTGGAGTCCCCTTAAAGTATATCCTTGATATGTTCATCTTAACCGATGACGGATAACTTTTCTTTCCCCACTGGAGTCTATCCTTGATATGTTCACTTTAACCAGTGACAAATATTCTCATCTTTGGTATTCTACCCAATAAAAAGGTAGTTGTAATCCCTATTTTGTTCCTCAGAGAGTTAATCCTTGACGGGTTTCCTTCTCCCGATGGTCTTCTACCCAGTAACCGGTAGTTGTAAACCCTATTGTTCCCCTGAGCAGAGTTAATCCTTGATATGTTCACTTTAACCGGTGACAGATTTTATTTTCTTTGGTATTCTATCCAGTAACTGATAGATGTATTCCCTATTTTTTGTCCCCTTTTCAGAGTCTATCCTTGATATGTTCATCTTAACCGGTGATAGATTTTCTCTTTGATTGGTCTTCTATCCAGTAATCGGTAGTTGTAAATCCTACTTTATCCCCTCGCAGAGTTAGTCCTTGATATTTTCATCCTAACCGGTGACAGATTCTCTCTCCGACGGTTTTCTATCCAGATTTCGATAGATGTAATTCCTACCCTTTTTGTTCAGTTGGTATATCCTTGATATGTTCATCCTAACCGATGACAGGTATCCTTCTTGGCATTTCCCAGGCAAGTCTATCCTTGATATGTTCACTTTAACCGGTGACAGATTTTCTTCCCTGTCGAGTTTATCCTTGATATGTTCATTCTAACCGATGACAGATACTCTCACCCTTGGTCTTCTGCCCAGTAACTGGTAGTTGTAAATCCTATTTTCTGCAGTTTTCCCCAGCAAGGTTATTCTTACCTAGAAACCGGTAATGAATACTCCCTTCTGGTGGTTCCCAGCGAGTCATCCTTGATATGTTCATCCTAACCGATGACGTATGGTCTCTCTGTCAGATCCTTATTATCTCCTTACCCAGTAACAGGTAGTAGATAATAAATTTCTACTCCTCCTGTGTTGGAGTTCATTTCTCCCCAGTTGAGTTAAGTGAGATTTTCCTTAGTGAAATCGCTTTCCCCTGCATCAGCCGAGTACTTCAGTTTTATCCTGACTTATTCGTATCCCCTGCAGATGTTTTTGTTTCCCTGGCTGAGTCTTTTCATTTCGTATGGAATTCCTCTAGTCCCCCAGTAGTTTTAAGTCGTAGCCTGGCATACACATATCTCCTTTTTATTCCCAGAGTCTCTGTCCCTCCCAGCGAGTTTTCCTCACGGAATGCATTATACTCCTGCGGACTTTCGGTCTCTCTGATTTCTTTTTCCTTTGTGGCAATATCTCCCCACAGAGCATTAAATTTTGCATTCACATCATATGCATAATGAGGTCTCTTAGGGACCAAAATTTGTCTCTCTATGTTGTTATTTAAGCCCATTCTACTGAGTCGAGCCGAATATTTTAACCTTCGCCGCATTAGTTAGAATGTCCTTAAATAGGGGCATCTGTAAGACCCCAATTTTGACCCTAAGATCCCTTATGCAATTTCATCATAAGCATTAGCATTGGGATCATGTCTTGGCATCCTCCTTACCCCTATTTCATTGGGTTTTGTTTTGGGAAAGATCACCAAGCACTTTGTGATTATATCATACTTATATTTTATCATTTTTACTAACCAAATTACCAAAAATATGTCTTTGCATTTGCCTAACTTTTTGTAGGAAGGGCATGATCTCATTGATTCATCAAGTTCACATCTAGGGTTTGAGACCCTCATGAACAAAGAGAACAACCAAGAATTGATTAAAGAATGGTTATGAACATCATATATGAGTCCCAATGATCTCTACATGTTATATTGATCAAGTTTTCTTCAAGAGTTTGAAGGTGATTTGCCTTGGATACCCTAGTTTGACTGGGTAGCTTGAGTAACTTCTCCAACAAGCTATCTCACCAATTGATCAAATTTCTCAAGGGACACTTCAAAATTCATCATATTATGTATATATGATCTACCATGAGCCAAGAAAGTCAAGATAATTGGAAGTTAGCAGGTTGGTTGATGGTGGTTGGCCAAATGCATTCATCTAATCAAAACTGGGTCTCCCTAGACCCTATCTCCTACAATTTTCACCATATGAAAATGATTACAAGAGAAAACTTACTCTAAATGACATTACAAACAACTTTCATGTTGAGACCTAGAGCTAGTTTTTCTTGGAAAATCATTTTCTATGTTGAAACATTATAGGTCATTTTGTCTAAACCCTAATTTGAAAGTCAACTTCCCAAGGCCATAACTTGCTCAATTTTTATGATGTGAAAGATTTACAAGTTGCACAATTAAATTAAATGTGTCTAATTCAACTTTGATGTTTGGATTGGGAGATAATTGAAATTTTTTGAGCATGTGATATGAGGTTACATTATAGGTCACTTTTGACTTATACCATTGATCAAATGATTTTTCCAAACTTCAAAAATGCATAACTCTATCATTTCAAATCCAAATGACATGAAATTTGTGACCATTTTGAATGTCTTTAAGAGATCTACAACTTTTATGGATACACTTTTCTCATTTGAAGCTCATAGAAAAAGTTAAGCAAGGTGGAATATTGAGACATATGGCTTGACACTTAGAAAAATCTTGATATGTCAAAAATTTCCAAACTTCCACCTCAAATTTCTCCAAGTTACAAGCTCCAAATGAAAAAGTGTTGAACATGAAAGTTGTTTCTATTGATCTCACCTTCCTAAAGAGCTCAAATTCATTCATTTTGGACAAGAAATGCATAGGCCGCACATGGCTTAAACAGGGTGACATCACTTGGCATGGATCAAACTTCAAACATCAATGTACATTTGCCTTGCAATCCAAGCTTACTTCAAAGAATCTGATGTTCATTTTTGGACCTTTAGCAATCATTTCATGGGCCTATGCACGCCCATGCACCATTACATCACCATTTGCCAAAATTGGAAAATGAATGAGAGTGTGCAATTATCAACCATTTCAGCTATAAATAGAGCTTCAATTGCTCAGAAATACACACACAATCACGCCAGCTTTGATCCCCCATTTCAAACCCTCAATTCTCAAAGGATAAGCTTGAAAAATTCTCTTGAATTTGAGCTTGAATCTCCACTGTTTTGGAATTCAATTCTCCAGGAATCCATAGCTTTTTAACCATTCGATCCTTCTCCTGCAAGCAAGTGGAGTGAGTCCAAGCACTAGCAAGATCAAGATCAACTGAAATCAGACCTTCATTGAAGGTATTTTCTAGAAATTTTAAACTCTTTGATTCTCTCAAATTCTTGCTCAATTTTATTGATTCTTTGGTTGTCTGAAGTCCTACCAATGTAGGCAAGAAGATTGAGTTGCTTTGAGGTCAAATCGAAGCAAATCAGTTCATGTACCTCAAATTTGAATTCCATGTATCTCTCAATATATTTGGAATTGGAGTGAATGGAGGTCAGATTCGAGCTCGGTACCATTTTTTCTTCAAGATCATATCCTTGTTTTTTATTATGGTGATGGTTCATGGTGGACCAGTCCGGTGAGGTCCACCAGAGAAGATGACCGGAGCTCTGACTCCGGCGATGAGTTGGCTAGCATCTGAACCACATGATCCATGTGTTTTGTTCTAATCCTGAGCGTTGGTTTTGAATACCATATTTGCCACGCGCTGACTAAGGTCCATGGTGGATAGCGCGTTAGGGACCATCTGATCTGCCACCTCAATTAATGAGGGAGATCCGATGGTCCACGTAATTTAGATTTTCTGAATTTTTATTTTAATTGCATTTTTTTCAATAATTCATATTAAATTCAATATTGATCCAAAAAATATGGGACTTTCACAAAAAAAATTCAAATATTTTTCTCTTTCATATTCTGAATTAAAATTATTTTTTGGATCATTATTAAAAATTTTCATGAATTAATTGATTTTGCATTTGTTTTTAATTGTTTAAAAATATTTTTAAATATCCAAAAATTATGAAATTTTTTCTCCAAGGTCCTTTGACCTTGTTTGACCTATGATAATTCTCATGGCCATTTCTTTGGTGTTTTGATGAGATTTTAGGAATTGGACAAAACATATTTGATTTAAATACATTATTTTATTATTTTTAATTGAATAAATGCCAATTAAATATTGTTGACCATTTGTATTGACTTGATTGAGTTTGCTTATTGTTGTTGGGCCTTGGTCAAGGTTGATTTGACTTTGTCAAATTAATATAATTGGATTTAGGGGATTGATGGAATGTACATTCCATCTTCCAAAATGAATGAATGCTATTAATTTGTTAAAAGTCCTCATTTGACCAATTTGTGATTTCATTCATCCCCTTCCCACTTTATCTCATTCCTCTTCTTAATTCATTCATTCCATTTGGCCTATGACATCTCAAAGTCCTAATGCTAGTTGATTGAAAGATTGACATGAGTATGGATGAGATTAGAACACACCTTTTGCATATTCTTTTTTGTGTGTTGTATGTTTTATGAGCATAGTCCATTATACTATGTCTCTAACATGCATTAACACCAAAATTCTATTGCCCGACCTCAAATAGTTATGACTTGTACATAAGTCCAATTACGATTGCTTAACATAGTGCTAAATTTGTGACATAAAAGGCATAAGCATTCTAGTTAGTGAGATTGTAAGTCTCCCCTCTTTCATGGTATTGTATGGAAACTTGGCCTTTTTTCCTTCCTTTGGAAGATGTTTTGGTTCAAGGGTCCATGCTTGTGATAAGTGGGTTGAGTGTTCTCCAAAGAATGTCTTGAGAAGCAAAAGCAAAAGCAAAACAAAGCTAACCTCTAACCTACTAACTACTAACTTTTAGTTTCAAGCTTTTTACTTTAACGCAATTTACTTTTAGCACTTTATTTCATTTGCCATTGTACATATCATTCTAATTGTTTATGTTATGTAATTTTCACTTTGTCCATTTGGACCATATTGTGTGATATATTTTGTTTGTGTTACTTTATTTGTTTGCGTGGTCTTTGACCATTAATGTACATAATAATCATAAAAACCCTAAAAAACTTTTGAGTTGACTGTTGGCTTGATCTTGGGCGAATGGACTTAGAATCTAGGCAACTTCCCTAAGCTAAAGGACTTGGTCAATGCCAACTTATTGAAGATCCAAGTGCTTGCAATTTGAAATTCATCTGATACATCTTTGAAGATCTCTCTAAGATTCATCTGCAATATGATCATTGTGAAGCTGTTATTTTGAACCTGTGACTTGTGGAATTCAGCTGTTGCATGGGCTATTTTGAAGAAGATCATGGAATGGATAAGCTTAAATGAGGCCATCTTTATTTGATGCCTTGCTCTTCAAGATAATATAATTGTGCATTTATGTGTTGCTTAATTCTAAAAGTCCAAGGGAATTCTGGGTTTCTATTGACATTTTTGTCTATTGGATTGCTACTCATTTGGTCAGATCTTTTCAACTCTAAACTTTTAATTTTGTACATAGGATAATCTCTTCATCTTCTCCCCATCTCTTTAATTTCAAAATCTCTCCCTCCATTTTTAAAACCTTCTTTGTGTGAACTACTTTTGTGCTAAACTTTGACTACTTTGCAAAAAGATAGAAACTTTGGTCTTATGCCATTGCCTTTTCAAACTTGTTTTCTTAAATCAAACTTGTAAATAAACTTAACCATACTTGACTTAAGCTTTCAAAAAAGCCAAAAAGAATTAACTCATTCAAACCATTTTAGGCCTTTGTGCCTTTCAAACTTAAATTTTGTTAAAATCAACACACTCATTTTGAAATTTGTATCACGAACTACGAGGTTTTGATCCCTCATTTTTATGTTGGAACGTAGGCACAAGACCGAAAGTCTTGTCAAATACAAAAATATAATTAATTAATTCTTTTCTCATCCCCCCATTCTATTTGTTTGTAAACATCACTTTGTACAAAATACATATGCACACAAAAAGGGCTCCCTAGGAGTACCTAGGATACTTTGGGTGCTAACACCTTCCCTCTGTGTAACCAACCCCCTTACCTGTGATCTCTGACTTTTATTAGTTTTTATTTGAAAACTTCTTATTTTTGGGTTTTGTTCGTACTTTTTCCCTTTTACCTTGGAAACAATAGAAGCGCGGTGGCAACTCTTGTTAATTGATCTCTAGCTTGTCAATAGCTTGATGATCACGAATTTCCCGCTACAGTTATTGCCTTTCTGTTGCACTACATTGCTACTTGCCATGTCACTTATTTGATGTATGTTGCTTGGCTCAGTTAAAAATTGATTGTTGAAAGTACTAACTAATATACCTTGCCTCAATTTCCCTGCACATTGTCTGTTTCTCATTGGTTCATGACTGATGCATTATTGGGCATGATCATGATAACACATGGTGCTGATTGATAAACCAGTTATATAGATCACTGGCTGGTGTGGATGGCTTCAGGGTAGTGCAAAAACAAGATTGTTTCTGCAGATTATTATTGGTAATAACCATATAATATTGCAGGGTCTTGGTTTGGTGCAATAGGTTTGTTGCTGACTGCATTGCTTTATGGTTTTGTGAGGTATTTCAATAGGCTCACTCATTGCTTGGCCTTGGCGTGCATGTTCTGACTTGGTTCCATAAGCATGCCTCATTTGGCTTATGTTTCATAGGCTATTCATGATAATGGTGAGCTTTGGTGGATTGGTGCAGGCCTGTTTTGATATGGTTCTACATATGTCTGTTTTATGGTTTTGCAACATGGTTGTGTTGAAGTTTCTTTGGTCTACTGCAGGTTTGATATTTAGCTGACTTTTGCATGATCAATGATAGGGATCTAAATATTCACTTGTGCATACATGATACAGGATCGATACTTCGCTTTGATTGACGATGATTAGATTGATCTTCGGCCGTCTGAGATCTAGCTGTAGTAGTCTAGGCTCAAGGAATATTGTCAAATGCCTTTATACCTAACTTTTTCCTGGATATTTTCTATTTTTATCGTCCACCTGGATGCTCATTTTTGCCTAAGTCGCCCTTTCAGGTTTTCAACTTAGCGAGCTTTATATCTTTTATTTGATCCATAACTTTTGCATGGACGATTAAATTTTTGGTCTATCTTGTGAAAGTCAATCTAGTGGGTTTTTATCATCATTTATTTTTAGGCATAATATTTTTTGACTATGTCAGAATTCACCGGCGACGGTAAATCTTCCCATCCACGGTGGTGAGGATTAGGGCTCCGCCTGAGAAGGCCTTCTTAATGACAAAAGGTCATTCATAGTTGGGAGTCAATTTACCCCGAGGATCCACGTGAATAGAAGAATATCTCTTGAGCACGAGTTCTCCTGCACGATACTCACGAGGAAGAACTTTCTTATCAAAAGCCCGTTTGAGGCATCTTTGGTTCAACTAACCATGGCATACAGACGTCAAACGTTTCTCTTCAATCAGATTCAACTGGTCATACCGAGATTGAACACATTCAACTTCATCAAGGTCACAACCCATAGAGTCTTCAAGAACTGTCAGATACATAATCAATGGTCTCCCTTCCACGGGTGGAGACAGAATCGGAGGCTTAGACAAATACTCTTTAATACTGTCAAAGGCCTTTTGGCAATCCTCGGTCCAATCATGAGACTGATCTTTCCGGAGAAGCTTGAATATCACCGCGCATGTGGCAGTCATGTGGGATATAAATCTGGAAATATAATTCAAGCGGCCAAGAAAACCTCGGACTTGCTTCTCAGTTTTGGGCGCAGGCATCTCCCGTATTGCTTTGACCTTGGCGGGATCAACCTCAATACCTCTCTCGCTGACAATAAAGCCCAATAACTTGCTGGAACGGACTCTAAATGTACACTTGTTAGGATTCAAACGAAGTTTATACTTCCTCAAACGCTGAAAAAGCTTCAACAAGTGTTCTACATGTTCAACTTCCGTTCTTGACTTTGCAATCATATCATCAACATACACTTCGATCTCCTTGTGCATCATATCATGAAAAGTAGTCATAGCTCGTTGATACGTGGCTCCGGCGTTCTTCAAACCGAAGGGCATCACTCGATAACAGAATGTTCCCTAAGGTGTGATAAATGTTGTCTTCTCCGTATCCTCGGGTGCCATTTTAATTTGGTTATATCCGGAAAATCCGTCCATAAATGAGAAGACATTGAATTTAGCCGTATTATCTACCAACATATCAATATATGGTAGAGGGAAATCATCTTTCGGACTAGCTTTATTCAAGTCTCTATAGTCCACACACATTCGGACTTTTCCATCTTTCTTAGGCATGGGCACAATGTTGGCCACCCATTGAGGATATGTAGAAGTCACCAGAAACCCCACATCAATTTGCTTCTGAACTTCCTCTTTAATCTTCACTGCCATATCAGGATGAGTTCTTCTGAGCTTCTGCTTCATAGGCACGCACTCAGGCTTCAAAGGCAGGAAATGTTGCACGATATCAGTATCCAGACCAGACATGTCTTCATATGACCATGCAAAGACGTCGACATATTCTCGTAGCAACTCAATCAACCCCTTCTTAACAGATTCTTCCAGGAGTGCCCCAATCTTTACTTCTCGCACACAATCTTCAGACCCCAAGTTAACTATTTCCAGATTCTCAAGATGCGGCTGAATGATCTTTTCTTCATGCTCAAGTAGGCGGGTAATCTCGTCAGGAATCTCTTAAACACCATCTTCTTCCGCTTCAAATACAGGGAACTCAAAGTTGGGAGATGGTGTTGGATCATTATGTTCAATGGGTTTGATCAACCTGCATAATGATTTTGGATATAAAAGAGATTTTAGAATTCAAACAAGGCAAATCATTATGTAGATGAAAATATTGATTTTATTCTTTTTTAGGGTTTTATGTGATCACCAATTTCATGCAAAAAAGCAAAAAGGGAAAATAATTGGAAAAACAAACATTTAACATGAATTTATTGAATGAAAATATCATTGTATTTATGAGCCAACAATGTCATCACTCCTCCTTTTAACATGGGAGGAGGGTTTTTAAACACAATGAACATTACTTTGACTTATGGATAACTGTTGGAACATCAACAGCGACCCAATTATTGCAGACCCCTCCAAGGATGACAAAGTTGCCAGAATCTTCCTCTGCATCCTCTTCCACTATGGCAGCAGCTTCCTCATCTTGACTAGTGTGGATGAATCCTCCACTCTTGAACAGCCCATGCTTATTGAAGATGCCAGAAGAATACCCTATGCCAGCCCGGGATTTGTTGTCTTCCAGCTTGATCATTTGCCCCAATCCAGTAGTTGTACCATGCTCAATGGCCAACTTAGCATCTTTATAGGACGCAAATGAAGAAGTTCTTTTCTTAGTAGGCTCAGCAATAGATAAAGTTTGGAACGGCGTTCCAACTTCATCCTCAACATCTATGTAAGAAAAGGAAGACAAATGGCTAACCAGGAGAGCCTTTTCTCCCCCTACTACCACCAGCTTCTTGTTTTTTACAAACTTCAAGTTCTGGTGTAGGGTGGATGTCACGGCGCCTGCCTCGTGAATCCATGGTCTGCCCAACAGACAGCTATACGATGGGTGAATATCCATGACCTGGAAGGTGATCTGGAAATCACTTGGTCCAATTTTGACTAGGAGCTCAACCTCTCCAATCACAGTTTTACGGGACCCATCGAAAGCTTTAACTATTACTCCACTCTGCCTCATGGAAGGCCCCTGATATGACAATTTAGCAAGAGTGGACTTTGGCAACACGTTCAACGATGATCCAGTGTCCACCAGCACATTGGACATGGCATCATCTTTACAGCTCATAGATATGTGTAGTGCCAGATTGTGGTCTCTTCCCTCCTCGGGGAGATCAACATCATAAAAACTCAAATTGTTACAAGCGGTGATGTTTGCAACAATACTGTCGAATTGCTCTATTGTGACGTCATGATCTACATACGCCACATCCAACACCTTCTGCAGAGCTTCTCGGTGTGGTTCTGAATTCATCAACAAGGATAATACAGAGATCTTTCATGGTGTCTGTAGAAGCTGATCTACAATGTTGTACTCACTCCTTTTGATAAGCCTCAACATCTCATCACAGTCTTCTTTCACATTGCCATTCTGGCCAATAGAGACAGGAGTTTTTACAACAGAGGCAGGTTTAGCGGCAACAAGTGCCGGATTCGGAGCATTCACAGCAGTCCCAACCGGGTGTTCAGCATAATCAGCAACATCAGCCCTTTGAACATCAGCTTGGGGTTTCGGCGGAGCCGAGAAGACACGACCGCTACAAGTCAGGCCGCTGACGTCAGCAATATTAACAACAGAGGTAGAGGGCAGGGGCACCTCCTTCCCATCCTCCAATGCCACAACATTGTAGCGATAGGGGACTGTAGATGTTTAATTGGCTGCATTGTATGGTAAAACACTAGCTGGATTCTAATGTCGTGACTGATGTCATGACATGCTGTGGAGATGTTTGTTTGACTGCATTGTAGGTTAGAATATCTAGCTGTACTCTGATGTCTTGGCTGATGTCATGACAAACTTGAGTAGTATACTGCAGGATTAGCTAATACAGGATTTATTGAATGTCAAACTGGATGTTATGACATTCATCCCTGTCAGCAGATACTGAGGAATAGAACAGATTGTGTTCTGTTAGAACTCAGTATTTATTTTCAGTCTAGTTATCAAGGAAATACCAGACCTGGCATAAGGCCTACTGTCTGAATGTCAAACTGGATGTTATGACATTCATCATTGACAACATATACTGAACAATAGGCAGAGTGGTTTTCTACTACACTTCAGTATGTATCTCAGTCTGTTCTTCAGGAGGATAACAGACCTGACATAAGGCTAATTGTGTAAATGTCAAATTGGATGTCTTGACATTTATTAATGTACGCTGATACTGAGGTATGGACAAATTGGTCCTGTACAGTTCAGCAAATTTGTACTGTCTGTTTTCAGGAAAAACAGACCTAGCATATGGTCCTTGATTTGGATGTCAAACTGAATGTTGTGACATTCATTCCTGACAGCGTATGCTATATTGTAGGTTGTTTAGTTTTTCTGTTTCAGCATTTTTCTCAGGCTATTCTTCAGGGATTCAACAACTGGGAGAAAATCCAGGAAACCAACAACCAAGCTACAATTAATGAACCTAGCAAATAGCCTATTTGTTAGCAACCTAGATGTGGAATTTAGGGGAACTCGCGTGACCTTAATTTCAGGAAAATACAAGTACAATGCCCAAGTGCTGCAATATAAAAGGATGGCAATCCTTCATTCAGAACGGGGGATTTTAGGCGTGAAGATTTAGTGTGTTCATCATACTTCACTGTTGTATTTTTGTGTGTCTTGTATTAGACGTATCTTGTAAGCCAAGCTATTATCACTGAGATGATAGCATTGGTATAGGGTGTTCATTGAGTTGTAAGTGTTGTGTCACTCTAAGCTTTTAAGCGTGAGTGTTGTGTATCTTGATTAAAGCTGTTAAGCACAATCAAGAGTTGTTTGAAGTGTGACTTCACAAGTGTCTTTAATAGTAATTAAAGATTGTAATCACTGAGGTGATTGAGGGGGAGTGAGTAGGAACTCTGATCTTAGTGTAAGATTGAAATTGCATTGGGTAAGTATTAAGTGATAGGGTTAAACTGGTTTAAGGTCTGAATTAATACTACTAATAGTGGATTTCCTCCCTGGCTTGGTAGCCCCCAGACGTAGGTCATGTTGGACTGAACTGGGTAAACAATTACTTGTGTTATTTACTGCACTTACTTTTAAGTTCTGCATAATTCTTGTCTGCGCAGAATCAGATATCATAACAACCCGTGTGACATCGAAAGTCTGATAACTAGAATTTCAGGGACCGCCTTCTCAGAGGAGTATGGCACAGGGCCGGCTGGTTTAATGATCAAAGAAGAAGAAGCCTTTTGCTAATTAGAATACCTTCTAACATGAATCCCTTCTATAATGAATCCCTTCTAAGAATGGATTCATTCTAGAAGGGATTCTCCTTAGAAGGGATTCATGTTAGAAGGGATTCATTCTAGAAGGGATTAATGTTAGAAGGGATTCATGTTACAAGGGATTCATGTTACAAGGGATTCATGTTAGAAGGGATTCTCCTTAGAAGGGATTCATTCTAGAAGGGATTCATGTTAGAAGGGATTCATTCTAAGGAGAATCCCGTCTAACATGAATCCCTTCTAGAATGAATCCCTTCTAACCAGAATCCCTTCTAACATGAATCCCTTCTAGAATGAATCCCTTATAACCAGAATCCCTTCTAACCATAAGTTTTCTGTCCATACGTTTGCTTTCCTGTCTTAGATTCTCCTTAAACTAGAAGGGATTCTCCTTAGAAGGGATTCATTCTAGAAGGGATTCAGGGATTCTCCTTAGAAGGGATTCATTCTAGAAGGGATTCTCAACATGAATCCCTTCTAACTAGAATCCCTTCTAGAATGAATCCCTTCTATCATGAATCCTTTCTAGAATGAATCCCTTCTAACCATAAGTTTTCTGTCCATAAGTTTGCTGTCCTGTCTTGGATTATCGGATCACTTCTTCCTTGTTTTATTTTAGTCTGTTTTAGTTTCCTTAGAAGGGATTCATGTTAGACCGATTCATCATGATGATGCACCGATTCTACAAGCCCAATTTTTCCCATTGTACTTGTTCTGGGCTGATTGCACCGATACAAACTAGTCTTGCACCGTTGCAAGATCGTGATAAAGGGTAAAATCTGCAGAAAACATAGTTCCAAAACAGTCCCTAATTGTCTCTAAGCATTTCTAACATTCTAACCATCATAGATACAACCAGACACAGTCACATGCAATGGGAATTAGTCTAATTTCATAATTAATTTATCTATGGGCCCAACGTTGAATAATTTATTCGTAAATTGTACAATCGTACAATAGAAACAAACAAACTGAATTTAACAACAATCCTAGAATTGAAACAAACAACATATGGATTCTTATCCCAGGTGAGGAATATATTTGTGCTACAAGGGAAATTAAGATCTACTTCTCTTGTCCTCTAAGCTTAAACGATAATTAATGATATACTCATGCTCTAGTCCTCTAGTCCACAGTCAGCAAATTCTTTAATAAGCTCAAGATAGGCCTCAGAACTTGATCTCTCCACTTGGAGAGATCGTACAAGTAGTTCATACTTCCTCGCATTGCTCCTTGCTCCTTGGCTACTGGAAGGAGACTGAGAACTTCGGCTGGAAGGAGACAGAGATTGTGGCGGGGGAGTGGAACTCGAAGGCGGTTGCCAGATTGATGTAATAATCTCAAAGAATCTACAACCACCATCTCCCTGCCCATACACACACGAACTTAATACAACTTTAAAAACAAACAAACTTGAATATAATAACCCTTAAAATTCTCACCAGAACACAACAACGCCAATATTTTTTATTATCACGTCGAAATCTGGTGCGGCAAAAGCCACGTCCACATGGACACTACTTGAGTTCATCCTCAAATGAGTAGAACTCGCAATCAATGATGTTATTTTCCTGTCAAATAGTATATGTTAAGATATAACATTTAAAATAAAATAAAATAAAAGTGTACAAAAATTATTTCAAGACTTGCCTTATCAGAACCAGGGCATTTGTAATACGGACGAGTCATGTTAGGGCCTTTTATTGTTACCTTCCTGATTAGATATCCATTCCCGCAGGGACATGTAAGCTCCATGATTCTGAAGTTTAGTTTACAATGCTTATTCTCACTTGATTAAACTTTAATTCTCGTAGGCATTCTATGAAAAAATATGAGCAGATAAAAGAATTTATGAAAAAATAATGACCAGATAAAAGAAGAAATTCCTATCATCACTTACACCTACACACAATTTCATATGGCCCCATTTGCAGCTCTGTATCTTAGAAGGTCGACTAGTTAGATTTTTGTTAGACTTTTAGAAGTTTGTTTTGTGTAATATTTTGGTGGTGTTCAATTTTGATGTTTAGACTAAGTTTGACATCAAATTGAACATCATTTTTTGTTTTGTTTTTTTGAATGTTAGTTAATCCTATGTAAAACATAACTATTATTCTCTAATGATGTATCCTCGTGGTATTGGGAATGAAAGCATTGGTCCGAATAGTTTAATTATTATTAGAGTGTGTATTTGTTTATATTGAAGTTTTATGTAATAAACTTTGGGAAAATATCAATCACAAAGTAATTTGTTACAAGAGGGAATTGGATAACTCATTTGTATTCACCACTTTTGGAATTTCTTCAACATTTTTATGCTGAATTTTTTTTTAGAGTTCCTTTACCATTTATAATCTAACAAAAACAAATTAGATTAAAAAATCGATTTTACTTCTGTTATTATAAAAATTATGATTACCAAAATTTATCGCAGTCGAATGTGATTCCAAAAATTTGTTAGAAATTGACGGATGACAAAATTTAGAAAATAAAGAAAATGAGATTGAATAAATACAAAAATATACTATGTTTTGTTGAAAAAAATTTTAAAATATAAAATAGAAACTTGATATAATATGCTATATTATATATTTTTTCAAATATCTCAATAGCAAAAATATTTTATTGTAAATTTCTTCAAAATATATTAATATCAGAGATTTTTAAAAATTCCTACAAATTAATATAATTTAAATTAGAATTTTTTGTTTTGCTGTGATATACGATCGTATGTTATTGTTGTGTATGAGATAAAAGCGTGTCAATAAATTTCTTCAAAATATATTAATAGCAGAGATTTTTAAAAATTCCTACAAATTAATATAATTTAAATTAGAATTTTTTGTTTTGCTGTGATATACAATCGTATGTTATTGTTGTGTATGAGATAAAAACATCATTTTGTGTCAATAATGAATTTGGTGTAAAAAGTCATTTATATTGCCTTTGAAAGAATTTTGGGTAACATAGAACCGCGTGGGTAGAGTCATTTATAGTGTGAGAGAGTTTTATTCCTTATTACCCAAAATAGAAAAGTTTTATTTTTCACACATTTTTCATTTCCGAAAATTTTTTCTTAGGGTTTCTTTCTTCTCCTTCTTCTACTTTCTTCCTCATTCATCGTTGCACACACATTCGCTCAATCTTCTACGATTTTTCGCATTTGATCAACTCTGAAAAGCATTCTTCCACCGCAGGTAACATTCAGTTTTTTTCTCTCTATATTGTGTATTTATTTATACTTAAATCTTCTTCAAAATTACATTGCGTTTTTAGTCACTGTATCTAGTTATTTTTGAGTTGATCTTTATTTGAAGTTGATTTTACTGTTATGATTTGTAGATGTACAGAAAATCACAACATACTCGTGAGTCTGGTTTGAAATACTACCGGGGTAGATATTTCATTGAGTTGAAAAATGATTACTATAAGCTTAAATTTACTTGGAAATACCAATACCATATAGTTTAGTTAATTAGTTTGATTTGGTTCAGTTTGGTAAATTTTGATATGGTTCACTGCGGTTCGGTTCAGTTATTAAACCGTTTAGTAAATAGTGGTTTAGTTCAGTAAGTAGAGGTAATGGTTCGATTATTTCACAATGGTTCGGTTTGGTTTTGTGGTTCAGTTTTCAATTTTATGTTTGCAAATCCTCAAAACTATACTGATGTTGATGTTGATGTAGGACAATTGCTCATGCTTTTTCTTTAAAGTGCCTAATTTTGATAATTTGACTGTGCTATCCACTTCCGGGAATTCTGGTTCCCTTGGTAAAAGAAGCTATGATGCTATTTCTTCTTCCGATTCCGATTCCCTTCGTGATCAAGTTGCAGAGTTAATAAATTCATTGGTTTCAAGTAAGCATATATCTGAAGAGATGAGCTATACTGCTGGTCGGTTTTATGACAATATGATAACAAAGGGGCGAAACATGTTTGTTAAAATGTTTTTGAAAGAGCATGGTGTTACTGCGCAATTAGCTCATATGGAAAGGGACATGAGAGTATATCCGGACTGCAAGTGAAAGTCATTTATCTATAATACTTGAAAGTTATGTAATATATAAGTCATTTTGCTATATGAAAGTCATTTATCCAAGAATGACAATGTCAATAAGGATTGAATAAGAGTCTTATGTGATGAACCAATTGGTGAAGCTGATAGGGAAATTTTACCAGAAGGAGATAGAGTTCAAGCAGGCACAAGCATACCTAAAAGGAGCATAAACATGCTTACAAGGCTGCAAGAATGTGTGATTACATAAGATGATGTGTTCAATGATGAAAGAGAACTGGTACAATATGATTTTTATGCAGATACTGATCCAGTCAATGTAATTGAGGCATTGAAGAACTCAAAGTGAATGTAAGTCACGATGAAGGAATTGAAACCCATAGAGCTCAACAAAACCTAGTCACTAGTCGAACTTCCATAAGGTAATAAGTAAATTGACGTGAATTGGGTGTACAAAGTGAAGATGAATCCTAAAGTAGAACTAACTGGACACAAATCATGATTTGTAGCGAAATGATTTCTTTAGAAAAAATGAATCAACTTTGATGAAGTCTTTGTACCAGTTTCTAAAATTAAAAAAATTAGACTAGTTATTGGCCTAGAAAACATAAATAACTGATCAATGTGTCAGATGGATGTGAAATATGCATATCTGAATGGTCCTTTATATGAAGAAGTTTATGTAGCACAACCAGTTGGTATTGTGAAGCAATGCCAAAGAAATCAAGGTATATAGGTTGCATAAAGCCCTATATGGACTCAATCAAGATCCAAGAGCTTGGAACAAGAAGATAAATGGTTTTATAATAGAGAAGGAGTTTGTTAAGTTCACAATTGAGAGTGATGTATATGTTAGAAGAAGCATAAGTGATCTACTCATACTTTTTGTCTATGTAGATGATTTGTTGATAATAGGAAGTTACAAGGAGGAGATTGAAGATTTTAAATGTGATCGGAGAAAGGAGTTTGAAATGTCTGACTTGGACAACATCTCATACTTCCTTGGTATTAAATTATACAAGAGCAATAGATGTTTGATGTTGCACCAAAGAAGACATACAAATGAGATACTCAAAAGATTTGAGATGGAGGATTGTAATGCAACTTCGACATCAGCTGAACCAAGACTGCAATTGATGAAAGACTCAAATGAAGATGATGTTGATCCAACACAATCTAGAAGACTCATTGGATAATTAAGATACATGTGTTACACAAGGCCTGATCTAACATACACTGTAGGTATGGTGAGTAGGTTCATGCAAAAGTCAAAGGTATCTCATCGTGTAGCCACCAAGAGGATACTAAGGTACCTCAAAGGAACACTAGACTATGGAATTTTGTTTCTTGCAGCAGATGAAGGAAATAAATGCAAAACTTGTGGTATACACTGACTCAAGTTGGTGTGTTAGTGTCGAGGATAGAAAATCCACATTCGGTTATATGTTTATGCTAGGTTGTGCACCAGTTGCTTGGAGCTCAAGAAAAGAACAAGTTGTAACTTTGTCATCATGTGAGGCTGAGTACATAGCTGTCTCTCTTTGTGCATGCCAAACAACATCGATGGTGAATCTGATTAAGGAGACTGTAGGTAAGAACCATGGATCAATGACTACCTCCATAATAACCCTGAGTGAAGTAATGTCAACCTCAATTGGCAAAACAACCTCCATCCCATACACTAATAAGAATGGAGTTGCCCCAGTGGACGTACAAATCAAGGTTCTGTAACCGCGCAAAGCAAAGGGTAGAATCTCATGCCAATCCTTATATGTTCTGACCATTTTCTGGACAATTCTTTTGATGTTCTTATTAGCTGCTTCTACGACACCATTCATCTTGGGCCAATATGGTAAAAAGTTGTGGTGCTCAATCTTAATTTCTTCACAAAACTCTTTCATTATCTTATTATTGAGATTACTGGCATTATCAGTGATGATCTTAATAGGAATTCCATAGCAACAAATTATCTCTTTCTTAATAAATCTAGTAACCACCTGTCAAGTGACATTGGCATGTGAAGCAACTTCTGCCCATTTTGTAAAGTAATCAATAACAACTAGGATGAATTGATGAACATTGGAAGCTTTCGGCTCTATCATCCCAATCATATAAATACCCCACATAGAGAAGGGCCATGGAGAAGTCAAAATGTTCAACGGAGCCGATGGCACAAAAATCTTGTCACCATATATTTGACATTTGTGGCATCTTTTAACAAAGTTGTAACAATCAACCTCCATCGTTGTCCAGTAATACCCAACTCGGAAGATCTTCTTGGCCATAGCAGGACCTTTCGCATGTACACCCTTGCAACCTTCATGTATGGATTTTATGATCGTACTCGCTTCGTATCTATCCATGCATCTGAGCAGCACAGAATCATAATTAATCTTATATAACACATCACCATTTAAGAAAAACTTGGAGGAAAGTCTTCTCAAAGCTTTCTTATTCGTAATAGATATACCATCAGGATATTTTTGTTTCTCCAGAAATGTCTTTATGTCATAGAACCAAGGGTTATCATCAGAATCTGCCTTGATTTCTAGACAATGTACTGGCTCATCCAGGTGGTCAATATGGATAACAGGTGCTTCATTCTTCCATTTGACCTTAAACATGGATACCAACGTAGCTAGAGCATCTGCCAACTGATTTTATTTCCTATGGATATGATGAAAAGAGATTTCATCAAAGTAGGACATCCGTTTTCTAATATGCTCTTTATAAGGAATTAACTTGATATCCTGAATCTCCTAGTCACCCTTTACCTGATTGATTACTAGAGTTGAATCTCTATATACTTTAAGAATTTTAATCCTTAAGTCAATGGCCGCCTCGATGCCATAAATACATGCTTCATACTCTGTCATATTATTTGTGCAGTTGAAGCATAACCTAGCAGTAAATGGAAGGTGGAATCTAGTTGGAGAAGTAATAAATGCGCCTATTCCATGACCATGAGCATTAGAAGCACCTTCGAACACGAGTGTCCATCGCAATCCTGGTTCGGGCCTTCCTTAGGGCATGGAATAACGTAGTCTCTAAAAAACATGATGTATTCATCTGGAAAGTCAAACCTCAATGGTTGATAACCCCCATTGGTAAATGAGCAAGGTAGTCATACATAATACTCTCCTTTATCGCTTTCTGAGTCACATATTGGATATCATACTCGGTCAACAACATTTGCCACCGAGCAATTCTACCAGTGACAACAGGCTTTTCAACTATATACTTTATTAGATCCATTTTAGATATCAATAAAGTAGTTTGGCAAACCATGTATTGTCTCAGACGTCGAGCAACCCAAGCCAAAGCATAACAAGTCTTCTCTGAGAGTGAGTATCTGGTCTCACACTCCGTGAATTTCTTGTTGAGATAATATATTTCATGTTCTTTCTTGTCTGGGTCATCATGCTGACTCAAAGTGCAGCCCATGGATTCATCGAGTACCGTGAGGTACATAATAAGAGTACTACCAAGAATAGGTGGTATGAGGACCAGTGGTTCTTGCAAATACTTTTTTATTTTGTCAAATGCCATTTGATAATCATTACCCCATATAATCGATTGATTATTCCTTAATAATTTAAAGACTGGTTTGCAGGTAGCCGTTAAATGTGACATGAATCTGGAAATATAGTTAAGTCGACCAAGAAAACCTCATACTTCTTTTTCTATTTGGAGAGGTGGCATATCTTAGATTGCTCAAGCTTTGTCAGGATCAACCTCAGTTCCTTTCTGACCGACTATGAAACCCAATAATTTACCAGATCGGACCCCAAAAATGCACTTTGTTGGATTCAATCGCAACTTGAACTTTTGGAGCCTGGCAAACAACTTCCTTAGGTGTTCCAAGTGATCATCCTCAGTTTTGGATTTGGAAATCATGTCGTCCACATAAACCTCAATCTCTTTATGAATCATGTCGTGAAAGTGGGTTACCATGGCGTGTTGATATGTTGCCCTTGCATTCTTCAAGCCAAACGACATTACTTTGTAGGAATATATTCCCTAAGGCGTGATAAAAGTTGTCTTCTCCATATCATCGGGCGAAATCTTTATCTGATTATACCCTGAGAAACCATCCATGAAGGAAAAAACGGAAAATTGATTTGTATTATCAACCAAAACGTCAATATGAGGCAAAGGGAAATCATCCTTTGGACTTGCTTTATTGAGGTCTCAGTAATCTACACACATTCTGACTTTCATGTCCTTCTTCGACACTGCAACGATATTAGCGATCCACTGAGGATATTCAAAAATAGCTAAAAAGAAAGCGTCAAACTACTTCTTAACCTTTTCTCTGATTTTGGGTGCCATGTCGGGTCTGGTCCTTTTGAGCTTCTGCTTAATTGGAGGACATTCAGGCTTGAGAGGCAAGTGATGCTCAACAATGTTGGTGTCCAACCCTGGCATATCTTGATACGACCAAACAAACATGTCAACATATTCATGCAATAACTTAACCAAATCGGAGTGTACATGTTTAACAAGAGATGCCCCAATCTTCACCTTTTTTATCGGTTTTAGAACCCAAATTAATAACCACTGGTTCTTTGTATGGATGAATCTATTTTCTTCATGCTCAATGAGCCTTTCTAGCTTAGTCAGTAATTCACAATCTTCCTCACTGTCATCTTCAGCTTGGTTATCTAGAAGTCCAGACTTACAACATATTTTGCCATGTTGTTATCAATGGTTTTGTGTGCTCTGCATGTAACGAGCTCATTTTTAGTATGTTTTTAATAAAGTGGAAAAAGAAAAAGAAACTTTTTCCATTTCATTTTTGGTGAAAAAGTAAAAACAACTGAAAAAAAGGGAACAAAATTTTGAATGCAAAAAATACTTTCTTTATTTAATCACATAATGCTTTTAAACAAGGAGGCCCTTATAAGTTATCCTCTTGTCTTGGGCGAAGACAGGAGATCAAGAAAATAAAATGCATTACATTTTCTCTGAATATACTATAGGAATAATGGAAGTCATCCAGTTGGTGAGGTTTAATCCTATAGGACATATGCATACGACATTGGGAGTCTCTTATTTTCTACCACTAGATTCTCTAACAACTGTCACGGTGTGACCATCTTGGAAACCTGCACTGCTGATCTTGACAGGATTAAACTTATGCTTCCTAGGACTTTCCTTGCAAGCTGATGGGCGATAGCCAATACCAAATTTATCGTGCTTCTTTGTTACATTGACAATTTGACCCCAACTAGATAACTAACCTTTCTCCATAGTTTTCCTGGTGCTTCTGACTGAAGATAGAATTGTTTTAGATGACTGATCATGATTAGAAGTAGCTGAGCTGGCATCTTCAAATTCTAAAAAGTGGAGAGGAATTTCAGCAACCTGTAAGACCCCAATTTTGACCCTAAGATCCCTCATGCAATTTCATCATATGCATTAGCATTGGGATCATACCTTGGCATCCTCCTTACCCCTTCTTCATTGGGTTTGTTTTGGGAGAGATCACCAAGCATTTTGTGATTATATTATACTTGTATTTTATCATTTTACTAACCAAAATACCAAAAATGTGTCTTTGCATTTGCCTAACTCTTTTGTAGGTAGGGCATGATCCCCATTGATCTATCAAGTTCATATCTAGGGTTTGAGACCCTCATGACAAAGAGCACAACCATGAATTGATCCAAGAATGGTTATGAGCATCATATATAAGTCTCAATGATCTCTACATGTTATATTGATCAAGTTCTCTTCAAGAGTTTGAGGGTGATTTGCCTTGGAAACCCTAGTTTGACTGGGTATCTTGAGTAACTTCTCCAACAAGCAATCTCACCAATTGATCAAATTTCTTAAGGGACACTTCAAAATTCATCATCTTATGCATATATGATCTACCATAAGCCTAGAAATTCAAGAAAATTGAAGATTAGCAAGTTGGTTGATGGTGGTTGACCAAATGAATTCATCTGATCAAAACTGGGTCTCCCTAGACCCTATCTCCTATAATTTTCACCATATGGAAATTATTACAAGAACAAAGTTACTCTAAATGACATTCCAAACAACTTTCATGTTAAGACCTAGATCTAGTTTTTCTTGGAAAGTCATTTTCTATGTTGAAACATTATAGGCCATTTTGTCTAAATCCTAATTTGAAAGTCAACTTCCCAAGGCCATAACTTGCTCAATTTTTATGAGATGAAAGATTTCCAAGTTTCAAAATCAAATTCAATATTCCTACTTCAACTTTGATGTTTATAGTGAGAGCTAATTCAACTTTTATGAGCATGTGATATGAGGCTACATTATAGGTCACTTTTGACCTATACCATTGAACAAGTGATTTTTCCAAACTTCAAAAATGCATAACTCTATCATTTCAAATCCAAATTACATGAAATTGGTGACTATTTTGAATTTCCTTGAAATAACTACAACTTTGATGAAGAAAATTTTCTCATTTGAAGCTCACATAAAAAGTTAAGCAAGGTGGAATATTGAGATATATGGCTTGACACTTAGAAAAATTTTCAACATGTTGAAATTTCCAAACTTCCACCTCAAAATTCATCATGATACAAGCTCCAAATGGAAAAATGTTGAACATGAAAGTTGTTCCTCTTTATTTAACCTTTCCAAAAAGTCTAAGTTCATCCATTTTGGACAAGAATTGATAGGGCTGCGCATGGTATCCTCATTTGGCAAAGATCAAACTTCAAGTCTTCACACACAATTGCCTAGCGTTCCAACATGACTTCAGCCTTGCTTACACTCAATTATGGATCAGATGGAGTGATTTCATGGGCCTGTACACGCCCATGCACTCATGCATCACACATTGCTAATTTTGGAAGTTCACTTCAAGTGTGCAAATATCAATTGAATTGGCTATAAATAGAGACCTCTAGCATCCGAATTTCACACACATTGGCGCCAACTTTGATTCCAAACCTCTAACCCTTCCATTTGAAAGGATAATCCTGATAATTTCACTTGAAATTGAATTTGAATTCTCACTGCTTTGAGATTCAAAACTCCAAGGATCCAAGACCTTTTGTGCATTCTATTCCATTTATGCAAGCATTCTGAGTAAGATCAAGCACAAGCCAAGGCAAGAACAGTTGAATCCAGACCTACATTAAAGGTATTTTCCAGAAATTTTTATCTCTTCGAATCTCTCTCAATCTTGCTCAATTCTCTTGATTCTTTGGTTGTCTGAAGTCCTACCAATGTAGGCAAGAAGATTGAGTTGCTTTGAGGCCAAATCAAAGCAACTCAGTTCATGTACCTCAAATTTCAACTCCATGTATCTCTCAATATACTTGGAGTTAGGATGAATTGAGGTCAGATTCGTGCTCTACGCCATTTTTTCTTTCAGATCATGTCCTCATTTTTCATTTTTTTGATGGTGATGAGTGAACCAGTCCGGCCAGGGTCGCCGAAGAAGACGATCGACCTTTGGACGCCGGTGATGTGCTGGCTTGGTTCTGAGCCATTGATCTCATTTGAATTGTTTTAATCACGAGCGTGCATTATAATTATCTTTCCTGTGGCGCATTGACTCAAGACCACAATGGAATGCACGATGGTGGCCACTTGATCTGCCACCTCAATTAATGAGGGAGATCAAGTGGTCCATGTTTTTTTCTGATTATTTGAAATTCATTTTAATTGCTTTATTTTCATTAATTCATATTAATTTTAATATTGATCCAAAAAATATGAGAGTTTCACAAAAAAAATTCAAATATTTTCCTCTTTCATATTCTGAATTTTGGATAATTATTAATATTTTTCATGATATAATTGATTTTTTTATTTATTTTTAATTGTTTAAAAATACTTTTAAGTCTTTTAAAATTCTGAAATTTTTTCTCCAAGGTCCTTTGACCTTGTTTGACCTATGTTAAATCTCATGGCCATTTATTTGGTGTTTTGATGAGGTTTTAGGAATTTGACAAACCATATTTAATTTAAATGCATTATTTTAGTATTTTTAATTGGAATAAATGCCAAATAATTTTGTTGACCAATTGTGATGACTTGTTTGTGTTTGACTATTGTTGTTGGGCCTTGATCAAGGTTGATTTGACTTTGTCAAATTAATATCATTGGATTTAGGGGATTGGTGGAATGTACATTCCATCTCCCAAAATGAATGAATGATATTAATTTGGTAAAAGTTCTCCTTTGATCAATTTGAGTTTTCATCTATTCCCCTCCCTCTTCATCTCATTCCCTCTTTTTATGCATTCATCTCATTTGGCCTATGATATATCAAAGTCCTAAAGCTAGTTGATTGAAAAATTAACATGAGTATGGATGAGATTAGGCCACACCTTTTGCATATTCTTTTTGTGTGTGGTATGTTTCATGAGTATAGTTCATAATACCATGTCTATAACATGCATTAACACTAAAATTCTATTGTCCGACCTCAAATAGTTGTGACTTCTACATAAGTCCAATTACGATTGCTTAACATAGCGCTAAATTTATGACATAAAAGGCATAACATTCTAGTTAGTGAGATTGTAAGTCTCCCCTCTTTCATGGTATTGTGTGGAAACTCGGCCTTCTTTCCTTCCTTTGGAAGATCTTTTGGCTCAAGGATTCATGCTTGTGATAAGTGGGTTGAGTGTTCTCCAAAGAATGTCTAAAAATGAAAAGCAAAAACAAAACAATACTAACTTCTAACCTATTAACTACTAACTTTTAATTTCAAGCCCTTTACTTTAATGCCATTTAATTCTAGATTTTATACATTTGCCATTGTTCATATCATTCTAATTGTTTATATTAATGCAATTTTCACTTTGTCCAATTGGACCATATTGTGTGATATATTTTGTTTGTGCTTTGTTTGTTTGTGTGGTCTTTGACCATTAATGTACATAATAACAACAAAAACCCTAAAAAACTTTTATGTGGACTGTTGGCTTGATCTTGGACAAATGGACTTAGAACTTAGGCAACATTCCTATGCTAAAGGACTTGGCCAATGCCAACTTGTTGAGAAATCAAGTGCTTATAATTTGAAACTTCATCTGATACATCATTTAAGATCTGTCTAAGTTCATCTGCAACATGATCATTGTGAAACTGTATTTTTGAACCTGTGATTTGTGGAGTTCATCTGTTACATGGGCTACCTTGAAGAAGATCATGGAATGGATAAGCTTGGATGTGGCTATCTTTATTTGATGCCTTGCTTTTCAAGATAATATAATTGTGCATTTATGTATTGCTTGATTCTAAAAGTCCAAGGGAGTTCTGGGTTTCTATTGACATTTTTGTCTATTGGATTGCTACCCATTTGGTTAGGTCTTTTAAACTCTAAACTTTTAATTTTGTACATAGGATAGTCTCTTCATCTTCTCCCCACTTCTTTAATTTCAAAATATCTCCCTTCTTTTTCAAAATCTTCTTTGATTGAACTTATTTTGTTCCAAACTTTGACCATTTTGCAAAAAGATAGAAACTTTGGCCTTATGCCATTGCATTTTCAAACTTCTTTTCTTAAATCAAACTTGTAAATAAACTTAACTATACTTGACTTAAACTTTCAAAAAGCCAAAAAGAACTAACTCATTCAAACCATTTTTAGGCCTTTGTGCCTCTCAAACTTAATTTTGTTAAAAGCAATGCATCCACTTTGAAATTTGTATCACGAACTACGAGGTTTTGATCCCTCATTTTTATGTTGGTACGTAGGCACAAGTCCGAAGGTCTTGTCAAACACAAAAATATAATTAATTAATTCTTTTCTCATCCCCTCATTCTATTTGTTTGTAAATATCACTTTATACCAAATACATATGCACACAAAAAGGGCTCCCTAGGAGTACCTAGGATACTTTAGGTGCTAACACCTTCCCTCTGTGTAACCAACCCCCCTTACTTGTAATCTCTGACATTTTATTAGTTTTGATTTGAAATTTCTTACTTTTTGGGTTTTGTTCGTACTTTTTCCCTTTTCCCTTGGAAACAATAAAAGCGCGGTGGCGACTCTTGTTATTTGATCTCTAGCTTATCCATAACTTAATTATCATGAATTTACCGCTACAGAAAATAAGTGGCGACTCTGCTGGGGAGTAGTCTCCAGTGGGTTTAGCCTACTTTTTATGTGTATATTTGTATATATGTGATGTTTGTATATATGTATGTGTGATATAATCTGCTTGTTGTGCTTGGTGATCTCTGAGTGGTGAGATAAGTTCTAACCCGAACTTGAGTGCAATTAAGATAGGAGGATGGTATATTCATGTTCGACTTGTGTGGAGTAGTCCTTAACAAGTTGGCTTGAGATCCATCCACTCAGTGGAGACTCTTTTGGATTTGGAAATGTCACACAAGTATTTGTGGTTAGGCATTACTATCTATAATTTGGGTATGAGAAGCTGAGGACCGTAGAACATTTACCCCCTCTTGGCCTATTTAGGACGTAGTGCGGAAACTGTTCAAGTGTAGACTTGATAACAGTTGTTACGCGATACTACACTCAGACGAGTTTCTCTTGAGAATATTATGGGTCGATGAGTCAGTCATCTTAACCTGTTTTGGTATGGTTATGCATATGTTTGTTTTATGGTTTTGTATCATGGTGATGTTGAAGTTTCTTTGGCCTACTGCAGGTTTGATGTTTAGCTGACTTTTGCATGATCAATGATAGGGATCTGAATATTCACTTGTGCATACATGATGCATGACCACATACTGGTGAAATTGGACACAATTGCAAGATAAAACAAGGCTATAAACAAAGCAAAGCAAGGCATGGACAACCAATTTCAAGTATAAAGCCATAATGTGGAAAACCAAATTCAAATGGTCAACTCAAGGTCAAGATGGACATGGAAGATGAAATTGGGGCTAGGATTGATTATTTAGTGTCTTAGGGTGAAAAAATAAATTGGGTTGACTTTGGCTAAAGTTGACCATTTTCTTGTATTCTTTCATGTAATGAACACTTTTATGATTTATGAATGGAAATTGATGCTTGTTTGACAATTTCTATGGACTTTGATGTTTTTGGTATGAATACGATTGACGTTTAGATGAATTTGATATGAACTTGAATGGATGAACATGATTTGAAATATATTTGACTTTGTATGGATATTTGAATGAGGAATGGATGAATCAATGTGTTGACTTGAACATGAATCATAACTTGGATTGAATCCAAATATGTTTGAAATGGATTGAATGGTGAAAACATGGACATACATCAACCGTGAACAAGAATTGGATTGAAGTGGATGACTTGATGAACTAGCATGAATGACTTGAACATGACTAAGATTAACATGAATGATGAATAAGACCAATGACTTGAGAGAATTATCTTGGCATGAAACAAAGATCTTAGTATGGACCAAAAAACACAAAGAACTAAGACCTAAACAAGAATCCATGAGCCAAACCAAAGACATGACCAAGACACTAGGTATAAAGGTGACCCAGATGAAAGACCACAACATATACTTAGGCACAAACCAAGGGACACAAGCATATGATGCATATGTGAGGCATGAAGTCTATGGGATCAAGAGCAATAGCCCGACATGAATAGCGATGCACAAAAGGTTTATTGAATGAACCTTGACCCAACAAAGAATCAG
This sequence comes from Lathyrus oleraceus, assembly GCF_024323335.1. Classification (NCBI taxonomy): domain Eukaryota; kingdom Viridiplantae; phylum Streptophyta; class Magnoliopsida; order Fabales; family Fabaceae; genus Lathyrus; species Lathyrus oleraceus. The sequence continues at coordinate 442,217,532 of NC_066580.1, read as the reverse complement.
ACCATAGAGGAATAATCAGATGAAATTAGGGTTAGGAGACCACCCACAAGGGCATGGGACCACATCCCCCTTGATTAGGGTTTCCATGAAGCCTACTCCTTCAATCAAGGTCTTTGAATCATCCAAGATGCTTTACAAGCATGTTTCTAATGTATGAGCCTTCAACTAGGGTTTAGATAGCCAATACAGGGCCCAAGGAGTATCCATGAGGCCTCATAACCAAATCATCAAGGAATTAGGTTTGTGACCCCTGAGGAGTGCCATGATGAAATCTTATTGAATTCATGCTTCAAAGATCAAGCAATTAGGGTTCCACATCCCCTATGATCAGATGAATATCCAATGTTATACCTTTGATCTTTGATCCTCACACAAACCCTAGCTTGTCAGCCAAGATCCTTGAATCCACAATGATCAACTTAATGGATGAATGATGCATATGAATTAAACATGAATATGTGAAAATGATTCCTATGTCAAGGATTGAATGAAAAGATGAAAAGGGGAAAGAAAATTTTGGGGTATGACAACGACCACAACACAATTGCCATAACATAAACTAGCAACACCACAACTGCCACAACACGAACCAACACCACCACTCCAAACACCAGTTAGGCACCCGCTATACACCAGACAAAGAAAATACCCTACCAGATGAAGATTACTTTCTCTAAGAGATTCCATGCAACACAAAAAAAGCAAGTCAGGACAAACAAAAGAAACAATCCAGCATATCAAACACCTCAACAGAAAACCCCCAAACCAGCTGCAAGCTGAAAACAGAAATCAAAGTTCAAAGCAGACTCCCTAATTGCAACAAACAAATATCTGCAGCAGCTCCAAAACGGACCAAGAAAAACATGGTTGCAAGAAACGTTAGAAGTTAAGCAGAAAATATAACAAAGTCGTTTTAAAGGCACTCCAATGGATTTAAAATCCATTAACTTAAGGAATAACTAAAGTCTTTGAAGTTAGATTTAAACCACTTCCAAACTAACACTTGGATTTCATCAAATCGAGTGACCACTAATTATCTAGAGTTTCTGAAAACCTTTTCGTTACACCATTTCCAAATCACTCAAATGCACGAAAAAAAACACTTCTAAAAATACTTAGAAATTTATCCACAAAAAATATTCTCTCACCACACATCTAGAAGCTAGAGTTAAACTCACAACTTTTCTATGTGTGAACAAACTCTATGTCAACTAAATTAATAATCCTTCACAATTGATTTAAACTTTAATCTATAAAGAAAACAAATTTTCTTGAAGAAATATTTGTCGTACTAATTATGGACCAAATATAAAATCAAATACATATATTCTTTGACAACGACATTTTGAAATGATTTATTTCTTCTTGTTGTTATATAGAGGTGGAGCCGCAGCAGGAGCGTTTAAACAGTGACCGCACACGCGCACATTTGGCCAGTATTTCCGTAACCCCGCTCCTCTCTCTCTCTCTTGTTTTCATTTGATATTAATCAAAACTTCAAACTTCAAACTTCAAATTCCTTCTACGAACCCTCAAACAGCCACTATATCTCATTCTTCTCTTCTTGTTTCCATCATTCCGACACTAAAATTTGCATTCTCTTATCCTTCTTCTCAAGTAAGTCATTAAGTTCTCAATTTCAGCATACTTTGAGCAGACTAGTAAAATTCTGTTATGGATCGTCGAGGTTGGCCGTGGAAGAAAAAATCATCTGATAAAGTCACAAAGACTGATAAACCATTTGTCACAACTGACTCCGTTGGTTCTACCTTATCTTCTGTGGCACATTTAGGAAATCAGGTTTATATATTTTATTTAATTTTAATCTTTGGAATGGAAAAGTTTTTGATACACAAAACTAGCTAAGTTGCTCATTAGTTTTGTTCTTTTCTTTATATAATTTTTTCAGCATGAAAAAAATTGCGCAAATAAGAACTATGTTCAAATTCCAATGGATTCTTACACATGTATGACTGAATTGGAAGATCAAGTAAAAGATTTGGAATCAAAGCTATCAGCAGCTTATTCAGAGTTAGATAACAAGGAAAATCTGGTTAAACAGCATGCGAAAGTTGCCGAGGAAGCAGTTTCAGGTAGTAGAAATGTAGGCGCAATTGGCTGAAATTCGTGATCAAATGTTGTGTGTTCTTCGTCTGCGTTTTTTTTTTTAATCTTTTTTACTTTTGAATCGAGTTGATTCATACTTGTATGCGTTTTAGGTTGGGAGAAAGCCGATGCAGAAGTTGTTTCCTTACGAAGTCAACTTGAATCTATTACTCTTTCGAAGCTTAGTTGTGATGAGAGAGTAACTCATTTAGAGGGAGCTCTGAAAGAATGTGTGAAGGAGATAAGAACTATAAAGGAAGAAAGTGAGAAGAAAGTACAAGAGGTGATTCTTGTGAAATCTCAACAGTGGGAGAGGTTCAAGTTAGAGCTTGAATCAGAAATAGATAAGTTGGATAAAGGACTTCACGAAGAAGCTGGTGAGAATGCCGCACTTCTGAGATCGCTTCATGAAAGTTCAAACAAAATAGTGAAACTAAAAGAAGAAAAGTCTGAAGCGGAGGCCGAGTTAGAGGTTCAAAAGAAGAATGTTCAGTCGTGCGAAAAAGAAATAAGTTCTTTGAAGTATGAGCTGCATATTGTTTCTAAGGAGATGGATATTCGAAATGACGAGAAGAACATGATAATGAAATCGGCAGACGTGGCTAACAAACGGCACGTGGAGGATGTTAAGACTATTGCTAAGTTGGAGGGTGAGTGCCAACGCCTTCGTGGTTTGCTGCGAAAGAAGTTACCTGGACCTGCTGCATTGGCACAAATGAAGCTAGAAGTTGAAAGTACGCACCGCGTCATTAGTGGAATTCATCAAAGAAAAACTAGTAACCTGCAAGAATCCGAGTTTCTTAGTGTGTCGAAACGATTTGAGGTGTTTGAAGAAGAAACAACGAGATTGAAAGAAGCTTTGGCGTCAAGTAATGCTGAACTACAGGCTTCTAGGAACTTGTACACTAAAACAGTTGGTAGAGTTAAGAGCTTAGAAGCTGAGGTACAAATTCTTCATCAAGAAAGAAGTTCGCAGACGCAGAAATCAAATTTAGAGATCAATTACCGGAATTCTTCAAGTAGAATTTCTAGCAATTCACCAAGCATCACTTCTATATCAGATAGTTGGCATGATGATCCAGAAAGTCCTGCTGACTCATTTTCAGCCTCAGCTTCTGACCATTTTAACGTAAGTCGAGTTAGAACCTCGGTTAAAGTTGAGAATCGCAAAAGTGAAACTATCTCGGAACTGATGAACGATTTCCTCGAAGTGGAGAAAATGGCCTGTTCTTCAGACAATGACAGTGTACAGATTGCTAACAAAGTAAAGAACGACTCATCTGAAGATGATCAAGTAAAATCAAATGATGCTTTGGTTGAGATTCAGCTGAAATGTATGACAGAATCATATAAGTCACTTCAAACACATGTTGAAGAGTTAGAAGCTGAAAATAAGCTTCTAAAGGAAAAGATAGACGAGCTAAAGAACGATCTCGAGGAGGAAAAACAATGCCATCATAATGCTTTGGCGAGGCACAGAGAATTAGACGAAAAAACGCCAAGGTTAGCTATGATCCCCTAAAACATGATCTAGTTCTAAATTATAGGAAACAATATCATTGCTTCCATACTGTATAATTTGAGTTTTCAGCTTTGTTTCTTAAGTACTTTCTGATTTTTCTGCCTGTTCGTTACTTGAAGGGATAAGCGCCTCGAGTGTACATCAAATTCGGCAGCGAATAAAGACATTGATACTCGGAAGGTAATCACATTACATTACTTACATATCATTATACCTTTGGTTCATCACATTTTTTTAATGTTTTCTTTAGCGAATTCATTCTTCAATCATATTTTTTTCGATACCTTGATGCCGCTACAGGATACAGAACTAGCTGCTGCAGAGAAAAAGCTAGCAGAATGTCAAGAGACTCTACACGTACTTGGTAGGCAATTACAAGCAATGTGTCCACAAATCGGCTCTAAAAGACTTCAAACAAATGAATCGTCGATTAAACCAAATTATGACCAGTCGAATTCCAATGGCTCTTATAACTCAGATGAAACTGATCACGCCGAAGCATGTAGTGTATCTTCTAATTCTGATATTCAAGGAGCGAATGACGAGTTTTCATCGTCTCGTAACTTTGGTTCCACGTCATGTCTTTCAGACACAGAATGCAACCTTTCTGTAAATTCTTCAATAGTATCAAAGGCACCTCACCGATGATTTCGATTTATCGCTTAAAATCAAAGGGCATAATCCATTTTGTCACCCTTATGTAATAGTTTTGTATATATGATTATTACTATGATAATCAAATCATTCAGAATGCTAAGATTAATTAAAATTTACAATTTTAATCTCAAATAATCTAAAAAACCTGCTTGTGGATTGAAGGAAAAGAAACCAATTAAGACAGAGACATTTGTGCCGACGAAATTGTGCATAGAGAAAGTAGAACATTTAGTATGAAATTTAGGAGACATAAGTGATACTATAAAGATTATATTATTATTATTATTGTTATAGTTGTTGAGTTTGTGTCTGATATTAGTTTAGGAATTGGTACGTTGGGTAACATAAGCCTTTATTTTAGTGTTCATGCACTTAACATGTGTGTCCTACAAATTCTTTAGCAACCGAACACTTACCTTGTGTGCTTCTTTAAATAATCAATTATGGGTTTTAGATTTGGCAAACAACATCCAAAATAGTATTCTATATGGTACAATATGTCTTTCATTCTTTCAACTTTGACGAACATCATTATCAATTTTTAAGTGTTTGAGTTTCATTATTATTTTTTAGGTTTGAGTTTTATTATTTTTAAATACGTATGGATTAGGTGCTTTAAATGGATAGACTTGACTTAAACTTAATTGAATTGATTATTAGTTTATCTTTTCTTCTACAATGTCATTGGCTATAGGCAGGAAGGGAGGTTAGTGACAAAATTGTATATTAAATGTCTTTTGTATATCTCATTACAAACATTTATAATTGTTATGCATTTAAAAGAGGGTTGAAATCTAACGACAATGTAACATAAAGAAAAATAATACCTAAAATAAATAGTTTTAACCAATAAAATAATCTAAAATTGGTCATTGATTTTAATGAGGAATAAGAACTAGGAAATCTTCATTTGACACGAGATAATCTATGTTTTTTTTATATGTTTTTCCAAATTCGCTCCAAATAAGATAGTGCAAATTGTATATTAAGAGTTTATATATAAAGAATATATATATAGAAAATTTCACATCAACTAATACATCATATTATCGTATCATGTAATTAACCATGTAATTAACGGTTAATCTTTCTATATATAATATAATTTTCGTGTGTTTTTAAACATACAGTTTATTCAAATATTTCTCACTCTCCTATATTTTAATATGGTATTTAGAGTATAACCCACTGTCTTTCGATAATAAAAAAAATCGACGGTTTGTTTTCCTTTCACTACTGTTGATGACAAAGGTTTATGTTGATGACATTCTTATTAGGGTATTCAACATCTCAAAACTCATCTTTTAAAAAATTTCCAGACAAAAGACTTATGACCACTCATATACTTATTAGGCATTGAAGTTGCCCAATCCTCATTCGACATTGCAATCAACCAACGCAAGTATATCCTAAACATTTTCAGTGAAACTAATATGCCTGATTGTCGTCCTACTGATACTTCTACGGATCCCAACGCCAAGCTTCTTCCGGGCCAGGGGAGCCATTGAAAGATCCAGGAAGATATCGACGTCTTATGGGTAGACTCAACTATGTTATAATCCCCAGATCAAATATTACATTTGCGATGAGCATTGTGAGACAATTTATGAATGTTCCTTGTGATAGTCATTGGGATGCAGTCATTCAAATTCTTAGATATATTAAAAATGCACCAGGAAGAGGACTAGTATATGAAGATAAGAGAGATGTTAAAATTATTTGTTATTCAGATGTAGACTGGGCCGAATCACCTTCAGATAGGAGGCCCGTGTCTGAATAATGTGTTCTAATTAGAGGAAATATGATCTCATGGATAAACAATAAACAAAATACAATTGCATTATCTAGTGTTGAAGCTGAATATCATGTTATGGCATCAGCCTCAAAGGAGCTTGCATGACTTAGAAATTTACTCTCAAAACTTAGGTTGAGAGATCTTGAGAACACAAAACTCATATGTGATAATCAAGCGGTACTTCACATTGCATCTAATCCAATCTTTCATGAATTGACCAAACACATAGAAATAGAATGTCATTATGTAAAGGGCAATGTACTTTCAGGAGTTATCACCACAAATTTCGTCAAAAGTGAAGACCAATTGACTTATATGTTTACAAAGTCTCTTAGGGGTTCTCGAGTGGATTACATTTGTAACAAACTTAACTCATATGAAAGATATGATCCAACTTGAATGGGAATGTTAAGATATTTGAATATAGAAAGTCTCACATCGACTATAACATGTAATTAGTTTTTTTGATATATATATATATATATATATATATATATATATATATATATATATATATATATATATATATATATATATATATATATATATATATATATATATATATATATATATATATATCTATGTAAAATACAGTCTCCGTAGTGTTTTTAAACACATAATTGTTCAAATGTCTCTCAATCTCTTATACTTCAATATCTTTAAAAATGATAACTATGCATATGATTATTTCAAGCCATATAAATATGGGAAAGCTATACAAACAATGTCAGCTCGACCAATAACAAAAACTGAATAAAATTACAAATTTAGATTCAAAGTGAATAAAAAGTTTAAATAATTGTTTATCGCCTAAAAATAAATAGAAGAGAAACATATAAAAATAAAATAGAATAATCAGGTTCACCTCTTTAAGGCGGGTTCCATAGCTAATACTACTTTGAGTGGAGGGTGAAAGTACGAGTGAGAGAAATGAAGAGCAAGACACTTAAATACGTGAGAATCAAGATTAATCGTTCACTTCAATAATTACAGGAAAAAATTATTGTAACAACGTAGAACTGGTTGAAAGTGGAATCATCAAGATCAATAAGATATATATTTGATGAAAATATAAATTTGATGAGAATGTGACGAGAAAAAATAACAAAATAAAAGAAATTATTTTAAAATTAAACTAATGTGGTTGTGTTAAAAGATGAACGTTTTTTTTAATAAAACACCTAATGGATTAAAAAAAGGAGATACAAGGAGATGAAGAAAATAAACCTTCCCTAAAATTAAACAAATCTAAAATTTGGTAAGCCAATTATATTCCTAGAGTAATCATTAAGAATGATGCTAGGACAAGAATCAAACAAAACATCATTAACCACAGAGAGACCTAAATTGGCTAATTTATCAGCACAACGGTTGCCCTCTCTAACAATACGTGATACAATAAAGTTCATGTCATTCAAAATGGATAGGCAGTTGAACCATCTATTCTTGAGTCTCCAAGGGATGGAGGAAGAATTCTTGAAGGCCAAGGACACAAGCTTGAAATCTGTCTCTAACCACAAATTTCTCCAACCTCTCTTATGAGTTATTTTAATGGCCAAAAAATTACCAAGAAGCTCAACACAAAAAGCATATTGTCGATCATAATTAGAAGCAAAACACTTCATAGCCACCCCATGACGGTTCTTGAAAATCCCTCCACAAGTTGTTAAACTAGGATTGGCACGCGAAACACCATATGAGTAAAACTTAACCCAATTCAGAGGAGGAGGGTCCCAGAGAATATCCTTGATAGACGGTCTTTTAGGATGATAAATTTGAATAGAGAAGGCTTTGGAGACAGAGAAATCATATAAAGAGTACCTTGCAATAACCTTAGTGTGATTCCCCGGAAAAGAAGCAGCATCCAAAATGAGATAAGTGATAGCTTTCCAAGAGATGACTTTGTTGTGTAATTTGAGTTGGTTCATGCAGTACCAAATTAAATCAAATGCATGGATGATCGTTGAAGAGGCAAGAGACTTGCATTGAGTTGACCTAAAGAAGATTGAAGAGTCACAACCAAATTTTATGTATGAAAACATAATATAAAAGAAAGACATAATTAGTCCCAAAGTCCCTTGACTTAATTTAATATTTCAGTTTGATCCCTTAACTAAAAAACGTTACATATTGGTCCCTTAAGAATTGTTCTATTACACAAAAAGGTTTTTGCCATTAAATTTTTTGAAAAAAATATTAACTTTGGAGATGTGTTGTGACAAATAGGCATAAATTAATAAGCTGAGTCAACAAATAGTAAAAAAATAACAGTTCTTGTGCTATTAGTCCAGTCATGTAACTCTAGGAAACACAACAAATTGAGAATACAATAATCATCACATAACATAAAAAACAAAACCCCAATGTTGTAAATTTGAAACAATGTTTTTTTACAAAATTATCCTGGAGTAGGTGAAGTAGAAAGTAAAATAAAATCTTCTTTTAATTGAAGAATGAACTAGAATATAACAAAAATTATTATTTTAATTAAAGGGATTGCTTCCAAATTTAAGATTTATGCCTAAAAATAAAGACAATCCTTTGCTGCAGAAACTTCTCTGCAAAAAAAAATCATAAAAAAGGTCAGAACAATGAGAAGATGAAGAGAAAACAAATCTATTAGCAAAAAATCACCACTGTGAACCATTGTGAATCCAAAATCATAACAAAGGAGGAGATTAGTATTTCAAGGAGGCTGGAAAACAAACTAAATAGTACTACCTATCCCATTCATTCAAAAAAAAAACTTTTCAGGCAAAACAAATCATTTTTCATGCAGTTTCTAGTGTCATCAAACACTACACGATCACACAAAGGAGCCTTTTTTGGGTAACCTGCAAATCGAAAGAAAAGAGGAATAAAATCACAAAGGTTTATTTGTTTTAAGAGCGTAGAGCAAAAAGATAAGTGAAAAATCGCTAAAAAATCTCTTTGAAATGCGTCACCGCAGCCGCACAAGATCACTACACCGAAACACGTTACCATCGTCGCACAAGACCATGCCGTCCTCAGATCTATGGTAAGCCCCTTCGATTTCCCTTTCCAGACCATAAATTCGATCACCACCATCGAACTCCGCACCATCCTCGCTTGAAATCATACTCGTGAGAGAAGATCCAATAACTCTAGCATTGATTGACGACTTACGTGAGGCTTGTACGATACTGACGATGTTGGCGGTTACATTAGGGGAGTAACATGAAAAAAAATTGAAAGAGTGTTTAATTTTAAAATATTATTGTTGTTTTTTTGATTTAGAGAAAGGAAGGAAATGATGCTGCTTGTTGCCTGTTGAAACAAAGAGAAAACAAAATTAGGATTATGTGGATGTTTCATGTGTTTAATAACAAATAACAATAATAAATTAAAAATAAATATAAAAACAGACAGGTAAAATAATAATATCAAATAAATGGTATTGTCAACAAAACTTAACGATTTCTCATAAAATTTGACAAAAATGATCAAATAGTATAACAAAAGTGAAATTAAGGGACTTACTTGTAATATTTTTTAGTTAAAAGACTAAAATATAATATTAAATTATGTTAAAGAATTAAAAAATATATTAAGCCTAAAAGAAATCAATATAATTTCTTTTTATATTAAATCTAGCTCATTCTTAAAAAATAAGTTTATAAAAGGTGAAGTGTCATTCTTTATAAACTCATTAAGGTTTTATCTCTATAACATATGAGATTTTCATTAAATTTTTATGTTAAGTTCAATTTATTTTTACAAATTGACTTATAAGAAAATAAGTGCTACATTTTTTTAAATTATAGTCCTAAGATATCTTCAAAATATACTTATCCTGTATAGATGAGTAGGAGAAAAATATTGAGATTTTTTTATTAGTGAGATCGAAGGCTTGAGATTTTATTATAGAATGGTTAAACATAAAAAAAGTGTTTCGACACTAATATTTTTGATTTTCTGATATTAAAGATAATAGGTCTTTTATAAATAATTTAAAGACTCATGCATAATAATATTATCTCTTAAAACTATGAATATAATTTTTAAGATGATTAATTTTATATATATATATATATATATATATATATATATATATATATATATATATATATATATATATATATATATATATATATATATATATATATATATATATATATATATATATATATATATATATATATATATATATATATATATATATATATATATATATATATATATATATATATATATATATATATATATATATATATATATATATAACATATGTTTTTGACTCTTAAACAAACTTTTTGTCCATACAAACCTAATAATATCATTATAAATAAAAGAATTATTATACTAAACTTTTGCTTTACGTATGTGGCTAAGGTAATCAGATTTTGTTATCTCATAAACCAAGAAAAGACAAAAAGATTAAGTGCTTAATTGTCTTGAAGACCTTATTTTATAGACAATGAGGCCCCATTCCCATGTGCTCCAAATGGACAATGTTGTAGATGGATTAGCCAATTAAGCATGGGTTTATTGTGAAATGTGTATAATTTAATTTAATTTAATTATTATGATCAATTTTTAAGTAGCAACTATTGCCAAGTAGACAATAACATGTGGCCAATATAATGCACTATTATAGTGTTCATTTAATTTAAAAGTAAAAGATCTAAATAGTACTTCTAATTGTATTGACAAGTACTTTATACTAGTCCTTTATTTTGTGTGGAAGAGAAAAATTAACTATTTTTGAAAATGTCCAAACTTATATTAGCTGTACAATTGGAAATGATACATCATTAAAATTTTATGTTATAGTTTATTTTCTTTTTTTAAAAACTACTTTCTTAGAAATTTTCTTTAATCACATCATGAGATGAAACATTTAAACACATCTATAATTTGAGTTATTTGGATTTTATGTCACATTTTAACTAAGATAGACATAAAAAGCCAAGCCAATGAATGAAAAAACTTGGTAGCTAATTACTAATTAGCATATAATTTTCCCTAAACATGGTGATAGCTACTCCTCTTAGTGCTTTTTAATTCTTTTACTTAGTAAACTTGTTTGAGGAAAAAAGAAAAAGAATCTAGCTTACCCTGAATCGTAATGAAAATGATGTGACATAATGAACAAATATATATAATATACATGATGAATAAAAGTATATATACATGCATATTGTATTTCGTAATGCAATGAACTTTTGCAATTTTAGGTTAACCTATAAATGTCTCAATCATTCAACTCTTTTTATATATAACTTGTATTCATTTTTATTAATTACTCACATGCTAAATTGAATATATAAATGTAGAATAAAATATCATAACACTAGCAAGTTGTGCTACCTATATATTGTTTGGGATTTAAAGAACATGGAGTTTGTAAATCTATAAAATTAACCAAAATCCCATCATAGGATATAGGGTTGATCTCTATATTTTAGAGCTAATTTTTTAGTAACAAAAAGCTTTAATTTGATTAATGTCTAAAACAACTTATTTAAAATTAAGCACTTCTTTTCAAGCTTCATTTATCATGCAAAAAAAAATGCAAGTTTAAGAAAGGGGTAATAGAAAATTAAAAGGGACAATAGTGTACCCTTATTTCTAGTACAACATTGCTTCATTTAATAAATCATTGCTCAAGATACAAATGACATTTCTAAAGAAACTCTCTCATTGGAAATCAATCCATATAGATATATTTATATATACAATTACCAGAACAAACTTAAAAGTACTATTAGTACATCTTCAAAATCACATTGATATCATTGTAAAATGATTGTGATTTATCGTGATAATGTCAAATTCACTGTAAATTGATCTTGTAACTTCGTCAGAACCATCAGATGAAGGGATTTTATGTTTGGTAATCTTCGACTAATAAAATCTACTGATCCTTGTTGTTTATCTCATCAATGAAGTTAATGACTCAAAAACAAGTTCATCACAAGGGATAGTAAGTCCCATATCATGATTGAAACCAAACTCCTCTTCAGCTCTTTGTAACAAACTTTGAAATTGAGGATGTGATAGCCAAGAAATTGGGATAATGTACCTTGTTCTATTCTCACCAACATAAACTGCAAAATGACCCTTTGGTACATCCTCAGGAAGATCCTCTTCATTGTAACCATGTTTTTTCCCAAAACTTGAACATCTTTTGAGAATTTGCTTGATAACTTCAGCTTGTGGAAGTTTGTTGGATTTTCTCATGGCCATTGTTTTGCTATTTGCACCTCCAACTTTGAATGTGTTTTTTTTAGTGTGGATTAAGAAATGGAAGTGGATGAAGAGGTATTTATGATGCGAGGATTTTATAGAACTAAAAAGATAGAACACGAGTCATGTGGGTGTGGGGACTATAAGTGTTTAATGGGCAAAGCAAGTTCCAACCCCAATGGAGGTTCGAATGCATGCTACTTTTTCAATAGACAACGTGGGCCATTTTTCTATCTTAAATACAAAATTTTCTTGCATTTTTGTCTCTAATCAATATTATCATGTTGGAAAATTAAATTCCTTAGGCACATATTATGTTTTTCATTGCCTAAAAATTATTAGCTTCCATTATTATTATTAATTTAACCTAACATAAACAATTTAATCAAAATCAAACCATCTAGATTTTATAGTTAATGTTTTAAAATCTTGAAAATAATTATAATTTATATCAAAATTTATATTTAAATTTTTACTTAAATCATACCGTCTCTATACAATTATACGGTAGATCAATAAGACAATATAGATATGACATCTTCACGATTAATAGGATCAAACGAATTAAATTCCTTCCTCAAAAAATAGATATTTTTTAAAATTTAATTATAATTATTTTTTTAAATATTTTCATCCACTCGCAAAATTGATTATCATATTTTCATGTAACCGAGTGTTTCCCCCATCATAAATTTCTAAACTTAAAATTAGTAATATGGTATGTTTTAAATAAGATGACATTATATTTGATGTTATATAGTCATATAAAGCATATAAATAATTTAATCAAATTATATATCATTAATTAAGTTAAAAATGATTGATGTTGATTTAAAAGTTTTAAGAACTTATTTCCAATTATATGGGTATTGATCATTTTACCTATCATATCATATGCGACTTTATTTTAAACATGATAAATTATAAAATTTGAGTTTTAAAATTTGAAGAAGAGACTATAAAACTAGTTGATTTTGAAGGAAAAGAACTAATTTCGTAAGCTGCTAAAAATAAGATCAAAACTATCATTAAACTTATTTTTATAAGATTCTTTTTACAAAACTAACAAAAATTAAGATATCACGTGCTAAATACTACGATTATCTATTATTCATTAAATTTGAAAAGGAAAGTGTTTATATATTATAAAAAAAGTGAAAATAAAAAAAGATATGAATAAATTTCAATCATCGTAAATTATTAATAATTAATAATTTTGAGTGTGTTATAAAAATGACAAGAAAATATAGCAGTGAAAGTTAATTTTTTAATTAAGATAACACTTGTGAAGTGTTGTAGTAGTCAGTTTGTATTTTGAATTTGGAAATAGTCAATATTTTGTGAAGTGTTGCAGAATGCGAAACAGTATATTCCGTGAGAACTGTTATTGTAGGCGAAACAATGCAACATTCAAAAAGTGTTGTTGTAGGCAAAACAATGCAACATTTAACAAAAGTGTTGTTGAAAGTGTGTCTTTCATCAAGAGTCGCAACCTTATGAAACAACATCAGTTTGACCAATAAATTGAACATTATGGATTCAGAAAAACACATTAGAAAAGACTATCATCATCTTGACAAAATTTCGAATTTCATCTTATACCTATATTCAAATTTTTATCGATCTTATGCAAACTCGAGTATAGACTGAATTATCATGTGTATTTATGCGTATAAACTCTAAGACAATTTGGGAGTGTTTGAAATACTATAAGGAAAGTGATTCGTTCACGATTCTCGCCTCGATCCATTTAATTTACAATTAATTTTCCAACAATCTTATAGTATTTTGTGTAATGGCAACCGAGACTTCCGTTTCAAGTATCGAAGGAATGAAGATATGAGAAAAAAAATTCAAATCAAGAATCCGAAATAATTGACATTATGGATTCCGGTACGTTTTGTTTCTCTTATATAGATATTCATATAAATAAATAAATAAATATAATATCAAGATCCAAATGAAATTTAATCTAACAGACAAAGTATGATTATTGATTTTATAATTTTTCGATAATAATTAATGATATGAAATGTTATACGTGATATAACATATTGGTATTGGACAAGATCATTCAATATTCATTAGTCTCTATGTTTATTATATGATTGATCATTAGCAACGAGAAGAATGAAATTTTAGAAAGAAAGGGGTTTCTAACTTCCACATTCAAGAAAGTACTTGATAAGTTCAAACACTTACATTTCAAGAAAGTGAGTACTCTATTTGATCCTAGGGTCAAACTTTAAAATAATGATGGAAGAGTTGTGCCTCAATTGGAATATACAAGTGCAATTGGTTGTCTAATTTAATTGATGCAATGTACCTTACATATGATTTGCAATTAGTAAAATGAGTAGATTTACTAGCAACCCAAATGGTGAGCATTGGAAGGTCATCACAAAGAATTTTGGTTATTTTTTGAAAAACAACAATTTTGGCCTCCATTATGGTAGGTTTCTGCCATACTAGAAGGATATACCAATGCGAGTTGGATATCGAGTGTTGGAGATTTAAATCTACAACATAATGAATATTTACATTAAGCTGGAGGTGCAATTTCTTGGAAGAGTAAGAAACAAACATGCATTACTCTCTCGACCATGGAATTAGAGTTTATGGCTCTTGCGTTCGCTGGAAAAGAAGTAGAATGGTTGATGGACCTTCTGTTGGAGATTCCATTAACTAAGGACAATGTTTCGAAAGTGTTGATGCATTATGATAGTCAAGTCACCATAGCTAGAGCATTTAGTGAAGTATATATTGGAAATTCTAGGCACATAAGTCTTAGACATTCTTTTGTGAGAAAATTGATCAAGGATGTAATCATTTCATTCACATATATACGTTCGGCATATACTTTGCTTGATCCATTTACTAAACCACTGACCGGAGATTTAGTAAAGACTACCTCGAGAGGTATGAGGTTGAAACTCCTTGAATAAGGGTTCCGACAAAGGTAGCAACTCAATCTTAAGTTAACAAATCTTAACCTAAGATTCAATGGGAAACAACAAGTCGTTGATTTGGATGTTTATGCAACATTATGTGATAATGTTGACTATTAAATATAGAGGGTTGAGTTTTTTCAAACACTTAATGAAGTTCTATATCGAGGATATGTATCTCAAGAAATAGATACAAAATGAACTTCACTAGTATGAATTTCGAGATGGTGTCATCTCAAAGTGAGAGTTGAAGTTTCTCTCATGAAAAATTCATGAAAACAGGAATAACACATGACCATAAATAGTGCTAGGCGAGAGATGTAAGCGAAGAACCACTAAAGAGTGTGTGTAAGGTAACACTGGTTTAATCACAAGGGTTAACGGTTCAAAGCATTTTTACCTAACATTCCGATTAGACTTTGCGTTATCCTTACTAAGGTTAAGTTCAAATCGAAAGATACTTAACTGTATTAACATTCTTTGTTTCTCTATTTCTAGAATTGGTCTTGTCATCATTAGAACAAGTGGGGGATTGTTGTAAATTATTAACAATTAATAATCTTGAGTGTGTTCCAAAAATGACAAGAAAATATGGAAGTGAATGTTAGTTGTTAAATTCAGAAATAGGTAACACTTGCGAAATGTTGCAGTAGATAATTTGTATTTTGAGTTCAAAAATAGGCAACACTTTTGCAGAGTACAACCTTTGAAAACTATTGATGTATGTGAGTGCAACATTTGAAAAATGTTGCTGTAGGCGAAACAATGCAGCATTTAGCAAAATCGTTGTTGAAAATGTGTGTTTCATCAAAAGTCGCAACCTTATGAAATAACACCAGTTTGACCAATATATTGAGCATTTCAAATTCTTAAAAACACATTAGAAAAGCCTATCATCTTCACAAAATTTCGAATTTCATCTTACCTACATTTGGGTTTTCATCGATCTTGTGCAAACTCGAATATATATTGAATTATCCTGAGTATTTTCGCGTACTGACTCTAAGACAATTTGAGAATGCTTAAAATGCTATAAAGATAAATTCTTGGGGGAGAAGAGTAACTCACTTCATTAGACCAAACTTCTATAAATATCCAGTTCATCTCTCTTCCCTTATCTATTTTATTTTCACTTAATTTCTTTACTTCAAATTTTTGCTTTATATTTATTCAAATGTTTTATAAAATGTTCCCAAACTCTACTTTCGAAAATAATTTGGTTTTAAATCAACAATTTTCAAACCTATATAATTCACCCTCCCTCTCTCTCTCTCTCTCTCTCTCTCTCTCTCTCTCTCTCTCTCTCTCTCTCTTATGTATGGAGTCACATCTCCAACGTATTAACCATTGATGAAGAAACAAATACTTCTAATTCAAACTTAAGACAAGGGAGGTTTGGGAAACTTAAGACAAACACTACTATAAATAACATATTTTACCTCGGTTGGGTAAAGGTTATTACCTCAGTTTTCTAGGTGATGTAACAAAAGGTGTCGTGGTAAATCTCAAACTTTCTCATCGGTTGCAAGTACACCGAGGAGAAAGGTGGAACTTGTAGTCGATTTGATCCTCAACAACTAAATATACATTTTTTTTAAAATCATGTTACTTTACCTCTCGATTTTTATAATACCCAAGGGAATATATATATATATATATATATATATATATATATATATATATATATATATATATAATATATATATATATATATATATATATATATATATATATCCACTGTTATTAAAACACAAAGTTTCTTATTTTACATTGTTTAGTTTCAATCTAGAAGTACAAAATTTTGACGAATTTGATTCATCATCATCATTGTCAATCTTGGAGAAGAACAAATGCTGAATTTATTTTATACATTGTTTTGCATGTAATATATTTTCAATGGCTTTTGTATGCATTTTTCTGATATAAAAAAAAATAGATAAATAAAATAAATATTTAAATAGAATATAAGAGATTAGGTAAGAACACCAACCTTGAATCAATTTTTTTTGCACTTGCAATCCATTCAAGAGATCTTTTTGAAACTTCTTTAAGTTTTACTATTTTTATGGTAAATTCTTTCATTATCTACGTTTGAGTTTCGTAACGTAGCGTCCAAGATTTATAGTGGTGGTGTTCGTATTCTTATTGGATGTAGATGGTTCTTATAGATTGGTGTGTTGGCAATATCTTGAGCATCGTTAGTTTATTAACGTACGACCAAAATTTATTATAGACAAACCTGAGTTACTTTTTCTCTTGGTTCTTACTAAAAACCGAGGTAAAAAGTTATTTATTTTTTAATTAAAAAAGAAATAAAATAAGGAATTTTCTCCTTGATTTAAAAATCCAATGAGGTAATAAATTACTTCTATTGCAAAAAAAATTGTGAATGGATAAAAAATTGAAAGTAACATGTATTTTTCTTCCTTTTTCAGTTGTTTACCATTCACCAATATCTTTGTGTGTTGCAATATTCAAAACAATTTTTTCAAGATCTTGTTTTGTGAAACAACAACATTGCAGTATGATTAGGAATACATTTCTCAATGTTGTCAATCGAAGAAAGTAATATATAATAGAATATTTTCTTTGAATAACAATATTGAGAAGTTATTCTAAAATATAAGAATGTTTTATTTTTATCATTCGACATTGGCGAGTGGTGGAAACAACAACAACAACAACAACAACAATAACAACAACAACAACAACAACAACAATAACAACAACACCAACAACTTAATTATGTGAGATAGATTGCAAGAACAAAAAAATGTTTTGTTAAATGTTGGTGTTAAAAGAACAACAACACAGAATCAAAGAATTTTGTGTCTTATAATTTATCCCAAAGAATGATGTTTACGAGTATAAAGTGGTTATATAAGAGTTAGGTTTAGGGTACAACTTAGTGAACAAATCATTTTATAGTTAAATTCGGGTATCAAACCCCTCGGTTATTATACTAACCAAAGGAATAGATTATTTAATTTTTAAATCAATAAAAAAAAGAAAAAGAAACAAAAACATAAACTGCAGTTGTTGGGATTCGAAGCATGTATCATAAAACATTTACCCCTCGGTTATGTACTACAATCGAGGGAATATATGGTATTTTTTTTAATTAAAAAAACATGGCGCATCTAGGAAATATACCTCAGTTTTTTGTTGGATGAGGTGAAACCGTTGTCATAAAATGTATTATTTGTAGTAGTGAAATGAGTGTTAGGAAACTCAACCCTGATGAAGATATGCTGAAACTAGCCATATTGTGTCCTTATGTCAATGAAGATCATGTGAATTATGAAGATGTTATTAATGCGGATGTGTTGAGAAAGATTATGGATGATGAAATCAGTGCCATAAAAAAACTTGAAGTTGACACTACTTCCAAAAGGAGCAAAAGTAATATGAGTAAAGTGGATCTAAAAAATAAAACAAATGAAAGGGGAGAAATTGAAAAACAAAAGGAAAGACTAGTGGTTAAGGGATACACTCAGAGATATCAATTTGATTATAAATAAGTATTTGCACTTATGAAAATGTGGGACACCATAAGCAATGTTATGGAAATGGCAACTATCAAAGGATGAAGTGTATATCGGCTAGATACGAGAGTTATTTCCTCCATGGAGAATTAAATGAATCAGTCTATGTTGAACAACATTTAGGCTATGTAAAGAACTGAGAAGAAATAAAAGTTTATAGGTTGCATAAGGCCCTTATGGAATGAAGCGGGCTTAAAGGGCATAATGTAACAAAATAAATAAGTAATTTGAAAATGAAGGATTTTTCAAATTCCCTCATGAGAACACATTATTTGTGAAAGAAGATAATAATGGAAACTGGTTGATCACCAACATATATATGGGTGATTTATTCTTCAATGGAAATGACAGTAACATGATCAAAGGTTTCAAGAAATTTATGTTGAACACCTATGACATGACTGATTTTGGAAAGATGAGACATTTTCTAGAAGTTGAAATTATACAGGACAATGAGGGTATATTCACGTGTCAGCAAAGAAATGTTACGAAGATACTTGGCAAATTTGGTATGAATCAAAGAAAGTTATGTGCAGTCCTATATTAGTCGAAACCAAGATATCAAAATAAGGCATGCGAGATAATGTGGATCCTACTCAATTCAAGAAAATGGTGAGAAGTCTAATGTATCTAACTCACACGATACCATATTTGATGTTTGTAGTGTGTATTATAAGCAAATACATGGGTAATCATGTTAAACCTCACCTAATAGATGCCAACAGAAATGTGAGGTTCAATAGGATGATCCATGTATTTGAAAGGTGTGCATTCTGAGTTAGTGACTTACTCAAACACCAACTATGGAGAAGATTAAGTATAAGAAAGGTGAGTATTCTGAGTTGGTGGCTTACTTAGAAGTGACTATAGAGGAGACATATATGACATGAAAAGTAATTTAGGTTATGTGTTCATGCTAAGGTATAGTGAAATATCCTAGTCAATAAGAAAGAACATATTGTGACTCTATCCACATCCGAAACTGAATTTATATCTCCAACTCACTGTGTGTGTCAAGGCATATGGTTTCATAGAATTCTATATAGATTGAGCCTAAAGCAAGACAAATGTTTAACTATTTTATGTGACAATAGTTCCACTATCAAGCTAAGCGAAATCTTGTCATACATACAATGAGTAAGCATACAAATATAAGGTTTCATTTTCTGAGAAACCTAAGCAAAGACGGTAAAATTGAATTAATGTTTTGTCCCTTATAAGACTAGCTATCAAATATAATGAACAAAGCCTCTAAAGTTTTAATTGTTCGAGAAGCTCAAGAAACTATTAGTAATGTGCAACATTTCCAATATAGATGGTTTTTGTTTTTGATATTTTGATTTGTTTTTTTGGTATAAACCAATTGCTTGGACAACTTGGTTTGAGCGATGGTTTTTTAGTTGTAGAAAGTTTGTTAGTTTTGTTAGAGTGGGTGACAATTGGTTAAGTTTGTTATAACTGATTTTCAGTTGGGAAGTTTTATGGTTTGTAGGTCATATTTAAATGCATTTGGCCTTTGAAATGAAATCAAAAGTTAGAATGCATAGTTTCTGTCCTAACACATTTTATATCTCTTAGACATATAATTAGTGCTTTTTGATGTATCTACTAAAATAGTATTTTGATAATTTGTCCAATTCATTAATAAGTGCATATATATTCGGAGTACAAGTATCCTTACCTCCGCTTATATTTGTTTAGCCAACCACCTTATATATGGGTAGGTTTTATCCACCAATATTCATAGATATAATTTTTTTTTTTATCTCTAAACATTATTAATTAAAGTCTATGGTTAAAAAAATAATGATTAATATTATATTACAAACCGAAACATATTGGCACAATTTTTTCTATAAATAAATTAGTTATTATGAAGCATATGAGTTGAAAATGGTTACACATAAAAACTAGATTGTAAAGGAAATTTTTGATAACCTAATGAATTTGATATCAAAGCCCTGAATCTTTGGTATATCCTTTTTTTCAAGTTATTAATTTATAGGGTAATGCTAACTTGTGCCCCAAATGCATAAATTAAGAAATAAATATAGTAAAAGAATCTTGGGAATTATGTGGTAAATTTAATACACATGTATAATTAATGAAGTTATTGTTTATTTCAATATAAATTTTTTATTTATGATTCTTAGCATTATCCTAATTTATAAATATTAATAACTTAACTCTTATTTATATTATTATATATTATTAATTGAGTTACTTTATCATGAGATCTAGGGTTCGGATTTCGATGATAGTATCAATCAATCAATTTTTGGCAATTGAGTTAAGATTTGCGGATATTCTTAATATATACTCTCTATTTTATATTTGTTATGAAACTGAACAGAATAATAGAAGAGAATAATAGAGTTTATTATATTATTCTCATTCTGGGCATTTGTTTCAAATACAATATGAGTCTTATTTATAGGACGTATGTAATAAATGAATAATTAATATGAAATCTATTAATTGATGGACATCCATAATCATGTCATTTATAACACTCCCCTTAGATATTCATAAAGAATATGCATTGTTAAAATCTTACTAGAAAAAACCCATTGAAAAAAAATTTAGTGAAGGAAAAAGAGTACAACATTCTTTGTGAAGGAACTCTCTTGTTACTAATCAATATAAATTATTACAAATTAGAAAAAAAATATATAGAGAGACAATCATCCATTATTCATAATAGTTTCCCCTTAGATGTTTGTTTAGAATATGCCTCGTTAAAACCTTAATAGAAAAAAAACTTTGTGAGAAAAAATCTAGTGAAGAAAAAAGAGTACAATATCCTTTTAAGATAAACTAATTTCTCCCCCTTAATTGAACGATCATTTCTTCGACGATGAAGACCAATCTTTTGCTATACAACCTTCTTGATGTACACATATTCTATTGTTTGAATGCTAAATTTGCAAACTTAGACATAATTTTGTCTTTCCTATATCCTTAATTTCAAATTCTTTCTTTAAGCCACTTATACCTTTTGGAAGCTCTTCAGGAGTTCCAATAATATTTATGTCATCCACATAGACAACTATTATATCAAATTCGTTTCTATATCTTTTCATAAAAATACAAGAACATATGAAGTTATTTGTATATCTATTCCTTAGCATATATTCACTAAGACAATTATACCACAAGTGTCTGCCGCAGTGCAAAAAATATGTGAGCGTATGATTGCTCGAAATAATAATAGAGTCGTCACTGAAGTTTATTGTAAAAGGAAAAACATCGATAAAACCCTAAAAGAACGAAAAATATGGTTGTCGCAACCAAATTCAGTTTTGAAAGTCGATTATGCGTAGAGAATGTATTAACGCCTCACACACCCGTTGTACTTAACAAAAACCGTTTAGTTAGTTTTCTGAATAATATTGTTACCTCACATTATTTGTCTTCTTCTAATTATTCTGATGTATTTATAAAGGGGACAAAATTAGTTTATTATTAGTGTACTTGACAAGATTGCGAACCATGCTCATACGTTTTCTCTATTGCAATGAGGAAGTCAAAGCTACGTAGTTTTAGGTAGCAAAAGTTTGTTGGTTGATTGGTTTTATTGAATGATGTTTAGGTTGCCTTCTAGCGGTTAAACATTGCTTGTATACTCACGCGTGAGAGGCTTAAAAGTTTGTTTGTATCGCATTAGAAGGGACTCATTTGTTTGTGAAAAAGTTTGCTTAGTTGCGCTTGGGCGAAAAAAATAGGTTTGGTTGGTTGAAGTTATTTTTAGGTGGATGTCGGATACTTGAAAGACAAACTCTAAAGCTAGTATCCAAATACTCGGGGAGGAAAAAGGCTTACACCCAATTAATCCTTTTTCATCCATTTTTTATTGAGGAAAGAAGTTTTCAGGTTGATTAAATTTTTAGATGATGATGAGTACTCGAAAGGCGAGTCATACGACTTATATCTGAATACTCGAAAAAGAAAGAGGCACATACCCCGTTAATCTATTTTCACCCGATTTTTTATTATAAAAGACAAACAAATTATCATGACTTATGCACTAAAAATACAAATGTTATAATCTCATGTCTAATTAACATTTTTTAGGCTATTTAACCTTTTTTTAAATAAAAAAAGAAAAAACAAAGAAGTCCAACATATTAAACAAAACTAAAAATGAAATAAAATGTTAAAACTAAACTAGTAGGCTGAACACCCAATTTCACAACTTTTAATTAATAATAATAATAATAATAATAATAATAATAATAATAATAATAATAATAATAATAATAATAATAATAATAACTAAATCTAAAATTAAAATGTAAGGAAAGAAAAAAGCAAAATCCAAAGAAAAGAAAATAAAACCAGCGCCACCTCCCCTTTCTAAAAAAATTTAATTCTTTTTTTCTTTTTTTTATTAAAAATAATAACAACAAAATTATATATGTGAGTCAACATTTTTTATAATAACCAAAAACAAAGGGAACACGTGAACTCCAACTAGACCAAATACATATGCATAAAAAACATGGAAAAGGGAAATAAAGTGAGAGTTATACCGTGTGTACATTTCTTTGATGAATCTGGAGCACAGTCAGCGGCTTCGTGGAAGAGGGAGGGCGATAGATCTGAAACTTTTATGGTCAGAGGTGACTGTTGGACGTATTTCTGGCGTGATTGAGTTTTTTTCATCGCGACGACCAAAGGTTTCTGTGTGGTGGTGTGTGGTGGCCGACTGCAATTCAAATTCTTTTCTTCTTCATCTGTTTTGTATTTGGTTTCTGTTTATGATTTTGGTTGTTATTGTGATGTTATGATTGTTGTTGAAAGGTGGTTGTGGGAAGTGGCTTGTAATTTGAAAAAGGTGAGGTAATTTTATGATGATGGTTGTAAGTTGATGATGATGGTGGAAGACGGTAAGGTGATTAAGGTTTTGTTTACTGAAGGTTGATGGTTGTTTTCAAAACAAAACACGTAAGAGAGGGAGAAAGGTTTTTGAGTGTCCTTTTTTTCCTTCTAAATTGACTCCTATTTATACTAGAAATTAGGTCAAATAAAAAACGAAAAGGAAATTAAATATTGACAAATATGATCAAAATGAAATCAAAATATTACTTGTCTGAAAAATCACACAAAATAATCTTTAATTCTTTCTTAATCGCTAAGATGTCAATGATAACAAATAAATTAATTTAAAACATTTCTTTGTATTTTTTATATTTTACTAAATAAATGTTAAATAAAACAAAAAAATATTTTTTTATATTTTTTAGAAATAACAGGAATAAATGAAATTAAACTAAAAATAAAATAAAATTCAAAGCTAAAAATTTCAAAAGTCTGAAAAATTGAGGCACGACAGTTGCCCCTACTTAATTATTTTTAACTTACAGAATATAAATGACTAAAGTATTCATATAATCTTTGTGAAAGATAATTAAGTATGAAGGACCTAAATTTTGTCCTTCGATAAGCAGAAAGAAATGAAATGCCAGGTGACTTGGCAAAATGCCTTTATTTCGGAACTCGAAAAAGAAATCCAACTCGAGGGTTGGTACCTAGATCGACAGAAAGATAAAACAATCTTCTTCAACCCATGGGCTAATACCTAGACCGACAGAAAGATAAAACGGTCGTCTTCAACCAATGAGTTGATACCTGAACCGACGAAAAGATAAAATGGTCGTCTTCAACCAATGGGCTGATACCTAGACCGACAAAAAGATAAAATGGTTGTATTCAATCATTAGGATGATACCTAGACCTACAAAAAGATAAGATGGTCATCTTCAACCAATGAGCTAATACCTAGACCGACAGAAAGATAAAATGGTCGACTTTAACCAATGGACTGATACCTAGACCGACCGAAATTTAAATGGTCGTCTTCAACCAATGGGATGATACATAGATCGACATAAATATAAAATGGTCGTCTTCAACCAAATGGTTGATATCTAGATCCGCAGAAAGATAAAATGGTCATCTTCAACCAATGGGCTGCTACCTAGACCAACAGCAAGATCGTCATCAACGCGGGGATTAATACCTAGATCAACAACAAGATTGTCATCAACACGAGAGTTTATACCTAGATTGACAACAAGATCACCATTAATATTGTTAGTTATTGATAGCGACTTTATGAGTCGAATTGGAGTACAAACTGCAAGTGCACAGTTCTATTGCGTAGTTTTAAAAGATATCGATCCCACAGGGACTTATGAATCGATATACCGTTATCTAAGGTTACTTCGTAAAGCTAAGGCAGGTAATACTTTGATTGTTTGGGGGAAAAGCTAAAAACTAAAATAAGATCTAGATTAAATATCAATAAAGCGGATATCGGTATGTAATTTGTCGTAATTAGGGAATCAATTCTTCGTTGGTTTCTTGGTTTTAAAATAAATCTTTTCAATTGACTCTATTGATTAAAAGTTTTATCTCAAACTCTCGCTCTGTTGAATAAACTATGATTTTATATTAACATAGCTGTCACTTATAGTTAAGTCAAAAACCACTTTTTGAAAACAATAGAATCCGTAGAAACTCTTTTTAAGAAAACAATAATCGTTTAAACACCCTTATCTCAAACTCTCGCTCTGTTGACTTAGGTTATATAATTAAATTCAAATGCTTAACTCTCGTCCTCACATTCAATCTTTAAAAATACTTTTTGAAAAAGATTAGAATTTAATTAACTCTAAAAATTGCTCTCGCCCTGATCTAGAATTAATGTCCAATTTACACTGTCCAGTCAAAACCTCAAACTCTCGCTCTATTGATTTTAACTTCTTTATGTCTTTTACTTTCGTACAAAAACTTTGTTATTAAACCTGTAAATTGAGACCGTAAAAAGAGTGATTTTAATTTTAAACTTAATTAAACCAACTTAGTTTTGATTCCTTCATTCCGCTTACTTTACATACCGATACCTAAATAATTTAGCCAGACATACTAAACAGATCTAAAAAATCAGCATGCATAAACAGATTCATCTCAAGCAAATAATATAAATAAACAGTAAAACAGGGCATATATAAATTCAAACAATAATTAAAGAACCTGAGAAATTAAATAGCAGTCTTGAACACTCCACCACAGGTCGGTTGGATCTGTTCTTGAATTCTTCAATCAGGCAGGAAAATAAAAGCGAAGGAATAAAAAACTAGATTCTAACGTAAGGTTAGATCCGGTAAAAGGTACACAATAGTTTCCGGTGTAGAAACTATTGTGCGAAAAATTAATTAAGTGCTGGAAAAGAAAATAGAATTGCAAAAGAAACAATATAAAAATTGTAAAAGTAGTACTGTAAAAATATGCTTAAGCTGCTGGAAAAAGAAAAATGCGGAAAAGCAAAAACGGCAAAGAAATCTGGAAAAGGCGTGGAACTCTGCAGGGTTTGCAACGCTGATATTTATACTGGTACTTTCTGTAACGGTTTCCAAAAGTAGTCCGCGTCAAAAGTCTTCACGTAGCGAAAGGTTAGGCGTGCAAATAGGACTCAACGTCTCTGAAGGCAAAAATATAGGGGAATGGTGTGACGTCCGTCACACCATGTGTGACGCTCGTCACAGGAGTGTGCAAGGCGTGACGCTCGTCACAGCCCTTGTGACGCTCGTCACAGGCACATCGCCTGTGCCTTTTGGGCTGGGCTTTGGCTTTTGATATTTGCTTCTTTTCATTCCTTTTTGCACCTCCTTTTCTTCCTTTTTTACTTGTGCTTCAAATAAACTACCTGAGATAAATAGAAAGAAAATACCGCGTAATATCTGATAAAATGAAATAAATTAAAGTAAATAATAATATAATTCAATTAAATTGAGTCTTAGAATGTGATACTATTTCATGTTATCAAACTCCCCCATACTTAGATCTTTGCTTGTCCTCAAGCAAAATACAGTATAGAACTTGTTTTAAAAATTTTAGCCAGATGAAATTTCAAAACACACATCAATTCGTACTAGGTTGCATGTAAACCTTGTTTAGAAGTAACTTGAGTTTAATCTTGACATCAACAACCACCGTCACAACCTCAGATAACCTCACCTTATGCAAACCAGTTCGAGTAATGCCATTACAGCTATCCTAGTTCCTTTACTCGTATTTCACTCGTTTTCATTCTAGCGAAATCACATTAAGCCCTTTATCTTTTCGCGCACATAGTGGAGTAACCGGTTAGTGATTCTGATCCCTTTTTAGCTAGAAGTTCTGGTACATAAGTCGGATAACTTCGTTATTCAGTCCATTGCAAATTGCGGGGGATCGGACCGTAGTCCGCCCTACCAAGTTCAGTACCAGATACCTGCTGAACCAACTCATAATGGATCTTTTGTATTATGCTTTTGTATGATCTGCAGCCTTTAGATTAAATGATCTGGTAAGGATCACCTAACTTAATTAGTGCATTTCCTGATATATATAATTTTTTTTGTTACTATGGGAATCATTCACTTATATTCATCGGCTCTCCATGTAGTTTGCTATTAAGATGGTGCTGACTTCTCGTATAAACTACTCGGGGTTACTATAAAACTAAAAGTTCAAGGGATTGGTATAATAGGTACTTATCCTGATCTGACATGTTGAGGTTCTTAGAGCGTTGTTATGGTAATAATGTTTGTCTTAATTTGTCTCAAGTTCGATAAAATGAGCAACCTTTATACTTACTGGGTGTGTTAAATTTCTGTTATTATGGCTCATGAAAATTTTGAGGGGAATAGATAATAGAAGGTTTTCACATTTGGGACTTAACTTAAAATAAATCTATATTATAAGAAATATTATTTTATTATATATTTTTTTTTATTTATAAGGGAAATAACAATGAAAAGAAAGATACAGACTTGAAAAGGAAAAAGGAGGATAGAAAGAACACGGTTTCCCCCCCCCCCCATACTTGAATGAAACATTGTCCCCAATGTTTTAAGAAAAAGAAATGAAATACAAAAAGAAAGGAAAAAGAAAACTAAAGTTAATGCTGCCTTCCGCCTCTTGTTCTTGGGCCTGGTGATCGCTGACGTAAGTCTAAGTCGTCAAACCTGCTGAACAGCTCAGTGAACCGCTGATCGGTTATGGCATTCCTCTCTTCCTGTTGTTGTTGCATTTGGCGCATCATGTGCATCATTTCGAGATTCTGTGCTTGCATACCATCAATAGCATCCATGATGTCGTCATTGGTTGCAGGCCTTCTTCGTCGACGACGTCGGGAGGATGGGCCAGCTGTAGTGTCGGAAGGGTTGAGCGGGACTGATTGTTGTGCAGGAGCATGATCACCTTGCTCCATTTCTTCGAACTCGTCTGTAGACGGGTTTGCATGTGAAGGCTCGGTGGCTTCGGGAGCATTCAGATCATAGAGGTGGCGGTTGGGATTGGTGACATCGGTTAAGGCAATGTTGGGTAGAACAACGCTTGGGACTGCCTGGTTATTCACCATGAGGTAATATTTTCCGCCTACTCTGTTCTTTATTAGGCGGCTGGACCGACAGTAGCCTATATCCATAAAGAGGGGAGGTAAAGATTCTAAAGTTTGGAGTCGGTCCCCTAGGTTTAAGCCAAGTGCTATGGTGGTGATTAATCCACCAATTACAAAAGGTTGACGGCCTCTAGCACATAAGATGCGGATATGATGAAATAAGAAGGAGGCGGCGTTTACCTTAGCCTGCGGTTCGAAGACGCATGCGAGGAAGAAGAGTTCCTTTGCGTTGACCTTGCTGTTGTTCGGTCTTCCAAAAACGGTGTTTTGTAGGATGCGGATAAAGTACCGGATAGTTGGGTTATGTATATGGGAAACAAGGAGCTCTTCCCAGTTGTTGGCATCTACACCGGATATTTTCCTAAAGAGGTCGAAAGCAGCAATTGTGCTCCAGTTTAGGTTTGGAGGGATTCTGGGGTAGACTTGACCTTCTATGGGGAATTGTAGCATGGTACTCAATTGGTTTTGGGATAGGGAGTACTCGGTATTGAACATACGGAAGGTTACGGTACCGGTTAAGAATTCATCCTCACCGGTGGGAGTGTTGTACGCATATGAACTTAAGAATTCTAAGGTTAGGGATGGGTAGGTGGGTTGATTATGCGTGCATAGAAAGGTGAGATCGGCAAGGCGGAGCATCCACTCGATACCTTGAAGTAATCCTAATTGTTGTAAACAAGTTGAATCAGGATACCTGGTAGAAGTGACACCGCGTTGTTGAAAGCGCTCGAATTGCTCCCTTTGATAGTTTTCATCTTCGGATCGGAAGATGATATTTCCGAAATTCTGATTTCCCGCCATACTGATGAATGAATTTAAAGGAGTAATAAAGAAAAGAAATGTATTTGATATTAGAGAGTGGTTTGTGGTGAATGAAGGAAGGTTTGGTGGGTATTTATAGGAAAAAAGATTTGGAAGTTGGAAAAGAGGTGGTTGAAAAGTGAATAAATGTGGGTTAATGGGAATAAATGGGGAAGGTAAAAAGGTGAAAGGTTGTAACGTTCGTCTCCAACGGCACTGTAACGTTCACCTAGTCTGAAAGGTGTTACGCTCGTCACAGGGGCGTGACGGGCGTAACAAGTTCTTTGCGTGCCGTCCGTCATAGATTGTGTGACGCTCGTCACACAGTCTTTTTGGCATGGCTTCAGCTAGCGTTCTTCAGAATAACTTTGGTAATTTATTTTTACTATTTCGTTTTGCTTTGCTTCAAATTATTTTATTTTGCTATTTAAATTTCTCTTCCATGCCATTCTACTTTGCATAATAGTGTATAAATATATTGTTCTTTAATAAGTCATGTAGGCAGCAACAGTAGAGAGCATAATAGATATTACATAATAAAATAAATAAATAGCTTCAATAAAATAACCATAATGTAACATTGGAAGAAAAAACAAAAATGCGAAAGAGAAACAAATACGAACATAACTTGAAATAACATTAAATAATAAAACTAACTAAAACTAGATAACTAAGAAAAACGACTTCTATCCATCTGCATGATCTCTGGCCGGAGGAGCAAAGGAGTTAACACGGTATAGTAACTCGTGAAACTGATTTGTCATACTGTTCATGTATCCCAGAAATTCGTGCCTCAAGCTAGTGAACTCTTCTCTGAGGGCGTCTTGTTCTGACGTCAAAGCTTCAATGGCAGTGTTATAATTAGTTCCGGGCATATGATGTCTAAGGCCGGGTATTGCCGATTCTTCGGTCTGAACAGGTTGAGGAGGAGGATCAATATCATAATAGCCAGAGGGTGTCTGAGGGTCAGATTCGGCATAAGGAATCTGGTCATCACAAAACTCATAGTCCTGGATGGATTCAGTGGATCTAGCAGGAGAGGGGGTTTCGTTCAGATTGTAGAGCCAGTTACTGCGGTTGTGAACACTAGTCCTAGGATCGGGCATGGTGAATAGGCAAAGAACTTGGTTATCAATTATAAGCTTAAACTCATCAGATCCTAGGTTTGCTATAAACATAGTGTTGAAGAGGAAGGGTATACTCATAGTAGTAATGCCACAAAAAGGGCTTAAGTCAAGCATAGGCTGACGTAATCCGATAGCATTACCAATCATAGTTATCAAACCGCCTATTCGAATTGGTGCTCGCTCATCTTGGATAAGGTGGTCCAAGTTTGCTAACATAAAAGTGGCACCGTTTACTGGACGGTTCTGGGAAGCACAAAATATGATGAAGAGTTCATCACGTGAAACTGTGGTACTGTTTGGCTTCTTCCCAAATAAGGTGTGGGTCAGGATCTTATGGAAATAACGGAAGGTCGGGTTATGTATGTTTCCAGAGAGAAACTCATGTTCCTCGGGATCGTCATTTCCAGTCAAGTTACCCCAAAAGTGTTCAAGTTCTCTATATTCAAAAAGTTCTTCTTGGCTCACTGTGAATGTGTCAAAGGATGTAGGGAAACCTAAAAGGTTGGTAAAATCTTGAATATTAAATTGGTACTCCATGTTAAACATTCTGAACTGGATAAAACCTCTGCTTATTCCTTTTCCATGGCTGGGTAGATAGATCAGAGAACTAAGGAATTCTAGAGTCAGTCTCCGGTATGTGACAAATTGTCTACGGATAGGGGAGGTTTCCCACCCAATCTGATTCAGCAAATACAAGACACTTTCTCTTAGTCCGAGGGCAGTCATTGCCCAGTCATCAGCATACAGACTAGGTAGCATCTCTCTCGTGGCTAGTTCCTCAAACTTTTGTTTCTGAGCTGTTCCTCTGAATTTGATACCCATACGATCAATATGTCCCATCAGGTTAGTGTTAGCTAGAGAAAAGAAAAACAAGAGTTTTAGTCAGGATTTGGCCAAATGCCGAAAGAAGAAGTGAAAGATTTTTAATAAATTAAAATAAATTAAGAATGAATACTAAACAAAAATTAAAAGAATAATTAAGGAAGAAGTAGAAAAATAAAAAATGATAATAGAAGAAAATAATAAAATATTTGTGGGTTGTCTCCCACTAAGCGCTTTGTTTAATGTCGCAAGCTCGACATAAAAACTATCAATTATAATCTATAAGTTCTTGAGGTATTTCGTCTAAGTGCAAGACTTACGAATCTTCAGTGTTTTCTGCATAGTGATAATGTTTTAGACGTTGCCCGTTTACGGTAAATGGTTCCATAGATTTGCCTTTAATTTCTACTGCTCCACTGGGAAAAACATTGGTGATTTGAAAAGGACCTGACCATCTAGATCGTAGTTTTCCCGGGAATAACTTTAGCCTGGAGTTAAATAAAAGGACTGTATCGCCTTGTTTGAAGATTTTCCTTGATATGCGCTTGTCATGCCATTGTTTTGTTCTTTCTTTGTAGATTCTGGCATTTTCGTAAGCGTCTCTTCTGAGTTCCTCTAATTCGCTTATATCAAGGATTCTCTTTTCACCAGCGGCTTTATAGTTTAAATTTAGATTTTTAATGGCCCAATAGGCTTTATGTTCTAATTCTACCGGGAGGTGACAGGATTTTCCATAAATGAGCTTAAATGGGGTTGTCCCTATTGGAGTTTTGTAAGCAGTTCGGTAAGCCCATAAAGCTTCTGCTAATTTTAATGACCAGTCTTTCCTTGAAGTGGCGACTGTTTTTTCTAATATTTGTTTAATCTCTCTGTTAGACACTTCTACTTGCCCACTGGTTTGAGGGTGGTAAGGTGTCGCTACTCTATGTCTTACGCCATACTTAAGCAGTAGTTTTTCGAGTACCTTGGATATGAAATGCGATCCACCATCATTGACTACTATTCTTGGGACACCAAACCTTGGAAATATTATATTCTTAAAGAGTCTAGTTACTACTCGTGTGTCGTTTATTGGAGAAGCTATAGCTTCAATCCATTTCGATACGTAGTCAACTGCCACGAGTATGTATTTGTTACCGAAAGAGGGTGGAAAAGGTCCCATGAAGTCTATTCCCCACACGTCGAAAATCTCTACTTCCAAAACGCCCTTTTGTGGCATCTCGTCACGTCTAGATATGTTTCCTGTGCGCTGACATCTATCACATCTCTTAATAGCTGCATGTACATCCTTCCATATACTTGGCCAATAGAAACCGGCTTGTAGGATTTTAGAGCAGGTCTTGGATGTACTTGCGTGTCCACCATAAGGAGCGGAGTGACAGTGTTGGATTATATTTTCTACCTCTTCTTCGGGTATACACCGACGGAAAATACCATCGGGGCCTCTTTTAAAAAGTAAGGGGTCATCCCAGTAATAATGTTTTATGTCATAGAAGAATCGTTTCTTCTGTTGGTAGGATAAGGTAGGTGGAACTATTCCGGCAGCTAAATAATTGACGAGGTCAGCGTACCACGGTGTAACAGATATAGCTAAAGTGGTTTCTACCTGTTTATCAGCGTTATTTTCTTCTAAAGTAGCTATAAGCTTATCGTACGAGAAATCATCGTTAATTGATGTTCTTTCCGGTTCAAGGTTCTCAAGTCTAGAGAGGTGATCCGCTACTACGTTTTCAGTTCCTTTCTTGTCTTTGATTTCCAAATCGAACTCTTGTAGCAATAGGATCCACCTTAGGAGTCTAGGTTTAGCATCCTTTTTTGTTAAGAGGTATTTGATAGCAGCGTGGTCAGTGTAGATGATTATTTTGGCTCCGACCAAGTAAGAACAAAATTTATCTAGCGCAAATACTACTGCTAGAAGTTCTTTCTCGGTTGTGGCGTAATTCATTTGTGCTTCATCTAGAGTTCTACTTGCGTAATATATAACATGAAGCTTTTTATCCTTTCGTTGTCCCAAAACAGCACCTACAGCGTAATCACTAGCATCACACATTATTTCGAATGGTTCATTCCAATCTGGTGTCTGCATTATGGGTGCGGAGATCAGTGCTTGTTTAAGCGTTTGAAATGCTTCTAAACATTTATTGTCGAATATGAATTCAGCATCCTTCATTAATAATCCGGTTAAAGGTTTAGTTATTTTAGAGAAGTCTTTAATGAATCGTCGGTAAAAACCGGCATGTCCTAAGAAGCTTCGTACTTCTCTCACAGTTTTCGGGGGTTGAAGATTTTCGATTACCTCTATTTTAGCTTTGTCTACTTCAATTCCTCTGTTCGAGATGATGTGTCCTAAAACAATTCCTTCTTGTACCATAAAGTGGCATTTTTCCCAATTAAGTACTAGGTTTACTTTTACACATCGCTCTAGAACTCTCTCTAGGTTTTCAAGGCATTCTTCAAAGCTTTGTCCGCATACGGAAAAGTCATCCATAAATACTTCCATGATGTTTTCTAGAAAATCGGCGAATATTGCCATCATGCACCTTTGGAAAGTTGCAAGAGCATTACACAAGCCAAACGGCATTCGTCTATAAGCGAAGGTACCAAAAGGGCACGTGAACGTTGTCTTTTCTTGGTCATCAGGATGAATTGGTATTTGAAAGAAGCCTGAATAACCGTTTAGATAGCAGAAATGAGAATGTTTTGCTAATTGTTCTAACATCTGGTCAATGAATGGTAAAGGGAAATGATCTTTTCGGGTTGCTTTGTTTAGTTTCCTATAGTCAATGCACATTCTCCATCCCGATTCGATTCGTTTGGTTATAGTTTCTCCTTTTTCATTTTCAATGACTGTTATACCTCCTTTCTTTGGTACTACGTGTACAGGACTAACCCATTTGCTATCAGATATAGGATATATGATACCTGCCTCTAATAACTTGGTTATTTCCTTCTTCACTACCTCACTCAGGATCGGGTTTAGTCTCCTCTGGTGTTCCCTAGAAGTTTTACAATCTTCTTCTAGCATGATGCGGTGCATACAACTAGAGGGACTTATTCCTTTAAGATCAGTGATGTTGTAACCTAGTGCGGTTGGATATTTTCTTAAGATATGCAGGAGTTTTTCTGTTTCGAGTCTTCCTAGGTCAGCATTAACTATCACTGGTCGTTCAAGTTCTAAGTCTAGGAATTCATATCTCAGATTTTTGGGAAGTGTTTTCAGGTCTAAAGTTGGTTTCTTAAGGCATTGCGTAGGATCCGGTGTTATTGCTAAACATTGGTTAAGTTTGTCTTCTACAAGATAGTCAGATGATTTGTCTTTTTCTAACTCCGTTTCCTTTATGCATTCATCGATGATATCCATGAAGTAACATGTATCTTCTATTGCAGGTGCTTTCAAAAATTGGGAAAGAATGAACTCAATTTTCTCTTCTCCTACTTCGAAAGTGAGTCGTCCTCGTTTTACATCTATGATCGCACCGGCAGTTGCTAAGAACGGTCTTCCCAGTATAATGGGTGTAACTTCATCTTCTCTAATATCCATAATTATAAAATCAGTTGGAATGTAGAATTGACCTATGCGCACTGGAACGTTTTCAAGAATTCCTACAGGATATTTGACGGAACGATCTGCTAGTTGCACAGACATTTTAGTTGGTCTTAATTCTCCCATTTCAAGTCTCTTGCATATGGATAAAGGCATAACACTAATACCGGCTCCTAAATCGCATAAGGCTTTGTCAACGACAAATTTTCCTATGTGACAGGGTATAGAGAAACTACCTGGGTCTTTAAGTTTAGGAGGCATATTCTGGATTATAGCGCTACATTCAGCGGTGAGTGTAACGGTTTCGCTATCTTCAAGTTTCCTTTTATTAGAAAGAATTTCTTTTAAAAACTTGGCATATGAGGGCATCTGCGTAATAGCTTCTGTAAACGGAATTGTGACGTTTAATTGTTTTAGAAGGTCGACAAATTTTTTGAATTGGCCCGCATCTTTGGTTTTAATAAGCCTTTGAGGGTAAGGGATAGGTGGTTTATAAGGTGGTGGAGGTACATAAGGTTCCTTCTTTTCTACGGTTTCCTTATTACTCTCTTCCTTTTCCTTAGGTTCACTTTCCTCCTCAGTTGACTTTTTAGAGTTTTGGTTTTCTATCCTTGGGTCAGACGGTCCTTCCACTTCCGTTCCACTTCTCAGTATAATTGCATGAGCGTGGCTTCTTGGGTTAGGTTGGGGTTGGCCAGGAAATGTACCAGTTGGGGCAGCAGTAGGCGCTTGTTGTTGAGCTACTTGTGAAATTTGCGTTTCCAGCATTTTGTTATGAGTAGCCAGGGCATCTACTTTACTTGCTAGTTGTTTAATTTGTTCGCCAGTGTGTACATTTTGGTTTAAGAAATCTTTTTTTGGTTTTCTGTTGAGAAGCTATAAAGTTTTCCATCATGATTTCCAAGTTGGATTTCCTAGGGGCGTTATTGTTAAATGTAGATGGAATCGGCTGTTAGACTATGGCACGGATCTAGAAGGGGGGGGGGGGGTTGAATAGATCCCAATTAAAAACTTTAGTCGGCGCTACCAATTTAAAAGAAAAATTGGTTTTAAAAATGTTTTTAGGTGCGGAAGCGGCCGAGGAAAATTAGTCTAAAAACGAACCGTTATTGGAAAACCGGATATGCGTTAAGCTAATGGATATTTGATTAAAAGAGATACAATTCACAACACACAATGCACAATCAATTTTATAGTTCACTTATTTGCAAGCCTAGTTCCAATGAATCAAAATACCAACTTGAAACTCAATGTAAACTTAAGGCAATTTTGGCTTAGGCAATTTTACAAACACTTGGTGTGCACAAACACTCCAAGTGAATTTTGAGTTGAGTAAGTGTTTCGATTTATCCTAGTACAATATGTTATTGTACTTAATATTCCAACAACAGTTTGCAACACTTTCTCAACTTAATTCAATGTTTGTCAGAAAATTGCTTAAACTAAAATCACTTAACTTTTAAGCTGAAAAGTAACTTGTGCAGAAAATTTAAAGAAGACAGAGATTTGATGAGGCAGTTCCCCCGCCGTCCTCGCTTCGGGGTACGTCTGCCCTCAATTCTACAAATAGAATTGAGATGATCAATAGATATAACCTGTGATGTTTAATCGTTTTTACAAGGAGTGCAGAGTATGTAAACAACAGAATTTCGCAATATGTTGAATGATACTTCTTCTCCTTGCCCCTTGATTCAAGATGAATCAAGACCTTTGATTGTTGATGTTTGACCTCCGTTTCCTGCCGCTCGTTGATGAACCTTCCGTTCTTCAACCCCTTGGCCCGGCTGATCACGAACACGAACGAATCAAACCCGGATTCTTCACTGCTCAATCACCGACTCCGCTACTAAACTGATGAAGACTTTCTCTTATCAGTTACCTTCGCTCAGCTGAATGATAATGAAGCAACCCGTCCAAAAACCCCCAAACGCAAACCGGTATTGGAGGATAAAACCCTAATGGTTTTATTCAAGAAAGAACCTGCCAAGACTTCAACTCGAACTCGATTCTTCAATCGCTACCTCGAACCTTATCACCTTCAAACTATCACAAATCGCATCAAAAGTTATTGTGTGCAGTTGATGAATTTTGGACTGTTGAAGATGAAGATGATGAATCTTTGACAACTATTTCACTCTTTCTTGTTTCCTTGAACACTTGTACTCAAAAAAAATGTTAGTTAATAGAAGTGTTTTTACTTCTATTTATAGTAACAGACAAAACCAAACAGACAGAACAGAAATTTAAACTTTGAAATAACTCAGAAAACTGAGTTTGCGCGCGAACGGTCGACCATAGGGTCAGCGCACGCTGACCCGTGGGGCACGCGCTGACTGCATGCGTCGACGCAAGGGATTTTTGCGCCGACCCGTGAGTTAAGCGTCGACCCTATGCGTCGACGCAAAGGGTTCTTGCGCTGACTCCCTCCAGTTTGGCCAGAGCCTTTGCGCCGACCCGTGAGCTTTGAGCTGACCCCTATGGTCGACTCAAAGCCTTTAAATCTGCAAAAAAGCTGTGGTTAGTGATTTTCACATATTTGGTCATGATCACGCTTTGTTTATATGTCTTTAATGATTATAGTAGCTTTAGGATAACGTGAAAAAGGATATGGTAGGTAACGTGATGCATTTGTTCGTAGACTTGCATGGTGGTCTTTTGTCATCATCGAAACTTGACATCGTATGTTGTATGAGACTTTGTCTTTACATACTCCCCCTTTTTGATGATGACAACCCGTATAACTCAGCGTGACGAACATCATGCAGTATTAACACATTTTGCACACTCCCCCTTTCTTTTGTAATCTAAGGCCATTTGCAGTTTGTCAGACTGTTAGTTTGTCAGCAATGTCAGCATTTTTCTCCCCTTTGACAACATCAAAAGAGAGACAGAGTAATTATTCAAGGTTGCAACGATAAATTCACAGGCAGTAGTAGACACCAACGAAATAATATCACACAAATATCATTTCTTAGCAGTAGTCATTAATTAAGAATGAGAAAATACATAATGAAGTTGTGGTGCATAGACAGGCAAAACAACAACAAAATACATGCAAAAACAACAAGCAAGATGTAAAGTGCATATGAATGGCTATTGTCTTAAGTGACGGTGTCCAGGATGGTAGCATACGCCTGGATTTCTGCTGGGGTCAGCCAGAGTTTCTAGGTAATCGGTGACACCTTCCAGATGCCTAAGACTCCCGGTGACTTGCCGATCCAAATCTGCAAACCGTTCATTTAGGCTTGTGGAGAGATTTTCGAGCCGCTCATTTTGGGTTTGAAGTTGACTGTTGATTTGAGCAAGTCGGTCATCTTGGGATTGCATGAATGTTTGTTGGGCAAGTTGCATGCTTTGCATCATCTCCAACAGCTCTGAAGAATCAGCTTGATGTGGAGGGGATGGAGGAAGTTCTTCCTCAACCTGGTGATATGGCTGGTAAAATTCACGTTGTGTTGTCCAACCTGAATGTTGCCATTCACCCCAGCC
Source organism: Lathyrus oleraceus (assembly GCF_024323335.1). NCBI lineage: Eukaryota > Viridiplantae > Streptophyta > Magnoliopsida > Fabales > Fabaceae > Lathyrus > Lathyrus oleraceus. The sequence goes on along the minus strand of NC_066580.1, from coordinate 442,179,518 downwards.
ACCCCATTTTGGAGCATCTTCTTCATATGTATCCGGCTGCTGTACCCAAGCAGAGCCGGAGTGATCATGCATGCCAACTGGTGAAGGACTTGCGTCTCCACCAATGTAAGCATCATTGTGCCTTATTTCTTCTTCTTCTTCTTCGTCTTCTTGTTCTCTTTCCACTACATCATCTTGTTCTTCACTTTCATCACTATCAACCCTTGGAGAAACATATCCTCTTCTAACAAACTTGTATTTCTTCTGCTCCTTGCACCATACATAGCCCATCATAGACATGGTTTTTGTGCTAAACTCTTTGTCAGGTGAGATTGATTTGAGCGGGAAGGATGGATGACTAACATTGGTAGATGTGAGGACTTCTTGGATGAAGGATCCGTAGGTAAGAGCGGTTCCTCGTCCGGAATCCCGAAGGCCATACATTCTACTGGCAATGTAGTATGGCCAGTTAATTTTTATCTTATTTTTCATAATGTAAAGCAAATGAACTTCGGGCTGTTCGACTCTAGAGAGACCGCCCTTCTTGGGCCGCAGGATGCGTGAGACAATCCAGTGGAGAATCCTTTCCCCGGCGCCCAGTTTGCCTGCAGTGACGGTTCGTGGGAACAAGTCACTCTGCACAAACTCGTCAGGATATGGCTCTTCCAACATGTCATTTAATGCACTCTTAAACTCATAGCCATCAATGTGGTGAGAATCAGTCACCTCAGGCAGGGGGTTTCCAGCATCATCCACAGACAAATCAAAATATCTATTCCAAAAGTTTGATTTAACTGATACCTTAGCAGAGCCAACTTTGGAGGAGAGTTTGTGTCCGCGAAAATTTTCATGAAGACCGGAGTAGAAGACTCGGACAAGGTCTTCACTGTATTGAGAGTTGCACTCCAAGAAATTTATGAAGCCTTGATGCTGCAATAGGCCCACGATTCGAGCGAGTTGCATGCGTTCAGCGGTAAGCTTGTAGAACGCATGTTGTGGCACAACTCCTCGTTTACCTATGTCTTTGTTGAAGATTTCAACACGAGCAGGTGGAACGAGAGATACGGCAGATATGGGAAGAGATACACCGGATGATTCACGTGGTCTCTTGCCGGAAGGTCTGCGTGATGAAGAAGCCATTTGAGAGGGTTTTGAAGCCAAGTGTTTGGATGTATAGAGAAGGTTTAATGAGGGTTTTGAGAGTGATTTTTCAAGAGAGGGGTTTTTCCCAATTTATAGTGGAAAGGTTTAGGGTTTTGGGAAGATGGAAGATCAAGGAGCAATAGCCACTAGGTAGATGCAAGTTACAAAGTAGTGGGTAGTTTGAAAGGTAGTGGAATGTAATTGCACATTTAATGATGGAATGCATGAGTGATGATTCAAATTTTTCTGCAGAAAAACGGAATTTTCGAGCGATGCGTCGACCATACCCCTGTATGCGTCGACGCATACTGTTTGATTTTTGAAAATATGCAGAAATTAATTATCATGCGTCGACCATAACCCTGGTGCGGTCGACTCATACTGTACAAATTTTCTTTTTCCACTGTTTACCACATGCAATGACTAGTTTGATGCATAAGCAACAGTATATACAGCAATACACAACCAAATGGATATATTAAGGGAATATATATATATATATAAACCACATCATTTTGAGAAGAAATTTTGAAGTCATGAGCTTTAGCAGAGATATAGAGAAAGGAACGATATCACCTTAATACCACAGTGACTCAGTGAACATTAGACATGTGCTTGCAACAATAGAAATTTGTTAGAAGTACAGTATTAAGGCTTAACATGGGAGAATGTAAACAGCAGTTTAGATTGTCCGTTCCGAAATATCGAGGATGCCAAGTTCTCGGCGAATATGAAAGAAAGGTTCATTTGCTAGCGGCTTTGTGAAAATGTCCGCTAGTTGATTTTCAGTGTTTACGTGTTCAAACACGATGTCACCTTTCTCTACATGATCCCGAAGAAAATGGTGTCGAATTTCGATATGCTTAGTGCGAGAATGTAGCACAGGATTTTTGGTTAGGTTAATAGCACTTGTGTTGTCACAAAATATGGGAATACGTTCCAGTTTTAAGTTAAAATCCAATAGTTGTTGCTTAATCCATAAGATTTGGGCACAGCAACTACCGGCTGCAACGTATTCAGCTTCGGCGGTTGACAAAGCGACAGAAACTTGTTTCTTGCTATGCCAACTAACCAAAGAGTTTGAAAATAGATGACAAGTGCCACTTGTGCTTTTCCTATCCGATTTGCAACCGGCAAAGTCGGAATCGGAAAAACCTACCAAGGAACAATCGTTACCTTTGGAATACCATAGTCCGTACTTCGGAGTACCGGATAAATATCGAAGTATCCGTTTAACGGCTTTTAAATGGGATTCCTTGGGACATGATTGGTATCTTGCACACATGCAAACACTAAACATAATATCGGGACGAGAAGCAGTAAGATAAAGGAGTGAACCAATCATACCTCTATACCGTTTTACATCTACTTCCTTACCGTCTTCGTCTTTGTTCAAGTTGGTACACGTAGGCATGGGGGTGTCTATGGCTTTAGCTTTTGCCATGTCAAATCTCTTGATAAGGTCCAAACAATACTTTGTCTGGCTCACGAACGTTCCTTCTTTGAGCTGTTTGATTTGTAGACCGAGGAAGTATGTGAGCTCCCCCATCATACTCATCTCGAACTCACCCTGCATAAGGTCAGAAAACTCTCTCACAAGCTTCATGTTAGTAGATCCAAAAATGATATCATCTACATAAATTTGCACTAGTATCAAGTGCTTTCCTTGACGTTTAATGAAGAGGGTTGTGTCAACCTTTCCTCTTGAGTAACCTTGATCTAGTAGGAACTTGCTTAGTCTCTCATACCAAGCTCTAGGAGCTTGTTTGAGACCATACAAGGCCCTTTTTAGTTTATAAACATGATCAGGATGCTCATGGGATTCGAAACCCGGAGGTTGTGCGACATAAACTTCTTCATTAATGTGACCGTTAAGGAAAGCGCTCTTAACATCCATTTGGAATAGCTTAAAATCCTTTGCACAAGCGAAGGCAAGGAGAAGGCGTATAGCCTCGAGTCGGGCAACCGGCGCATAAGTTTCCTCATAGTCGATGCCTTCCTCTTGGTTATACCCTTGCGCGACTAAACGCGCCTTATTACGGGTTATTACCCCGTTTTCGTCCAGCTTGTTCCTAAACACCCATCGGGTGCCGATTACTCGATAATCTCGCGGAGGAGGGACAAGGTTCCAAACCTCATTTCTGGTGAACTGATTAAGTTCCTCCTGCATTGATAAAAACCAGTGTTCATCGAGTAGGGCTTCTTTAGGGTTTTTAGGTTCCATCTGCGAAACGAAAGCGAAGTGATAACAGAAATTACTTATCTTAGATCGAGTTGTTACGCCCTTTGAGATATCTCCGATAATGTTGTCGATTGGATGGTCTTTGGAAGACTTCCAAGCTTGAGGAAGATCATCGTTTGAAGGCGGATGATCTACTTCTGTTTCATCATGGAGTACATCTTTGTCCTCCTCAATTTTGATTGTGTCGGGTTGATCAATCCCCGGCTCGCCATCATTGAGTATGTCTTTGGTAGATGTACCTGCACCATGAAAAACACTATCCTTTCCGACGTTTCTCGGATTGGATTCATCAAAGGTAACATGCACAGACTCTTCTACTATAAGTAATCGCTTGTTGTAAATTCTATATGCTTTGCTTGATTGAGAGTATCCGAGGAAGATACCTTCGTCGGCCTTGGAATCAAATTTCCCTAAGTTTTCCTTTCCATTGTTTAACACAAAGCATTTGCAACCAAAGACATGAAGGTGAGAGACATTTGGCTTTCGCCCTTTTAAAAGTTCATACGGTGTTTTGTTTAGAATGGGGCGAATGAGCACCCTATTCAAAACGTAACAAGCCGTACTAATGGCGTCGGCCCAAAAATATTTTGGTAAGCCACTTTCATTGATCATTGTTCTTCCCAATTCTTCCAAAATTCGATTTTTACGCTCCACAACCCCATTTTGTTGAGGAGTACGTGGAGCGGAGAAGTTATGATCAATGCCATGGTTACCGCAATATTCTTCAAATAGGTGATTTTCAAATTCACCTCCATGATCGCTTCTAATTGCAACAATATTTGTGTTTAGTTTATTTTGAGAAAGCTTAGCAAATCGTTCAAAGGCGGCGAATGTGTCACTCTTACTTACTAAGAAAATAGTCCAACAAAATCGAGAGTAGTCGTCCACTATTACGAAACCGTAATAGTTTCCTCCTAGACTCTTAATCCTAGATGGCCCAAATAAATCCATGTGGAGAAGCTCGAGAGGTCTCGTTGTTGAAACGATGTTTTTGGATTTAAAAGAGATCCTCGTTTGCTTCCCTTTTTGACAAGCATCACAAAGGTGATCCTTGGTGAATTTAATTTTGGGGAGACCTAGGACTAGATCTTTTGAGACTATTTTGTTAAGTAAGTCGAAATTAACATGTGCTAAACGTCTATGCCATAACCATGAATCTTCATTCATTGTTACAAGACATTTGTCACTTGTTAACGATACTTCATTTAAGTCAAGCATATAGACATTGTTCACACGAAGACCATTAAACATGCTCTTCTTATCATCAGTATGCACAATTTTGCAACAATCTTTTGAAAATGATACATTGTATCCTTTGTCGCATAACTGACTGATGCTAAGTAGGTTATGTTTAAGACCTTCGACAAGCAATACGTCAGAAATAGTAGTGGAAGAGGGATTACCTACACTACCTTTACCAAGTATTGCTCCTCGGTTATTGTCACCATAAGTTACATATCCCTTCTTCTTAGCCACGAAGTCAATGAAGAGAGATATGTCTCCTGACATATGCCTTGAGCATCCACTATCGAGAACCCATCTTCTCTCGGTAGTCTCGAGGCATTGTACCTGTGATAAGATAATTAACAAAAGGAGGTACCCAATGGCTTATTGGGTCCTGAGTGGTGAGAAGCAAATTGGTTGCATTTGGGCATCCATTGATAAATGCCTTTAGGAACTAAAAATCTCCTAAATCTACACTTGGCAATGGAATGACCTTTCTTGCAACAATAAAGACAAGAGAACTTTTCATTTTGATTACTTTTGCTATCTTCATCCTTTATAACATATTTGTACTTTTGATATGGATTAACCATACTTGTTCGAAAATTAGATTTATCAATAGCAAAAGTAATCTTGGGCTCAAGAGCCTTGTTAAGTTTGGCTTTTAGGTTCCTTACTTCACCTTGCCAAATGTAACAAGTATCACACCCAAAGTTCATCATTCTACTTTTAAGGTCCTCATAACTAGTTTTTGTGCTTTCCACTATAGAAGCCTTAAGTGCCTCAAGTTTCCTTTCGGATTCTTGGATTTTTTGTTCTAAATGAGAAAAAAATTTCTTATTTGAGGCAAGCCTTTTAAAGGCCTCTTTTGCTTCATAGTGTAAAGTTTCAAAAGCAGTTTGTAATTCTTGATGGGACATACTAGAGGAGTTTTCGTATTTAGAATGTCGTACCTGTTTCTTCTTATTCTTTTGATGAGCAGAGAGACATAGATTTGCATTTTCATCTTCATCACTTGAGCTTTCATCGTCGGAGGAGTCGCTATCGCTTTCCCAAGCAATATATGCCCTCCTTGGCTTTGATGGTTTCTTATGCGATTTGTATGAATCTTTTTCTTTTGTCTTTTTATTCATCGGACAGTCCGGTTTGTAGTGACCCGGCTTTCCACACTTGTAGCACGACCCTCTAGTTGTTTTTCCTTTGAAGTCATCATTTTTGGAGAACCTAGATTGCTTCCGGAAGTTAACTAAGTTCTTCTCGGAATGTTGGATGCCGTTCTTTCTCACGTAACGGTTGTAGCGTTTGACGAACAGCCCCATATCTTCACTCTTGTCCTCTTCTTCTTCGTCACTCGTAGAATAATCACTTTGCTCTTTTGCTTGAGACTTTGAGGAGGAAGTCTTTAGAGCAATTGATTTCTTTTCGCTCACCTTGGCTTTGTCTTTCTTATCTTTCCTTTCATGTTGTTCCAAGCTTAATAGAACTTGTTCGTGCTCTTGTAGTTTGCCGAACAATGTTGTTAAGTCCAAAATGGTAAGATCGTTTGCCTCTTTGATGGCGGTCACTTTTGGCTGCCATTCCCTGTTAAGACATCTTAAGATTTTATTAGTAGCAACATCATTGGAAATAGGTTTACCTAGTGAATGTAATCGATTGATTAGATGAGTGAATCTCTTTTGCATGTCGGCAATGGTTTCCCCTTGCTCCATGAAAAAGAGATCAAACTCTTGCGTTAGTGTATTGATTCTAGCCAATTTAACATCGTTCGTCCCCTCATGGGCAATTTGAAGTGAATCCCACATGGCCTTAGCAGTAGGACAATGGGATACACGATAGTATTCGTCTACCCCTAATGAGGAGATTAAGATATTTTTGGCTTTCCAATCATAGTTGTATTTCTTTTCATCATCATCGGTCCATTGTGCTTCAGGCTTAGGCACTATTTCATTATTCTCATTGGTCATGGTTATTTCAATTGGACCATTGAGAATAACATTCCATATTTTTCTATCTATGGAATTTATGTGCACCCGCATACAGTCTTTCCAATAACTATAATTTTCACCATTGAAAACGGGAGCTCTATTGTAAGCCCCTTTAGGTTCGTTAGCCATTTTCTATCAACGTTGTATTTTTGAAGCACGGAGTGAACCGGAGCTCCTGATACCACTTGTTAGACTATGGCACGGATCTAGAAGGGGGGGGGGGGTTGAATAGATCCCAATTAAAAACTTTAGTCGGCGCTACCAATTTAAAAGAAAAATTGGTTTTAAAAATGTTTTTAGGTGCGGAAGCGGCCGAGGAAAATTAGTCTAAAAACGAACCGTTATTGGAAAACCGGATATGCGTTAAGCTAATGGATATTTAATTAAAAGAGATACAATTCACAACACACAATGCACAATCAATTTTATAGTTCACTTATTTGCAAGCCTAGTTCCAATGAATCAAAATACCAACTTGAAACTCAATGTAAACTTAAGGCAATTTTGGCTTAGGCAATTTTACAAACACTTGGTGTGCACAAACACTCCAAGTGAATTTTGAGTTGAGTAAGTGTTTCGATTTATCCTAGTACAATATGTTATTGTACTTAATATTCCAACAACAGTTTGCAACACTTTCTCAACTTAATTCAATGTTTGTCAGAAAATTGCTTAAACTAAAATCACTTAACTTTTAAGCTGAAAAGTAACTTGTGCAGAAAATTTAAAGAAGACAGAGATTTGATGAGGCAGTTCCCCCGCCGTCCTCGCTTCGGGGTACGTCTGCCCTCAATTCTACAAATAGAATTGAGATGATCAATAGATATAACCTGTGATGTTTAATCGTTTTTACAAGGAGTGCAGAGTATGTAAATAACAGAATTTCGCAATATGTTGAATGATACTTCTTCTCCTTGCCCCTTGATTCAAGATGAATCAAGACCTTTGATTGTTGATGTTTGACCTCCGTTTCCTGCCGCTCGTTGATGAACCTTCCGTTCTTCAACCCCTTGGCCCGGCTGATCACGAACACGAACGAATCAAACCCGGATTCTTCACTGCTCAATCACCGACTCCGCTACTAAACTGATGAAGACTTTCTCTTATCAGTTACCTTCGCTCAGCTGAATGATAATGAAGCAACCCGTCCAAAAACCCCCAAACGCAAACCGGTATTGGAGGATAAAACCCTAATGGTTTTATTCAAGAAAGAACCTGCCAAGACTTCAACTCGAACTCGATTCTTCAATCGCTACCTCGAACCTTATCACCTTCAAACTATCACAAATCGCATCAAAAGTTATTGTGTGCAGTTGATGAATTTTGGACTGTTGAAGATGAAGATGATGAATCTTTGACAACTATTTCACTCTTTCTTGTTTCCTTGAACACTTGTACTCAAAAAAAATGTTAGTTAATAGAAGTGTTTTTACTTCTATTTATAGTAACAGACAAAACCAAACAGACAGAACAGAAATTTAAACTTTGAAATAACTCAGAAAACTGAGTTTGCGCGCGAACGGTCGACCATAGGGTCAGCGCACGCTGACCCGTGGGGCACGCGCTGACTGCATGCGTCGACGCAAGGGATTTTTGCGCCGACCCGTGAGTTAAGCGTCGACCCTATGCGTCGACGCAAAGGGTTCTTGCGCTGACTCCCTCCAGTTTGGCCAGAGCCTTTGCGCCGACCCGTGAGCTTTGAGCTGACCCCTATGGTCGACTCAAAGCCTTTAAATCTGCAAAAAAGCTGTGGTTAGTGATTTTCACATATTTGGTCATGATCACGCTTTGTTTATATGTCTTTAATGATTATAGTAGCTTTAGGATAACGTGAAAAAGGATATGGTAGGTAACGTGATGCATTTGTTCGTAGACTTGCATGGTGGTCTTTTGTCATCATCGAAACTTGACATCGTATGTTGTATGAGACTTTGTCTTTACATCGGCTTCTGATATCCCGGAGGTATAGCTGGGGCTTGATTTGGAGATTGTCCAGGTGCGTATAAAGCATTATTACTCTTATATGAAAAACTGGGATGATTCTTCCAATTTGAGTTATAGGTGTGCGAGTAGGGGCTTCCTTGAGCATAGTTTACTTGCTCCGCTTGGATTCCTGTTAGGAGTTGACAATCTGCAGGAGTGTGACCTTGGATTCCACAAATTTGGCAATTCTGAGTTATGGCAACCACGGTGGCTGGAGGTGATACATTTAAACTTTCAATTTTCTGGACCAGAGCATCCACTTTTGCATTAACATGATCAAGGTTACTTATCTCGTACATGCCAGTTTTCGTTTGAGGTTTTTCCACCATTGTTCGTTCGGTTCCCCACTGATAGTGGTTTTGGGCCATGCTTTCGATAAGTTGGTAGGCGTCAGCATAAGGTTTGTTCATTAGTGCACCACCTGCGGCGGCGTCTATTGTTAACCTCGTGTTGTACAGGAGACCATTATAGAAGGTATGAATTACTAACCAGTCCTCTAAACCATGGTGTGGACAAAGTCTCATCATGTCTTTGTATCTTTCCCATGCTTCGAAAAGAGACTCGTTATCTTTCTATTTAAATCCATTTATCTGGGCTCTTAACATAGCTGTTTTGCTTGGCGGAAAATATCGAGCAAGAAAAACTTTCTTCAACTCGTTCCATGTGGTGACTGAGTTGGAAGGAAGAGATTGAAGCCATCTTCTAGCGCTATCTCTTAATGAGAAAGGAAAAAGACGAAGTCGAATTGCCTCTGAAGTGACACCATTAGCTTTAACAGTATCAGCGTATTGGACAAATACAGATAAATGAAGGTTAGGATCCTCGGTAGGATTTCCAGAGAATTGGTTCTGTTGCACTGCCTGCAACAGTGAAGGTTTGAGTTCAAAGTTGTTTGCTTCGATTGCGGGTGGAGAAATACTTGAATGCGGCTCATCTTGCGATGGAGCGGCGTAATCTCGAAGAGCACGAGCTGGTTCTTCCATCTCGGGTATCGAAGGGAAAATATTTTTGAAATCGGGAAGTTCAATAGGAGGGAGATCGTTTGCAGCACGATATTCCCGAATTCGTCGTAAGACTCGGAGATATAGTTCGATATCGTTGATTCGTAAGTAAAATGGCTTGCCTTGTGAGTGAGTGCGTGGCACACAAATCAACGAAAGAAAGAAAAGAGAAAGAAAAGCCTTAGTCTCTACAGCGTAACAGAAGAGTTACGATATCGACTAAATAAAAGTCCCCGACAACGGCGCCAAAAACTTGATCGCGACTTTATGAGTCGAATTGGGGTACAAACTGCAAGTGCATAGTTCTATCGCGTAATTTTAAAAGATATCGATCCCACAGGGACTTATGAATCGATATACCGTTATCTAAGGTTACTTCGTAAAGCTAAGGCAGGTAATACTTTGATTGTTTGGGGGAAAAGCTAAAAACTAAAATAAGATCTAGATTAAATATCAATAAAGCGGATATCGGTATGTAATTCGTCGTAATTAGGGAATCAATTCTTCGTTGGTTTCTTGGTTTTAAAATAAATCTTTTCAGTTGACTCTATTGATTAAAAGTTTTATCTCAAACTCTCGCTCTGTTGAATAAACTATGATTTTATATTAACGTAGCTGTCACTTATAGTTAAGTCAAAAACCACTTTTTGAAAACAATAGAATCCGTAGAAACTCTTTTTAAGAAAACAATAATCGTTTAAACACCCTTATCTCAAACTCTCGCTCTGTTGACTTAGGTTATATAATTAAATTCAAATGCTTAACTCTCGTCCTCACATTCAATCTTTAAAAATACTTTTTGAAAAAGATTAGAATTTAATTAACTCTAAAAATTGCTCTCGCCCTGATCTAGAATTAATGTCCAATTTACACTGTCCAGTCAAAACCTCAAACTCTCGCTCTATTGATTTTAACTTCTTTATGTCTTTTACTTTCGTACAAAAACTTTGTTATTAAACCTGTAAATTGAGACCGTAAAAAGAGTGATTTTAATTTTAAACTTAATTAAACCAACTTAGTTTTGATTCCTTCCTTCCGCTTACTTTACATACCGATACCTAAATAATTTAGCCAGACATACTAAACAGATCTAAAAAATCAGCATGCATAAACAGATTCATCTCAAGCAAATAATATAAATAAACAGTAAAACAGGGCATATATAAATTCAAACAATAATTAAAGAACCTGAGAAATTAAATAGCAGTCTTGAACACTCCACCACAGGTCGGTTGGATCTGTTCTTGAATTCTTCAATCAGGCAGGAAAATAAAAGCGAAGGAATAAAAAACTAGATTCTAACGTAAGGTTAGATCCGGTAAAAGGTACACAATAGTTTCCGGTGTAGAAACTATTGTGCGAAAAATTAATTAAGTGCTGGAAAAGAAAATAGAATTGAAAAAGAAACAATATAAAAATTGTAAAAGTAGTACTGTAAAAATATGCTTAAGCTGCTGGAAAAAGAAAAATGCGGAAAAGCAAAAACGGCAAAGAAATCTGGAAAAGGCGTGGAACTCTGCAGGGTTTGCAACGCTGATATTTATACTGGTACTTTCTGTAACGGTTCCCAAAAGTAGTCCGCGTCAAAAGTCTTCACGTAGCGAAAGGTTAGGCGTGCAAATAGGACTCAACGTCTCTGAAGGCAAAAATATAGGGGAATGGTGTGACGTCCGTCACACCATGTGTGACGCTCGTCACAGGAGTGTGCAAGGCGTGACGCTCGTCACAGCCCTTGTGACGCTCGTCACAGGCACAACGCCTGTGCCTTTTGGGTTGGGCTTTGGCTTTTGATATTTGCTTCTTTTCATTCCTTTTTGCACCTCATTTTCTTCCTTTTTTACTTGTGCTTCAAATAAACTACCTGAGATAAATAGAAAGAAAATACCACGTAATATCTAATAAAATGAAATAAATTAAAGTAAATAATAATATAATTCAATTAAATTGAGTCCTAGAATGTGATACTATTTCATGTTATCAGTTATTTATTTTTATGATTGACATCAATTTTGTTAAAACCTGTATCACAGCAAGATGTTGAGCAAGATGTCGTGACATGTTGATCAGACATCTTTGCATGTTTTGTTTTACTTCTTGGAAGACTTATTTTACTATGAGATATCTGAAGATTCTCTGAATATTTAGCTATCATATCTGACTGTCCAAGAAGGTTTATTTTAGGAACTCTTATTTCGTTTCCATTTGTGCAGTTGTTTCATAAAAAGGGATGTTGAGACATTTTAAGGAAACATTAGATCAGATTTGATTTGATTCTTCAGACTAGATGTAGAAACATTTATGGAGACATCAGATATGATTCTGCATAATAGATGTTAAAACATTTAAGGAGACATCATATTTGATTTGATCAAATATTATGTAGAACAGATGTCAAAACATTTAAGGAGACATCCAATTTGATTTGATTAGATTTAATTTGATTTGATTTGTTTTGGATCTACTGAGTTTTATGCCTAAGTCCATGCTTACCAAAGGCTATTTAAAGAGGACGTTACTAAACCTAATGGACAGAAAAGGAAGTTGCGCTATAAATTGTCATTTTTAGGGTTTAGTTGTCTTTTGTTATTTGTGAGCCATTCTAGTATCTCTTTGATACTTGAATTGGACTGAGTTTATTAAGTTGTAATTGTGAATCACTCGTGAGCTTTTAAGCAAGAGTGCATTCTGTTTCATTAGAAGTGTGTCTTTTGTTCTTTGATTGTTTTTCAGTTGTTATCGATGCTGTGTGATTGAAGGGAAGTGAAAAAGGTCCCATATCTAATCGAGTCTCAGATAGAAATTCCACGGGTAATGATTAGCTGAGAAGTTTGTAAAACCATAGGTTGTTTAGAACTTCAAACTAATATTGTTATACTGGATTTCCTTCCTGGCTTGGATGGGTTAACAATTGACATGTGTTATTTACTTCCTGTTTTTTACGCTGTAATTGTTTCTGGTGTGACATGTCTTGAACCTGGTGTCGTGACATCGTATATGACATCTGATATCTACATAATTGTTTCTGGTGTGACATGTCCTGAAATTGGTGTCGTGACATCGTATATGACATCTGTTATCTGGTTACTATTATTATCGTGTGAAGTCCTGATATTAGTGTCGTGACATCGCATACGACATTTGATATCTACGTACCAGAATTTTCAATTTGTATTAGAGCAGGCATCCTACTCTATTTCTGGGTGAGATCCCGGGAAGATACTTTCTGGTACCATGAAAGGAGGATTTGTTAACATATCACCCATCTTATATGGCACCAACTATGACTATTGGAAGGCACGTATGGCGGCATTCCTAAAATATATGGATAGCAAGACTTGGAAATCTATCATCAAGGATTGGGAACATCCTGTTATGAAGGACAAAGATGGGAAGGTTACTACTGACTTGAAGCCTGAAGAGGACTGGTCTAAGGAAGAAGATCAATTGGCTCTTGGAAAATACAAAGCTTTGAATGATCCATTCAATGGAGTTGACAAAAACATATTCAGGTTAATAAACACTTGTACTGTGGTCAAAGATGCATGAGAAATTCTCAAAACCACCCATGAAGGCACATCTAAAGTGAAGATGTCTAGACTTCAGCTTCTCACTACCAAATTTGAGAATCTAAAGATGAAAGATGATGAGAGTGTTCATGATTTTCACATGAATGTTCTTGAAATTGCAAATTCATCTAGTTCTTTGGGAGATAAGATGTCAGAAGAAAAGTTGGTCATAAAAATTCTCAGGTCCCTACCTAAGAAATTTGACATGAAGGTCACAAACATTGAAGAAGCCCAAGACATCAGCAACATGAGAGTAGACGAACTTGTTGGGTTACTCCAAACTTTTGAATTGGGTATTAGTGACAGATATGAAAAGAAGAACAAAAGCATAGATTTTGTATCCAACACTGAAGATAAAGAGGACCAATGTGACTTGGATACTGATATGGGAACATATAATGTTATTGTACTACTTAAGAGACAATTCAACAAGGTGCTAAAGGGAATGGACAGGAAGTCAAGACCAAATGTCAAGAACATCTCATATGATATCAGCAAGAATAGTGATTACCAAAGAAAAGAAAGAATAGAAGAAAATCCCAATCAAGGAAAAGGTATTCAGTGTCATGAATGTGAGGGTTTTGGTCACATTAGTTCAGAATGTCGCACGTATCTCAAGAAACAAAAGAAGGGCTTATCTGTCTCTACGTCTGATGATTCTGAAGGCGAAACTGATGATGAAACTGCTAAGCATATTACAACTTTCACTGGTAGATATGAATCTGATAAATATTCTTGTGATAAGGATGTCTCTTATGAAGAATTAGTTGCTTCCTACAAAGAGCTTTGTGTCAGAAGTGAAGAAGTGTGTAAGACAAGAGAAGAGCAGATGAGAATCATAGCTCAACTACAAGCTGAAAAAGAGAAACTTTTATCTACTGTAACTGATCTTAAAAATGAGGTAACTCTATTATCTTTTAAACTTGAAAACATGACCAAATCCATAAGAATGTTGAGCAATGGGTCTGGTATGCTAGATGAAATTCTTCAAGTTGGAAAAGAGGCTAGAAACTTAAAATGTATAGATTTTAATTACCAATATGAAAATAAACAAGGAAAAAACCCTATGACAAAAGTTTATTCCTCCAGAAAGGAAGTATGAGCCCATGATTTCTGTCCAAATGTTACAACATCCTTCCAGACATCAGGAAACTCAAACTAAAGTCAACTTTTTGCCTTGGAAATGTCATTACTATGGTAAATATGGACATATAAAGCCTTTCTGCTACAGACAACATGGTTATCCAAAACATCTAACACATCCTAGGGCTAATCATGTAATATTTAAAACTAGAAAGGAGTGGCAACCTAAGGTTGTTCCGCATGAAACTACTTGTTCTTCCACATGCTAATGTCCAAGGAAATGAAGTTAAGTTATGGCACCAGAAGCTTGGACATCTGAATCTCAAAGGGATATCTCTTGGTTACTCTACAAACAGTAAAGTTTGAAGAGTATTTAACTCAAGAACCAATGGCGTGATGGAATCCATTAATGTTGTGGTTGATGATTCAATTATTGTAAAAGGGACTGATATCGATGAAGATGTTGGAACATCATCTCAGTAGACAGATGCTTCAGAAAAAGTGGAAAACATCGAGTCAAACATTGAGTCAACAAGGAATGAATCAGATGCTTCTGCTGACATCTAAGTTGTCTGTTTTTCTGTTTGATTTTACATATTTTTTGTGGGCCTTTTCCCTGAGTATTGCACCTCTATGTGTCATGGTATGTAGCTCTAACTCACATGTTTTTCTGCTGATTTTCTCTATTATTGTGTTGTCATTCATGAACGTCTGCTTGGTTTGTCATATTCTGGCTAAAAAGGGGGAGTAGATAATGAAGAGGTGTGCTAGTTGTGCTCTAGATTTATTTTATTCTCTATGTGAAGCTTGTTTCTTTGAGGGGGAGTATGTTTCCTGTGTGACAGGGGGAGTTATTTATGTGTTGCTGATCATGACATTCAGGGAGAGTTTGATTTGTTTGTAACAAGATTGTTGTGTACTTGTTGTGATGTCAAACAAAATGTCATGACATTCATGGGGGTTTGATTTATTTGTACCACAACTATTATGTACTTGTTGTGATGTCAAACAAAATGTCATGACATTCATGGGGGTTTGATTTATTTGTACCACAACTATTATGTACTTGTTGTGATGTTAAACAAAATGCCTTGACATTTTGTTTCAGAGAATTCTGTTTGTGCTTAGACTGTTGTGTACTTGCTATGATGTCAGACAGAATATCCTGACATTTTGTTTCATAGAATTTTGTTTGTGCTTAGGCTATTGTGTGCTTGTTGTGATGTCAGACATAATGTCTGACATTTTGTTTCTGAAGGAGGCTTCGAGTGTGAGGGTTTATTTCTCTCTATGTCTTTTTTGTGAGGTTGGGTTTCTATTACTTATTTTTGCTGCATGTGCCTCTGATATGTCTTGGTGGTATACCAAGTGTTTGGTTTTTATGCTTGTGATTATTGTTGTTGTTTTTATCTTTTCTCCAGCTATATGATGCAAAGGTTGTTTTAGCCAAAATTTGCAAAAGGGGGAGATTGTTAGTTCTATGTTTTTATGATTGGCAACAATTTTGTTAAAACTTGTATCATAGAAAGATGTTAAGCAAGATGTCGTTGAAGGTGAGAAAAACAAGAAAGGGGGGTTTGAATTGTTTTGGAAAATAAAGGTTTTTTCAAAAATAAGAACACACAGAATTTTATACTGGTTCGCTTATAACACAAAGCTACTCCAGTCCACCCGGCCAAGGTGATTTCGCCTTCAAAAAGGACTTAATCCACTAATCTTGAAAGATTAATACAACCAAACGTCTAAGAGAGTGATCTCTTAGTCCTCCCAAGTATATAGACTACGCAGAGTCACTTGAGGAACAAAAGCAATTTAGCAATAATAGATTTGTAATCGAGAGTGCTTCTAAAGGTAAGCAAATATTACAACAGAATAAGCAAGTAAGTGTTTTCACGTATGAGCAGCAGCTCGTGAAAAACTGAGAGAGAATGTAAAGAATTTTTCTGTGCGTTGTTGTGTATCTCTCACTGAAGTATGTTGTCCTTTAGATAGTGGTGAAAGGACCGTTAGAGTGATGACAGAATATTGGCCTTTGATGAGCATTCAATGTCATTACTTCTGTGTTTCTTGCCATAACCAAATTGTCTCCCTGAATAACTTCTTTCCAAATATACTTTCTTTCCATTTGAGGAAGTTATTTCCGTTACTCTTTCTGGATTTGGAGAATCTTCATCAGAGTCTTTGTTGTCTCGGAGTTTCTATGACAACTGGAGATGCGTTGAGGTTGCGTTAGAGCTTCTGAGAGTACTGGTATTTTAGATCATCAGAACTGAGTCCAGTGGAAGGTTAGAGCTTCTGGTATTCTGCTGCCCTGTTTTGCTCAGAGTCAGAACTTCTGGAGCGCACTTCTTCTCCAGATGCTTCTGATCTTCTAATACTTTGTATATGATAAATCGATCAGATTCCTTTGTAGCTGTTCAGAGTCCTGCACACTTAGAGAATTTTCGTTAGGGTGCCATTTTTGGTTTCATCCTTTGTTATCATCAAAATCCTGGAATTATATTGTAGAACTAATCTTGTTCTTACAATCTCCCCCTTTTGATGATGACAAAACAATCTTACTTAAGATATGAAACATTTAGAGATAAGAATTTGTCAGATCAGATAGAAGTGAGCTCCCCTTGAGATAAGCCTGGGAGTTCAGAAGTTCTTACCGGAGCTTCCATGATATGATGTTTCTTGATACTCTTCTGCAAATTTCTAAGTCAAAAAGGATTAGAACCATTTTAAAACAATGTATGCAGAGTACTGAAGGATTTAGATATGTTTTCATCATAGCTGTTTTTATTTCTCCCCCTTTTTGTCAGAATTAAAAAGACTTAGCAAAATAACGGAAAGGCAAATATATATATATATATATATATATATATATATATATATATATATATATATATATATATATATATATATATATATATATATATATATATATATATATATATATATATATATATTCAGATAGAAAACACAAACAGCAGAAAGCAAGAACAAACATAATCAGAAAGCAACAAGCAAATCAGCAAAGGAAAATCCTAGGTGCCTAAGGGTTTGGAGGTGGAGGCATCCTCTGAAGCAGCTGGGTCAGCAAATTCTGAATGTTGATCCAATCTACTCGGACTTCCTTCTGCTCCTTCTGAAGATCTTCAAGAGTCTTGAGAACCAGAGGGAAAAAGGTGAAAGACTCCCCCTGAGTCAGAGCATCCGGTTCTACCCTACTGGCAGATTCTTCAGCACGACGAACTTCAGCTTCAGCAGCGGCTTTAGCTTCAGCTTCAGCAGCAACTTTTGCTTCAGCTTCCGCAGCAGCAGCGTCAGTTAGAGCTTTGGCTTCAGCTTCCTTAAGTCTTTGAATTTCCTCTTGCCTTGCTTTTGCTTCTGCTTCCTTTCTGGCTTGCTCCTCAGCTTCTCTGGCTAAGCGCTTATGTAGTCTTACTTCAGCATCTCTAATGAAGTCGTTTCTGACTTGCTCAGAGAGACTCTTCAGTTTGAAGGCTTCAGAGGTCATCCAGCCAATAACTCTGTTCCAGTGTGTCCTAACAGTTGAAGGATCATCATTGATGCCAGAGTTGATGCTCAGAGACTTGACCTTGTCAACTGAGGCTCCTGCAAACAACATTATCGCTTCTTCTAGGGTTGGCAAGGTGTTTTGTGGTTCAGAGGGTGGAGGTGGAGAAGTGGGAGGGCTTAGGTTGAGAGTTTATGGTTCAGCGAATGTTTTTGGTGGGGGTGTGTCAGAGGTAATTGGTTCAGAAGGTTGAAGGTCAGATGGTGTTGGGTTTGGTTGTTCTGCGGGTGGTGAAGTGACTTCAGGTTCAGGTGGGGTTTGTGTTGGCTGTTGTGAGGCCAGAGTCTGAGCGTGAAGTTGGGCTAGAGTGGGAGATGAGGGGTCAGAATATTCTATGTCTGATGAAACATTGTAGTAGGGAGGTGATTCTGGGGAAGAAGATGAAGAGGTGGTTTCATTCAGCATTTCTGCGTCAGATAGAGGTAAGGTGGTGGTGGCAAGGTTGAATTTCTGGGATGGTTGATGAGATGTTTTGGTGGTAGAAGGAGGGGTTTCTGAGTGAGTGTAGATAGGTGTTGGTTGAGGGATAGAAGAAGCAATGGGTTGTGTTTGTGCAGAGGGAGCAAGAGAGACAGACTTACCAGAAGGCTCATGCAGAGGTGCTGGAGGTCTTGATCCGGAGGATTCTCCTAGTCTTACCTTCTTCGCTTGTCTCGCCTTTTCAGAGGGTCCTCGTGGATGTTTCATGAAGTTTGGAGCCTTATCTGGTAGATCGCTTAGGTTGAAGTATGAGATATCCACTCCTTCTTTCATCAAATTATCCAGATAGAAAAGGATTACATCTCGGGGGTCTTCCTTTGAGAGCAGATAGAGTCCATGGGGAATCTCCCTCTGATCTTTTAGAGCTTCCCAGGAGGTGTCCAGAGTAGGTTTGAATTTGACCTGATCCAGAATCCCCATGCTCTTCAGATTCTTGGCGTTGAGAGGTTTTCCAGTGTCGATCATCATATCTTCCATGAGTCTGAGCTTTAACAGGTGGTCCACCAGGCGACTTTCAATCAGAACGTCAGAGATTAGCCTTCCTAGATGAATGTAGTTTCTGGGCTTCATGTTGTTTCTTGTATCTCGTACAGAGTCTCTGAGATACTTGAAGAGGAGTGCTGGAAGGCAGAGCTTCAGACCCTTGTGGATGCAGTACAGAATGCACTTCTGGTCTGTGTTGATGTAGTCTGAGGAGTTTGACGTTGGGCGATGATGGATTGTACCCAGAATGATCTTCAACCAGACCCGGAGGTTCTGATGTAGCTCCTTATTCTTGGAGGGGTTGCCTTCTGCGTTCTGCTTGAAGATTGTTGGGTTAATCTCTTGGGACATGTATTTGCCCTAGGATTGATGTTGTAGATTCTTCTGCCTCCATCATTTTCCATGCCCAGAAGAGCAGCAATGGACTTCTCAGTTATCACTATCTTGACTCCCAGAACATAGGAGACAATGAAGTGGTCATCAGCGTCAGCGAATCTCCAGAATTCCTTCACAAGATTTGTGTAGACAGGACCATACAATCGCTTGAAATAATTTCCACAACCTTGATTTCTGAGTTCATCTGTGAGGTCAATGCCATTTCTACGCATGTTGTCAAAATCCACCAAGGATTCACATAATACTTCCAGCTTCTCAAATGGCGTTGCAAGGTTGATGTGAGGCTCACGATCAAGAATGTGAGGCTCTTTGTAGATGGGAGTTGTGACTACACCGGTAACCGCTGGGTTTGGGTTGCTTGAACTTGGAGCTTGTTTGCTTGAATCCATTTGTTGAGAGAAGTTGTAAACAGCTTGTTGTTGAGCATCCATGATGTTGTTGAAAATTGGGATGAAGATGAAGAATGCTGCAGGAATGCCTTGAGAGAGCTTGAGCTTGCAGAGGTTTAAGAGTGCGTGAGAGTGAAAAGTGTGCAATGTGTGAAATGAATGTGTTTAAATACCCAAATTAGGGCGCATGCAAAACGACACATAAAACAGAGTTTAGCACAAAAACCAAGTCAGCACGTTTAGGGGGGAAAATGATTACAGCTCATTAATGATGTCTAATCCCAACAGCTAGTGCACTGCTCGAGGAGATCTCAAGAGACTGTTCCTTGATTACTGCTAGACAGTTGTCTAGAAGTTCCAACGTCAGATGCAAGGTACTCCACGTGTTTGCTTTATCTGATCTTCAGGAATACCAAAGGATTGGTTCCTGGAGATTTCTAACTCAGATAACTTCTAACTTGGTAGGAGTATCAGAGTCAGAGGCAGAATCCATTATGTTTACATTAGAATCTCATTTTACAACTTCAGAGGCACATATTATTCAGGGCAATTTTGAATGTTCAGATTCTTTAGGATGAAGAGGAATCTATCTTCAGCTAAGGGTTTAGTAAATATGTCAGCCCATTGATGATCAGTATCAATGAATTTCAATGTTACTACCCCTTTCTGAACATAGTCTCTGATAAAGTGATGTTTTATTTCTATGTGCTTAGCTCTGGAGTGTAAAATGGGATTCTTGCTTAAACAAATGGCAGCAGTATTATCACAAAAGATAGGAATGTTACTCTCGAAGATTTGCAGATCCTCTAACTGATTCTTCATCTAGAGCATCTGAGTAGTGCACGGTGATGCTGAGATGTATTCCGCTTATGTAGTGGACAGGGCTATGGTTGATTGTCTTTTGCTGGCCCAGGATATCAGATTGTTTCCCAAGAGCTGACAATTTCCAGATGTACTTTTTCGTTCCATTCTGTCTCCTGCGTAATCTGCATCACAAAAACCAGATAGTTTATACTCTGATGTTTTCTCATACATCAGGCCCAGGTTAGGAGTTCCTTTCAGATATTTGAGAATTCTTTTAACTGTTATTAAGTGAGTTTCTCTAGGATCTGATTGGAATCTGGCACAAAGACAAACACTAAATAGAATATCAGGGCGAGTAGCAGTCAGATAGAGAAGGGAGTCTATCATACCACGATAGAGCTTCTGAGAAACCTTTTTACTGACTTCTTTTTTTTTCAAGAATGTAGGTTGGATGCATGGGTGTCTTTGCAGAATTGCATTCAGCCATATCAAATTTCTTCAGAATGTATTTTATGTATTTGCTTTGATGAACATACGTGACTTCTGAAGTTTGATTTATTTAAAATCCCAGAAAGAACTTTAGTTCTTGCATTAAGCTCATTTCAAATTCTGCCTGCATTAGCTCAGAGAATTCTTGACATACAGAGGCGTTAGCTGAACCAAAGATGATATCATCAACGTATATCTGGCATATCATGAGATCATTATTAAGGTTTTTTCAGAAGAGTGTGGAGTCAACTCTCCCTCTGATAAAATCATGTTCCAAAAAAAAATTACTTAATCGTTCATACCAAGCTCTGGGAGCTTGTTTAAGTCCATATAAAGATTTCTTAAGTTTAAAAACATGTTCTGGATAATTTGAATTTTCAAAACCTGGAGGTTGGTTGACATACACTTCTTCTGATATATAACCATTAAGGAATGCGCTCTTGACATCCATTTGGTACAATTTGATAGAATGATTTATAGCAAATGATACAAGTAAGCGAATAGATTCTAACCTGGTGACTGGAGAAAAGGTTTCATTGTAGTCAATACCTTCTTGTTGATTGTAACCTTGAGCCACCAGTCGAGCTTTGTTTCTGACAACTTCTCCTTTCTCATTCAGCTTGTTTCTGAACACCCATCTGGTTCCGATAACGTGAGTGCCTCTGGGCTTAGGAACAAGATCCCAGACGTCGTTCTTTGTGAATTGATCTAGCTCTTCTTGCATGGCTAGAACCCATTCGCTATCTTGAAGTGCCTCATCACAAGAAGTAGGCTCGATCAGAGATACTAGTCCCAGAGGAGTTTCTTCAGAAGTCTTGAAGGTAGACCTAGTTCGGATAGGTTCGTCCTTATTTCCCAGAATCAACTCTTCAGATATGTTGAGGCGACTTTTAGCTTTCTTTGGGATTGCTGGGGCGTTAGTTCCTTCTGAGGTTTGAATGGCAGTTACTTCTGGAGCTTTAATCTTCTTGTCAGATCCTGCAAGAGTGGTCTCCAAATCTGCACGTTTCTCAACTAGCTTTGACTTTTCAAGGTCAAGCTTATCATCAAATCTGACATGAATTGATTCTTCCACAATTTTGGTTTCTGTATTGTATACTCTATAGCCTTTAGAGCGTTATGAGTATCCTAACATAATACCTTTTTGTGCTTTGGAATCAAACTTGTTCAGATATTCTTTAGTATTTAAAATAAAACAGGAACATCCAAAAGGATGAAAATATGTAATGTTTGGTTTTCTCATGGAGATTCTATTCTGAATGTAACACACTGTATTTACAGCTTCGGCCCAAAAGTGCTTAGCCATATTTGTTTCATTGATCATGGTTCTGGCCATCTCTTGTAGTGTCCTATTCTTCCTCTCTAGAACTCCATTATGTTGTGGAGTTCTAGGGCAGGAGAAATCATGGGATATTCCATTAGAGTCAAATAGTTCCTCAAAAAATTTATTTTCAAATTCCCCACCATGATCACTTCTGACTCTGATGATTTTAGAGTCAAATTCGTTTTGCACTTTGGAGCAGAAGCTAGTGAATACAGAGTGAGACTCACTCTTGTGCTTTAGGAATTTTACCCATGTCCAGCGACTGAAATCATCAACAATGACTAGTCCATACTTCTTTCCATTGACTGATGTTGTTTTCACATGACCAAATAAATCAATGTGAAGAAGTTCCAGAGGCTTAGAGGTAGAAACAATATTTTTCTTTTTGAAAGATATTTTTGAAAATTTTCCTTTCTGACATGCTTCACACAGAGCATCTGAAGAAAACTTCAGCTTAGGTAGGCCTCTGACTAACTCGAGTTTATTTAGCTGAGATAATTTTCTCATGCTAATATGGCCCAAGCGTCTATGCCATACCCATTGCTCTTCGTGAACAGACATCAGACATTTCATATTTTGTTCTTTTAAATCAGAAAGATTTATTTTATAAATATTGTTATTCCTCTTGCCAGTGAATAGGACAGAACCATTGTTTTGATTTATGGCTTTACATGTTTTTTGATTAAAGATTACATCATAATCGTTATCACTTAATTGACTTATTGATAACAGATTATGCATTAATCCTTCTACATATAACACATCAGATATAGAGGGAAGAGTACCATTACCAATAGTTCCGGAGCCTCTGATCCTTCCTTTCTGATCTCCTCCGAAGCCTACGAATCCAACATCTTTAAGTTCCAGGCTTTGGAACATAGAATTTCTTCCCGTCATGTGTCGCGAGCATCCAGAGTCCAGGTACCATGACTGATGTTTTAACTCTGCTGCATAGGATATCTGCAACATAAACAATCTTATCCTTTGGTACCCAGAGTCTTTTGGGTCCTTTGTGATTAGTTTTCCCAGAGCTTCTTAACACTTTGGGTTTTCTAGCATTATTAAATTGTTGCTCTTGTGTGTGTGTGTGTATAGTGATATGAAAATGGAGATTTAGGTTGGTCATTAGTAGAAGTTTTATCTTCACTAGGATCATACCCAATTCCTCTTCTATTGTTCTGACTGACTCCATAAATCATGGATGCCATTATACTCCTCCCTATCCCATTTTTCAGAAACTTTTGAAAAGCTTTTTCATATTTATAAATTATTGTGTTTGAAGTTTGTGGAGCTTGAGATAACGCTTCTTCAAGTTTTGAGCAATTTTTTTTTGTTGCATCTCTTTCTAATGTCAAAGTTTTGTTTTCATCTTTTAGTTCTGAAATGGATATCTCAAGTTTGCCACATTCTTCTAATGTTTCTTCAAGAACGCCTTTTATAGATTTAAATTTTTGTTTTAGTTTCTGATATGAGCTGAGAGTTTCAGACAAACATGATTCTAGGTCAGATCGAGAGAGTTCAGAAAATACCTCTTCTGATTCAGATTCTTCATCTGAAGTGTTCTTGGATGTGGTAGCCATGAGTGCCACATTAGGCTGTTCATCAGAGTCTGATTCTGATGAGTCAGATTCGTTGTCATCCCAGGTAGCCATCAGTCCCTTTTTGGTTCTGAGGGAATTTTTCTTGAAGTTCTCTTTTCTGGAACTGTCTTTCTTTAACTTGGGACATTCGCTCCTGTAGTGACCTGTTTCTTTACATTCATAACAAGTAACATCTTTGTTATTTTTACCTTTTGAGGTTGAGTCTGATCGGTCCCCTCTGGGTCTTGGTCTCCTGAAGTTATTATTCCTCTTTCTCCGGAGTTGTTTTACTCTTATGGTTAGGAGGGATAATTCTTCCTCATCGTCAGAATCTTCCAGTTCAGAGTCATCAGCATCTTCTGTTTCGGCCTGGAAGGCTTTGTTTCTGTCAGACTTGCGCCTTTCAGATCTGGACTTTAATGCTACAGACTTGATCTTTTTCTGAGGCTTATCTTCCTCCAGTTCTATCTCATGACTTCTGAGTGAACTGACAAGCTCTTCAAGGCTGATGTTGTTCAGATCCTTTGATAGCTTTAAGGCAGTGACCATGGGTCTCCACTTCTTTGACAAGCTTCTGACTATCTTTTTGACATGGTCTGCAGTTGTGTATCCTTTGTCTAGCACTTTGAGACCTGCAATAAGAGTTTGGAATCTAGAAAACATTACCTCTATAGCTTCATCATCCTCTATTTTGAAGGCTTCATATTTCTGGATTAGAGCCAGAGCCTTTGTTTCTTTGACCTGAGAGTTTCCTTCATGAGTCATCCTCAGAGAGTCAAGTATATCTTTAGTTGTTTCCCTGTTGGTGATTTTTTCATACTCATTGTAAGATATGGCATTGAGAAGTATCGTTCTGGCTTTGTGATGATTCTTGAATTCGCGCTTCTGATCATCTGTCATTTTACTTCTGGGAACGGCAACTCCAGCATCTGTTACAGGAGGTTTGTATCCATCTGTGACAATGTCCCAGAGATCAGCGTCATAGCCCAGAAAGAAACTTTCAATTCTATCTTTCCAGTAATCGAATTTCTCTCCATCAAAGACTGGAGGCTTAGCATTGTAACTGTCTCTTTCATTGGTGTGGGCCATAGTTTTTCTCGTTCTGGATCTCTCTACACTGTTAAGTGTTTGATTAGAAAATCAATAACAGAGTCTAAGCTCTGATACCAACTGAAGGTGAGAAAAACAAGAAATGGGGGTTTGAATTGTTTTGGAAAATAAAGGCTTTTTCAAAAATAAGAACATACAGAATTTTATACCGGTTTGCTTATAACATAAAGCTACTCCAGTCCACCCGGCCAAGGTGATTTCGCCTTTAAAAAGGACTTAATCCACTAATCTTGAAAGATTAATACAACCAAACGTCTAAGAGAGTGATCTCTTAGTCCTCCCAAGTATACAGACTACGCAGAGTCACTTGAGGAACAAAAGCAATTTAGCAATAATAGATTTGTAATCGAGAGTGCTTCTAAAGGTAAGCAAATATTACAGCAGAATAAGCAAGTAAGTGTTTTCACGTATGAGCAGCAGCTCGTGAAAAACTGAGAGAGAATGTAAAGAATTTTTTTGTGCGTTGTTGTGTATCTCTCACTGAAGTATGCTGTCCTTTATATAGTGGTGAAAGGACCGGTGGAGTGATGATAGAATATTGGCCTTTGATGAGCATTAAATGTCATTACTTCTGTGTTTCTTGCCATAACCAAATTGTCTCCCTGAATAACTTCTTTCCAAATATACTTTCTTTCCATTTGAGGAAGTTATTTCCGTTACTCTTTCTGGATTTGGAGAATCTTCATCAGAGTCTTTGTTGTCTCGGAGTTTCTATGACAACTGGAGATGCGTTGAGGTTGCGTCAGAGCTTCTGAGAGTACTGGTCTTTTAGATCATCAGAACTGAGTCTAGTGGAAGGTTAGAGCTTCTGGTATTCTGCTGTCCTGTTTTTCTCAGAGTCAGAACTTCTGGAGCGCACTTCTTCTTCAGATGCTTCTGATCTTCTAATACTTTGTATCTGATCAGAGTTTGTATCTGATAAATCGATCAGATTCCTTTGTAACTGTTCAGAGTCCTGCACACTTAGAGAATTTTCGTTAGGGTGCCATTTTTGGTTTCATCCTTTGTTATCATCAAAATCCTGGAATTATATTGTAGAACTAATCTTGTTCTTACAGTCGTGACATGTTGACCATACATCTTTGCATGCTTTGTTTTACTTCTTGGAAGACTTATTTTATAATGAGATATCTGAAGATTCTCTGAATATTTAACTATCACATCTGACTGTCCAAGAAGGTTTATTTTATGAACTCTTGTTTTATTTCTAGTTGTGCACTTGTTTCATAAAAAGGGATGTTGAGACATTTTAAGCAAACATTAGATCATATTTGATTTGATTCTGCAGACCAGATGTAGAAATATTTATGAAGACATCAGATTTGATTTTGCATAATGGATTTCAAAACATTTAAGGAGACATCGATTTGATTTGATTTGATTTGTTTTGGATATGCTGATTTTTATGCCTAAGCCCATGCTTACCAAAGGCTATTTAAAGAGGACCTTACTAAACCTAATGGATAGGAAAGGAAGTTGTGTTGGAAATTGTCATTTTTAGGGTTTAGTTGTCTTTTGTTATTTGTGAGCCATTCTAGTATCTCTTTGATGCTTGAATTGGACTGAGTTTATTGAGTTGTAATTGTGAATCACTCATGAGCTTTTAAGAAATAGTACATTTTATTTCATTGTAAATGTGTCTTCTGTTCTATGATTGCTTTTCAGTTGTTATCGTTGTTGTGTGATTGAAGGGAAGTGAGAAGGGTATCATATCTAGGAGAGTCTCGGATAGAAATTCCACGAGTAGTGATTAGGTGAGAAGTTTGGAAAACCAAAGGTTGTTTAGAACTTCAAACCAATACTTTTATATTGTATTTCCTTCTTGGCTTGGATGACCCCAAATGTATGTGAAGTTGCACCGAACTAGGTTAACAATTGACCTGTGTTATTTACTTTCTACTTTTTACACTGTAATTATTTTTGGTGTGACATGTCCTGAACATGGTGTCGTGCCATCGTATGCGACATATGTTATCTGCATAATTGTTTCTTGTGTGACATGTCCTGAAACGGGTGTCATGACATCATATACGACATCTGTTATCTACCTACTATTATTGTTGTGTGAAGTCCTGATATTGGTGTTGTGACATTGCATACGACACCTGATATTTGTGTACCAGAATTTTCAAATACGAGTCTTGATACCTAGATCGACAACAAGATAAAATGGTCATCTTCAACCAATGGGTTGATTCCTAGACTGACAGAAAGATAAAATGGTCGTCTTCAACCAATAGGCTGATACCTAGACTGATAGAAATATAAAATGGTCGTCTTTAACCAATAGGCTGATACCTAGATTAACAACAAGATCGTCATTAAATCGAGAGTTGATACCTAGGTCGACAACAAGATTATCATTAAAACGAGAGTTGATACCTATATCGATAATAAGATCATCATAAACACTTTGGTTCATATCTAGATCAACAACAAGATCGTCATCCACTTGAGAGTTAATACATATATCAACAACAAGATCGTCATCAACACGAGAGCTGATACCTAGATCAACAACAAGATTATCATCAACACTTGGGTTCATACTTAGATCGACAGCAAGATCGTCTTCAACACGAGGGTTGGTTTCAAGATAGACAGCAAGATTGTAATAAACACGATATTTGATACCTAGATCAACAACAAAATCGTCATTAACAGTTGGGTTGATACCTAGATCAACATAAAGATCGTTATTAACACTTAGTTTGATACCTAGATCAACAACAAGATCATCATCAACATAGGGGATGATACATAGATGAATAACAAGATTGTCATCAACACTTGGATTGATACCTAGATCGACAACAAGATCGTCATCAACACTTGGGTTGATACCTAGATCGACAACAAGATCATCATCAACGCTTGGGTTAAAACCTAGATTAACAACAAGATCGTCATAAACTCGAGAGTAGATACCTAGATTGACAATAAGATCATCATTAACTCGAGAGTTGATATCTAGATCAACAATAAGATCAACATTAACATGAGGGTTGATACCTAGATTGACAACAAGATTGTCATCAACACTAAGATTAATACCTAGATCGACAACAAGATCATCATCAACATGAGAATTGATACCTAAATCGACAATAAGACTGTCATAAACATGTGGGTTGATACCTAGATCGAGGAAGTGAAAGGCCGCTGGAAATATATACTAGGGATTTGTCAAGAAAGTTGTAAGGGAGAGTCGCCAAGGAATGGTTACAAGGGAGAGTCACTGGGGATTAACTGGATTTTTTTTTACGAAGATGTTATGCTGGGGAAGATTTTCTATGGAAACTCATTAGGGAGAACACTTACCGGGGAGAATGCTTACTGGGGACACCTAGTGAGGAGTTGTGCTGGGACAAAGACTTTCTTGGGGAGTTATAACTAGCTTTGTTGGGGATTAATTCAGACCTTCATGAGTGGTCATTAAATCCTAGTTTATTCTATACATGCATGATTTGTGCTAATGCATTGGATTATGCTTGGCAGACCTTATGGTTACTTGGCATAGCGCACCCAAAATTGTGGATATGATATGCGTTGAGAAATGGATGAAATGCAATGATTGGTCAATGCATGATGTGTTGGATTAATGGATGTGTGCTAATGGAAATTGGACTTCAATGCAAGTATGTTGAGAAGGGCTTGGTTTTCCTTTATTGAAAAGGGCCAAGGGCTAGGTTTTGGAGTACCAATGAAAATTGTTTATTTTTTTTCTCTTTTAGAAGTGTCGAATGAGGTCGGGCTTTTGATTGCGAATGATTGATTTGTTTTACTTGTGCTACAGACTCCTTTTTTTATGATGTCAGATTCATGCTATGGGAATATTCTAGGTGAATGAGATTATATGCATGGTTATATGTTAGAGCAATGCAAACATGGTTAATGCATGGGGATGATTTATGCAGTGAATTGAGGGTTTCCAAAAAAATGCCCTTGTGGCGGGTAATGTATGGAAGGATTCTTTTGCATCAAGGTTTCTTGTTGAGGGAAAAAGTTATCTAATAAGATATTGCACTAGCATGATATCCCGACACTCATCTTGAACTCGATTGTTGCAAATGCATTGTAGGATTTGCATGAGCACCTTGAAATATGGAGAAAAATTCCCCCCTAATTGATTATATATCTTTCATGCCCTTGTCTGTTGGGTCTTTTGAATAAATTTGCCTCAACACGAGTTTTGAAGCAGTTTTGTCATAAGACGACCTTGAGACAATTTTCCCTAATATTTTGAATCTTGAAGTTGTCTGCCTTTGATTAACCGAGTTTTAGAGTGGTTTCCCCTGATTAACCAATTCTTGGAATAATTTTCCTTTGATAAAAAGAATCTTTAGGAAAATTTCCCCTAATTAACCGATCTTTGGTGGGATTTTCCCCTAGTCAATAGAGTCATGAGGTCGTTTTCCCCATATTGATCCTTTACGAATAATCGAATTCCTCATTGATTGCTATTGTTGAAACTTCCTTAATGTTAAGCGCTAACTTGCAGATAAAATTATTCCTTTAAAATGGTAATTCTAATGCAATGCTCATGCAGGTTTTGAAATCAAAGTGATTATTGAGATGATATTGTAATGTACAGCGAATGGATCAAGGTCAGAAAGTAATGTTTATTTAGACATTTAAAGTGTGGAAACGGTAATACACAAGCATGGTACCATTGCAGATGATTAGAAAATATCCTTGGAGTCAGTTTAACACAATTTTGCTATAGTATGCTTTTAAAGTAAACCTAGCTTCAATTAGGTCTTTTGAATGTTGTAATGTGGCATGGTTCACGATTTATGAACAAAATGATATAAGGCTAAAAAAGTTGAACTTTAACCCACTCATTCTCCTTCTGACGATCTCTAATCTTACGTTTAATTAATTCGACACATGCATTCAACTTCCAAGAGGATTTTGAAGGTGAAGATGTGATGGTTCGGGAACCAATGAGATCATTTTTTGAGATGGCAGCCACCTTTTTTGGGTTTTTTTTTCTCTTATATTTTTATTTCTTTTCTATTTTTATAAGGTGGTCACGTAATCTTGTTCTTTTGTTTTTGCTAAGAATTTTGGTGACACCATTTTTTATTATTTTTTTTTTGCTTTTTTTTGGACAACTCTTTTGAGTTTTTAGTCCATTGAGATACCCTAATTTTTTTCTAAGTCATTTTTTTAGGTTCCCGATTTAGTGGGTTTTTCTTTAACTCTTTTCTTTTTATCCCTAATTTTTTCTGGAACCTCTTTCGAGTTTTTAGTCCACTGAGATGCCCCTTTTTGCCTAAGTCACCCTTTCAAATTTTCAACATAGCGAGTTTTTTCCTTTTTTTTGTTAGGCGTAATATATTTTGACTGTGCCGGAGTTCACGAGGAGTGGAAAATCCTCTCTATTTATCGTTGTAGGAACCAAAGCTCCACCATAGAAGACCTTTTTCACAACGCATGAGCTTTCATATTTTGGGGTCCATTTCCTTAACCTTGTTGAAGTTTGCCTATGGTTTTGTTAGAGTCGTTTTGAGTTCCAAGAGAGTGCTAGGGAATCAACTTGCGATTATGGACGAAAGGTGGGACAAGTTTTTTTTTGTTTTTGCAGAAAAGATGTGCATGCATGCTGATAAATGCTGATGCATGAGATTCTATTTTTTTATATGCCAAAAGATTTTTTTATGAAAATGCAATATCCTGTCATGTATGGATGCAATGTAATGTCTTATGTGGTCTCAGAAAGGTATGCACGATGTAGTTTCAAAAGGTACACATATGAATTCTGATGGTAGGAGGGCTTTAGGTGTTATCTTACTAGTAGTCCTTACACAGGTGGACTCTAGGATCTTATAAGGTTCCTATAGTCATGGGTCCTATTTAAAAATATTGATACCATAACGACTACTTGTTAGACAACAACACCTTTAAGAGGATCTACTACAAGTGAGGTATTTGCATCAACCAATCGAGACATACATCTTGAAGTCCAACATTACACAACCATCGACTCCAAGGTTCTAGACATGGTTCCCAGAGTCATGGATCCTTTTTGAAAATATTGTCGCCATAACAACTACTTATTAGACAACAATAGACGGGGGTTTTCGTGCCAACCAAGTGAGACCTACATCTCGAAGGCTAACACTACACAACCACCAACTTAAACTAAGGTTTTTTTATCAGACTCGGGTATAGAGCCTCTCTCAAAGTGCAAGCAACCAGAAAATCCCAACCACAACATATAAGAAAACATATAGCAGATGAATAAACAACAAACAATAACACATAAAATATGAAATATTAAGAGATGTTAGAAGAAAGAAAATAAACAATGCTAACACTCATCATAAAACCAACTAAACTAGACTTGACTATCTAAAGTTCTCAACAAAGTCGCCAGCTGTCGCGGTGCAAAAAATACTTGAGTGTTTGATCGCTCGAAATAACAATAGGGTCGCAACCAAAGTTTATTTTAAAAGGAAAAATATCGATAAAACCCTAAAAGAATGAAAACATGGTTGTCACAATCAAATTCAGGTTCGAAAGTCGATTATGCATGGGGAATATATTAGCACTCCACACATTTGTCGTACTCAACAAGAACCATTTAGTTAGTTTTGATAATAAGAGTGTTATCCTACATTATTTGTCTTCTTCTAATTATTACAATGTATTTACAAAGAGAAAAACATTAGTTTTTATTAGTGTGCTTGAAAAAATTGTAAGTCATGTTCCTACATATCCTCCGACGCGATGAGGAATTCAAAGCTACATAGTTCTAGGTAGCAAAAGTTTGTTGGTTGGTTGGTTTTATTGAATGATGTTTAATTCACCTTCTAGAGGTTAAACTTTGCTTGTATGCTCTCGCACAGGAGAATTAAATGTTTGTTTGTATCACGTTAGAATGGATGAAACATTATTTGTTTGTGAAAAAGTTTGCTTAGTCGCGCTTGGGCGAAAAAAGTAGTTTTGATTGGTTATAGTTGTTTTTAGGTGGAAAATGGGTACTCCAAATGCAAGCTCTACAGCTAATGCCCAATTAATCATATTTCATCCATTTTTTATTGAGGAAAGAAGTTTCCAAGTTGATTAAAGTTTGAGAGGATGACGAGTACTCGAAAGGCAAGCCCTACTGCCTTCATCTGAATACTCGAAGAAGAAACAGGCCTGCGCCTAATTAATCCTTTTTCACCCGATTTTTAATTCTAAAATATAAATAAGTTGTCATGACTTATGCACTAAAAATTCAAATGTTAAAATGTCATGTCTAATTAACATTTTTTAGGCCATTTAATCTCTTGTTTTAAAAGAAAGAATATAAAAAAAATAAAAAGAAGTTCGTCCAACATATAAACAAAACTAAAAATGAAATAAAATGTTAAAACCAAACTAATAGGCCGGACACCCCACTGAATCGGTTTTCACAAATTTTAATTAATTAATTAATTAATAATAATAATAATAATAATAATAATAATAAAAAAATAACTAAAACTAAAATTAAAATATGAGGAATGAAAAAAGGAAGTTTTTTTTTAAATATTCAATTTTTTTTAAAAAAGTCCAAAAATACCCATATTTTAATTTTTTTTTACAAAAATGGGCATTTTTTACCCTATTTTCCTCATGGGCGCCACCCTAGTTGGCGCCTACCCTTAAAGGTAGGGCAAGTCGCCACTAGGAGTGGCGCCTACACCTAATGTTTTTTTTTTTAAAATTTTTTTTAAAATCTTTTTTAAGTTATTTTAAATTTATTAATTTATATTTATTATAAATTATATTAATTTATATTAATACATATATAAATAATAGTATTTACAAGATATATATATATATATATATATATATATATATATATATATATATATATATATATATATATATATATATATATATAAATTTATATATATATATATATTAATTTAATTTATAAGTAATTAATATTATTTATAAATTTTTGGGAGAGTTAGGGTTAATCATGTTAGGGTTAATTAATCAATTATAATTAGGGTTTATTGATCTGTTATAATTAGAGTTTGGTAGTCATGACCTAATTCAAGTGCGACAGTAATTAGGGTTAAGTACATTGGTGTACAACCTAGATCTTTTCCTATAAATAAAGTGTTATTTCCTTGCATTTTCTTCACCACTATTTCCTATCACTTTCTCTATCAAGTTGATTTCATGGCATCCCCAAGACCGTCATCATAGCAGCGAACATTATCAAGGCGCCCGGATCCTGAACCAGTAATCTTAAAAAGGGATGGGCATGTTATTTTCTCGCATGTGAAACCCCCAATGGAGATGAAATTTTGGAACATCCGTTCGTTAGACCAACTAAAAAGGTCCTTGATGTCTTGGTTAGAGGGAGATTACGAACCTGGTGAAGTCATCAGAAGGATCCAAAGGCTTAGAAGAAGTATCTCATCTGAAAGCGACATTGATTGCATCCAAATGATGCATGGATCAGATGACATAATGTTAACTGTTGTAATTTCCTAGATTTTAATGGTTGTTTGTGTTGTTGTTGTTGTATTTGTTATTGTTCTAGTACTTGTTCTTGTTTTAGTA
The DNA here is from genome assembly GCF_024323335.1 of Lathyrus oleraceus. Lineage (NCBI taxonomy): Eukaryota > Viridiplantae > Streptophyta > Magnoliopsida > Fabales > Fabaceae > Lathyrus > Lathyrus oleraceus. Next base: position 442,146,139 of record NC_066580.1, on the reverse strand, counting down.
CTTGTTCTTGTTCCAGTATTTGTTCTTGTTTTAGTAATTGTTGTTGTAATGTTAGATGTTTGTGTTTGTTGTTCCAGTGTCATCTTCTATTTGGAATAAAAAGTAAACTTTATTGATAAATAGCATTGGTACACAGAGTTATGAATATGAAAACTATGTTGTGGAACTAGATCCACGATATGGACATTTGTTCTTATTATGCCCCAGTTGTCGACATATGCTGCACTTCCTCTGCATTTTCTCTACGACGTCCATTTCAGTTCTAATGCGCCTGCTGTTTGGGCGACCACTTTTATTCCGCCGCATCGATTCGTTGTGCCAAACAATTTCTCCGTCATACTCTGGCCAATATGCCTCCAAAGCTACCACCGGAAAGGGATTATCGTATACATTTAGCAATGTTGCAACTTCGTAGATGGGAGACACTAGCGACAATGCATCGAAGTGGCTGTGTGAACACGCTGCAATGACATGGGAACAAGGCATACGATAGGCCTGAAATTGACCACAGTCGCACCAACAGTCTGGTATTAGGACCCTATACTCTTGTCTGGGCAGCCCCTGGTTGTGGTCAATTGTTTCCTTGACACTAAAAGTGTGGCCATGACGGTCGAATTCCGTAACCTGATGGTTGCTGGCTTTGGCAGATTCTTGCCTCATAAACTTCATGCAGGTATCACTATATACTTGACTCGTCTGTAACACTGCATGCCAACGCTTGCCTCTTGTTACGAACAACGTTGTCATCCGAAAATAGGTCGCACTCACTAAAGCGGTTACCGGGAGGTTACGTATGCCCTTAAAGACGCCGTTCATTGATTCCACAAGATTTGTTGTCATGTGGCCCCACCTCACCCCATCGTCGTATGACCTAGTCCACTTTGCTCTGTCAATATTATCGATCCACCTCCCTGCATCAGAATTTGCCAACACTATTTCCCGACGGTAGTATTGGAATCCAGGTTGGTTTAATGCATACCCCGCGTTTATCAAATTTTGCTTCAAGAAATTATCTTTAAACTCCCGCACAAAATTTTGAGCAATATGCCTGATGCAGTAGACATGCGTAGACTGGGGGTCATGTCAACCATTTGCTGGATTATTATATGCATTGTCTATAGAAGCGTGCCTGTCAGAAATCACACAGATGCCAGCTTGTAGAGTCACGTGCATTCGGAGATTCTTAAGGAAGAAACTCCAAGCAGCATCCGTTTCTCCTTCTACCAATGCAAAGGCTATTGGGAAAATATTAGAATTTCCATCTTGTGCGACCGCCATCAGTAACGATCCTTTGTATTTCCTATACAGCCAAGTTCCATCGACTTGAATAAGCGGCTTGCAGAATGTGAAACCGATGATGCAGGGACGGAATGCCCAGAAAAGTCTATGGAATATTCCATTACCTTCTAGACGAGTTCCGTCAAGGGATTGTGCCGGCAAGGTCTCCATTATAGAAACCGTCCCAGGTGAATACAAATGTAATGCAGCCAGGTAGCGCAAAAGTTGTTTGTATGATTCCTCCCAATTACCGTATACCAGTTCAATTGCCTTGGTTTTCGCTAACCAAGCCTTTCTGTATGACGGTGTATATTTGAAAACAGCAACACAATGGGAGATAATAGTTTTGACCTTGAGTGACGGGTCAACTTCAACAAGAGGTATTATGGAATGGCATATCATATCAAGGAAAATAAAACAAAACCAACGCCCTCTCCCTTTTTTATTTTAATTTTCTTATTTTTAACTATAATAACAACAAAATTATATGTGTGAGTCAACATTGTTTATAATAATAAAAAACGAAGGGAACACATGAACTCCAACCAGATCAAACACAGTACAAAACTTTTTTTCTCATTTCCCTAAACAACGTTTTTTCTCTCTTGAAATGAAAAAAAAGAAGAAGCACAAAAGCATTAAGAAAACTTGGAAAAGGGAAACGAAGTGAGAATTATACCGCATGTTCGTGTCTTTGATGAATCTTGAGCATGATTTTTTGGCGGCTTCATGGAAAAGGGAGATGTGTCAGAGGTGACCTCCAGATGTGTTTCTGGCGTGATTGAGTTTTTTTTCATGGTGGTGACCAGAGGTTTATGCGTGGGGGTTTGATGGTGGTGTGTGTTGGCCGATGGTAATTCAAATTCTTTTCTTCTTCATCTGTTTTGTATTTTTGTTTCTGTTACGATTTTGTTTGTTGTTGGAAGGTGGTTATGGGAAGTGGCTTGTAATGTAAAAAATGTGAGGTATTGTTTATGATGGTGGTTGTAAGTTGATGATGATGGTGGAATAAGGTAAAGTGATAAAGGTTGGGTTTAGTGAAGATTGATGGTTATTGTTCTCAAAATAAAACACGTGAGAGAGAGAGAGAGAGAAGGTTTTTGAGTGCCATTTTTTTCTAAATTGACTCTTATTTATACTAAAAATTAGATTAAATAAAAAATGAAAATGAAATCAAATATTGACAACCATGATCAAAATGAAATAAAAAATTACTTGTCTGGAAAATCACACAAAATAATCTCTAATTCTTTCTTAATCGCTAAGATGTCAATGATAAAAAATAAATTAATTTAAAACATTTCTTTGTATTTTTTTTATATTTTACTAAATAAATGTTAAATAAAACAAAAAAATATTTTTTATATTTTTTAAAAATAACAAGAATAAATGAAATTATACTAAAAATAAAATAAAATTCAAAATTTCCAAAGCCCGAACAAAATTGGGGTATGACAATGTCCATGTTATTTTAGCCCATATAGAGACTTATTCAATTTGATGAAGTAGCTTTCTGGAGATTCAAAATAATGCGTCTCTGATATATTAAACCCTGTAGGGAGTTTCATGTAAATGTCACTATCAATTAAGTCATGCAAATAAGTTGTTACAATATCCATCATCTTCAAATTAAGTCATTCATGTGCTACAATGATAATTAAATATAAAAAATTTAATTGCATCTACTACATGTGGATATGTTTCATAAAAAAAATCTTAGGTCTTTGCGAAAATCATTGAGCAACAAATGAACCTTTGTATCTCACAATTTCACCATTCATATTTTGATTTTTCACAAAAACTCATTTATATTCAATTGGTTTCACACTTTGAGGTGTTCGGATTACGGGTCAAAAAGTGAGTTGCTTGTAATATGAGTTTAATTCTTCTTTAATTGGATATGTTCATTTTGGACAATTCTTTCTTTGTCTACAATCTTTGATAGACTTTGATTCACGATCTATTTTTTTTGTTGCTAATTCTCACTTTGTCTACAATCTTTGATAAACTTTGATTCACGATATGTTCATTTTTCCGAATTCTCACTTTGTATACAATCTTTGATAGAATTTGATTTATGATCCTCGTTATCATTTATCATTTTTAGTGCTATAATATATACAAATACATTGTCAATATTGACTTTATTTTGGTTCCATCACATTCCATTTATGCTAATAAATAATGTCAAAGTAGTCTTAGAGTTTTCATATCCTTACTTGATTCATCTTTAATTTTATCTTCTTTTCTTATAAAGGACTTTTAATATTGGAATTGTTGGTGCACAAGGTGAGAAAGATGAACAATGGAAACAAGAGAGAGAAGAGAGAATAATAATAAACTTCCACTACTCTAAAAAGGTTATAGCAAACACACACACACACACACACACACTGCTCTTCTACACTACACAGATTGCAAAAGGAATAATGATTATATTTATTCACACCACTCACTTGCTTAAATACAAGTGAGACTTAATGAAAATACTAAAGTACCCTCTAACAAACTTTATCTACAAGTTTATGAAAATGATTAATTCTAACAGCATCCCTTAATTCATATTCAGCTTAACCAAAACTAACAACACCAATTTCATCCCTCAAATGGAGAAATTGATCAGTCTTGATCGCCTTTGTCAGAAGATTTGTCAGTTGCTTCTGGGTGCTACAGTGCATAACTTCTAGTACTCCATTCTGAACCTGATTTCTCATAAAGTGATACTTAGTCTCAATATGCTTGCTTCTTCCATGCAACACTGGATTCTTGGCAAGATTGATTGCAGACTTGTTATCAATCATCAGCTTCATATGCTTGTTTACTTTGATCTTCAGATCCTGTAGTAAATTCAGAAGCCACACAGCTTTACATGCAATTACAACACCTGCAATATAGTTTGCTTCACAGGTTGATAAATCAACAATTGGTTGCTTCTTGGAACACTAAGAAATATGACTTCTCATAAACTTAAACAAGTACCCAAAAGTACTTCTTCTGTCAACTTTATCTCTACACCAATGAGAGTCTAAGTAACTCAGAAGTTTTGAGTTAGTTTCAGCACCATAAGGGAATAAAACTCCATACTTCAGAGTTCCCTTTATATACCTTAGAATTCTGACAACAACTTGGTAATGAGACCACTTCAGTTTACTCAAAACCTACTCACCATTCCAACTGCATATCAAATATCATATCTGGTATTACACAAATACCTCAGAGAACCTATCAACCGCTTGAACGTTGTCGTATCTACATCATCACCATCAGAATCAGAATCCAATTTCTGATTTGTATCAGTAGGTGTGGCAACAACTTTACTATTTATCAGCTCAAATCTCTTTAGAAGCTCAAGTTCATATTTTAGCTGATGTAAAATTATTCCTTTCTCATAGTACATAATCTTCATCCCTTGAAAATAAAACATATTTCCTAGATCAGTCATCTCAAACTCATTCATTAACTCCTTCTTGAACTTAGCTATCTCATGTTCACAACTTCCTATTAGTAATATGTCATCAACATACAGACACATCATAATTATATTGCCTTCAGAAGTATGTTGAACATAGACATCATGCTCCATCTCACATTTCTGAAATCCCTGCTTCTTGAAAAATGAATCAATTTTTAGATTCCATGCTCTAAAGGATTGCTTTAGTCCATACAAAGCTTTGTGTATTCTGTACACCATCCCTTCTTGATTATTTTTCTCAAATCTAGGAGGTTATGACACATAAACCTCTTCTTCTAATGAACCATTCAAAAATGCTGATTTCACGTCTAAATGCATCAGAGGCCATTTCCTGTTAGCAATTACCGCAATCACCAGCCTGATTGTTTCATGTCTTGCTACAGGCGCAAACACTTTAAAGTAATCTAACCCATGTTTATGCAGAAAACCTCTCACAACTAACCCTTCTTTGTGTTTTCTAATTGATCCATCTGTCTTTAGCTTCACCATATAAACCCATCTCACGCTGATGGCTTTCTTGCTTTTTGGAAGTTTTGTCAACTTCCAAGTCTTGTTTCTCTCTATGGTATCAAGTTCTTCTTTCATGACCTTCATCCAGACTTTCTGCTTGAGAGCTTCTTCCGTACTCACGGGTTCAAAGTCTACTAACATGGCACACTGAATAACTTCCCCTTCAGACTCTACTCAGTATCTTGCAGCATGTCAAACTCTGAAAACCTTCTCAGAATGTTTCTGATTCTTTGTGGCCTCTGAACTTGTTCATAAATTTCTGATTCTGGAACACTATGAGATGTTGGAACTCTAGAAGGACCGACTTCAGAAGCATGACCATATTCAGAATTTGGAATATTCCCAGAATCTGAATCACCATCAAAATATGGATCAGAATCAGATTCTTCCTCAGATTCAATCTCGCCTTCTGATTATGACTCACTCTCAGAATCATTTTCAGGCTCTGACTCATCTTCAGAATTAGAATCAATATCTTCAGAAGTTAACTCTGCACCAGAGTTGGATTGAGACTTGCTCCAATCCCATACTTCTGACTCTTTCACAACAACATATCTGCTAACTCCAACCTTATTAGTGAATGGACAATAAAGCTTATAATCACCTGTATTATGATACCCCATCGGTAACATGACCTTGCTTCTATCATCCAACTTCTTTCTAGTAGCATCAGGAACATGTTTATAACAGACATAACCAAATACTCTGAAATGACTCACACTTTGCTTATCTACAGTCTACCTCTCAAAAGGAACAATTTCCTTCAGCTTCTTGGTTGGACACCTGTTGAGTAGATATGATGCAGTGGAAACAACTTCTCCCCATAAAGTGTTAGGAATATTCTTCTCCTTTAGCATGCTCCTTGCTATATCAAGTAAAGTTCGATTTCTCCTTTCAGTAAGAACATTGTGTTGAGGAGTATATGGAGAAGCCACTTCATGCTCAATTACATTCTCCTCACATAACTTATTGAACAATGTAGAGTTATACTCACCTCCACCATCAGTTCTGAGAATCCTCAGAGTCTGACCACTCTGTTTCTCAACCTTGATTATGAATTTCATAAATTTAGCAAACACCTCATGTTTGAACTTTATAAGGGATACCCATGTCATACTTGTGAACTCATCCATAAATGACACAAAGTATTGATTCCCTCCTAGTGAAGGTTCTGGAAATGGTTCACACACATCAAAATGCATTACTCCCAAAAAATGTTTTTCTCTTGGAGATAATTCTAACGCAATTGACAGTCTTGGTTGCTTCCCTCTCATGCACATATTGCATCAATTTTTTGGTTTCTTAATTGCAGAAATTCCACGTACTAGTTTCTTTGAATTCAGATGTCCTAAGCTTCTGAAGTTCAAATGACCAAATCTTTTGTGCCACAATTCACTTTCCTTCACAACACTTGTTGCGCTAAGGCATTCAAAGTATGTAGTTTTAATATTCACCTTGAATGTTCTATTCCTTCCCTGTTCTAACTCCGTAATCAACTTATTATTATATTCATATAATTTCAAAAGATTGTCCTTCATGGTAATTGAGAATCCATTTTCAATTAATTAACCCACACTTATCAGAATGCTCTTCATTCCAGGAACATACCAAACATTCTGAATTAACGCAGATTTTCCATTATTCAAAATCACTCTAACATTCCACATTCCTCCAGGATTCATATACTTATCATCATCACATCTAATCTTCATCCTCTTCCTAAATTCCAAATCAACCAGCCATTTCTTATTTCCAGTAAGATGGTTTGAACAACCAGTGTCCATATACCACCAGTCTTCTAGGGACGCACTATCAGAATCAGAAGTCATTAATATCACATGTTCATCATCAGAACTTATGGATATATTCAATTCATCTGATTTCCTCTCCTTGTTTGACCAACAATCTCCAACAAAATGGCCAAACTTCTTACAACAATAACATTGAACTTTTCTCTTGTCATACTTCTCATTTCCCTTCTGATTCCCAGAAACTGAAGTTTCTGACTTATGAGACCTACCATGTCTTTTCTTGGCTTTTGACCAAGACCGCTTCTGGTCTTTCTTGATAAAAGAAGCTTTCAGAGCCTGCTCTACCTCTCTCTCAGGGGTTCTTTCAGTCAGACACAACTCTTGCGCCTCAAGATTGCTTTGCAACTCTTCTATTCTCATGGTGCTCAGATCCTTAGAATGTTCAATTGCTACAACAATGTAATCAAATTGAGGAGTAAGAGATCTAAGTACCTTCTCAATGATACTTTTTTTAGAGAGAGTTTCTCCACACGACTTCATCTCATTTGTGATCAGAATTACTCTAGAGATGTAGTCAGGTATCTTCTCATTATTCTTCATGTTGAGATTATCATACTTCTTACATAGAGACTAAATCTTCAACTTCTTCACTGATGCATCACCTCCGTAGCACCGCACCAGCGTGTCCCACTCAGCTTTCTCCATCATTAAATCAATGATTTTCTCAAACACATTCACATCCATACACTGATAGATGTAGAACAAGCCTTATGATCCTTCTTCCTCAGACCATGCTGAGCATTTCTCTGCTTATCCGCTTAATTTTTTGGAAGTGCAGTGTAACCATCATTGACGAGATCAAGAATATCTTGATCTCCAAACAACACACTCATCTGAATCATCCAATGATTCCAGTTCTTGCCATCGAATAATGGAAGCTTGGAACTCAAATTACCGTTTCCGTTCATCTCCAACCTTGTGCAATACATTCAGATCTAACCTAAACACAATGTTTCCTAATCCCGCATAATCAATATATGTTATTCTGTTATGATTCTGATAAGAAATTCAACACGAATTCTACGAATAGAAATCAATCATACAACGCCTCACCATTTCACCCGTGTTTCCTATGGTGTTTCCCTGTAGATCTGAACCGGCGCTCTAGATATCAAACGTTGGTGCACAAGGTGATAAAGATGAACAATGGAAATAAGAGATATGAGAGAGAATAATAACAAACTTCCACTACTCTAAAACGGTTACAACAAACGTGCACACACATTGCTATGCTACACTACACAGACTGCAAAAGGAATAATGATGATATTTGTTCACACCACTCACTTGCTTAAATACAAGTGAGACTTAATGAAAATACTAAAGTACCCTATAACAAACTTTATCTACAATTTTTTGAAAAATGAATTAATTCTAACAGGAACCACCATTCCTACCACGCTTCATGTGCGATTTCAACTCCTTTGTAAATTAGATTTCCCAACAGGAAAATCTACCTTGATTCGAGTATTAGCAGCTGATAATTAGTTTTATAAACTTTACAAATGAGAAATATATTGAATTTCGGGTTCATATACGTTTATACGAGGATCAAGACAACCATTTATTTTAAATTGTTCGTTTGAACTTCTGATTCACTCTCCAGCCGCTTAATCTCTCTCCCCTAATATTGGGGAAACTATTTTCTCAATTAACAATAAATGTATCAGGCTGAAATCAAGTGTCTAATTATTACCACAAGACCAACCGACACATTTTTTTAATATATTGCAACAAATATATATGTTATATAAATGGTCTAGAATTACCTAAATAGTTTATTAATTAGTTTAATTATTTAATATTTCAATTAATTAGTTTAATTAGTATTTCAACTATCTAATATTTCAACTATTAGTATTTCAACTATTTATTTTATTAGTATTTCAACTGTTTAATATTTCAATTATTTAGTTTATTAAATAATTCATTTATTAAATGTTTTATTTATTTAATATTTCAACTATTTAATGGTTCGACTAATAATTAGTTAATTAAATATTTCAACTAATAATTAGTTTATTAGAAATATTAATAGTTGAATTAGTTTAAATATTTCAATTATTAATATTTCAACTACTAATATTTCAACTAATATTAAAAAATTTAAATTACTTTAAATATTAATATTTTATATTTCATATTTCAACTATTAAATTATTTTAATTATTAAAGTATTTCAACCAATTAGTTTAAAAATAAACTATTAATATTTCATAATTCATATTTTATATTAATATTTCAAATACTAATTAAACTAATTATTATTTAAAATATTTAAATACTTAATATTTGAAGTAATAAATAATGAAATAATAATGAAACTATTTAAATACTTAAATAATTATTTAATTATTAGTATGAAATATTAATAATTTAATATTAAATATTTTAAATAATAATTAATTTAATTATTATTTCAAATATTAATATTAAATATTAAATATTAAATATTAATAATTTATATTTAATCTGATTAATTAAAATAGTTTAATAGTTGAAATATGAAATATGAAATATTAATATTTAAACTAATTTAAAAATTTTAATATTGAAATAGTAAATAATTGAAATATTTAATAAATTAATTATTTAATAAACTAAACCATTGAAATAAACTATTGAAATATTAAATAATTAAACTATTTAATAATTTATTTAGGTAATTCTAGACCATTTATGTAATATATATATTTGTTCCAACAAATTAAATAAATGTGTTGGTTGGAATAGTTGTAATGTATTATCATGTTAATGCATTGGTCATTAGTTCAACTCCTTTTAGCCCCAATTTTTAAATTCTGCATTTTAGGATTTAACATCAAAACAAAAAACAATAATAATAAAAAGCTGACATGGAAATATTTGGTATAAAAAAATGTAAAAAGAAAAAAAAAGTTTGCCACGTTAGGAATTTTAACCAACTCAACATTCTCACATGTGCATTGTTAGTCCAATCATCTTTTTTTAACAGAAATCTAACCCTATGGACTAACGCTAACACAAAAGTGAGATATAGAGACTCATACCAAAAAAAAAAATACGGAGACCAAATTCAAAAACTTGCTAACTTACAGGAACCAATAGACTATCGCTAACTTACAGGGACCAATAGACTATTTAAGCCTTTCGAGTTTGATCCTTTAAGTATTAAAGAAACTTGTTTTGTTTACCAAATTCACTAGTAAACAAATTGGTATACATGGTGGGACCCTTTTTGTGTGAATTTCTACTTTTCATTTCAAAACAATCATTTTTAAGTTCTTCATTTTTCATTTCCTTCTCATTTGGTGAGTGTGCATGAGATTGAGAAGTGGTAGGATAACCAAGAGAGAAGTTAGGAAACCTACAAAGAAATACGTCATAAAATATGGATATTCCCAGAAACAACAATGAAGACATCGACTGAGTTAATCCCTTTGATTTCTAGCACAACGACCATACCATTAACGACGGTTACGCCACTAATCGTGCAAGAAGGAACATGTTTTTCCCCTTCAGTCACCCAGTGACTCCTAGACCAATTATGGCGATAAAATATAGGCCTTTCACCACAGGTTTTACAATGCTCATGTTGGGGCGTGAACAACCTAATGGAATGCCAACATTAGTGATGGTAAGCCTACATATTAATCCTTCAATAATTGCAAATAATTCTGCAAATACATATTCGCCAATATTGACGTCTGGGTCGGTCATAGGTAACCACGGTCAAATTATACCACCCCAGATGGGAATGGGATTCAGTTCTCAATCAATGCCAACATTTACGTCGAATTCTATAAAGGGAATGCAACAACAGATGGACGAGAGTAACCATGATATGGTCCATAATATTACCCAACAAAGGGGCACTATATTTAACCCATTGATTCAAAATACGAATCAGAGTTACCAACAGTTGGACACTCAAATGAATTGAATTGCTGACTTTTTTGACGCTCTGCCAGCGCAAGTTCGACCCGTTGTACAACCCCAAGTCGTTAGACAAGTTCAAAATGAAGGGATAACCTTGGAGGAAAACACGGTAAATAAGAGGCATAAATTTATTCCCCAGGTAGTCGAACAAGAGATGCCTAGGAAAGTTGAGCGTCTACCCATCATAATGGTTAATTGAAACCAAGACGTTGATCAAGTCGTTCACCAAGTTCGACAAGGAAATCTGCTGGGAGAAAATAACCTTGCAAACTCTGTCGAACAAATAATGGCTCAAAATGGTGTGAACATAGGCATGTAGAGGCCAAATTATACATCTCCTCAATCAGAATACGTGTTGCAAACTGAACTGCCAAGGGGATGGAAAGTCCTTAAGTTCATAAAATTTATTGGGGATACAAATTAGTCTACCGTCGAGCATATTTCCCGATAGTTGATCGAGACAGGAGACATAGCGAATAATGAGAACTTAAGCATGTGATATTTTCCTATTTCTATCACACAAAAATTCCTTTACATGGTTTACAACCCTCCATGCCCATTCCATCAATGATTGGACTCGATTAGAAAGGTTGTTCCATGAGCAGTTTTACATGGGGCAATCCAAGATTTGTTTGAAAGAATTGTCGAGTGTTAAGAGAAAGTTTGCTGGATTAATCGACGATTATTTAAATCTTCCAATTATTAAAGACACGATGTTTTACTCAAGTGCCTGAGCACGAGTTAGTTGAAATGGCTATTGGGGGATTAGATTACTCTATTATGAAGAAATTAGATACACAATATCTGAGAGATATGGCTCAGTTGGCTGACAGAGCTTGACAGGTCGAAAGACTGAAGGTTGAGAAACCAGAGTGAACAAGGGTAAGAAGGAATGTGTGGCCTTTTTCGATATAAAGGACAATGGCTTGATGTCAGATGTCGAATACAACCATCTCGAATAAATTGAGGTCGATGTGGCTGAATTAAATCCAGGTCCCCCATATGTGTGTAAGTTGATTACACCTGCAAATGGGAAGAATTCTTCTGAACCTGAGAAAAATGATAAATCCCCTAAGAAAACCTATACATTCGACGTGACCAAATGTGATGAAATTTTTGACTTATTGGTCGTAGATGGTCAAGTACTGATGCCATTAGGCGTGAAAGTACCACCATTATAAAAAAGAAAGAAACAAGGGTTTTGCAAATATCATAATTTTATAGGGCATAAGACCTCACAATTCTTTATTTTCAGGGATCTTATTCGGAATGCGTTGAACGAAGGAAGGCTGGAATTTGCCAAAGGAAAAGCTCCGATGAAGATCGACTCTGACCCCCTATAAGTTGGGGACACTAGTTATGTGGAGCCTGTAACAATCAACATGGTTGAAATTATTGAGGATTTCGACATGGCTGAGTTCGAAAGTGAGAACCAGATTGAGGTTGTGTACTCTAAGGCTGGAGAGCGGTTGCTGGAATTTCTCCACAGGTGCAAAGCTGAAGATTCAAAAGTGATGATATGTTCTCGATGTAATGTGGTGTTTGACAAAAAGGATGTAAAGAAAGTTTGGAACTTATGTGTCAACATCCAATGCTCCCTAGGGGAGGTGGACAAAGCCTGCTGGAAAATGACATCTGGGAATCAAAAGTGGAGGAATTTTGAAATGGGTCGAGGTTCATCAGTGACCTATCGAGAGAATTTTCAGATGTCATAGAGGCGTTCATATGGTCCCAATAGTTATAAAAGGAAGAACCCAATGTCAAGAACTCAATAGAGGAGATTTCAGAGAAAGAAAATAGATGACAAGGAAGCTGCAGAATCAAGTAATAATAAGCCATATCAAAGTCAAGTGAAAGACCAGGTGAAGAAACCAGTGGGGAGACAACTGTGTTCTCCCAAGACAACCCAGTTGAAGGGAAAGGCGAAGGAAGAGGTACCACCAAAGGAGGACGAGTTAGCGACTGACAATTTCGACTCTAGGGCAAAAGATGATTTTGAAGTGTTGTGCAATGTGGTGTCTGTACACCCTAGGAAGTGCGATTGCATAACATAAGTTTTTGAACCTGAAGATTATGAGGAAGAAGAGATGGCGAAGCACAAACCTGTGTGCTATTTCGTGATGGACAACGGGTGTATCGAAGAACATAATGTGTTTTTAGAGAGGCCTCTTGAGGGAATGAAAAGTCATATGAAACCCCTATTTATAAGACAAAAAATAAAGAATACTATGGTGAACAAAATTCTGGTAGATGGAGGGGCGACTATTAACTTAATGCCCTATTTCTTGTTGGGAAGAATAGGAAAATTCAACACAGACTTTAGGCCCCATAACATGGTTCTTTCAAATTATGAAGGGAAGACAGGATAGACTATGGGGATTATCCATGTGGATGTAATAGTAGGATATATAACTCGACCTATAGTATTTATGGTTATAACGTTGAAGGCTAGCTACAATTTTCTCCTGGGTCGAGAATGGATACATGGAGTGGGAAAAGTGCATTCATTACTTCATCAAAAAATATAAATCTAGAGAACTGATGGGATAGTTGAGAACATTTAAGAAGACCAAGGATACTAAATGGAAGAGGTGAACCATGTAGGTAAAATAAATTTTGATAAGAATCTAGCCAACATAGTGTCTTGCACACCAGCGGGGTTTTCTTACATACCTTTAGAAGATGAGTTCTATTCTCTTAGACTCCACCAACCCATGGTTTCATTGGGACATGGAAATTATGGGTGAGAGGACCTATGACACAATCCGACCAACTGACTGGGGCGACGAATTTGATGATGATGTATGAATTCGACACTCTGAGACAAATTTCGACTTATGTAGCTGAGAATAGATTAAAAGCAGCCTCGGAGGCCAAAATAATGCACATGGTTGTAAAAGCCAATGAGTTATAAGTGTTCGACGTGAGTCAAAGGATAAGCGTTAGACTAATACCAATCGAAGAGCCGTAAATAGCAAGCCTAAAAAATGATGGTCAAAAAGACCAGAGGATCGATTGCATCTATGATGATGAACCTTTGGTATTTGGAAATGAGCATGTTGCATCTACTACAAAGATGCAACCTCATGGTCCACTTGAAGAAATCGATTTGGGTGATGGAACTACCAAAAGGCCGACTTACATAAGTGCCAACATCGACCCAAAACTAAGGTTATAGGTAATTAATGTACTTCATGAGTTTAAAGATTTCTTTGCTTGGGATTATAACAAAATTCCAGGTCTGAGAAGAGAATTGTGAAGTTAAAACAACTAATAAAGCCGAGGGAAAAGTCGGTCAAGCAAATGCCTATGCGGTTTGTGCCATAGGTCATGTTCAAGATAAAGGAGGAGATCGAAAGACTCCTAAAAAGAAAGTTAATAAGAACAACAAGGTATGTCAAATGGATTGCAAATAGCGTTTCAGTGATTAAGAAAAATGGAACGTTTAGGGTATGCATCGATTTTAGAGATTTGAATGCTGTAACCCCAAATGACGAATACCCAATGCCTGTCATCGAGATGTTGGTCAACTCAGAAGTGGGTTTCTAATATCTTAGTATGCTTGATGGTTATTATGGTTATAACCAAAATTTTATTGCAAATGAAGATGTGTCGAAGACGACATTTTGGTACCCATGAGCTTTAGATACCTACGAGTAGCTAGTGATGCCATTTGGCTTGAAGAATAAAGGGACAACTTACCAGAGGGTGATGAGTTCTATTTTTCATGATTATATTGAAACATTTATGAAATTATATATTAATGATATAGTCATTAAGTATGCGTCAGGAAATGATCATCTTGACCACCTTCGAAAATCATTTGAAAGGATGAGGAAATACAGACTAAAAATGAACCCTCTTAAGTGTGATTTTTGTGTGCAGACTGAGGACTTTCTTGGTTTCGTTGTACATAAGAAAGGCATTAAGATTAGGCTGAACAAAATGAAATCTATCAGGGAAACTAAACCTCCTTCGACCAAGAAAGAGCTTCAATCTCTTTTGGGGAAAATTAATTTTCTAAGGAGGTTCATTTCAAACCTAAGTGGCAAGGTTTGAGCATTCTCGCTGCTACTCCTCTAGAAGAATGAAGAGCTTATTTGGCAGCCAGAGCATCAAATGCTTTTTGACGAAATAAAGGAGTACTTGATGAAGCCTTATATTTTGTCCCCTTCGGTTAGAAATAGGGGCATGGGGTTGTATATTTCTGCCTCAGACTTGACTATAGGAAGTATGTTAGCATAAGAGGATGATATTGGCGTCAAAAGAGTCATATATTACCTTAGTCGAGTCTTGAATGATGCAAAAACTAGGTATAGTCTTATATAAAAGTTGTGCCTTTGTGTGTATTTTTCATGTATGAAATTGAAGCACTATATAAAACCGTTCGATGTGTATGTGTCTTCTCATTTCGATGTTATTAAGCATATGTTGTCTAAACCAATCTTACATTGTCAAATTGGGAAATTGGCTCTTGCTTTATCAGAATACTCCCTAACGTATATGGCTTTAAAGGCCATTAATGGGAAGGTGGCCGCTGACTTTATTGTGGATCATTCAAAAGTCAAGACACATTTAAACTACTTAGAGCCAGAATCGTGGAAGTTATACTTCGATGGTTCCAGTCATAATAATGGGTCTAACATTGGAATCTTAATGATTTACCCAAACAAGATTCCGACCAAGTTCAAATATAGAATTGACAGCACTTGTTCAAATAACAGGGTCGATTATGAAGCTTTGATAGTTGGTCTTGAGATCTTGTTAGGTTTGGGGGCAAACTGAATCGAAGTAAGAGGAGATTCTGAATTAGTGGTGAAGCAAGTAACAAAGGAGTATATATGTATTAAGGAGAACCTAATCATGTAATAAGTTATAGTTAATCAACTAATCAAGTGTTTCAACTTTGTGGATATTCAACATGTTCCTCGACTTGAGAATCAAGAGAAGAACGAGTTGGCGTAAATTTCCTCGGGGTATAAAGTGTTGAAAGAAAAACAAGAAGATTTGATCGAAGTTCGGGGGAAGGTAAAATTGACAAGGTTGTCCCCGTCAAATTTAGAAATGACTAAGTTAGGATCGGAAAATCCAAAAAAATTTGAGGTATTTGCTATTGAAAATATGGCTGATACCGATTGGAGACGACCAATAGTCTAACACTTGGAGAATCCAACTGGGTCAACTAATCGAAAGCTGAAGTACACATCTCTAAGTTATGTTATTATAAGGAATGAATTATTCAAGAAAACGCCTGAAGGAGTTTTACTTAAATGCCTTGGTGAAAGTGAGACATACTTGGTTGTATCAAATGTTAACAGTTGGGCATATGGTGCCCATCAAGTGGGGAAGAAGATGATATGGTTTCTTTATCGCCAGGGTGTTTATTGGCTTACAATGTTGAAAGATTGCATTGATTTTGCCAAGGGTTGTCAGGAGTGTCAAGTACACTTAGACATTCAACATGTCCTGGAGAGTGAATTGTATACAGTTGTGCAGCCATGGCCATTTAGAGGATGAGCTTTGGATTTGATTGGGGAAATTCGACCAACATCTTCTAAAAGTCAGAAATACATTCTAGCCGACATTGATTATTTTACAAAGTGGTTAGAAGTGGTTCCTTTAGTTAATATTGACCGAGATGCGACAATATAGTTTATTTATAAACATATTATGTATATGTTTGGGATTCCTAAGACCATTATGACAGATCAAGGATTGGTATTCACTAGTCGAAATATGCAGGAATTTGCTTATGAAATGGGAATTAAGTTGTTAACTTCGACGCCTTATTATACCCAGGAAAATGGCCAGGTCGAAGCAGCCAATAAGGTCGTTATTGGTTTGATCAAGAAACATGTTGGGAAGAAACCAAATAATTGGCATAAAACTTTATACCAAGTCTTATGGGCATGTCAAACATCTCGTAAAGAAGCAACGAATACTACTCCATTTCAGCTAACTTATGGACATGAGGTTGTACTACCTGTCGAAACTTATTTTCAATCAAACTGAATTTAATGGTAATATGAGATTCCATCCGACAATTACTGGAGTATGATGTTGGATGAAATGGTCAATTTGGATGAGGAAAGGCTGGCAACGTTAGATGTCTTGATAAGACAAAAAGAGCGATTCGCTAGGGCCTATAATAAGAAGGTTAAAGTAGAAATGTTCTCGATTGAGGATCTCATTTGGAAGGTCATATTACCTATGGATCGAAGAGATAAAACTCTAGGAAAATGGTCTCCTAATTGGGAAGGCCCATTTCAGATTATTCAAGCATTTTCGAACAATGCTTATGAAATTGAAGAGTTAACAACTGACAAATGAATTTTAAGAGTAAATGGTAATACTTGAAAAGTTATATGTCTATACTACAAGAAATTCGAATTGCTAAGGAATAATATGCATTAAGAAATAAGCGCCAAAATGATATTAGTTTAAGTGCCAAAATGGAATTGTGTACAAACATCAAAAGCAAGGGAAATAAAAATACAACTTAAATGGGAAATTTCGACTTAAATTGTTCAAGCTTAGTCTTAGAGAAGCCGAGTCTGGCAGTCATTCAATCACATATTTCTTCTAGAGAGTTGATTTCAAGCCCCAGGTCAAGGGCAACCTCAACATGTTCAACGTCTTTGGTGGTTTCTTCGCCGATCATCTTTATGGTAGGAAGTGACTTTTCCCATGCAAGCTCAACTTTCTCCTTCTCCAGGTTGTCAACCTCTTTGCTAAAATCTGTAATCTTTGTTTGACATTATGCAATTTGATCATCAAGTAAAGCTTTCTTGTCGTGTAATCCTGGAGCTTGGTTTTGAGCTTGTCAACTTCCTGCTCAGATGCACTGCTTAGGTCCTAGGCCACAGTCATGGCGTATTTCACTTGTTGAAGTCGAGCCTTGTTAGTTTGTTTGAGATCAATATCCTTGTAGACTTGATCGAAGTAAGCTTCAAACTCAAAAAATAATTAAACCATATAATTATACACCCGGTGCTTGTTGAGTTCAACCATCAATTGTCGAACATTAATGTCAAGTTGAGCATCTCCTTCGATAGCATTAAAGAGATTAGCCTCAAAGATATTGGATTTTAATTGTTGGATCAAGAGGTTCACTTAGTCATTTCCCGTGTCAGCCAATGAGGCATCAATAAAGTGGCTAGACTTTGAGCTTGTCAAAAGCTTGTGCAATTTTTGGAGCCTTTTCAGAGACTCGGTTGGGTTTTTCCTTTTAAGATCAACAATTTATTCTTTGCTCAAAGAGTTGTTCAAAACCGAATCATGAAGTGTTGCTTGGGCTTGCTCTTTGTCGTTGGTGGCAGTTTGATTTTCCTCTGTGGTCGGGGCAGTTTTGGCATCAGGCATGGTTTACTCTTCATCATTTTTTTTTTGGGTTGTTGGGCTTAGGGACATTTGAAATTATGTGTCATGGACGGAGGCAAAGGTATCATCCAATTTCTTGTTGCATTATGGGGAAAGTTGTTCGATGTTAACTTCTACTTCAGGTTGTGGTTGTGGAGATATATTTGTTATGTCACTGATTGGCTTGGTGGTTGGATGGACAAATGAAATGTTGGAATCGATAAAGTCTAACCAATGTATGTGAGAAAATGTTTCTGAAGGAATCGAACGAGATATACCTGGTGATTTTTTTGCTTCATTCTTGTTCGTTTCTATTGTTTCCTATAAAAGAAAAGATAGTGAGTCTAAGTCCATATTAAGAAATACATAAAGAGTTGGAAGTTGAGTCGAGAATTACCTTAGGGTCGATTTTGTCTGGTTCTCTTACTCATTTGTTCTGAGGTTCATCTGGTATTTGATTATCTGGAGGGGATAAGTATTGATTTGTCTCTTGTCTCTCTTCTTTTCTTTCTTTTTGTTGTTTTTATTCTGTCTTTGTTTCTTTTCCTTTTCCTTTGTGGGAAGGACCAGCGGTTGCAACAACAATTTATTTTTTGGATTTGGGTTTCTAGAAGTTCCTTTTTTCTCATGACTCACACTTGGCTTAGAAGAAGCCTTAGGTTTTGACCTTGAAAAGATGAGAGGTTCCTCAGTTTCCTTGGAGCTTTCATTTTCGACCAAAGTTTCATTTGGTTTTGGAGTGGTAGTGGTCTCAAAGTTTAAGCTAAATTAGATAATGAATTATAAAAGACCATAAAGGGATTCAAAATCAATGGTATACCTGTGTCAAAGTGGTCTTGGACTTTTTATTCTTTTGGGGTTTGGTAGTCGTTGGACAATTGGGGTCACGCTTTCAATTCTGAAAGATAAATTATGTCAAAATTCTTTTGATGATTAGAATGGTTCAAAGAGAAAGGCTTACCTTTTTCTTGGGTTCTTCGTCTTTCTTAACTTCGCCAGCGTCGGAAGGTCCTTCGAAATTGGTGTCAATTTGTGTTTCAGGTTCACCTACAAATCGAAATATGAGAAAACAAAAGATATATAAGAATTTGAAGTTAATGGTAAGTATCTACCTTTTTTTCCTGGATGTTCTAGGACGGTGGATATGGTAGTCAATAATATTTTTCAGAAATTTTCTTCTGGAAAGTGGCCTTCAAAGTATTGTGTCCACCAACTATGATATTCGACCATCATGTAAAAGGACGGTTGGTATTGGAAAGTAGGAAGTTTGAAGACTTGGTTGCGAGCAAATGTCGTGCAAGCTTTGTAGTCTTCAATACTGAATTTTCTTTCGGGCCAACAAATGTCAGTTTCCTAAGTGTAGAGTGAACGTGGTAGTAGCTGGATGAAGTTGAATTGCCTGGCTACTAAGTTGGGTTGATAACTGACAAAGCCATAACCATAAGTACCAGTCTCGATTCTGGTAGATAGGAGTGTGGGAGTAAAAAAATATGCCCATACAGAATTCAACTTGGAACCGACTAAGGGTGGCATACTAGGAAATCTGTTTCTGAACCAAGATGGGCCAACACATAGATCCATAAAAGAAGCCATGGTTGAAAAAAAATGGTCGATTTGATGAATAGTTATATATATTTCATAAATGTGATTTGTGAGTGGGTATCATAAGGAGTGGTTAGAGTAAGCCTTGTGCCTTCGACGCTGCAGCCAGTCTGTTCTATCAAAGCTTGGGATTCACTTATTTGAGGTTTGGGCTCAAATGTGGCGTTCAGCCAGAGTTGTAGAAGCCATAAGGGACCCGAAAGATGAAACAATTTGTTAGTCTTAGGAAGGTGTTTCAGTTTGTAGGCAGCTTCACCAAGTGATTTATAAAGGTTTGCCAAGAGGAGTTTGCTTATGAGATCTTTCGACCCTCATGAAGCTGAATAACTAAAGGTACAAATTTTTAGCACTTGAAAGGAACTGGAGAAGAAAATGTATTAGGAAAGCCAAAGGTAATAATATATCTGTACTCTTATTATAATAATAAAAATAAAATTGTAAATTCATAAAGATTAAAGTTAAAAAAATTATTTTTTTAAAGATCAAGTATAGAGAAAAAATTTATAACAGAGATGCAGTAAGAGAAAAAATTCACCAATCTGCTTCAAGCCTTCGTGTGTATCAATCACCCCTTGATCCCATTGATTCCTTGAGCAATGAACTATATGAATATTTTAGAAGAACTCCACATTTTTAGTTGCCTTACACACAGTCACTACCAAGGTAATTTGGAGAGAAGAACCTCCTTCGTTTCACTGAAATTTGTAAGCACCAATGACAACAATCTTAATCTTGCAAGCTACCTAAAAATCTCAATCAAATCTTCAAGAGTGATTAGTTTCAAGACAACGTCTCCCTCAATTAATTATAAATCTTTCATGATCAAGATCTAAAATCAAACTAGAGGTTGATGAAGAAAGAATTTTGTTGCTAGAGTTTTTGAACTTTCAAAAAGAGAGAGTGTTGATTTCACAAAATCACAATGCAAAAACGTTGTAAAGTTGTGTACTATTATCAACATTATTATGTGTAAAATGATGACAAAAAGATTTTATATGTGCTTGAGATTAAACATAATAATGAATGTAAAAAGTTAGTTATATTCAAATCAAGAGCATTTCATGATTTGATTCAAATGAGTAAGTGAAATGGAAGAATAAATCAAAAGGTTTTTGATCCATTTCTCAGTTGATTCAAATCAAGCACAAAGTTTGATTCGAATCAAAAAGCCCGTGATTTAATTCAAGTGTAAATTATAATTCAAATCAATTCAAATAGAGCCAAAAGGTAAATGTAGAAAAACTGTCTGATTCGAATCAGGTGTAAAGTCTTATTTGAATCAAATCAAGCAAAGATGGCCCAGATTATTTTAAATTGGATTAAGTGTAACGTTTGATTCAAAACACAAAGTTGGCTGATTTAATTCAAGTTAAAAGTTTGATTCGAATCAGAGTACTTGAAAATTTTTGGTTTGCCTCTATCCAATTTGATTTGAGTCAGGATATGTACATGATTCAAATCATGCACACAAAATATCTTTTTTTCATTATTTTTAAAATATTTTGAGATTTTTATTTCCACCCAACTTAAACTAATAACACACATGGTTATTGTTCTGCCGACTCATGCAATTGACTAAAATCATCATGATCAAGCTCAAATATAACCTTGGTTTATGCATGCTAAAAATGAATTGATTCAAACGTGATTCATAGATGATGTGCAATTGTGAAAGAGACTCAATAAACAAAATTAAATGAAAACGAAAGCGATAACACAAGCAACAAAACTATTGTCTTAGGGTTCTCCCCTTAATGTGTTACAGACATGCAACTTCAGTCTCCCTTATGGATATACAACTTCAACCTCCCCCTTTTTGATGTTTGCCAAGCTTTCACTTAGAATTGAGTCTACTTTGAGCCAAAAGAAAAAAATGATTGTGCTCCCCATGAAGCATTGCACACAAACCATAACATAAAACAATTCTAGACTCACATAAAATAGAATATACATATCAAATGAAACTAAAAAAAATGCTTATTCTATTTAAAGTACGAGGAATATAAGATTCCCAAATCCCTATAGATCTTGTGAAAAGGTTCTAATGACAATGGTTTTTTTAAAATGTCAGCAGGATGACTTTTAGAGTCAACGTACTCAAAAAGAACATCCCCATTTTCAACATGATTTCTAAGAACATGATGTCGGATCTCAATGTGTTTGGTCCGTGAATGAAGTATCTGATTCTTAATGAGGCTTATTGCACTAGTATTGTCACACTTAATCAGAATGCAATATGATTTTAAATCATAATCTAGCAATTGTTGCTTTAGTCGTAAGACTTGTGCACAACAACTACCAGAGGCTACATATTCAGCCTTAGTGGTAGAAAGAGAAACAATATGCTACTCCTTACTGTGCCAAAAAACTAAACAACTTCCAAATAAGTGATAGGTACCACTAGTGATTTTCCTATCTGACTTACGCCCCACAAAATCGGAATCAGAAAAACCTACTAAGCTACAAGCACTAACTTTAGGATACTGAATACCGTGTTAGGAGGTTCTGTTAAGATACTGATCAGTCACCATTTGCATTAAGTTTTCGTTACTGATCCGACAAGAAATCGAGGATTTTGAAACACTGTGCAAGCATTTTTGATACTTTTCAAGACAATTTTACTTCCGGTATAATATTTAAGCATTTCCTTTCATAGTTATATTCTAATTCTATTTTCGTGATTTTATGCGTGGGATAACTGTGTTTTTGTCCGACAGGTCCAGGTAGAAGAATCAGGAAACTCAGAGCGAGACAATGCGAGATTCCGACAAGCAAAAGAGTGGAAAAACTCCGGTACAGGAGGCCTGACACGGGCCGTGTCAAGCAAAGGAGGGTGTGGCAAGGAAGAAAGTGGCCTGACACGGCCGCCCGTGTCAGGCATCAACCCCCCCGTGCTAAGAGGCCATGGATGTGTCACCAATAATAGTAAGCTGACACGGCCACCCGTGTCAGCCCAAGCCCAAAATTTCCCTTTTTCTCGGGCTTTTGTTCGTCGGGCTTTTCAGAGAGATTTTTGGACATGTCCACTTGCTGCTTGGAACTTTCATTATAAAAGAAGACCTTCTGCCTAAGGAAAAATCATCTTGGAACAAGGCAAAATACATTATTATGAAGCAATCAAGTATTACAGAGAATAAGAAGTTTGGAGAGCTGAAGGTTTTCATGAGCGGGAGCGATTGAAGATCAAAGTCATCCAATTACTTGTAATGTGTAATTTTTATCTTGCATTTGTTTTAAACAATATGAGTAGCTAAACCCCCCAATGCTAGGGGTTGTTCCTGATTTAGAATTGTAATGAATTTGAGTTTACATTTGTATTTATAATATTATTTTTACGGTAACCTTTTGATTTGTTAATTGCTTTCTTTTTCGGACTAATCGAGATTGATTTGTGGTTATCAATTAGGCTGGACCGCCATTGATAAGGTTTTCATAAGGTTAATCTACAGTAGATATCACCTAGGACTAGGGATACCCTGTATGAACCAGAGTATTCTTGATATTATAAAGCTTAACTTCACCTTAATTGGCCATGGACATAGAAATTAGGGTAGATTGATTAAAGGTTTTCTCCCCAAGGACTTGGGAGAAAATACCCTTAAGAACTGGTAGTAATTGATATTTGTTGATGCAATAGTGACTCAGAGTTGTTACAGGGATAAATCATACACCTTCCCTGACATTGTTCCTTTATCCCTGTAAACCTTTATTTTCATCCTTATTTGCTTTTACCTTTATTCTTATATTTTTACACCGAAAAACCAAATTAATACTTTTTATTTAATTGAATGATAATTTAAACTCGATATTGACTTGTAGTCCTTGAGATCGACATTCGAGGAATTTCCCCATTATTACTATAAAAGGCAAAATAGTACATTTGCTATTTTCCCGATCAAGTTTTTAGCGTCGTTGCCGGGGACTGCCAAAATATAGAGTTTAATTTTAAATTCAATTGAAATTTTGTTGCTCTGCAATAAAATTATTTTTCTGTCATTTATAATTTACTAATTTGTGTATGCGAGGAGAGCCCTCAACTGAATTTCTTTTTAACGCAGAGATCGAGAGAACCCTTCACCGAAGACACATAAATCAAAGAGTGGATTCCAAAGAATAAAGTACCTATGATCACTCAAAAGTCAAAGAACCAATGTCTGAAGTTCCTCCAATTCCACCTCCTCCACCTCCAGAAAGACTCCTAGGTGATTATAGAGGTTCAAACGCACCGAGTGGTCGACTGACCATTGTCAACCAACCGGTGAATGTGACAAATTTTCAACTACACCCTGGCATAATCAATCAATTGGAAAGAAAACCTTTCACCGAAAAGGTTAATGAAGATGCCAACAAACACCTACAAAGATTTCTGACCATGAGCACCACCTTGAAAATTGATGGTTACACTGATGAAACAAAGAAATTAAGAATGTTCTTGTTCACCTTAGCTGAAGATGCGGAAGAATGGTTCTACTCTCTTCTAGCCGACAGTATCACATCATGGGAAGAGATGGAAACTGCATTCTTAAATGAGTATATTCCAGCATCAGTATTCCTGAGAAAAAGGTATGAAATCCTTAATTTCAAACAGAAGGATGGTGAATCATTGGGAGACGCCTACAAAAGATTCAAAAGGGTCTGAGTAGCATGTCCAACTCATAATATGAATTAGACCGAACAAATGCAGATGTTCGTTAATGGGATGAAAATAAAAACAAAACAGTTGATTGATACAGCAGTCGGTGGCTCAACCAATTTCTCAACAGCCACTGGTATTAAAAGGATTATTTAAGTTATAACTGTCAATGAGCATATAGAATTATACGACAGGTGTACTAGTCAGCTAGAGGGGGTGATTGATCTCAAATTAGAGACAAATAAAATCCGTCTGGAAGACACAGTTGCTGCCGAAGTAGATAAGAAGTTGAAAGCTATGAATATAGGTACTCAACAGATAGCTCAGGTCCAGCCGGCCCAGGGTAGCACTTGTGAAATATGTAATGGACCTCATCAAACGGTCTATTGCTTTACTACCCCTCAACAAATTGAAGAGATCAAATTCTTGAAGCTGAATAATCCTTACTCTAACACGTACAACCCAGGTTGGAAGAATCATCCAAATTTCTCCTGGAGAGATCAGAGAGGGAATGTTCCGCAACAAGGTACATGGTAATATCAGACTCAGTATCAACAACAGCAACAACAACAGGCACCTAAAAAGGCTGAATGGGAAATCACCATTGAAAAATTAGCCACCCAGAGCATGCAGTTTCAAGAAGAAACAAGGACTAATCAGAAAAATACCACAACCTCCATCAAAAATCTTGAAGTCCAAATGGGTCAGATAGCACAACAGTTAGCTTCAAATTCTCAAGCCCTCGGAACCCTACCTAGTGGTACGGTAACAAATCCGAGGGAACATAACATTGTTAACATTGTCGTAACCCGAAGTGGGAAGTCAACGAAGGAAAACAGTATGGAAAAAGATGGATTGTTAGACGTGGATTTAGAAATCAAGGAAACCAAGCACCAAGATGAAGAAGTGATACCACCACCTGTCAAGGAGAAAGAAAAGGTTCCAAAACCAGTCATCAAACTCCCTTACCCTCCAAGACAGAAAAAGAAAGATCAACATGAGAAAAAATTTGAGAGGTTCCTGGAAATGTTCAAAAAGCTGGAAATAAACATCCCTTTTTCTGAGGCATTATAAAAAATGCCAATATATGCCAAGTTCATGAAAGACATCATCTCCAAGAAGCGTTCTCCAACTGAAACATGGACCCGATCATCCTAACTGAAACATGCAGTGTCATTCTCCAAGGCATGAAAATCCCAGTGAAAAAGAAAGACAGGGGGTCGGTTACTATTCCATGCACTATTGGTGATAGAAAATTCAAGAAGGCTCTAATTGACTTAGGAGCAAGTGTAAGCCTGATGCCACTATCCATCTATAAAAAATTAGGCATTGGCACTGTTTAAGATACTCGAATGACACTTCAGTTTACAGATCGCTCTGTTAGGCGACCCTATGGGATTGTGTAAGTTGTTCTTGTAAAAATTGACAAGTTTGTTTTCCCAATTTACTTTGTCATTCTGGAAATTCCTGAAGATGAGGAGATTCCTCTCATATTGGGCAAACCATTCTTAGAAACAGGACGGTGTATGATAGACATCGAGGAAGGAACAATGACCCTCAAAGTCTATGATGAAGAGCTAAAAATAGATGTGAGGAACACAATGTAATACAAAGATGATATTGACACAAGCCACACTATATAGGTAATATATCAAGTAATTGCTCAAGAAATTGAAAGGCATAGACCCCAATCACCACTAGAACGGGTCTTAAGTCTATCAATTTTTGAAAGTGATGAAGATGAAAGAGAGTCTGAGGTGCTCGCTATGATGGAAAAACAACCTGAATGGATTAGATCTAGACCACACCGGTGGGAAGATTTAAGACCACCACCACCATCAAATGTCACTGAAGAACCAAAAACAGGGGTGAATCTGAAGCAGTTACCAACAAATCTGAAGTATGTATTTCTGGACACTGAAAAGAAATGCCCAACTATTATCAATGCCAGTCTATAAAGTGTCCAAGAAGCATAACTTATTCAAGTGCTAAAAAAATACAAAGGCGCAATCGGATGGGCAATTGAGGACTTGAAAGGTATAAGCCTGACCGTTTGCATGCACACAATCTTAATGGAAGATGATCGCAAATCAGTGGTGCAACCACAACGAAGACTTAACCCAACCATGAAAGAAGTGGTACGCAAAGAAGTTGTAAAATTGTTGGATGCAGGCTTAATTTATCCTATTTCCGATAGTTCTTGGGTAAGTCCAGTCCATGTGGTACCAAAAAAAGGGGGGCACTACGGTGATAAAAAAAATGAGAAATATGAGTTAATTCCAACCTGAACTGTTACAGGTTAGAGGGTATGCATAGATTACAGAAGACTAAACGTGGCAACACGAAAGGACCGCTTTCCGTTACCATTCATCTATCAAATGCTGGAAAGGTTAGCCAGACACAATTACTATTGTTTCCTAGATGGGTACTCGGGGTACAACCAGATTGCGGTTGCCCCTGAAGATCAAGAGAAGATTGCATTCACATGCCCCTATGGTATTTTCGCTTATAGAAGAATGCCATTTGGGTTGTGCAATGCACTAGCCACTTTTCAAAGGTGTATGACATCAATCTTTGTTGACATGCTTGAAAAGCATATGGAAGTATTTATGGATGACTTTTCAGTATTCGGTTCTTCTTTCGATAAATGTTTAACTAACTTGTCACTTGTGTTAGAAAGATGCCACCAAATAAATTTGATCTTGAACTGGGAAAAGTGCCATATTATGGTACGTGAAGGTATAGTGTTAGGACACAAGATCTCCAACCGAGGTATCAAAGTGGACATAGCAAAAGTGGAGGTAATAACTAATTTACCACCTCCGGTAAATGAAAAAGGCATCTGGAGCTTCTTGGGACATGCGGGGTTCTACCGCAGGTTCATACGAGATTTCTCCAAGATTGCAAAGCCACTAACTAGTCTACTGGTGAAGGATACCCCATTCCTATTTGACAAGGAGTGCAGGCAAGCCTTCGAGACTTTGAAGAAGGAACTTGTGTCAGCCCTCATAGTTATTGCCCCTGATTGGTCTCTCCCTTTTGAGATAATGTGCGATGCTAGTGATAATGCAGTAGGGGCAATATTAGGGAAACGAAAGGAGAAGCTCTTCCATGTGATCTATTATACAAGCCACGTATTGAACCCTGCTCAAATGAACTATGCAACCACCGAAAAAGAACTCCTGGCGGTTGTGTACGTGTTTGATAAGTTCAGATCCTATTTATTGGGATCAAAGATAATTGTGTATACTGACCATGCTGCTTTAAAATATCTTTTTGCCAAACAGGAATCAAAGCCAAGGCTGCTGCGATGGATCCTACTACTACAAGAGTTCGACCTGAAAATCACAGACAAAAAAGGTACTGAAAACATTGTTGCTGATCACTTGTCTCGGATGACTCCGATTCAAGAAATAGAAGAAACACACCCCATCAGAGATGAGTTCACCGACGAACGTATCCTAGCCGTTACGCATATCCCATGGTTTGCAGAATACGCGAACTTTGTGGTAGGTGGACTAATACCTGATGACTTTGACTCTAACAGAAGAAAAAAGTTTTTGCATGATTGCAAGTTTTATATGTGGGACGATCCATTCCTTTACAAAAAGGGATTATATGGCCTGGTAAGGAGATGTGCTCCGGAGGAAGAGCAAAGGGACATCCTAAAAGCCTGTCACAACTCAGAATATGGAGGACATTTTAGCGGAGACAAAACCGTAACAAAAGTCCTTCAGTCTGGATTGTACTGGCCTACACTGTTCAAAGATGCACAAGAGATGGTAAAAGAGTGCGATAGATGTCAGAGAACAGGAAACATATCCAAGAGAAATCAGATGCCTCAAAATGCCATGTTAGAGGTAGAACTGTTCGATGTGTGGGGCATAGATTTTATGGGACCCTTTCCACCGTCCTTTGGAAAGCAATACATTTTGGTCGCGGTTGACTATGTGCCAAAATGGGTGGAAGCAGTAGCACTGCCCACGAATGACGCGAAAGTGGTAATAAATTTCCTCAAGAATTGTGTCTTTGCACGGTTTGGGGTACCAAGAGCACTGATTAATGACGAAGGTACCCACTTCCTTAACAAGTTGATGGAGAACCTGCTAAGGAAATACAATGTCAAGCATAAAATTGCCACACCGTATCACCCCCAGACTAGTGGACAGGTTGAGGTATCAAATCGGCAGATCAAACAAATCCTAGAAAAGACAGTTAGCGCCTCACGAAAAGATTGGTCAATCAAGCTAGATGATGCACTCTGGGCATACTGAACAATGTTCAAAACCCCAATAGGTATGTCCCCGTATCAACTAGTCTATGGTAAAGCTTGTCATCTGTCGCTCGAACTAGAGCACAGGGCATTCTGGGCTACCAAAATTTTCAATTATGATCTATCCAAAGTGGGTAAATCTTGGATCCTTCCATTACAAGAGCTGGAAGAATTCAGAAATCGAGCATATGAGAATGCCAAGATATACAAAGATCAAAGCAAAATATGGCATGACAGGCGCATTCAGAAGAAAGAACTTCAGGAAGGACAATTGGTCTTATTATTTAATTCAAGGTTGAAGTTATTCCCAGGGAAACTAAGGTTAAGATGGTCGGGACCCTTTATGATACAAAAAGTATTTCTGCATGGAGCCGTTGAACTAAGAAATCCCGCAAATGGAGACACGTTCAAGGTGAATGGGCAGTGAGTCAAACCGTACCTACAAGACCAGGAGGGTGGTCTAATAGACAAAACCCGTCTCACCTAAAAAGACGGAGAACCGTCGAGCCATGTGACGTTAAGCGCAATGCTTCGTGGGAGGCAACCCACACATTTTAAATCTAAACAGTTATGTATGTTTGTAGGTTTACACATGAGCTCTACAAGGAGGGAACATCACTTAAACAAATGTCTAAGTCATGAAAAAGGATAATCAAAGTGGCCAGAGGTACCGGAGGTTGAACAGGAGAAAAAACCAAAAAATGGACAAAAGGGCAACCTGACACGACCACCCGTGTCAGCTGACACGGGCCGTGTCAGGAGGGTGAAAATTCAGGCCAAAAATGTTAACAAACAGTGGGCTGACACGGGTCGTGTCAGGAACACTGAAAGGGAAAGGAAAATTTTTATCAACAGTAGCCTGACACGGGCGGCCGTGTCAGCTGACACGGGCGGCCGTGTCAGCTGACACGGCCCGTGTCAGGAGCACTGAAGGAAATATTGAAAATGTGGTGATGGACAGTAGCCTGACACGGCCACCCGTGTCAGGAAGGCGAAACTTTTGATTTGTTTTTGAAAATCCAAATTTTGCAGTGGGCCCCACCCATTAACTCCTCCTTAACCACACTTTATCCCATTTACCTTATCATTGTCATAATTTTCTCATTACACTCTCATCATTCTCTCTCATCATTATAATATTTCTCACTCTCTTTCTCTCTAAACCTCACAAACCTCATTACCTCAAAGCTTCCATAACCACCACTTCCACTCTCCTATTGCAAAAACATCCTTCACAAATATTACTCCACTCATCATCCCCGTTCTAACCACGGTTTCAGAATTTTCTAACTCCCTATTTCAAATAATTTCTATTTTTGCAGGTCCAAAATGCCCCCGAGGCGAATTCTCACCGGAAAGTAACAACTTGCGAAGATGGCAAGGTCTCGGAAGCGACTAAGCCGAAACCCAAATCTATACAACATCATGTTTGATAATCCGGAATAAGAAAAAAGGTATCAAATTCACCGGAAACGGAAACTCACACCGACAAGGTACATGTATGAGCATACTCTGAACGCACTAGGGCTCAAAATTGAGGTATACCAGATGTTCCACGTTTTAGGAATGCTAGAGTTCATGGGCCTGGAAGCACCGACATACGAGCGCATCACACTCGAATTCCTCAACACGTTGGAATTCCAACTCGAAAAGAGGTGGATAGACACGACCATGTATTATTTCGGCACTTTGTGTTTCCGCTTGTTTAATAATTATCATGAATTGTCGGTTGAGGAATTGGCAGGGATACTCCGACTCCCTCTGTACGGACCAGGAGCGGTCCCAGATGGGTTCTCACCTAAGGATTTCTAGATTTCCATCAACGGGAGGACAAATTACACCTCCAAAGGTGCTAAGGCGTCCGACATCCAGAATCCATGTTTCCGGTATGCTCAGAAGGGTTTGGCCTACACCCTGTTTGGAAGAGGCGATAACATAAGGGTAACTACTCAGAGAGAGCTATTTTTTATGTACTCGATGGCACAAAACAAATCCATCAATGTGCCTTTGCAGCTGACTATCTGGGCAGGGTTGGCCGAGCAGACTCCGGAGGCATCTCCATGGGTGGCATGATCACCCAAATAGCTGAGCATTTTGGGTATCAAGCTGTGTTACTCGAAGACACACCAATTGCAGGTAAGACCAAAATTGACATGTCCGCTCTAATTAAACAAGGTATGATTGATGTTGCCCCTACCTACTATTCTGTGCTTATCCATAAGAGGTTTATTATAGCTCTGTCAGATTCGGACAAAGTTGCTATTACTGACTGTGCCAACTGGTTGTATGTAAGCATTGACCCCGACGCGGAGGAAGGCCATGACACTGACCATTTTACTACAAGTGAGTAGTTTATAGATGACCAGGTGGATGCCACGGAGGCAGAAGAAGAGGAACTTCAAGCACCTCAGGAACAGTTAGTACTACCACATCAGGAACCTACCCAGCAGGAGACAAGTTCCTATTCCTGGTCCACTGACCAATGGACCTGGGTACAAACCGAAATAGGTGACTTAAGGACGGAACCAACAACGGCAAGGCATTGAGCAAGCCCGACAGAGGACAATGTTGGATGAGATGAGCAGCATGATGCGACAGTTGATGTTGCATTTTCCACAACCACCTCCTCAGTAGGGTACTGTGAGTGTCCTCCGTCACTTTTGTTCGCAAACATTGAGGCCAATGTTTAGTTCAAGTGTGGGGGAGATTTTAGTTCTTTTATTGTTATTTTTATTATTTTGTTATTTTATTTCAGTATGGTGTTATTTTACTTTATTGCATTCTAGATTTGGTTTTTCTGTTTGAAGGTACGTTATGCTGCGAGTGTTTCAAGTCTGTGGTGATATTTTGGAAATAGTAATGATCACGAGTGAGAATGGACGAAAGGATCACGCCACTGACCATGGCTTGTTGTGAAGGAACTCCCCATGAAGTTGACACTGCTGAAAAAGAAAGATCAGACATAACGTATACAGCTTAACCAACATAAGTGTCCTGTACATTCCGAAGTAAGGAAAAAGTCGCACCAGGCTAAAGAGTACTGTGGATATTGTCAAAGTTTAACCAAACAAGGTGAGTCATAAAAAGCCAAACACATTGATCATCATGAGCGATATTCAGGTTTGTCTTTATCACTCTAAATTTGCGTAGACTCTCTAGGACTGTCACTGCATGATTACACATACTGAGGCACGTTGTTTGAAATTAACCCCGAGCCTTTCTAGCCATCCTAAATAATTATATCCCTTGTCAACCCCATTTGAGCCTGTATCCATTTGTTTGTTTAAACCCCATAAATGTACCCCTTGGTCAAAACACTTCCTTACCCTATTCAGAGTCATGTTAATACCTTTAAACTGTATTGAAAAGCTAAGTTTGGGGTAAAAATCCCAAAGAGTTCCAAACGCCCAAGAAAGTGCGAAAACAAAAAGAAAAAAAGTGAAATAGGAAATCATCGAGAGAAAAGAGAAAAAAATTATTATAACTAAACTCGAAGATTCAAAAGAAGCACGAAAAAGGGCACTCCGTTGAAAAATAGAAAAAAGAGAAAATCGAGCGAAAAACAAAAGAAACCAACACAGTAGGTAACATCGACTCTGAACCAAAAACCACTTGTTTCCCATTTTTGTTTGAATATCCACACCCTAACCCAAGCCAAGTTACAACCCGAAAGACCTCAAAAGTGTGTGTGTTGTGTGTAGGTGATATGAAAAGAGAACTATTCAAACTTGCGAGTTGATATTGCATATTCTGAATTATGAGAGAAAACACTTAACCCCGAGAGAATTGGTGAGAATGTGATATAAGCTGACAGGTGAAACGGTGCTTTGAAGTGGAAGTGCGATTGAAAACTAACAAGGAAAAAGCAGGACTTATGGAAGGAAAAGGGACGACGTTAGCGAATGATCTCAACAATGTTAGGAAACAAGAATCATGGGGAGTGACACTCAACATTCTCTTAAACATTACTTGAGGACAAGCAATGAGCTAAATTTAGGGTTGTGATCAATCACCATTTGCATTAAATTCTCGTTACTAATCCGACAAGAAACTGAGGATTTTGAAACACTGCGCAAGCATTTTTGATACTTTTCAAGGCAATTTTACTTCCGGTATAATATTTAAGCATTTCCTTTCATTGTTATATTTTAATTCTATTTTCGTGATTTTATGCGTGGGATAGCTGTGTTTTTGTCCGACAGGTCCAGGTAGAAGAACTAGGAAAATGCGAGATTCCGGCAAGCAAAAGAGTGGAAAAACCCCGGTACAGAAGGCCTGACATGGCCACCCATGTCACTTGACACGGGCCGTGTCAAGCAAAGGAGGGCGTGGCAAGGAAGACAGTGGCCTGACACGACCACCCGTGTCAGACATCAATTAGGCTGGACCGCCATTGATAAGGTTTTCATAAGGTTACTCTACAGTAGATATCACCTAGGACTAGGGATACCCTGAATGAACCAGCGTATTCTTGATATTATAAAGCTTAACTTCACCTTAATTGGCTATGGACATAGAAATTAGGGTAGATTGATTTAAGGTTTTCTCACCAAGACTTGGGAGAAAATACCCTTAAGAATTGGTAGTAATTGATATTTGTTGATGCAATAGTGACTCAGAGTTGTTACAATGATAAATCATACACCTTCCCTTGTATTGTTCCTTTTTCCCTGTAAACCTTTATTTTCATCCTTATTTGCTTTTACCTTTATTCTTATATTTTTACACCTAAAAAATAAATTAATACTTTTTGTTTAATTGAATGATAATTTAAACTCGATATTGACTTGCAGTCCTTGAGATCGACATTCGGGGAATTTCCCCATTATTACTATAAAAGGCAAAATAATTCACTTGCTATTTTCCCGATCAGATACCTCAAAAGACATTTTATGATCTTAAAGTGAGATTCCTTAGGTGATTTTTGATATCTAGCTCAAATGCATATACTAAACATGATATTTAGCATATTCATTGTTAAATAGAGTAAGGATTCGATTATACCTCTATACCTAGTCATGTCGAAGTCCACTCCTTTCTCGTCTTTGTCAATAAGCACAGTAGATTCCATAGGTGTTGAGATATTCTTCAAATCTTTCATGTCGAACTTTTTGAGAAGTTCTAAGTATTATTTCGTTTGACTTATGAAAGTTCCTTCTTTGGCTTGCTTGATTTGCAATCCTAAGAAATATGTCAACTCTCTCATAAGAGATATCTCAAATTCTCTCTACATCAAACTTGCAATATCTCGACAAAGAGATTAATTAGTAGAACTGAAAATAATATCATATACATATATTTGAACTAAAAGAATATGATCTACTTTACGTCTTGTAAACAAAGTGGTGCCCACTTTCCCATGATTAAATCCTTGTTTGATTAAAAATCCACTCAATCGCTCATACGAAGCTCTTGGAACTTGTTTGAGACCATAGATGACTCTTTTCAATTTAAAAACATGGTTAGCATTATCATGATCCTCAAAACCTGAGGGTTGTGAAACATACACATCTTCGTTTATATGGTCATTAAGAAAAGCATATTTAACATCCATTTGGTAAAGCTTAAAATCCATGCAGTAAGCAAATGCCAAAAGGAGCCTAATAGCTCTTAGACGAGCTAACAAAGCATAATTCTCCTCGTAGCCTATTCCTTCATGAAATTCTGGTATCAGATATAAGATGTCGAAGGTAATGTTACGACACTAATATCTGTTAACACACAATGGATAAAAAATACAGAATGGTAAAGCAAATAACACAAGCAATTGTTAACCCAATTCGGTGCAACTCACCTACGTCTGGGGGCTACCAAGTCAGGAAGGAAATTCACTAAAATAGAATTAGTTCAAAGACTCTCCGTACACTTCAACAAGTTACAGTCTTTCTCACCTAATCTCTACCCGTGAAATTTCTACCTAAGCACTCTTAGATATGAGAACCCACTCACTTCCCTACAATCACACACCAGTGATTTTACACAACAATCCCTTGTGAAAAGAAAATACTTTTCAATTACACACTCTTGATTTTACTTCACAGTTTCAATCAAGAAGACACACTCTTGATCTTGCTTCAAAGCTTTGATCAAGAAGACACACACTCTTGCTTAGCTTTAGAGTGACAAATTACAACCACAAATCAGTCCAATTCAATCATCAATGGATGACTTGAATGACTTACAAGTCTTACGACTAAACAAACCCAAACCCTAGCTCTCTCTCTCTATTTCGCTCAGTCTTGGTTGTGTGTTAAAATAGGTTTTCTAAGTCCCTTTTTAAGAAGCTTTCAACTGAGCTTGGACATCTTGAAAACCCTAAATCTATTTTCGAATCAAATCTTTTTATAACAGCTGTTTAGATCTCCTTGGAAAATAAGTAAATCTGGTTGTAATCCATGATTGAATGCGCCAGCTAGCCATATCTTC
Organism: Lathyrus oleraceus; assembly: GCF_024323335.1. Lineage (NCBI taxonomy): Eukaryota > Viridiplantae > Streptophyta > Magnoliopsida > Fabales > Fabaceae > Lathyrus > Lathyrus oleraceus. The sequence goes on along the minus strand of NC_066580.1, from coordinate 442,110,857 downwards.
AATCATCCAAAGATTGCCATTAATTGTGCAATCACAAAACACCAGACATTCATACTGAATGTTCTGTGTACAGGATGTCATGACATCGGGTCTGACATCCTGGAAAAATCCTGCATAATCCAATAATTCCTTTTATAACTTCCAGCAGGTACAACCATATCAGATGCCATGACATTGTGTATGTCATCTGAAACAATCCTGCATGAACATGCCTTTCATTTAAGCTCCAGCAGGTACATACAATATCAGAAGCCTTAGCATTGTAAGTGGCATTCTGAAACAATCCTGCATGCACATGTTCTTGAACTCCAACAGGTACATAGGATATCTCATGTTAAGACATCACACATAACATCTTGTGAACACTCTTTGTTTTACCAAAATTGTTGCCAACACTTAGAATCAACAAACTCCCCCTTTGGCAAATTTTGGCTAAAACATATATCTGTCCTTTTTGTTCACAAGGTAAACTATCAGCAGTTAAATAACATAGCAGTAGTTTAATCAGCAGCAGAAGCAAAACAATTACTAGCTATGGCTGCAAGTAGTAAGACACACAAATGCATAATGCACAAGGGTACTTCTTCTCCCCCTAAATATGTGCAACAGAAACAGAATTACTAGTTATGGATGCAACTAGTAAGACACACAAATGCATAATGCACAAGGGTACTTCTTCTCCCCCTAAATCTGTGCAAGAGAAACAGAATTACTAGTTATGGATGCAACTAGTAAGACACACAAATGCATAATGCACAAGGGTACTTCTTCTCCCCCTAAATCTGTGCATGCAACAACCATAACAGCTACTGAACTCCAGTACCTGTACCAGCCAGAATGTCATACTGACATCTGCTTCAACATCAACACCTGTGCACCATATCAGACATCCTGTTTGACATCTGTAAACAGAACAACATTCTGTTTTAGCACCTGTGCACTTCTTTCAATAATAGTTGTCCTTCTGTCCAGCCACATACAACTTCCACATCAGCACTTCTCCCCCTTTTTAGTCAAAATTGACCAAAGGTGACCAATTAGACAAAATAAATGTCTATTAGCCTCGCAGAGAATGTTAGATCAGATGTTATAACATTAAGCATGTTAAAACAAAATATTCAGGAAGTACAAACCATCATTATACACAGCTGAAAGCTGAGACAATGAACAAATCCAAGGAACTCTTTAAGAGCCCTAAATATTACATAACAGGCATCAATAAGGAATGCCACAAAATACATACAGTAAAGACAACAGCCTTCCAAACAGCAGCCCAACTTCCACCACCCCTCCCAATCTTCAATTCAGGCAGGAACCATTAATCAAAAGAAGAAGTATCACCTTCACCTTCATCTTCATCTTCAGAACCCTTAGAGCTTCCAGAGCTGCCATTGGATTGTGCTTTTCCATTTGAATCCTTACCAGCCTTCTCTAACTCCTCCTTTTCCAGGCTACAAATAAGAGCTTCCAAAGCTTCTTTTCTTGCCTTTGCCACCTTCATACCCTTATCCAATTCCTTGCAGGTATCTTTCAATTGATCAATTAGGCTTCCTTGAGATGCAGGCTCTCTTCTGACAGATGTCATAACAACATCATTTATATGACTTCCCTCAAACAGCTTATAATGAATGGATAGAGGGGTTTTTCTTCTGCTTGGCATGTCCTTTGTATTGAGTATTCCTGGTTGTTGGCTCAGGATAATGCCACACATAAGGGAAGGGAAGGCAATAGGTAACTTCACAGTATTTGTAGAAGCATGTCTGATGGTTTGATCAAATATAAATTTGCCAAAATCATAGTTTATCTTGGTTCCAATAGCATGAATGATTCTTCCAAGGACAATGGAGATGGTAGAGACATGATTAGTAGGAACCCAATTTGCTGAACCAATCTTGTGCAGAATGGCATATTTAACAGTGAGCTTACTAGCTGATAGGTGTTTCCTACTAGGCCATTCCTTAACTTGGCCAGCTGTAATAATTCTATAGACCTCATTATCTGTGGTCTCTAGATCTACTCCTCCATCAGTTCCTCTCCCTAGGAACTTGTTGATGATGGTAGGTGAAAGTTTCACACACTTACCCCTTATAAAAACTTTGCAGACCTCCCTGCCGCTTCTTTCATAAATCTCCTCAGGGATATTCACAATGAATTCTTTGACCAACCCCTCATAGCACTGAGGTAGAGCAGTCACAGTTTTCATAAGACCAACAACCTTAATTAACTCCATGACTTCCTTTACTTCACTAGCCTCTTTTCCCAATTCTCTTTCAACTGCTACCCTTCTTTGAGTCACAAACTTCCATTTGGCAGCACCATCTTCTACGTGAAAAGAGATATTGTCAAGATGAACAGCAGCCACTTTGTTTGGAGACTTCTTTACAGACTTCCTTTTAACAGGGGGGATGTCTGAGACATCGTATTCGACATCCTCATCAGATTCACAACTCTCACTTTCTTTCCTCTTCCTGACCTCTACTTTACTCCAAGACTTGGAGGCACCTATACCAGCAACCTTTTTCTCTCTCTTAGCTGTCCTTATCTCAGCCATACTCTTCCTTTTTCTCAGTTTATTAGCTACATTGGTTTTCACAAGATTGACCAAAGTATCATCTTCTTCCTCAGACCTTTCTTCCTCAATATCCTGAGCAGTATCAGGGGACATGCTAGGTAAGTTTTTTCCAAGAGAGCATAGTCCTTCAGCAGCAACTTCCTTTTCTGTCTTAGATGAGTGATCATCTTTCTCAGCTTGGGTTTCCACCTCAGGAGAGGGGTCCCTTCTGGACAGAGGGGTAAAAATATCCTTTACTCCATATTCTTCATTCAGAATCCTAGTAACTAGGTTTCTTATGGTGCGATCAGTAAAGTGCATGTCCTCTTTATCAGGAGATTTTTCAGGAGTGTTACCTTGCTTAGCTCCAGCCATGGAAGGGGAGCCTGGGATGTCACCTGGTATCATACACAGAGGAGTCACGTCCATCAAATCTTCATCTAAAAATTCCATGGAGGAAGTTCTTGTATGAAAGGGTTTTGAGCTGGATGTTGATGGATGTTGAGACATGTTGTTGAACTTTTGAGAAAAGTTTCTTTGCCCTAGCAGAGGTTCTCTGAGTAGTTTGATGAAGATGGAAAGAATTGTGTTCAGGCAGAGCGTGCTAATGAAATAGATACTATTTCCAATACCAGGAGATGATTAATTATTAATGTGGCTTTTTCTTTTCATTGGGCAAACAATATTTTTGTTACCTTTTCCACTCCACATTAATTGCCATATTTTCTCAAGAAACCAAACCCCTAATTTCTCCCTTTCATATTTCAGTTGGACATCATACAAATCCCTTGCAGTCTTGTTAGTTAGTTGCATTTCATGCTGTAGAACTATGAGTTTGTTTTCCACATATTTTCTAAATGAGTGATGGAAGCAAATAATGTACTTGGTCCAGCTGTGCTGAATATGATTTTTGAACATAGGTGTACCATACAGGTTGTCATAATACAATGTCATAGCATCGAGTGTGACATTGTATATAATTATCAGTAGTTTCATCCAACCTGATTGAGAATTGTTGCTTTCATCTGATATCTTTTCTATCTCAATTTTCCTTGCACACATAGTCCCTTGTGTCTCAGTTCCAGCAAAGCTCTTACTAACTTCAGACTGCATACCACCAGTCATATGTTCCCCTTTTTCAGGTGTTTGGGCCATCATGACCTTCTCTTCCTTGAGGTTAGGTCTTAGCTTCTGGTGTAACCTCCTTGTCTGCCATTTTTCATTTCCCTTGAAGGTTCTTCTTGCAACTGTACTCATCTTAGAGGGGTCATACATGTAGCAGTTGTTTTTGGTCCCGATTCCTTTCATAATTACTTCACTGTCTTTGTTAACAATCAGACATTCAGTTTTAGTGAAGATGATATTCAGACCTTGATCCCCTAATTGGCTGATGCTTATTAGATTTGAAGTCAAGCCCTTGACCAGTAGAATATTGTCAAGGTTAGGAGCTCCAAGACACTCAAGCTTGCCTATCCCCTTTATTTCACCTTTTGCTTCATCACCAAAGGTTACATATCTTAAGTCATGAGGGTGAAGATTAGTTATCAAGTCTGAGTTTCCAGTCATGTGTCTAGAGTATCCACTATCAAAATACCACTATTCTTTGTGAGCTATTAGACTTGTAACATTAGTCTTAGGAACCCATTGCTTCTTGTTGATAAGCATGTGCTGTTTGGGTCTGGGTTGATAGTGAGTCTGTTGATAAACAGGGGTAGGGTAACCATACAACTTATAGCAGAAGGTCCTTGAATGTCCAAATTTCCCACAGTAATGACATCTCCATTTTTGGTGTTTGCCTTTCTGCTGTTTTCTCTTCTGATGATGTGACATATCGTGTGACATCTTAGGACTGCTCTTACTATTGCTGTATTTAGGTTTAGCTTGAGGTTTGCAACCAGTGTAACTACTTTCAGCCTTAGATTTATGGTACCCTAATCCAGATTTAGCTCCTGTGATTAGTCCAGTTTGGAGAATCTTGTCTAAGGAGTCAGATCCATTGTTTAGTATCCTTACATACTTGGTTGTCTCTTCTAGTTTTGAGTTTAAGAGTATGACTTCAGTTTTTAGCTTGAAGATGGTTTCCACATGTTCTGCCTTTTCATTCTCCAGTTGTACTATCTTCTGGCTCTCAACTTGTTGACTTTTATCTAGCTTGACCTTTAGAGTCACATCTTCTATTTTCAATTTGGAGATGGTTTCCAAGTATTCTACCTTCTCATCTTCAAGTTGAGTTATTTCTTTCTTCTGGTTTAAGACCTGCTTGCTCAGCTCTACACTTTTATGACACAGCTCTCTGTAGGTAGAGGCCAATTCCTCAAAGGTTACTTCACCATCACTTGAGTCTTCATCAGATCCCCATCTTCCTATCAAAGCAGTCACAAGATTTGCAGCCTCCTCTGTATCACTCTCATCTGACCAGGTGGCAGCAAGACTCATCTTCTACTTCTTGAGGTAGGTTCCACATTATGTTCTAATGTGTCCATACCCATCACATTCATAGCACTTTACTTCTTTTTCTTCTTTGGGCTTCTCTTCTGACCTTACTCTTCTTCCATTGCTGATGTCAGATGAGATGTTCTTGACATTTGCCTTGGATCTTACATCCATTTTCTTTAACAATCTGTTAAACTGTCTCCCCAGCATTGCAACTTCATTGGCCCATTCTTTATCCATATCTTGACTGTTTTCCTCTTCTGTGTTGGATATGAAGGCAATGCTCTTGGTTTTCTTTTTAGTTCCATCATTCAATCCCATCTCAAAGGTTTGGAGGGAACCAATTAGTTCATCTACCCTCATGTTGGAGATGTCTTGAGACTCTTCTATGGCAGTCACCTTCATTGCAAATCTCTTAGGGAGTGACCTGAGTATTTTTCTTACCAACTTTTCATCTGACATCTTCTCACCCAAGGCTCCAGAAGCATTGGCAATTTCAAGGATACTCATGTAGAATTCATGAATATTTTCATCTTCTTTCATTCTTAAGTTTTCAAACTTGGAGGTGAGCAACTGAAGTCTAGACATCTTTACCCTAGAGGTGCCTTCATGAGTGGTCTTGAGAATGTCCTAAGCTTCTTTGGCCACTTCACAGTTGTTTACCAGCCTGAAAATATTCTTGTCTACCCCATTGAATATTGCATTCAAGGCTTTAGAGTTTCCAAGAGCAAGATCATCCTCCTCCTTGGACCATTGTTCTTCAGGCTTCTTAGTGGTGGCTTCTCCTTCTTTAGTAATGACAGGATGTACCCAACCTGTTAACACAACTTTCCAAGCCTTGTTATCAAGGGATTTCAAAAACGCTACCATTCTAGGTTTCCAATAGTCATAGTTAGAACCATCCAAAATTGGTGGCCTATGAACAGATCCTCCATCTCTCTCCATTGTACCAGAAAGTATTGCCCCTAGATCTCACCCAGAACCAGAGCAGGATGTCTGCTCTGATACCAATTGAAATTCTGGTATCAGATATAAGATGTCGAAGGTAATGTTACGACACTAATATTTGTTAACACACAATGGATAAAAAATACAGAATGGTAAAGCAAATAACACAAGCAATTGTTAACCCAATTCGGTGCAACTCACCTACGTCTGGGGGCTACCAAGCCAGGAAGGAAATTCACTAAAATAGAATTAGTTCAAAGACTCTCCGTACACTTCAACAAGTTACAGTATTTCTCACCTAATCTCTACCCGTGCAATTTCTACCTAAGCACTCTTAGATATGAGAACCCACTCACTTCCCTACAATCACACACCAGTGATTTTAAATAACAATCCCATGTGAAAAGAAAATACTTTTCAATTACACACTCTTGATTTTACTTTACAGTTTCAATCAAGAATACACACTCTTGATCTTGCTTCAAAGCTTTGATCAAGAAGACACACACTCTTGCTTAACAGCTTTAGAGTGACAAATTACAACCACAAATCAGTCCAATTCAATCATAAATGGATGACTTGAATGACCTACAAGTCTTACGACTAAACAGACACAAACCCTAGCTCTCTCTCTCTCTATTTCGCTCAGTCTTGGTTGTGTGTTCAAATAGGTTTTCTAAGTCCCTTTTTATAGAAGCTTTCAGTTGGGCTTGGACATCTTGAAAACCCTAAATTTATTTTCCAATCAAATTTTTTTATAACAGCTGTTTAGATCTCCTTGGAAAATAAGTAAATCTGGTTGTAATCCATGATTGAATGCGCCAGCTAGCCATATCTTCAATCATCCAAAGATTGCCATTAATTGTGCAATCACAAAACACCAGACATTCATACTGAATGTTCTGTGTACAAGATGTCATGACATCGGGTCTGACATCCTGGAAAAATCCTGCATAATCCAATAATTCCTTTTATAACTTCCAGCAGGTACAACCATATCAGATGCCATGACATTATGTATGTCATCTGAAACAATCCTGCATGAACATGTCTTTCATTTAAGCTCCAGCAGGTACATCCAATATCATAAGCCTTAGCATTGTAAGTGGCATTCTGAAACAATCCTGCATGCACATGTTCTTGAACTCCATCAGGTACATAGGATATCTCATGTTAAGACATCACACATAACATCTTGTGAACACTCTTTGTTTTACCAAAATTGCTGCCAACACTTAGAATCAACACTTCAGGTTGACTATATCCCTTTGCCAATAATATTTCTTTATTTCTAGTAATTATGCCATTTTCATCCATCTTGTTCCTAAATACCCATCTAGTGCCAATGACGGTTTTATCAATTGGATGCGGAACAAGGTCCCAAACGTCGTTACATTTAAATTGGATAAGTTCCTCCTGCATAACTAGTAACCATCCCTCGTCAAGTAAGGCATCATATATCAATTTAGGTTCAATTTGAGAAATGAAAGAAAAGTACTTACATAAATTATTGACATGTGATCTAGTACTTACACTTCTTTTGATGTCTCCCAGAATTTGATCTAACATACGATCTTTTGCGATTGTCCAATCTTGAGGAAGTTGGTTCGAGGTCTCTTGTTTTTCATCATCATGTAAGCGTTCCACTTTATATTTCTTAATGTACTCATCCTTTGTTTAAGGAGTATGATCCTCTTTGAAACATTCGTTGTTGATCAACTTTTTTGTTATCACACCTGAAACATCAGAATAAATACATTTCTCTGTATTTTGGAGTGAAGAGTCATCAAATGAAACATGTATAGATTCTTCTACTAAACCAGTTCTATGATTATAAGCACTATAAGATTTACTCGTAGATGAGTACCCTAATAGTATCCCGTCATCATACTTAGCATCAAATTTACCAAGATTGTCTTTTCCGTTATTTAAAATTAAACATTTGCAACTAAGAACGAGAGAATAAGAAATAATTGGTTATCTACCTTTAAGTAATTCATACGGTGTATTCTCTAGGATGAGTCAAATGATCAATATATTTAAGACATGGCATGTGGTATTACCCGCATCCGCCTAAAAGTACTTAGGTAGGCTCATTTCACTTATCATGGTTTGGGCCAACTCTTCTAAAAAACTATTTTACGCTCAACAACACCATTTTGTTATGGATTTCTAGGACATGAAAAGTTATGAGCAATATTATTTTTGGTACAAAAGTTTTGAAATTGATGTTTAACAAATTCAGAACCATGATCACTACGCAGTATGATGATTTTCAACTAAAAACATTTTTGACAAGCTTAGAAAAATCAACGAAGGCCTTAAAAATTTCATTCTTATGGGTTAAAAATAGCATCCAAGTGAATCCAGAGTAGTCATCAACAATCACAAACCCGTAATAGTTTCCTCCCAAACCTCTTGTCCGCGAAGGGCCAAACAAGTCTAGGTGAAGAAGCTCGAGTGGTTTTGATGTCGAAACAACCTTTTTCAATTTAAATGACACTCTCATTGGTTTTCCTATTTGGAAATAATCACATAGTTTGTCTTTTAAAAAATTTATTTTAGGAAAACCAATCACTAGATTCTTGGATGTTATTTTATTTAACAAGTCGAAACGCACATGACTTAAGCGTCTATGCCATAACCAAGAATCTTCACCCTTGATGACTAATCACTTAGCTCCATGAATTGACACATCATCTAGATCAATAATATAGACATTATCAATCCTATAACCCTAAATACAAGGTCCTTAATTGCCTTATGCTCAATTAAACAACTAAGAGTATCAAAAACCACAATATACCCTTTGTTGTATAATTGGCTAATGCTAAGTAGGATGTGTTTAAGCCCATTAACTAAAAGCACATTTTCAATGGTGATTGTAGAGAAAATTACCACAACACCTTCTCCTAGAATTTTACCTCTTGTGTTGTCCCCATAAGTGACGTGACTGCTTTCCTTCTCATCGAGCTTGATGAATATATAAGCAACTCCCATCATGTGTCTTGAGCATCCACTATATAGAAACCATAATCTTTTCGTATGACAAGACTTTCCTGTGACAATCAAATAGATAACTTAGTTCCTTAACTAGTGGGTCCTTTAGTGTTAGTTTAGGTACACTTAGGAATCCATGTCAATTTACACTAGGAACTTGAAAGTTCCTTATATGACAAAGAGGCATAATGTGAATCTTATCACCACAACAATGACAAATAGCTTTAGATGAAATGCTTTTTCTATTTCTCCTAGTGACATGATGGTTTTTCTTGAAAACCGCCCCTCTATCACTTGGAGAGCTAGAACAAGTACAAGATAGTGAAGTAACATGAGTTAGTTGTCTGTTGAGATTTTCAATTTCAAGTTTTAAAGATGGACACATAACACATCCTACTTTTCCTATCCTTTCAATTAAAGTTTCAGAAATGTTATACCACTTATCAGCTAGAGATATATACACTTCCTTCGGAGATTCTAAAGCACAATTAAGATGATTTAACTCCTCTCCAAGTTTTAAAATCATTTATTTTTGGAGATAAATTTTCTTAAAGGCTTTTATAGAATCTGCATACATGTCATTAAAAGATTTTGAAAATTCACTATATGAATACTCATCATCGGGCTCATAAGTATATACCTTTGAAGTTTCACCTTTCTTGTGTTCCATCAAACATGAGTTAGAACACTCATCATCTGGGCTTGAGCCGAAGTCTAAGGAGGAGCTATCATCCTCTTCTTCCCATGCGATATAGGCTCTACGACCTTTGGAGGTTTTTCCTATCGTCTTATAGAATTCCTTATCTTTCTTTTCATGATGTTTGGTGAGACTTAGACAAATGGTTCTAAAATGTCTCGATTTTATGCATTCGTAACACGTAATGTCATCACCCTTTTTCTTATGTTCTTTCTTAGGCAGGTGAGTATTTCTGAAATTTATTAAATCTTTTTCGGAATGCTTGAGCTTGTTTCTCTTTAAGTATCTATTGTAGCGTATGACGAATAAATGGATCTCCTCTTATTTAAGAGCTTCTTCGTCAGAATTATTACTTTCTTCATTTGACTTCTTTACTTTTGATGGTGAAGCTTTCAAATAAAGATCATGCTTCTCTTCTTTCCATTTCTCTTTCTTTTTCAACTTTACTTCTCTATCGGCGAGTTGTTTCAGTTCATTTTCATGCTCGACTAACTTCCCAAACAACTTTGTAATAACCAAAGTATTAAGATCGTCAGATTCTTTTATAGAGGTAACCTTTGGTTGCCACTCCCTACACATAGATCTCAATATTTTATTAGTAGAATCTTTGTTAGAATAGGTTCTATCCAAGTTTCTTAGTTTGTTGATCATGTGAAGGAATCTAGTTTGCATGAAATTCATGAATTCTCCGAGTTCCATACGAAATAGTTTGAACTCCTATGTAAACATATTGACCTTATAATCCTTGACGTCATTCGTTTCCTCATAGATAGTTTAGAGAGCATCCTAGATACCTTTAGCACTCGTATGATGTGAAATTGAGTAAAATACTTCCTTGTTTACTTCCTTCGTCAGAATCCTCATCCAAAAAAGTGGCATTGTATCTTTTTCCTTGTTTTTCTTAGAAAATTTGGACATTCAACTTAAGTACGCCCAAATCCTTGAAATTCACGGCATTGGATTCCTTTGGATCTATTGGTATAGATAGAATTTTTTCTTTCACAATCTCTTCCTGGACACTAAAAGTGACAACTTCTTGGAGTTTGTTGTTGATTATCTTTGAAATTTAGAGAGCCAATATTCCCAGGTCTTCTGTCAAGTCTTCTCACAACCCTGCTAAAATCCTTTGCAAACATAATGAATTCATCAATATTTTCATCAGTGACATTGGATATCTGGTCTCCATAATCAACCATATTAGATTTTAACTTTCTCTTTTGTTTTTCTTCTCAGGTTTGTCATCAATAGCCATCTCAAAAGTGAGCAAAAAGCCAAATAATTCATAAACTTTAATTGGGGAGATATCTTGTTCTTTCTCAATGACAATAACCTTCATGTCAAACATCTTCGAAAGAGAATCTTTTTCACAAGCTTCTCT